>NC_138772.1:218196082-218796082 GCF_965119305.1 Pelophylax lessonae
ATAATTGTACATCATGGAGTGCCATTCCTCCTGCTGTTTTAGGTCCATGACGAAGCATAGTATGTTAAATACGTGCTGGTTTGGTAGCCTACACAACTCTTTTCTTTAGCGACTGGATGCTTTTTAAGTATGAAAATGGGATGTGGACTGGAATTGTCTGCAGTAGGTAATAAATTCATGGTAATAATTTTTACTTAAATATATTATGTCTACCCATTCAAGAAAAATTGTGTCCTGACCAATCATCCAAATCCCTTTAAAGAAAGACATAAGGGGCAAAAAAATGAAATAAAAAAAAATGGATCCCAAGACATCTGGTATGAGTTCACACCTACTTACTGTAAAGGCAAAATTGTATGTAAGTCTTAGTAAGGCTATATTGGAGCGCTTGAGACTGGAAGAAATCAATGCGGGAGTAGGATTTATTTAAAGTTAGAGTTATTTCAAGAAATTTAGTTTCCTATCTGTGTCTGTTCCAGAAATGTCTAATAGTCAGCTATCTATACCATGTAGGTTCCATTCATATCAAGGCGAGCATTATGCATGGAATTTTACAACCCCAAAAATAGTCAACCTGATTCAACCCACAACATAACCATGTGATCACTAAAAAAGAAAGCCTAGAAACTGAAGTGTGGAAACGTTTGGCTGCAGCCCCTTTATTTGAATGTAAAACAGAATATGATAATCTTAAACCTTTATAATACCAGACCTTTATCATTAAATACACAAACCAATACTACCATTAAATCTTTAAACAAACAAACAAACAACAATAAAAACGATTACACCGCATTCACACTGCAGCGGCACGACTTCAGGGGTGATATGTGAAGTCGAGTGCAGCGCGACTTCAGCGCGACTTGCACGGACTTCATAAAATGAATGTCTATGCAAGTCGCTCCAGGTCGCCCGAAGTAGTACAGGAACCTTTTTCTAAGTCGGAGCGACTTGTGTCGCTACTATTAGAACCGTTCCTGTACCACACAATGGGCCGCGACGGTCCGCGACTTGTCAGGCTGACCAAGTCGCCTGACAAGTCGTATCAGTGTGAAAGGAGTCTTAAAAAAAAAAAAAGAAAATTTTAACCAAACAACCTGCTCAGTCTTTCATGACTGTACCAGCCACCAGGTACCACCATAAACAATGTCCAGCCCCACCTGTGGGGTGACGTAACCCCAATAAAGTTAGAACTGCAACAAAGGGAGGTTAGATGACATCTTGAGTTACAATTCAGACTGTTGTACCAGACCACAGATTTTGGAACCTATAAAAGAAAACACTTCATTTTCAGATGAAGGACAATACAGGAAGGAAAAGGAGGGGTGGATTATAGGGAATGACATATCCCATTGAGATATTTGGTTAGTTCCATGTCACCATCAACCTGAGTAAATAGCAATGTGCTTCCTCAGGGTGTATGCAAAAACTGAATAATGTAAAGCTGGCCACAGAATTTGGCTGGTTCAGCAGGGACCAGCCGAGTTTTGATCCATATATGAGCAAGCAAGAACTTCATGCATGTTGCCTGTTTTTCAACCAAGTGTAGCGCGATTTAATAGTCCTTGGCTTGTCCCTGGTCCCTGGGCTATATGGGATCATTCTAGGCTCTTTCTTACCCAACATACACATTTACTCCTTAATGTGTGTCATGTAAACTTTCCATAGGATGCAGTGGGCAGCTCCAGCTTATTACTGAATCATGAGCAGAGTATAGAAATCTGCTAAAGTTCTCCAACCCACCCAGTTAAGGTAATAATAGACAATGTTTTTTTACTGCTTCATTTTTACATTGTTCAGCATCTTTACTCTACACAAGGTTAGATTTATTTTTAAATTACAATTGGATCCTCCTATTGTGTAAATTATTAAATACCTGTTCATAAAACAATTGTTTCTTTAACGAAAACCATGCACACTGTTAGAAATTTGTTTGTTCAAGAAAAAAAATCCTTTCTGCTTCTTCAAACTTTCTCATCATTGCAATCAAAATGATTTTCTTGTTGACCCCACTAATGTTTTTAAAATGAAAAAATTCAAACTAAATGTTACTAGTTAATGGTCAGCTTTAATCCTCCACCCCCAAAATAGGTTTGTGGAAAATAACTGTACACCCATAATAAACATTTTAGATAAGAAACCCTGTTTCATTTAGTAAAATGGCTCTAATATTGTGCATTGTCATGCTTCATGTGTAAAATAAAGTGAGTTAGGGTGCGCTAACCAAAAATATATATTTGTGGCAGCACTAGGAACTCCAAGAATTTAGGAGTGAAAAATGATATGTGTAAAGAAAAAATAGTGCGCTCAACAGACTACATTCACAACATAGTTGCATGTATAAATGAATACAAAAATGATGATCAATGGTGAAAACCTATACACAAGATCATAAACGTGAACAAAATCTCCAATGTGACAATAACAAAATCTATGCAAACGTGAAAAAAATCAATAACTGAATAAAAAATCTTTCAAGTAAAGTGATATGCTTTGGTGATTTCTTCAGATAGTCCAATAGAAAGCCAACTTTGTGTGCAACATCACGTGATTCAACACAATTAGTGGGGTGGCTCCTAACCAAATTCCCACTACCAGTGAGCTTAATTAAGTGACTGGAGAAAAAACTCAATCTTGGTGATATCCCCACGCATGTGTCACCTCATGATGAAAAATAAATGGGTTGCTTCTTACCAGATGTAAATGAGGGTAAGCTTCCAACACTTCATATGGAGACTCCCAAAATAGATACTCCTCAAGCCTGGCCCCAGCTAGTATACCATAAGGATGAGCTTGCTTCACTGTATTAAATGTAGATCCCATATAATGGATGCTCAGTCCGCCCGGCTTACAAATCCCCAGACATTGCGGAAGTGCCCCATGCGCCGGTAACTCTGCGATCCGCTACAGTTCTCCGAGCTTTGGCCGATTGAAAGGTAAACACCGAACTAGTATTTGGTGTTAGTATTAGTATTTCCAAATACTAGTGCAGTGGACAGACTGACCTGGGAGGACTATACTGGGGTACAGGTTGACCTGGAGAGGAGGAAAAATTATACTCTTTACTGTGGCGCACTAAGCACACCTCATTTTTTTTATTTTTTTTTTTATTAAGCAATGTGGCCCAACTTATGATCTTGCACACAGGCCCACTGATTTCATAAAATGCTCCTGACGGGCATATAGATTTAGTCCCTAAGAGAATAAAATGCACAATAATACAGTATGTTGCAGTGCAGTAAACCCAAATGAAACCAATCAGCAAGTAGAGTATCTCTTAAATAACCATTCATCTCTAAAAAACAGCAATATGCAACCCTATTTCTTGATATGGGTTACTGATCTTTCATATTCTCATTGCTCTTTACAGGGACTAATATTACAAATCTAATATTTAATATAGATGCTGTTTGAAATATAGGAACAGATGCTGTTACTTGTCTGGGCATGAACAGATTTTCATGACTATTACTTTCTATTTTATAAGACAAACATAACCTTAGGCTGTTATTTAACTTTCACTTTAACCCTCTCTGGTTAGATGGAACATGGATCATGATTGCTGCAAGTAACTTTGTAATTACCATCCACACATAGTTATCAAAAAGCACAACAAAAACATAGCTTCCATTTATCGAGTTTCAACCTCTTTTACAGCTCCATTTATATTTGATCTTCAGATATAAATTAAAATGCTTTTAGCATTAACTTCTTCCAGAGGCCTGCTTTATAAAATATGTACAATCAGACCATGTTTATACATTTAGAACTACTTGAAGAGTAGGCCAACATTTGGCCCTACTTTTCTAGTCATTGGTTCTTCATGTACTGACAGTGGACAAACTATTTCATTCATCCTCTCTACCTCTGATCTTTTCGGGGATATGATGTCTGATCCTGCTGTTATGATACTAAGACTAGACAATCCATTGACATATAAAAAGATGTAGAAGAAGACAAGTGCTCTGGAGGCACAAAGTTCAGATCTGGTCCTGATTACTGTTTGAAGTTATAAAGTAAAAATCTGGATCCCCAGCATTTTCTGGTCTGAAGCAACCTAAGCATCTCACTGCCATGCAGATAAATCTTGGGAAATTTAAGCATTCTAATCGGGCTTCCTTCCTGGCTTTGCAGGAAACCATTTTTCCATTAACAAGAATTATTGGTCTCTCCAGCTCAATGTGTTCCCCAATATTTGTTCTACTGAGTTGCATGCATATTTCAGCAAAATATTATTTCCAATTATTAGTAGAACAGCAGAAAAGATATTCTCTCACAAGCAGCATTACCAGAGGCATGCACACAGAGTATGCCAGGTGAGCCTGGGCACACCCTAATCCCCATATGTGGTGCAGATTTCCCCTGTTTAGACCCTTGATATTTCACCAAAGCCCCCTATCAAGGCTCCTAAAAATATTGTAAAAAATATATATAAAAAAAATAAAACTAAAAAAATAATAAAAAATAAAATAATAATAATAATAAAAAGACTACAGACACAGTCCACTGCCCTACTGACATTCTCCACTGCTCTACGTACAATGTCAGTATTTATACACATGCAGACATACATATGTGTTTGAGCTTTGGGGTGCACACCCTAATGCAATAGGCTGTGCGGATTTATGAGCATTACTGTAATACAATGGCACATTTTCATACTGTACTGTGTATGTTCAGTACTACAATGTATGTTTAATTCTTAAAGGTAAGCTGTACTAGGAAAAACCTAGATTTGCATTGATGACCGTTCCTTCTCCTAGCAGAAATAATGCCCTTTGTGTTTAAGTGCTTTTGCCGTTTAAGAGATGTGTCTTCCTTTGCTGTGTAGCTACTATAGGTACAGTGACACAGAAAATATTAAAAGTGGGGACACAGCCAGTCAGACAGTCATTTTCTGAAAAAGGAGGGCAATTGCAGTTTATGCACTGTATTTCTTTTGTAGCACCCCTTACCCCAGGTAGTTTGGTGGTCTAGCAGATCACCTCCAGGTACACCTGTCTCATTTTGGGTGTGTAAGAATTTGTGTGCCAGTCACTCTAAGTTTTTGAAGGCCAATAAACTCAGAGAGAGAGGGGGATTAGGGCATAGGATACCCAAAAATACAAAAAATGTACACTCTGAATCTCTATCCTCAGTCAATACAGAGGAAAGGACCTTTGAGCCAAATCAACACTTTACACTTCAGACTCTATTGCACAAATACTCTTTAAATTAGCCACCAGATCTCCCTACAATGCCCACAGCTTGTTACATATGTCAGGACTATTGAGGTCAAAAAAAGAATCATATAAGGCCCATACATATTATTTTATACATATTGTTATATTGGGCAGCCTAGCAGCCATTTTGTCATGAGGTGAAACATTATTATTATTTGTAGTAATTGTATTAGCAATAGAGTTGAGCGGACACCTGGATGTCCGTGTTCGGCGGGTTCGGCCGAACTTGAAAAAATAAGTCCGGGTCCGTGACCCGGACTTTTCCGAACTTTACCCGGACACCGAACCCCATTGAAGTCAATGAAGACCCGAACTTTCAGGCACTAAAATGGCTCTAAAAAACCAATGGAAAGGGCTAGAGGCAGCAAAATGTAGTTAAGAGCATGGCAAGTGCTCTTAAAAAAAATTCCCCTTTAAATTTGTACTTTTTAAATAGCAGATTAGAACAGCACTCTGTAGTAAAATATAGCTGAACGCTGCACACAACAGACTGATAAAAATATTTTTTTTTCTCCCTCCTCCTCAGTGGGCTCAAGTGAGGGCAAAAAGATTGTTCACTGCACCACCCCCCACACAGCAAAATCGATGTAGATCGCTAACGGACGATTGTTCTGTCCTGTGTCCCCTTAATCTCTCCCTGCCTAATCTCTCCAGCCTGTCCTTAAATGCTCAAATATCTTTCCCTGCCTACACTCCGACCTGTCCCTGCATTCTTTTCGGCACAATGTTGTTTTTCCCTGTCTGTCCCTAATCAGTAGCAGCCAGCACCGTTATGTGTGCTCTCTCCCTACACTACAGCAGACTGACGCACAGCGCGCTGTGTCTCTAGCTTATAAATACCTGGGTCACATGCTTCAGCTGGCCAATCCCAGCCATGCCATTAGTAGGCATGGCTGTGATGGCTTCTATGGCACACCAGTTAAACGCTTGTTGATTGGCTGTTGAAAGCCCGCCATTAAAACTGCGCCATTACTTACAGGAAATAAAATTACTGAACACGGATTTTTAACCCGAATATACAGTAAAGTTTTCGGGTCCATGTCCCGGTAACAAAAATCCAATTATATGGTACGAACCCGAATAATACAGTCCGTGTTCGCTCAACACTAATTAGCAACCATATTATTATGTCATTGTATTATGTGAAGCATATACGTAGGCCGACTAAATTGAATACGTTCTAGGAATGTATATGTATACCATTGTTTTCTTTTTGTGTTAGAGCTAAGTACTAATTCCACTTAAATTGCTTCACTTATAAAGGAATATTTATTGAAGCAGTTTTAAAATACTATCTAGGTTATATAAATCTTACAAGCTAGACACTATTCTTGACAGAAAAGTGACATGAAGGTATACATCCATGAGATTTAAGTTTCTTTACAAGGCTTAGGTCAGAAGGTTATCTTTGAGAAAATAGCTTGAATTAAATTCAATCTCCCAAACTTTTATACAGGCAAAGAGTGCCCCCTCTTTGGGTGATGGTCAAATGAGGTATTTAATTTATATACACCTATCTGACGTATTTTCACATGGAAAACAAAATCCATGCCCACATTCACACAGGATAAATGTTTAGTGTGAGTAAGAGACGGGGGAGAATTGGACAGACTATGAAGGAAGTAAGATGCTGATGAGATTCTCACACTGAAGGGAAATATTTGAAGCTGAGGCTACCCAAACGTGACATCTCAAACAAAAACAACTTTGGTAAAGTAAATATTTCTATATTTTCTACAGGCAATTCATTTGCCATATACATCTGACTGAACCATTGTTATCCTTATAGCATCAAAATTTGAATTTAGATCATTCTAACTGCAGTATGACTGGTCTTTTTTTTTTTTTATCTTGGAAATTTCTTGGGAAAACAAAACTAAACAAAACCCCATTTTTTTTTTTTTTTTTACAATCCTATATACACAATCCCACAATTGATCCAGAGAAAGGCAAAAAAAAAACAGCAAAGCATGATTCAATTGGCTCTAGCAGGGGAATAAAGTTCTCCCTGATCCCCCAAGAGTCAATAAGATGATCCCTGGATCAACTTTAGCTATAACTGTTAGTATTCAGTTATGTTATGTACATTTAGGTAAGAATCCAGGCCTTTTTAAAGCAATCTACTGAGCTAGATAGAACCAGCTCTTGAGGGAGTCTATTCCACATTTTCACAGCTCTTACTGTGAAGAAGCTTTTCCATATTTGAAGATTACGTTTCCTTTCCTCCCGATGTTAAGAGTGCCCCCCTTTCCTCTGTAATGACTTTAAAGTGAATAACTCAACACCAAGTTCTTTATTTGGACCACTTATGTATTTAAACATGTAGATCTTAACCCCCTTAATCTCCTCTTCTCAAAAGAGAATAAATCCAGTTCCTCTAATATTCTCTCATAGCTGAGCTACTCCATACATCCTATTAGGTTGATTGCTCTTCTCTGCACTTTCTCCAGTTCCCCAATATCCTTTTTGTGAACCGGTGCCCAAAGCTGAACTACAAGTTCCAGATTAGGTCTTAAAAATGAGTTGTACAGGGGCAAGATGATAGCTCCCTCTCTGGAGTCTATACCTCTCTTAATACAAGAAAGGATTTTGCTTGCTTTGAAAACCGTATTTTGCATTATTTGTATTATGCTGTAAAATCGCATGCTATTATTAGGCTTATGATCTACCAGAACACCCAGATAATTTTCCACCTTTGATTCCCCCTGTTGTACTCCCCCTAGTATGTATGATGCATGAATATTCTTAGCCCCCAAGGGCATAACTTTACATTTATTAACATTAAACCTCATTTGCCACATAGTTGCACAATGAAACAGTGCACTGAGATCAGCTTGTAAGTTGGAGACCTCCTGTAAGGACGTTATTTCACTGCATAGCTTGGTGTCATCTGCAAAGACTGAAATTGTACTTTTTAATCCCAGACATTAGATAATTTATAAATGTATTAAAAAGTAAAGGTCCCAACACTGAACCTTGGGATACACCACTGATAACCTTAGACCATTCAGAGTAAGTGTTTTGTGTGCGTTTCTAGCAAGGTTACTTTGCGGTACAACCAAGGAAACTTAGACCTTTGTGGTGTATAAATGTGCTTTTACTATGCAAAAACAATCTGTACATACAAAACTATTACAATATTAAGAAGCATAATACAAAACTAGCAGATACAGATAAAGATAAAGCAAATATACTTAGCTAAAAGAAGTTTGCAGCCATGGAGTCCCGTTTGCTTTCGCACATGGCACAGAGAAAAGTCAGTAGTCATCGCTTCATGGATGTTTCGTTTGAGACTGACTTCTTGCAGCTTTGAGCAGTCATTTAGACTTGTGATTAAGGAATATACCATCCCCCCAAACCAACACCATTTGTCCTGAGGACAAAAGGGCTGTTTATCCATTGTTTGGACAGTGACTTTGAAGGGGGGGGGGGGGAGGTTAGGCTTGGCCAAACTGCATTCAATGCCACTAAAAGAAAGGTATGACCTTATCATTTAGTGACCCACTGTATTAAATATGCAATTTCCACAACACTCCACCCCTTGGCTCACAAATGACATAATGCCTCCAACTTTACATAAAGACATCTAATAATTCTCCCACCCCCTGGTTTATCTTAAATAAAACACAATGGGGGAACTAACTAAAATACAACCCCCTCCTATAACTATGAAGGTATTTCAGTCTTTGGCTAAAAGTTCATTAGAAAAGTCCAATCAAACGTTCTTTAGAAAACAAGTCCAGGCTTGTAATACATCAAAAGGCCTTGCTCTCCATAGCTCTTGCGGTCTTCCATCATTCTGTCCATCATGTAACCACTTTCTCTGGTCTTCCTATGGATCAAATCGGAGACAGCCTGTGGAGTGGAAAACAAAGCGCATTATCTGTTCCTTCTAATAATACATATACAGTAGACCCCGGCCCTTCAGCTACAATCTCTCCTCTAACTGACTTCTTGCCTGGATCTCTGACCAACACTTTTCCACCTGCCTGTATCCACTTCTGACCCTCCCAAAGAACATCAATAGGGAGGAGAGGAAATATACTGATATTTCCCAGAAGATCACTGCTGTTTATTTTGGAAGGTTTGATATTATAGAGCCTCAGTTCCACTCTTGCTGGGAAGTATCCACTAACCAATCAGAGTCCCAGCCACTGTCCTATAGTTACATAGTTAGTGAGGTTGAAAAAAGACATCAGTCCATCCAGTTCAACCTATGATGTGTGTGTGTGTTTGCTTTTAACCATACATTGTATACCCCTGTATGTTGTGGTCTTTAAGGTGTCCATCTAATAGTTTTTTGAAACTATCAATGCTCCCTGCTGATACGACTGCTTGTGGAAGAGAATTCCACATCCTTACCGCTCTTACAGTGAAGAACCCCTTACGCACTTTAAGGTTAAACCGCCTTTCCTCAAGTTTTAGTGAGTGGCCTTAAAGTCCTGAAGCTCATCTGCCAATGCAAATATAACTTCAAACCTTCCTGCCAGATTCCCTCTCATTCCTAGATAGGCTTCAGCTTCAGATACAGTATGTCACTCTTGGTTTCTATGTCATGGGAAGCAGTAACTTGGTACCTGTTAAACCCTGTTCTTTCAGGAACCTTGTGTAAATACTGAACTCTGCACTCTAGCTGTAGAATCTGCACCCCAGCCCCAACCATCCTTTCATATGGTGTGCTTTTGGCTAGTGGCCTAGAATTTAACAACATGACTGCCTGTGTGAGGACCCGATCCCACCCCCTTAGTGTACATGTGGGTGTAAGTTTGTGTATCTGGTCCTTCAATAGCCCATTGTATCTTTCAATCAAACCAGCTGCCTGTGGATGGTATGGGATGTGGCACAACCAGTACACTCCAGAATCTTTGGCCCATTGCTGTACTGTTGATCCGGTGAAGTGTGAGCCATTATCACTTTGGACTTGTTTGGGACAGCCATACGCAACAACAATTTTCTGTAGCAGTTGAAGTGTTGCGGCTTGATCTGCACGTTTGCAAGGATGAACAAATAAAAGTCCTGAATAGGTGTCCACCGCAGTGCAACAATACCTCAGTCCATTGTTTCCCTGGGGCAGGGGACCGATGAAGTCAATCTGCCAAATCTCTGCAGGCCTCTCTCCCCTCTTAATCGACCCGGTGGAGTACTTTTGCAATGGCCATTGTCGCACTTCTCCACACACTGTACGGTTGCCTATTACAGTCCTTATCATGTCCATTGATATGGGCAATCCTCTTTGCTGTGCCCATTCATATGTTGCTTTCTGCCCCAAATGTCCAGATTGCTTGTGGGCCCAGTTGGCCAAGTTCATTAAGACAGGATCAATTGGCACAACTGCATTCACCTTGGCAATTTCGTCTGCCACTCTGTTATAGTTCTCAAAGTCTGGGACCAGTGGCACATGTGCATCAACATGCCCCACTTTTATGGTGCGGGAGTGAGCTTCCTTCCAGATGAAAAGATAAATTCGGATTCTGTGTTTTAAACCTGGAATCTTGCCAACATCCCTGATAAATATGGAACAATAAATAACCCCTGAGGATTGGGACTTTCAATGGCAAGAACCAGGACTTGAGTATGAAAATATATAAATTTTATTACACGTATTACAAAGATGAAACATACAAAATCACAAATAAAATATATGATAAAAACATGGTCATAGATACGTCTTGGAACCGAGAGGGTCTGAGGTGTCTGGATCGGACTAGACGCGTTTCGGTCCAATTGCCTTTCTCGATAGTCCAGAAAACACCAGAGCTCAGACTAGGAGCATAAAAGGTAACAGTGAGTATGATGCAAATGGTAAGTATAGAGTTAGATTTCAAATGTATTAAACAATATTTAAACAATACATCACATAACTCATTATACACAGTGTTTGTCGTATTTAGATGTAAAAAGGGGGCAAAAATACCTCTATAATTACATACCAGATATGTAAGACCTCCGTTGTTTGTGACCACATTGTTTAGAAAACCTACCGCTGCCAATACAGTACTTTACGCAACCAGTGCTCATCCAGCCCCATTAATAAGGTCTATCCCTTACGGGCAATATTTGCGACTCAGGCGCAATTGCTCTGAAGATCCCATTTTTAAGTTGGAAGCAGATAAACTTAGAACAAGATTGACCACCAGAGGCTACACACAAACTTGTCTTAAGAAGGCCTATCGCAGGGCTAAATCGCAACAAAGACAAGACCTCATTTTCAAAAAATCGATTAAAACTTCACGTGATAGCAATCAGATCCAACACCAGGCACGTATTATAACCTCATACACGAAACAACATGATAGAGTTTACAATGTCCTCAACAAATATTGGCATTTACTTACATGTGATCCACATCTCAATCCCTTTGTCACCGACAAACCAGCGATAACTTATCGCAAGGCTCGTTCACTCAAGGATAAATTAGTTAAAAGTGAATATACAGGCGAATTTCGCCAAGATCCTTGTAAACGCTTAGGAACTTTCAAATGTGGAGGGTGCAATATATGCCAATATATTTGCACAGACCCTAATATACTTCTTCCCAATGGGTCCCCATACAGACCCTTACATTTTTCTAATTGTCAAACGATAGGAGTAGTCTATCTCCTCCTCTGCTGCTGTGGGTGCTTCTATGTCGAGAAGACGAAAAATGAATTTCATAAACGAGCTCAACGACATATTACATGTATGCGTCAACGCAACCCTGATCTCCCTTTAGGGAGACATGTTCTAACTACACAGTGGCATTTTCCCACGTTGCTTTTTTGTCATCCTTGACCGGGTGCACCCCAGCAGCAGAGGAGGAGATTGGGACAAGACTCTTTTACAAAGGGAATCTAGATGGATTCATAATCTTAGGGCTACCATCCCCCCAGGACTCAATGAAAGCATTAGCTTCAAGCCCTTTCTTGAGGGTTTTTCATCAGGAGGATGGGATCCATGATACAAGCCCCTTAGGATATGATTTAGTGACGACACTATGGGGCAATTTGTTTAAATGTAATATTTGCTCCACTTTAAAACTATTAAATATATCCATATATCCACAACATATTGGATATGATTTTTCCTTTCCTTTCTTTCATATATACAGAATAAACTTCTCTACACTGTACAGATTCATCTCTATATGGATCTTGCTCGACAGATAAAACATCGATCTGTTTCCTTAACGGATCTAGTCATTCCATATGGTTCCATTCTGTCTCAGTCCCAATATTTGTGAACTTCATTGTTTACATATACTTTTGCCTTAGTTTTTCTGGATTACTTGCCCTGCTCTTTTATCTATTACTACTCTTTACCATATATCACATACTACAGTATATAAGTACCACTGTGTGGCTATCAAATATACCCTGTTTGTTTCGGTTCTTGCTCCTTCTTTAATAGAATGCTACTCCAAAGTACCCGATATCAATTGTATTCTATTTTTTGTGTCTGCTCTTCTATGTAAACACAGAGTTTGTCTTGCTTTGATGTCTCTTTTTGGTTCCGCCCCCTCAGCCGCAGCTCCATACTATCTACAGTGATGCTCGCCCGACAGACCTTCCCCCCGGCGCACACAGGGGCGTTTTTTCGCCCCACTACCGGTCACCTGATCCCGCCGTGGGCGGAGATTCGGGCCCGGATGTTGTGCGTCGGCGTGCCCGGAACGCACGCCGCGGCCAACCATGTGTGGGCGGCGTCTGTGCGTTCCGGACACGGGGGACCTCCATTGGTCCACACACGTCCTGGGAGGAGTTTAGACGCAGGCTCCGGCGCATGCGCCGGCGTACTTGATGGCGGACCGCGCTCTACTCAGAGCGCGCCGCCATTATTCAAACACACAGGGCTGTACAGGTAAGTTATCCTCTCTCTGGACATCACGAACTATTCTTGGGATATGTGCACTCGCCATAGAATTTCTGCTACCATCTATTCCTTTACCTGGGCACCTTCTGTGACTTCCATTAGTACCATCTCTCCCTCACTTGGTGACTTTTATCCTCGGCCATATATTGCTTCTATATTCCTCCCCACCACCAAGCCTTTTTTCCTCCTCTCCCCTTTTTTAAACCATAGGATTCACGTTGGGAAATTAGGTTTTCTCTATCATTACTTCTGCCTCCTACCTGCTAATTTTTATACTCCATACAATTTTTATGTTTGACATGTTTTATGTCAACAGGGATCTAGTGCTGGATACGTCCCAGCACCATATATACATCGGGGGATACCTCCACTCTATTACTAATTTACAGGTAGTTACTACCAACAATATCTTTTTCCATTTCTCACTTTAGTCTTTATTATGGATACATTCCATATAATTTTCCTTCTACTTTTTCTTTTCCATAACCATCTAGATGACCTGTGTGTTTTTGACCTCACCTTGGAGATCCTCGTGGGAATTTCTGATCGGGGAGCTCTCTTTTCACTGTCATTTGCCAAGCCACTGTGTATTTGGCTTATAACCATTCAAATTCCCTTTGGAAGCCCATATAATACAAATAAATTGTTCTGGGCCTATCTTACATAGACCCAGCCAAATTGGCATATACTACTTGCGGCCATAGACAATTGAAGGCTTTTTTTCATCCACCAAGGCCCATCCTTTTGGTTTTACGTCCTGGATTCCACGGAGGTCTTACATATCTGGTATGTAATTATAGAGGCATTTTTGCCCCCTTTTTACATCTAAATACGACAAACACTGTGTATAATGAGTTATGTGATGTATTGTTTAAATATTGTTTAATACATTTGAAATCTAACTCTATACTTACCATTTGCATCATACTCACTGTTACCTTTTATGCTCCTAGTCTGAGCTCTGGTGTTTTCTGGACTATCGAGAAAGGCAATTGGACCGAAACGCGTCTAGTCCGATCCAGACACCTCAGACCCTCTCGGTTCCAAGACGTATCTATGACCATGTTTTTATCATATATTTTATTTGTGATTTTGTATGTTTCATCTTTGTAATACGTGTAATAAAATTTATATATTTTCATACTCAAGTCCTGGTTCTTGCCGTTGAAAGTCCCAATCCTCAGGGGTTATTTATTGTTCCATATTCCTTCCAGATGAAGTCCCAGACTTCCTTGCCTCCCCACACCACCTTTCCATGAATCAACCATTCATTGGACTTCCACGTGGGCATCCAAGTTGTCAGTCCTTTAAAGACCGCCCAGCTGTCAGTGTAGATAGTGACATGGGAAGAAAGATCCTCCTGAAGAGTCATCACTACATCTTTCAACTCTGCATACTGACTGGACCCTCCAATTCCGGTCTCCTGCAGGACTGTGTCTGTACTCGGGTTGTAGGCTGCTGCTGTCCATTTACGACCAGACGAGGTGACTATGGCTGAACCATCAGTGAACCATGCTGACTCCTTCATCTTATCTGACAGAGACTCAAAGGGTGGAGCCTCGTGAATGGGGGATGACTGCAGCACAGGAATTTCTTCTTCTGTATGGGTGCTGGTAAAAGTGACAAGCTCAGCCAACTGTTTTGAAATGTCTCTGACATCCTCAGCTGCAATACCCCCTCTTTCTTGAAGGTACCATTTCCATTTCATTAGTGTTTGGTTCTGGGCTACAGCTGACCTAGTGGTCAGTCCATCATCTCTCACCCATCCTGCTATTGGCAATGCAGTATGGATGGTGACTGTGTCCTTTCCTGTAATGGTCTCTACGTGTTGAAGTGCTGTGTAGGCCCCAAGCAGGTACTTCTCTAGGGGCGTGTATCTCTTCTGTGCCCCTGTAAGTTGTTTGGACTAAAAATACAATGGGTATTGCTCTCAGTCCCTTCTTTTCATTTGGCTGCCACAGACTCCAAGATATTGTACCACCCTGCTCAACTACATCCAGCTGAAATGGTACTCCTTGTCTCACAGGTCCCAATCCCTAATGCTGCAAAATTGATTCTTTAGCCGCCAGGAATGCGGTCCGCTGCTCTGAACCCCATGTGAACTCGGTCTTTTTTCTTGTGACATTGTATATAGGCCTCAGAATTAGGGTTGAGCGAACATGGACTGTATTATTCTTGTTCGTACCGAATAATTGGATTTTTGTTACCCGAACACGGACCCGAAAACTTTACTGTTTGTTCGGGTAAAAATCCGTGTTCGGTCATTTTATTTCCGGGTTTTGCATGCATTGGCGCGCTTTTCATGGCGGGCTTTCAACAGCCAATCAACAAGCGTTTAACTGGTGTGCCTAAGCCATCCCAGCCATGCCTACAAATGTATTAATAGCTGTGATTGGCCGTCTGAAGCATGTGACCAAGTCTTTATAAGTTAGAGGCAGCGCCGCTGCGGCATCATTCTGCTGTTTAGTTCAGGGAAAGAGCACACATCGACGTGCTGGCTGCTGATAAGGGACAGACAGGAAAAAAAAACATTTGTGTCCGGATAGAATTGAGGGACAGGTCGGAGTGTGTTAGGCAGGGCGAATTGTAGGCATTTTAGGGAGAGAGTCTGCTGATTTTTAGGGTCAGTTTTCTACGATCGATTTTGCTGTGTGGGAGGGGTTTGCAGTGACCGATCTACGATCTTATCAATCCTTTTAGGGAGAGAGTCTGCTGATTTTTAGGGTCAGTGTGTTCTACAAACTACAATCGATATTGCTGTGTGGGGTGGGGTTTGCAGTGACCGATCTACGATCTTATCAATCCTTTTAGGGAGAGAGTCTGCTGATTTTTAGGGTCAGTGTGTTCTACAAACTACAATCGATATTGCTGTGTGGGGTGGGGTTTGCAGTGACCGATCTACGATCTTATCAATCCTTTTAGGGAGAGAGTCTGCTGATTTTTAGGGTCAGTGTGTTCTACAAACTACAATCGATATTGCTGTGTGGGGTGGGATAGGAGATAGGCAGGTGTCAGTGGTCCACATCCATTTTGCTGTGTGTGGGGTGCAGTGAACACAATCTTTTTTGGGTGCAGTGAACACAATTTTTTTGGGGTGCAGTGAACACAATCTTTTTTGCCAACTGAGGAGGAGGGAGAAAAGTATTTTTCTATCAGGCACTGTGTGCAGCGTTTTTCCTTCAGCTGTGCTGTGCTGACTGATCATACACTGCTGTGTTCAGTTCACATGTGCTATTATTGAGTGGTTTCAAAAATCATACACTTTTTTTCTATTCCACTATTCAATATACAGCCTTGGGTTAAAAAAAAATTAAATTGTGGCCTGCAGCAGAGCTGAATGATATTTGGGGTTTTTGGGGTTCATATCATACTTCTGAAGATTTGAGGGTGCTGCCTGTTCCAAACTCCTCCTACTCCTCATCCAGCCTTTTAGGGGTACAAACAATAGTAATTGGGGCCTAGTCTGCTTCTATACGTGTGAGATACATACACTTTTTTTGATCATATTTTCTATTCCGCTATTCAATAAAAACCTTTGGGGATCAGTTAAATTGCGGGATAGTCTGTGTTGGTACGTGTGAGATCCACCTTTCCAAGTTTTTGGGGTTCATCTCATACTTCTGAAGATTTGAGGGTGCTGCCTGTTCCATACTCCTCCTACTCCTCATCCAGCCTTTTAGGGGTACAAACAATAGTAATTGGGGCCTAGTGTGCTTATGTACGTGTGAGATACATACACTTTTTTTGATCATATTTCCTATTCCGCTATTCAATAAAAACCTTTGGGGATCAATTAAATTGCGGGATAGTCTGTGTTGGTACGTGTGAGATCCACCTTTCCAAGTTTTTGTGGTTCATCTCATACTTCTGAAGATTTGAGGGTGCTGCCTATTCCAAACTCCTCCTACTCCTCATCCTGCCTTTAGGGGTACAAACAATAGTAATTGGGGCCTAGTGTGCTTCTGTACGTGTGAGATACATACACTTTTTTTTATCATATTTCCTATTCCGCTATTCAATAAAAACCTTTGGGGATCAATTAAATTGCGGGATAGTCTGTGTTGGTACGTGTGAGATCCACCTTTCCAAGTTTTTGGGGTTCATCTCATACTTCTGAAGATTTGAGGGTGCTGCCTGTTCCAAACTCCTCCTACTCCTCATCCTGCCTTTAGGGGTACAAACAATAGTAATTGGGGCCTAGTGTGCTTCTGTACGTGTGAGATACATACACTTTTTTTGATCATATTTCCTATTCCGCTATTCAATAAAAACCTTTGGGGATCAAATTAAATTGCGGGATATTCTGTGTTGGTACGTGTGAGATCCACCTTTCCAAGTTTTTGGGGTTCATCTCATACTTCTGAAGATTTGAGGGTGCTGCCTGTTCCATACTCCTCCTACTCCTCATCCAGCCTTTTAGGGGTACAAACAATAGTAATTGGGGCCTAGTGTGCTTCTGTACGTGTGAGATAGATACACTTTTTTGGATCATATTTCCTATTCCGCTATTCAATAAAAACCTTTGGGGATCAGTTAAATTGCGGGATAGTCTGTGTTGGTACGTGTGAGATCCACCTTTCCAAGTTTTTGGGGTTCATTTCATACTTCTGAAGATTTGAGGGTGCTGCCTGTTCCAAACTCCTCCTACTCATCATCCTGCCTTTAGGGGTACAGACAATAGTAATTGGGGCCTAGTGTGCTTCTGTACGTGTGAGATACATTTTTTTGATCATATTTCCTATTCCGCTATTCAATAAAATCCTTTGGGGATCAATTCAATTGCGGGATAGTCTGTGTTGGTACGTGTGAGATCCACCTTTCCAAGTTTTTGGGGTTCATCTCATACTTCTGAAGATTTGAGGGTGCTGCCTGTTCCATACTCCTCCTACTCCTCATCCAGCCTATTAGGGGTACAAACAATAGTAATTGGGGCCTAGTGTGCTTCTGTACGTGTGAGATACATACACTTTTTTGGATCATATTTCCTATTCCGCTATTCAATAAAAACCTTTGGGGATCAATTAAATTGCGGGATAGTCTGTGTTGGTACGTGTGAGATCCACCTTTCCAAGTTTTTGGGGTTCATCTCATACTTCTGAAGATTTGTGGGTGCTGCCTGTTCCATACTCCTCCTACTCCTCATCCAGCCTTTTAGGGGTACAAACAATAGTAATTGGGGCCTAGTGTGCGTCTGTACGTGTGAGATACATACACTTTTTTGGATCATATTTCCTATTCCGCTATTCAATAAAAACCTTTGGGGATCAGTTAAATTGCGGGATAGTCTGTGTTGGTACGTGTGAGATCCACCTTTCCAAGTTTTTGGGGTTCATCTCATACTTCTGAAGATTTGAGGTGCTGCCTGTTCCATACTCCTCCTACTCCTCATCCAGCCTTTTAGAGGTACAAACAATAGTAATTGGGGCCTAGTGTGCTTCTGTACGTGTGAGATACATACACTTTTTTGGATCATATTTCCTATTCCGCTATTCAATAAAAACCTTTGGGGATCAGTTAAATTGCGGGATAGTCTGTGTTGGTACGTGTGAGATCCACCTTTCCAAGTTTTTGGGGTTCATCTCATACTTCTGAAGATTTGAGGGTGCTGCCTGTTCCATACTCCTCCTACTCCTCATCCAGCCTTTTAGGGGTACAAACAATAGTAATTGGGGCCTAGTGTGCTTCTGTACGTGTGAGATACATACACTTTTTTGGATCATATTTCCTATTCCGCTATTCAATAAAAACCTTTGGGGATCAATTAAATTGCGGGATAGTCTGTGTTGGTACGTGTGAGATCCACCTTTCCAAGTTTTTGGGGTTCATCTCATACTTCTGAAGATTTGAGGGTGCTGCCTGTTCCAAACTCCTCCTACTCCTCATCCTGCCTTTAGGGGTACAAACAATAGTAATTGGGGCCTAGTGTGCTTCTGTACGTGTGAGATACATACACTTTTTTTGATCATATTTCCTATTCCGCTATTCAATAAAAACCTTTGGGGATCAAATTAAATTGCGGGATATTCTGTGTTGGTACGTGTGAGATCCACCTTTCCAAGTTTTTGGGGTTCATCTCATACTTCTGAAGATTTGAGGGTGCTGCCTGTTCCATACTCCTCCTACTCCTCATCCAGCCTTTTAGGGGTACAAACAATAGTAATTGGGGCCTAGTGTGCTTCTGTACGTGTGAGATAGATACACTTTTTTGGATCATATTTCCTATTCCGCTATTCAATAAAAACCTTTGGGGATCAGTTAAATTGCGGGATAGTCTGTGTTGGTACGTGTGAGATCCACCTTTCCAAGTTTTTGGGGTTCATTTCATACTTCTGAAGATTTGAGGGTGCTGCCTGTTCCAAACTCCTCCTACTCATCATCCTGCCTTTAGGGGTACAGACAATAGTAATTGGGGCCTAGTGTGCTTCTGTACGTGTGAGATACATTTTTTTGATCATATTTCCTATTCCGCTATTCAATAAAATCCTTTGGGGATCAATTCAATTGCGGGATAGTCTGTGTTGGTACGTGTGAGATCCACCTTTCCAAGTTTTTGGGGTTCATCTCATACTTCTGAAGATTTGAGGGTGCTGCCTGTTCCATACTCCTCCTACTCCTCATCCAGCCTATTAGGGGTACAAACAATAGTAATTGGGGCCTAGTGTGCTTCTGTACGTGTGAGATACATACACTTTTTTGGATCATATTTCCTATTCCGCTATTCAATAAAAACCTTTGGGGATCAATTAAATTGCGGGATAGTCTGTGTTGGTACGTGTGAGATCCACCTTTCCAAGTTTTTGGGGTTCATCTCATACTTCTGAAGATTTGTGGGTGCTGCCTGTTCCATACTCCTCCTACTCCTCATCCAGCCTTTTAGGGGTACAAACAATAGTAATTGGGGCCTAGTGTGCGTCTGTACGTGTGAGATACATACACTTTTTTGGATCATATTTCCTATTCCGCTATTCAATAAAAACCTTTGGGGATCAGTTAAATTGCGGGATAGTCTGTGTTGGTACGTGTGAGATCCACCTTTCCAAGTTTTTGGGGTTCATCTCATACTTCTGAAGATTTGAGGGTGCTGCCTGTTCCATACTCCTCCTACTCCTCATCCAGCCTTTTAGAGGTACAAACAATAGTAATTGGGGCCTAGTGTGCTTCTGTACGTGTGAGATAGATACACTTTTTTGGATCATATTTCCTATTCCGCTATTCAATAAAAACCTTTGGGGATCAGTTAAATTGCGGGATAGTCTGTGTTGGTACGTGTGAGATCCACCTTTCCAAGTTTTTGGGGTTCATTTCATACTTCTGAAGATTTGAGGGTGCTGCCTGTTCCAAACTCCTCCTACTCATCATCCTGCCTTTAGGGGTACAGACAATAGTAATTGGGGCCTAGTGTGCTTCTGTACGTGTGAGATACATTTTTTTGATCATATTTCCTATTCCGCTATTCAATAAAATCCTTTGGGGATCAATTCATTTGCGGGATAGTCTGTGTTGGTACGTGTGAGATCCACCTTTCCAAGTTTTTGGGGTTCATCTCATACTTCTGAAGATTTGAGGGTGCTGCCTGTTCCATACTCCTCCTACTCCTCATCCAGCCTATTAGGGGTACAAACAATAGTAATTGGGGCCTAGTGTGCTTCTGTACGTGTGAGATACATACACTTTTTTGGATCATATTTCCTATTCCGCTATTCAATAAAAACCTTTGGGGATCAATTAAATTGCGGGATAGTCTGTGTTGGTACGTGTGAGATCCACCTTTCCAAGTTTTTGGGGTTCATCTCATACTTCTGAAGATTTGTGGGTGCTGCCTGTTCCATACTCCTCCTACTCCTCATCCAGCCTTTTAGGGGTACAAACAATAGTAATTGGGGCCTAGTGTGCGTCTGTACGTGTGAGATACATACACTTTTTTGGATCATATTTCCTATTCCGCTATTCAATAAAAACCTTTGGGGATCAGTTAAATTGCGGGATAGTCTGTGTTGGTACGTGTGAGATCCACCTTTCCAAGTTTTTGGGGTTCATCTCATACTTCTGAAGATTTGAGGGTGCTGCCTGTTCCATACTCCTCCTACTCCTCATCCAGCCTTTTAGAGGTACAAACAATAGTAATTGGGGCCTAGTGTGCTTCTGTACGTGTGAGATACATACACTTTTTTGGATCATATTTCCTATTCCGCTATTCAATAAAAACCTTTGGGGATCAGTTAAATTGCGGGATAGTCTGTGTTGGTACGTGTGAGATCCACCTTTCCAAGTTTTTGGGGTTCATCTCATACTTCTGAAGATTTGAGGGTGCTGCCTGTTCCATACTCCTCCTACTCCTCATCCAGCCTTTTAGGGGTACAAACAATAGTAATTGGGGCCTAGTGTGCTTCTGTACGTGTGAGATACATACACTTTTTTGGATCATATTTCCTATTCCGCTATTCAATAAAAAACCTTTGGGGATGAATTAAATTGCGGGATAGTCTGTGTTGGTACGTGTGAGATCCACCTTTCCAAGTTTTTGGGGTTCATCTCATACTTCTGAAGATTTGAGGGTGCTGCCTGTTCCAAACTCCTCCTACTCCTCATCCTGCCTTTAGGGGTACAAACAATAGTAATTGGGGCCTAGTGTGCTTCTGTACGTGTGAGATACATACACTTTTTTTGATCATATTTCCTATCCCGCTATTCAATAAAAACCTTTGGGGATCAATTAAATTGCAGGATAGTCTGTGTTGGTACGTGTGAGATCCACCTTTCCAAGTTTTTGGGGTTCATCTCATACTTCTGAAGATTTGAGGGTGCTGCCTGTTCCAAACTCCTCCTACTCCTCATCCTGCCTTTAGGGGTACAAACAATAGTAATTGGGGCCTAGTGTGCTTCTGTACGTGTGAGATACATACACTTTTTTGGATCATATTTCCTATTCCGCTATTCAATAAAAACCTTTGGGGATCAATTAAATTGCGGGATAGTCTGTGTTGGTACGTGTGAGATCCACCTTTCCAAGTTTTTGGGGTTCATCTCATACTTCTGAAGATTTGAGGGTGCTGCCTGTTCCATACTCCTCCTACTCCTCATCCAGCCTTTTAGGGGTACAAACAATAGTAATTGGGGCCTAGTGTGCTTCTGTACGTGTGAGATACATACACTTTTTTTGATCATATTTCCTATTCCGCTATTCAATAAAAACCTTTGGGGATCAATTAAATTGCGGGATAGTCTGTGTTGGTACGTGTGAGATCCACCTTTCCAAGTTTTTGGGGTTCATCTCATACTTCTGAAGATTTGAGGGTGCTGCCTGTTTCAAACTCCTCCTACTTCTCATCCTGCCTTTAGGGGTACAAACAATAGCAATTGGGGCCTAGTGTGCTTCTGTACGTGTGAGATACATACACTTTTTTTGATCATATTTCCTATTCCGCTATTCAATAAAAACCTTTGGGGATCAGTTAAATTGCGGGATAGTCTGTGTTGGTACGTGTGAGATCCACCTTTCCAAGTTTTTGGGGTTCATCTCATACTTCTGAAGATTTGAGGGTGCTGCCTGTTCCAAACTCCTCCTACTCCTCATCCTGCCTTTAGGGGTACAAACAATAGTAATTGGGGCCTAGTGTGCTTCTGTACGTGTGAGATACATACACTTTTTTGGATCATATTTCCTATTCCGCTATTCAATAAAAACCTTTGGGGATCAGTTAAATTGCGGGATAGTCTGTGTTGGTACGTGTGAGATACACCTTTCCAATTTTTGGGGCGCACCTCATACTGCCCAGAATTTTCAGTCTGCCTCCTGCCTGTTCCGAACTCCTCCTACTCCTCATCCTGCCTTTAGGGTACAAAAAATTGTAATCGGGGCCTAGATTGTGTTTGTACGTGTGAGATACACCGTTTTGTAAAATTTCTCCTATTCCGCTATTCAATATACACCCTGTTTGAGTGTAAAAAATTAAATTGCGGGATAGTCTGTACCGGTACATGTGAGATACACCCTTTTGAATTTGTTTGGCGCATCTCCTTCTACCGCCGAGGATTGCAGGGCGCTTCAGTTTTTGCTCATGTTCCCAACTCCTCCTACTCCTCTTCCTCATCCTGCCTTTAGGGTACAAAAAATTGTAATCGGGGCCTAGATTGTGTTTGTACGTGTGAGATACACCGTTTTGTAAAATTTCTCCTATTGCGCTATTCAATATACACCCTGTTTGAGTGTAAAAAATTAAATTGCGGGATAGTCTGTACCGGTACATGTGAGATACACCTTTTTAAATTTGTTTGGCGCATCTCCTTCTACCGCCGAGGATTGCAGGGCGCTTCAGTTTTTGCTCCTGTTCCCAACTCCTCCTACTCCTCTTCCTCATCCTCCCTTTAGGGTACAAAAAATTTTAGTCGGGGCCTAGTCTGTGTTTGTACGTGTGAGATACACCGTTTTTTTATCCTTTTTCCTATTCCGCAATTCAATATACACCCTTTTTGGTGTAAAAAACATTAAATTGCGGCATAGTTTGCATATTTGACTGTCAGATACACCCGTGCGATACTGTTGTTGTTTTGTTCCGCTATTCAATAAACACCTTTCTAGGGCAAGATCATAAATTACAGAAATATGAGGAGACCGCCAAATAGGGGCCGTGGCATGGGTCGTGGTGCTGCTGGTAGAGCTCCTGTTGCAAGGAGAGGACGTGGTCGATCTGTGCCAGCTACACGCACAAGTGAAACACCTTCCACAAGTGTGAGTAGGCGACAGAACCTGCAGCAGTATTTGGTAGGGCATAATGCGCCTCTAGACGTGATGAGGCCTGAAGAAGTACAGGCGATAGTAGATTGGGTTGCTGACAGTGCCTCCAGTTCCTTCACATTGTCTCCCACCCAGTCTACTGCAGAAAGGTCAGAGTTGGCACCTGCAGCCAATGTCCAACCCTCTTTCACCTCACCCCCTTGGAAATCAGGCAAGCAGTCTGAGCCCCAATCCATACAGCAGTCTCTTGTTCTTTTTGAGGACTCTGTCAGCAGGGTTTCCCAGGGCCATCTACCTAGCCCTGCCCCAGAAGTGGAAGAGATTGAGTGCAGCGATGCCCAACCACTTATTTCTCAGGATGAGTACATGCAAGGACCATCGCAGCACGTCCACAATGTCCCGTGGAAGCGTTCAGCTTTCCATCTCCCAAACACTTGAGAGGAAGAGGAAGTACCCCCCTGCCTACCCGCGATCCCTGGCCCTGAATGCCAGCATTTCAAAATTCTTGGCCTTTGAAATGCTGTCATTCCGTCTGGTGGAGACGCACAGTTTTAAAAACCTTATGTCGGTGGCTGTCCCACAGTATGTCGTGCCCAGCCGCCACTACTTTTCCAGGCAAGCCATCCCTTCCCTGCACAACCAAGTGGGGGAAAAAATCAGGTGTGCACTGCGCAACGCCATCTGTGCCAAGGTCCACCTAACTACCGATACGTGGACCAGTAAGCACTGTCAGGGGCGTTATATCTCCCTAACGGCACACTGGGTAAATGCAGTGGCGGATGGGCCTGAGGCGGATAGCAATTTGGCGCATGTCCTTCCACCACCGAGGATTGCAGGGCGCTTCAGTTTGCCTCCTGTTCCTAACTCCTCCTCCTCCGCTTCCTCATCCTCTACCGCCTCCTCATCCGGACAGCGTAACACCTTCACCACCAACTTCAGCACGGTCAGGGGTAAACGACAGCAGGCAGTTTTAAAACTTGCCTGTTTGGGGGACAAACCACACACCACGCAGGAGTTGTGGAGGAGCATGGAACAGCAGACAAATGAGTGGTTGCTGCCAGCGAGCCTCAAGCCTGGCCTGGTGGTGTGCGATAACGGGCGAAATCTCATAGCAGCTCTGGGCCTAGCCGGTTTGACGCACATCCCTTGCCTGGCGCATGTGCTGAATTTGGTGGTGCAGAGGTTCCTTAAAAACTACCCCGATATGTCAGAGCTGCCGCAGAAAGTGCGGGCCGTCTGTGCGCACTTTCGGCGTTCTCACCCTGCTGCTGCTCGCCTGTCAGCGCTGCAGCGTAACTTCGGCCTTCCCGCTCACCGCCTCATATGTGACGTGCCCACAAGGTGGAACTCCACCTTGCACATGCTGCAAAGACTGTGCGAGCAGCAGCAGGCCATAGTGGATTTTCAGCTGCAGCACGCACGCGTGAGTCGCTCTGCGGAACAGCACCACTTCACCACCAATAACTGGGCCTCCATGCGAGACCTGTGTGCCTTGTTGCGCTGTTTTGAGTACTCCACCAACATGGCCAGTGCCGATGACGCCGTTCTCAGCTTAACTATCCCACTTCTATGCCTCCTTGAAAAAACAATTCGGGCGATGATGGAAGAGGATGTGGCACAGGATGAGGAGGAGTAGGATGAAGAGGTAACATTTCCAAGGCTTTCAGGGCAGTCATTCGCAAGGGGCTCCGAGGGTGGGTTCCTGCACACACAAACGCCAGGGACACAATTGTCCAGCAGGGGCACAGTTCTGGAGGATGAGGAGGATGAGGAGGAGGAGCTGGAGGAGGAGATGGAACCATGTTCACAGCAGGGTGGCACCCAGGCCAGCTCATGGCCATCACTGGTGCGTGGCTGGGGGGATACAGAGGACACGGACGATACACCTCCCACAGAGGACAGCCTTTCGTTGCCTCTGGGCAGCCTGGCACACATGAGCGATTACATGCTGCAGTGTCTCCACAACGACCGCCGAGTTGCCCACATTCTAACTTGTGCTAATTACTGGGTGGCCACGCTGCTGGATCCCCATTACAAGGACAACGTACCGTCCTTAATTCACTCACTGGAGCGCGATCGCAAGATGCGCGAGTACAAGCGCACGCTGGTAGACGCGATGCTGCTGGCATTCCCACCTGACAGCGGGGCCACAGTGGAAGCACAAGGCAGAGGAGGAGGAGGAGGAAGAGGTCGCCAACGCAACCAGGGCACCACCAGCACCTCAGAAGGCAGGGTTAGCATGGCCGAAATGTGGAAAAGCTTTGTCAGCACGCCACAACAAACAGCAGCACCAGCAGCTCATATGGAACGTCTTAGCAGGAGGCAGCATTTCACCAACATGGTGGAGGAGTATGTGTGCACACGCCTAGACGTACTGAATGAGGGGTCTGGGTCTCCAAGTTGGGCACATGGCCTGAGCTTGCCCTTTACGCCTTGGAGGTGCTGGCGTGCCCTGCAGCCAGTGTATTATCTGAACGGGTATTTAGCACGGCTGGGGGCGTTATCACAGACAAGCGCAGCCGCCTGTCCAGAGACAATGTGGACAAGCTCACGTTCATTAAAATGAACCAGGCATGGATCCCACGGGACTTTTCCGTACCTTGTGCAGAATAGCGATGGATACCGACCTTACCCACCCATTGTTCCATTTTTGCTCTTTCTCACTCTTTTGGGGTGTACCCTCATTTAAAATTTGTGAAAAGAAGCAGTGTTGGCTACCTCGTCCTCCTCAGGGCCAGATTAACGTAGGGGCTATTGGAGCTGCAGCTCCAGGCCCCTACCTTTTATATATGCCCCGGGTTGGCCATATTCACTGTTACCGCTCTTCTGTCACTTGTAAACACAGAAGTCTGGCTTCTATGCTCGCTTCCCCAGGCAGCACCCTCAGAACCTCCCCACACAGCGCGAAGGCCGGACAAGGAGGGACAGTTGCCGATGCATGGATGTGTTTATGGGCTTCAGAGACAGCATCCCATGTGGAATTAGGCATGCATGGCTGCACCCTTCCTCCTCTGGGTGCATGCCAAGGCACGGCCCTTAAGGCCCTTCAAAATCCTCAGCACCAAGCCCATGATGCTCTTAATCCGGCCCTGGTCCTCCTCCACCGCCGCTTCCACCTACACCGCCCATAGGTGTGCGCAGCCTATTGCATTATATTATATTAAATACACATGCATGTGTTTGCCTACATGTACATGGCCCCGATACATTACTCTCCCTGCTGGCAAAGAGAAATAGAGCAGAGCAGGTCCGAGGGAGATCTTTCCCATCTCCTCACTGGCAAACAGAGCGATAATGCTATGTGCCCTAGGTGATTAGGGTGTGCCCAGGTACACCCGGCACACCCTGTGCACACGCCTATGACACCGCCACATACACCACCACCTCAACCTCCCTCCTACTCCATATGGGCCTCGTCCTTCAGAGATGAAGAACATTGTTTTATTTTTCTGTTTTTTTTTGTTGTTTTAAGTTATTTCCCTATCCACATTTGTTTGCAGAGAACTTGCCATGCTCTTAACTACGTTTTGCTGCCATTTGCAGCAGTCTAGCCCTTTCCATTGGTGTTTTAGAGCCATTTTAGTGCCTGAAAGTTTGGGTCCCCATTGACTTCAATGGGGTTCGGTGTCCGGGAAAAGTTCGGCAAAAGTCCGGGACACGGACCCGGACTTTTTTTTAAAGTTCGGCCGAACCCGCCGAACATGGACATCCAGGTGTCCGCTCAACTCTACTCAGAATCAGTCCAAGATGTGGGATGAATGATCTCCAGAATCCCACAACTCCAATGAACTTCTGTGCCTCCTTTTTGGTAGTAGGTGGCAACAATGCCTGGATAGTTTGCACAACTGTCTCTGGAATTTTCCTCTGTGGCCCAGTCCACATCATTCCCAGGAATTTCACCTCTGTGGCAGGTCCTTGGACTTTGTCTCTATTGATAGCCCACCCTCTGTGCTGTATCAGCAGGTGCAGTGCTTCAGTTACATCTTCCTTTGTTCCAGAGATCACGATGTCATCAATGTAGTGAAACACAGCGACTTTCAGATTTAGGGTGCTTAAATCTTGGGCAATCAGTCCATGACAAATCGTTGGAGAATGAAGGTATCCTTGAGGAAGGACAGTGAAAGTGTACTGGCGGCCATTCCACACAAAGGAAAACTGGTTCTGACACTCTGGGTCTATTGGAATCGAAAAGAAAGCATTAGCCAGGTCTATCACAGCATGATATTCTCCTGCCTCTTTAGAAATTTTCTCAATAATTGAGATCATATCCGGTACAGCTGACTTTAATGGAGGTGCCACTTTGTTTAGACCTCTGTAATCCACAGTCATTCTATATGTCCCATCAGGTTTCTTTACTAGGAACACCGGAGATAAGAATGGACTTACAGCAGGTCTAAGGATCCCTACTCTTAACAGTTCATGAATAGTCTCCCCAATTTCTTTGTGGCCTCCAGGAAGTCTGTATTGCTTGAGACAGACTGGCTTCTCTGGTGGAGGAATAAAGACAGGGGTCCATTTTGCATGACCTCTGACCACAACCTTCACCGCCCTGACCAGATACGTTTTATCAGGATACCCGAATGTGAATGTACCTTGTTCAGTCTGAATAGACTGACCTTGAAGTACATCCATCCCAAGAATATTTTCAGGTAACTCTGATACCAAAACATTTGTCCAAAATCCTGGTCCCTTGCCAATAGCCAATTTCACCCGTGTCCTAACTGCTGGTGTGGTTTGCCCTCCCAAACCTTCTACATAAATCAATTCTCCTTTGTGATGGGAAGGATCTCCTTGCAAAAGTGTAACTTCAGCTCCAGTATCCACTAAAGCCATGACATGTGTAGGAGGAGACGACTTCCCCCACCATACAGTGACAGGTGCATATGGGCGTCGGTCTCCTGCTGTCACTGTTCTTACTGCTATTACAGGAGACCCACCTTCCCTTCATAAAGGATAAGGGACCTCCCAATCCCCTTTTCTAATTCTCTCTAACTCCTCCCCAGGATAAAGGGATTTGGGTTTGGGTTCATGTTCAGTTTTGGGAATGGGTTTGGGACTAACAGGAGGGGTCTGTTCTGTTGTCTCTAAATCTAGGCTGATGTTATCTTCACTAGGAGTAGTGTTTCTAACCCTGACAGTTTTCCCCACTAAATGTTTCCACCGCTTCAAAATTTCTGCAGTAGAGATGCCATCTATCTCACTTTTAGGTACTCCTGCCTTTAATAGGTCCACCCACATTTGTTTCCTAGAGATAACTAGCCTGGTTTTCTCTTCACCTCCTGTCTTCTCTCCCACATCCCCTTTCTTCTCTTTAAAAGTCCTTTTCAGCCTGTTCTCTGCCTGTCTGACCTTATCTACTGCCCTGACAGGTTTTGTTTTAGTCTCCTCTAGCTCCCCCAACTGGCTTAAAAGGGTTGTTGCTTCATGAATTTTGCTGTTTAAACCCAGGCCTCCCAGCAAAGACAATAAAGGAGCCCTGAGATTAAATGGTGCAGACTTCATTAGCTTAGAGCGCAGAGCAGACATGAAGGGTTCCATATCTGGACCCATCCATTCTGGAAATGTATTTAATCCGGTTATACAACCCATCTCACGTAACCTGGAAATACCTTCTCCTAATGTTCTCCACGAGTAGGTATTTTCCAGGTCACTAGGATTAGCGTAGACTCGGACTATACCATCTCTCATGAGGTCTAAGAGTGAAAAATTCACACTAAACTCTCGGGCTTTTCGCATGGCCTGACGCAATTGTGGATCATGGGTTAACACTCCCAAAGCCACTGCTTCCTTGCCTGACAAAACAACACTGTCCGCCCCTTCATCCCACAAACGTAAGAGCCAGCTCAATAGGGGTTCCCCGGACCTTTGTGTGTATTGTTTTGCCAGCTCATGGAGTTCAGTTTGTGTAAACTCCCTGACTTCTTCAAATTCAACATCTCTGGGGTTGCGATAATGCACCTCCCCATCTGCCATATCCTCTCTATCATGTTGCCTTTTCCTATGCTTAGTAATGAGAGGTCTGGCACGCTTTTTCTTTCCCATTGGATGATCACCATCAGAAACATCAAACACTATCTCCTCATCCTCACTATCATTGCAGGAGACATCCTCACAATCCCAGTTTTGGGATGTGACAATGGCACGTACCCTGGCTTTACTAACAGGTTTATGTCCCTTTCTTTTCCTTAAGGCATTAATTGATTTGGTCATGAGGGCTGCACACCGCTCTTGCAAATCATCAGCCCTACTAGCAGTTGAACGCACACACTGAAGCAACTGCTAGCTGGTCTTTCAATAACTTAACTTCTGCCTCTGCCTTCTCCCTTCTCTGTGATTCTGTATAGAGAGCATGAAGAAAATACCAGCCCACTGTGGAAACTGTCCTCTTCTCTGCTTTACTTAAATCCAACCCCTTAAGGCTAAAATCTACAAAATGATCTGAGATTTTATCACCCCAAGTCTTATTCAAAGGAGAAGCATACTTTGCAAATTCTTTAGCAAGAGACTCCCACTCATTGTCTCTGGCCCAGATAGGTAAACTGCACACTTCCTTCTGGACACCAGAAACCTCTGCAGCCTTGCTTTTCCTAAACAGCTTACGCAGCATTTTTTACCTAGCACAAGCTACACAACACATCACAGAAAACAGGTCTGTTTCAGTTGAATTTATAGCGCAAATCCCGGACGAGCCCCCAAATGTTTTGCGTGCGTTTCTAGCAAGGTTACTTTGCGGTACAACCAAGGAAACTTAGACCTTTGTGGTGTATAAATGTGCTTTTACTATGCAAAAACAATCTGTACATACAAAACTATTACAATATTTAGGAGCATAATACAAAACTAGCAGATACAGATAAAGATAAAGCAAATATACTTAGCTAAAAGAAGGTTTTTATAAATTTGCCTTTTCTTTCTCCCCAGTTGCCCACTCTAGATTATTTTGTAAAGGGCCTACATGCTCAAACCTGACCTTTTTATTATTAATATATTTCAAGAATTTGGGGGGGTCTGTCCAACTATCTTTTGCAATCTGTCATTCATTTTGAATGTTTACGGCCTTGATTTCACCACCACCCCCACCAAGTAGCACACCTGAGAAGAAGAAGAGAAGTCCAGCAACACTACTTCCACAGGCAGCAGGGGAGAAAAACTTTCCAAGACCATCCCAAATATTTATACCTTTTCCCAACATGAACCACTGGCAAGAAACCACCTAGTGGCTGGCCTAGGGAGGCATAAACGCTTAACAACTTATACTTATTGTACAATATTATTGCCAGGGAAATTCCCCAACAGCAGGCAGAAGCAAACAATCATAGTGAGTGTAGAGAAAAAACAGAATTATCTGTCAGAGATCAGGCTGAATACAGTCTAGCTACTATATTAGGTTCAGGCTAGGGACACTACTGCTTAGGACAGGGTCTCTACGCTTTCATTAAATTTAGAGTGGAAGTGCTGTTTTGAATGCTAAATGCTGTATTCCTGTCCATCCAGTTCTAAAATTCACACAGACAGCAGTGCCAGGCCAGTGACCTGATTTTCTATATATATATATATATATACAGTATATATTTATATATATATATATACAGTATCTCACAAAAGCGATTACACCCCTCACATTTTTGTAAATATTTTATTATACCTTTTCATGTGACAACACTGAAGAAATGACACTTTGCTAAATTATAAAGTAGTGAGTGCACAGCTTGTATAGCAGTGTAAATTTGCTGTCCCCTCAAAATAACTCAACACACAGCCATTAATGTCTAAACCGCTGGCAACAAAAGTGAGTACACCCCTAAGTTAAAATGTCTAAATTGGGCCCAAAGTGTCAATATTTTGTGTGGCCACCATTTTTTTCCCGCACTTCCTTAACCCTATTGGGCATGGAGTTCACCAGAGATTCACAGGTTGCCACTGGAGTCCTCTTCCACTCCTCCATGATGAAATCATGGACTGGTAGATGTTAGAGACCTTGCACTCCTCCACCTTCTGTTTAAAGATGCCCCACAGATGCTCAATAGGGTTTAGGTCTAGAGACATGCTTGGCCAGTCCATCGCCTTTACCCTCAGCTTCTTTAGCAAGGGAGTGGTTGTCTTGGAGTCGTGTTTGGGGTTGTTATCATGTTGGAATACTGCCCTGTGGCCCAGTCTCCGAAGGGAGGGGCTCATGCCCTGTTTCAGTATGTCACAGTATTGACATGTTGGTATTCATGGTTCCCTCAATGAATTGTAGCTCCCCAGAGCCAGCAGCACTCATGCAGCCCCAGGCCATGACACCCCCTCCACCATGCTTGACTATAGACAGGCCACACTTGTCTTTGCACTACTCACCTAGTTGCCACCACTAACGCTTGACACCATCTGAACCAAATAAGTTTATTTTGGTCTCATCATAACACAGGACATGGTTCCAGTAATCCATTACTTTAGTCTGCTTGTCTTCGGCAAACTATTTGTGGGCTTTCTTGTGCATAACCTTTAGAAGAGGCTTCCTTCTGGGACAACAGCAATGCTGACCAATTTGATGCAGTGTGCGGCATATGGTCTGAGCACTGACCAGCTGACCCCCCACCCCTTCAACCTTTGCAGCAATGCTGGCAGCACTCATACGTCTATTTCCCAAAGACAATCTCTGGATACGACGCTGAGCATGTTCACTCAACTTCTTTGGTTCACCATGGCAAGGCCTGTTCTGCGTGAAATCTGTCCTGTTAAACTGCTATATAGTCTTGGCCACCGTGCTGCAGCACAGTTTCAGGATCTTGCCAATCTTCCTATAGCCTAGGCCATCTTTATGTAGAGCAACAATTCTTTTTTTCTGATCCTCAGAGATTTCTTTGCTAGGTGCCATGTTGAACTTCCAGTGACCAGTATGAGAGCGTGAGAGTGATAACACCAAATTTAACACTCCTGCTCCCCATTCACACCTGAGACCTTGTAACACTAATGAGTCACATGACACTGGGGTGGGAAAATAGCTAATTTGGCCCAATTTGGACATTTTAATTTAGGGGTGTACTCACTTTTGTTGCCAGCAGTTTAGACATTAATGGCTGTGTGTTGAGTTATTTTGAGGGGACAACAAATTTACACTGGTATACAAGCTGTACACTCTCTACTTTACATTGTAGCAAAGTGTAATTTCTTCAGTGTTGTCACATGCAGAGATATAAAATATTTACAAATATGTGAGGGGTGTACTCACTTTTGTGAGATACTGTATATATATATATATATATATATATATATATATATATATATATATATATATATATATATATCAGGGCTCAAAATTTTAAATCCTGGGCTACTAGCCAGGCCTTAAGAGTTACTTGCCACCAGTTGCCCTTACCCTGGCCTGACCCTAATTCCGCCCCTAAACACACCCTCATACATTATAATATTTTATTTAGATTATACATAGTACAGGAGACAGCCAGAGAGACTGCAGACATGGTGCAGGAGACAGCCAGAGAGACTGCAGACATGGTACAGGAGACAGTCAGAGAGACAGCAGACATGGGACAGGAGAGGGTCAGAGACTGGAGAGATGGCACAGGAGACAGAGACTGGAGAGATGGCACAGGAGACAGAGACTGGAGAGATGGCACAGGAGACAGTCAGAGACTGCAGAGATGGTGTAGGTACTGTGGAGATGGATGCTTAGCCCCCCCCTCCCCCCTGTTCCATCCCCCTCCTCTGTGTGCAGGCATGGCCAGACCCAGACTCCTCTGTTTACTTTCCCCCCTCCCCGACCCTTACTCCCTTGTCCCTGCACAAACTTCTACCCAGTAGGCTGTTACCTTGAAGTCTCTCTTGCTGCCGACTCTTCTTCCTCCTCCTCGCTGCCCTGGGACACGCACCTTTTCTGCCACCTCAAGTCTGGAATGTCAGTGAGAATAGAATCCATGGGGCTGTGCTGGAAACTACATTTCCCAGCGTGCAGCGCGGCTCACAGCCCTCCATAGAGATGACTAGGGAGGCGGCTCTCTCAGCCGATCAGACCCGCCCCCCACCCTAGCCGAGCCGAGCAGATCCGCAACCACCTGAGCCAAGCTTGAACACTCGCCTTCAAATAAATTCTACTCGCCAAATGCGAGCAGGCGAGTGGAAATTTTGAGGGCTGTATATAGTATATATGTGTACATATCAGTGACAACTATATATATATATATACAGTATATACAGTGTAACGGACCGTTTCAGCAGACAAGGGGTTAAAATCCGTTTAGTAGATATGCCCCTTTCTGCTAGACAGGCACAGTTACTTGCAGGAACACCATACTCCCGAACTGGGTACAAAATAGCACTCCAACCTGGAACCTCACGAATAGCTGCTAGCAGATGAACAGGAAAAGCATACATCAGCTTACACTCCTGGCAATCAGTCTCGTACAGCATACAGTGAATCCCCCCAAGCACGAGACAAGGCTCCGTGTGAAGTTCAAGCAGTGGACTGTTTATTAAATCCCCACAAACACATTATATACACTATCAGGTAATGTGAGTCTCATTGCATTAGCATATGCAGATAGATTTGTAAACAGGCACAAAATAACACTAAACTAATTATCTAGCCACCTGGCCAGAACAATGCAAGGTCATTAGCATGGAACAGGAATACTTAGCACACCCGACAATAGGTGTGGCAAAGCCACCTCATGCCAAAAGCAACATTTACATAACTTCTAAAATATGCATCACATTCAAATAAAACTTACATTTTCAGAATCAGCATACTTCAAATGCAAACATAACCAAAAATCATAGAAATCCCTCCAGGCGTTAAAAAGTTAGACGTAAGTCCTTTTCTGACCGACCGCAGGCACATTTTCATGCCCAAATACAGTCTTAAATGGGTAAAAGCCCCTAGGTCCATAGTCATATTGCAGCAGGCGGGCAACCAGGCTCCTCCAATGCAATGTGGCGAGACTGGTCTCGTCACATACAGTATATATAAAATGTAATGCCCCAAAACATTTTAACATTTTATTTGAAAAGTATCATTCCAGATTAAAAGAAATGTGGATTAAGAGGTTTGGACTAATACAATGAAACTTTAGTATTCAGACAGTGGATGCATACAGGGAGCAACGTATAAAGGGTGTACATGCAGTAACAATTTCTACAAAAAAATAAATACAGCATCTAGAATATATGAATAAATATCCTGCACATACTGTATGCGCATTCATATGTAAAAGCATAGGAATATAATGGCATAAATATAGAAGTATAAAACCACTTGGTAAGTAATTTAAAAAGCAAGTATAAGCACTAAATGCTCCTGGTTCAAGTATCCCTTACTAAATGTATCTCCAAACAGAACAGCCCCTTCAAAATATTTATTAAGACTCCTTATTGAAAATCTTTTTTCTGAATAAAATACTTCACACTTCGAGTTCCTAGTCAAGCACTACAAAGATGAGTTTCTAGGAATAGTGAAGATTTGATGTTTTATTTATTTTTTCATTTAGCAGATGGCAAAGACCACTTGAGAGGATTCCATTATGTGAGAAATGATACTTGAAACGAGATGCACTAAGAAAACAGTAAGACATAAACAAGCCATTGTAACCTAAATAATCTCCCTTCGGCTAATAGAAATTACCTGACACCTCAAGAAAATATGAAATGGTGAATTTAACCTGATGTTTATTTAAACTCTGATCTAATCAGGTAAGATTTTCTGTCAGTTAAAGCAGGAAAAGTGCACATTAGTTTGTTTTCTTACCAAGATATATGAGATAGCTTAGGTAACTTACTATTTATTTGTGCAGCTTTGAGAGAAAACGTAATAATACAAAAGCATGAACTAAATAAACAACAGCCATCACATTACAGGTGTCAAGAGCATCACAACATAGTGTACAGTATCACATAGCAATCATCCAGTAGGGATCAGGGGGTTAGTACACAAACTAAAATAGATAATCAGCAGCTAAACCATAGCAATTGCATGCCAGGGGGAAAGAAGGGGGGCGGGGAGGGGAAGGAGGGGAGGGAGCACCAGGCCTGGAATCAATCAGCAGTCCAAGGCGCCCAGACCTTTTCGTATTTCCAAGGGAAACCCCTTTTCATATAGGTAAGTTTGTACATAGGAGGTCTGCATCCACCAGCTTGAGCCAAGATGCCACATCTGGAGGAGATGGGGCGGACCACCAGAGAAGTAAGCCCTTTTTTGTGTAATATAGAAGGTATGAGATCAGCAGTTTGGAATGATGTGATCGCTGGTCATCCTCATGGATGCCCAATAGTGCCAAAACAGGGGAAACCTGTAGTGAGAGCCCCAACTTAGCATTAATAGCCCCAAAGACTTCCACCCAGTAACCAGCTATCACAGGGCAGTCCCAGAACATGCGAAGGTATGACCCTGGGTGGGAATGACAACTAGAACAGGTAGTGTCTCTCACAATATATATATACTATGCAACCTCTCTGGAGTATAGTAGACCCTATGAAGGAATTTCACCTGAATTAATTTGTCCTGGGATGGGATAACTAACTTGTGACCCGCTTCTAGACATTCCTCCCAGTCCCCCCTGTCCAAGAAGGGAAGATCAGCCTGCCACTGCGTCCAAAGTCGCTCGACTCTAGGAGAATCAGTTCCCAGGAGCGATGCATATAGGGTGGATAAAGGCTTTTGCAGATCCCCGGGGCCAATATCTTTTCAATGGGATCAAACTGGAGGAGAGGAGGCTCCCAGAATTGTGTCCAGATGGCATAGCGCAGCTGGAAGTACCTAAACCTCATCCACAGAGGTAGCCCAAATCTGTCCCTCAACTGGGAGAACGGCAGAACCCCGCCCGGTGACATAACATCCGTCAATTTTTTTACCCCATATAATGCCCACACCTGCGGATCCAGGAGCATGCGCAAATGGGGCAGGGAAGGGTTCCCCCATAGGGGGTGGTCAGGAGACCACTGTGTGGGTTGTAGAAACTTGCGACGGGCCGTAACCCATACACGCCAGTTGACACGGGATGGGCCAGGTACAAAATCATATGCCCGCGGGCCTCTATAAACAGAATTCCGTAAATCAGCAAGAGAACCCAGGTGGGCCACCTCCAAATATGTGGCAGCGTTCATGATAGAGCCCTGAAACCACCAGTGCGCAGTCACTAAATTTGCCGCCCAAAAATAAATCTGAAAGTTAGGCAGGGCCAGACCCCCCATGTTAGTCGGGAGCCACAGGGCGGACTTGGCCAGGTGCGGGACCGAGCCCCCCCCCCCAGATGAATGACCCCACGCATTTATCCAGTTCGTAAAAGAATAGACCCGGTACCCAGCACGGGGTATTACGAAAAATATAAGTAAATTTGGGTAGGATCATCATTTTAAGGAGATTGATTTTCCCCAAGAGATTCAACAGCAGGCTGGCCCAAGAGGAGCAACGTGCCTTTAAGTAAAAAAGCAGAGGCAGCTGGTTTTTGTCCACAAAGGACTCAAGGGGTTTAGACACCTGAACCCCCAGATCCTGGAATTTTTACCCAGGGGGGTCTGCTGGGCCAGCTGCACCACTGAATCATCAAGTGGGAAAAGCACTGACTTGGACCAATTAATACGAATACCGGAATATTCCCCAAAAGTGTCAAAAATAGTAAGCGCTGCCCGAAGAGAAAGACCCGCGTCCTGAAGGTAGAGAAGAGTGTCATCCGCATAGAAAGATATTTTCTCCTCTAGGGCATCCACTCCCACCTCATCCGCCGCCAAAATCAGTATGGCAAGTGGCTCCAGGGCTAGAACAAAAAGGCTAGGGGAGAGGGGGCATCCCTGACGAGTGCCCCGGTGGAGGGGAAAACGAGTCCGACAGGTCACCATTCATGCGAACTCGTGCTCTGGGCTCCCTATACAGCAGTCTCAAACCATGAAGAAACTTAGGGCCAAAGCCAAAAGCGGTGCAGAACCTCCCAGGGATATTCCCACTCCACCGAGTCAAACGCCTTTTCAGCGTCTAGAGAGGCAATAACTCGTGAGCCAGTGTTGTCATGAGGGAGGGACAGGTTGAGAAACAGTCTCCTAATATTGATGTCAGTACCCCGTCCCGGCATAAAGCCTGTCTGATCCACATTAACCAACTCCTCAATGACTGTAGACAACCGAGAAGCCAAAATCTTGGCAAATATCTTGGTGTCTACATTCAATAGCGAGCTGGGGCGATATGACGCACAGTCCAGGGGGTCATTGCCTGGCTTACATTATGACAGATTTACCTGTGAAACTGACCCCACCCAGCGGTGACCTGTCACCGCTGACAGGGATTCCATCCTTACCGGTCTTCTTTCCAGGTTCCTAGGCTCCATTTGAACGGAGTCAATGCCACGGCACAACCCTACCAATGGACGGCATGCCGTCCATTGAGAGCGCAGTGTGCATGCGTTGGTGATGTCACTGGCTGCTTCACATGTTATTATCTTCCAAATGATGCACATGGGATTTTTACTGTATCTACAGGTAATCCTTATTATAGGCTTACCTGTAGGTACAAAACAACACAGGGAGTTTACTCCTACCTTAAGATTATACTTAAAGACTTTTGCAACATACATGGTGACATACTAGTTATCCAAGTTGAGACCATTTTGAACTACAAAACAAACGGATTCCACATATTATTGCGGCCAATGCCCATCGCAAGAAATTTGGTGTTTTGATTGCCAGCAATGACTCCTTAGGCTACAAAGCTTTGGGATGTGTGCAGCATCCAGAAGATATTTAATATTGATTTGTGAACTTATTATTAATTTGTACATTCTTGTGAGTGCCTATGGGATAGGTCCACTTTTTAAACAAAGTAGTGTAGAGATGTTTGTAAGTACCAAAAATAGTATTGTATTTTTGGAAGTGAATTCAGTATGACCACCTATCCACGTATGGACACAACCTCAAAACTCTGACGGCCACAACCTTCACTAACCAACTTTTTAGGTATACCTGTTCGATATTTGGCTATGTGAATATACCTATGAGTAGGATTGTGCATACTTTTCTGAGGCTCATAAATCCTATCCAAGAATTTACTCCTTGCTTACTGATAAACATAAATTACAACTTATTGTTGGTTTCACTATTAAAACTATAACATGGTTTGATCATGCCCTGGTGACAATCAGCACCTCAGGAGGTCATGCATATACCCCACAAAATTTGTGGAGAATAAATACTTATTTGCTCTTGGACCCACAATACTCCAAAGATATACATAATCCCTTCAACCAGTACTTTTAGTTTAATGATCTGGTAGGCACTGATTACTATGGCGAGGTGTATGCCTAAAAATGTCTGCATATGCTAAAAAACAAAGACAACATTTATTTAACTACTTGAGCTTCAGAAGATGTTATCCTGTTCATGACCTGGCCATTTTGTGCAATTCAGTACTGCGCTACTTTAACTGGTAATTGCACAGTCATGCAACACTGTACCCAAACAAAATGTATATATATTTTTTTCTCACAAATAGAGCTTACTTTTGGTGGTATTTGATCACCACTGGCTTTTTTTTTTTAATAATAAAAAATTTAGAAAAAAAATTATATTTTTACTTTCTCCTATAAAACTTATCCAATAAAAAATCAAAAAAAAATCAAATGTTCTCATAAATTTTGGCCAAAATGTATTGTGCTATATGTCTTTGATAAAAAAAAAAAAAGGGAGGCATTGATACAGTGATCAGTGATAATACTATACACTGTCACTTTAATAATGACACTGGCTAGGAAGGGGTTAACATATGGGGCAAAAAAGGGTTTAATTTGTGTCTAACTATGTGCAATGTGTGTGAAGTGTGCTGCTCCTACTACTAGAGCTCATTCCTGCTTTCTCTTTGTGCAGAGCTTCGTGTTGTTTACCAACACAGAGCTCTGGGCTGTAATTGCACACAGCTGATCAGGCTCCCACTGTGTACAAAAACCCAGAAGTAGACAGTGTTGTATTTGTAGGTAAGTCGCTTTGTCTACAGAGGCCGTTTGTCCGCAGTACATTGGGGGCCAGTGGGCAGCAAGTGGTTAGCCAACTTCTGCAGACTTCTGTGCAATGAGGCTCTCAACAAACATCTATGGCTGGCTTAATTTGAGTGTCATCGCGCCACATCCGCCCAAGTGGAACGCATATCCGGACCGTGGCCCGCACGGCATCCCAGAAGTGCGCAACCATCATTGCTTTTACATGCCTATTCATTCTATACGTTTGTAAGTACCCATTTTTTGATTTAATAAAGCCTTTAAAAACGGTACTACTCTATGTGAAGCCTTCTTCCCCCACATATATACCCGTGGACCCTAATTTCAAGGACCCCGACACGGAGGACTCGGGCAGGATATTGGACCACACTAGCGATACAGTAACAAGGGGACCCCCAGGATTAATTATCCAAGGCTTGATACCCCTGCAGGGGTGATCAAATCTGGTGAGTGCGGTCCAAGGGGTGCGGGGAGCACTGAATGGTCACCGGCACTCGAGCACCACCATAATTTCTGCCAGAGCACCTGCACCAGTCACTTTTTTGTTCCCCTAATTTAGGGAGTGTTTTACCATAGTGGGACTCACCTTTCCTCTAGGACTATAGCCATTACGGACTAACCAGTACCTGGAATTCTGATGTTATATCTTTCAGTGACTTATATATATACCTGCGTTTTTATAGTTTATGCCAACATTTGATGCTTCTTATTGCAGAGTTTGCACCTTTTAAGAATTTCACAGTTCACATATGTATTAATATATGATTTTAGGTCGATCAACCAGAGTTTTATTAATCTTTTTAGGTTTGACTTCACTCATTTTTATGGTTTACTCACATAGGAATTAATTCATCTATTTATGTTTGGAGTTGGCACCAGCACCATTGTGCATTTTTTACAGAGCTGGATCACCTATTTTTTGCACTTACCACAGATTTTTTCACCAGTATGAAGCACATGACACTTTAGTAATTTCATATTCAATATTTATTTATGAAGCACAAGACACTTTATTAATTTTATATTCAACATTTATTTTAGCATCATTATAAAGTACACGGATTAGTAGGTATACACTGGCAGCGCCATCAACCTTTTCTTGCCTTTTTCTGGCTTAATTGACATCCTACTGACTCTTATCTTGCCTGACCAGGTAGGATAAATTAAAAGCTGGCAGACCCTAGATGAGTCAAGGAGAATAATCAGTCTCACTAAATAAGCTGAGATGGGGCATGGGTTGAGCATTCTGGAGTGAGGACTCAGAGCCTGTAAGCTTTCACTTTCCCTAGGTCTCATACATCAGACAAAATGGGCTGCCAGGTGTACAAGTCAGCATGTCGCCCGCACAGCCCCAGTGCAGGCAAGAGCTCTATGGAGTCCAGGGTGGCATTGGTGTGCCAGCCATTCCACAAAGCTCCTTCTGCAAATGTCGGGGATACTGCAGAATCTGAATGCTCCACACAGGTATGCAGCTCCAGCCCTGCACTCTGACAATCCTCTGCTCATAACTCCATTCCTGATTCAGTTCTGGGAGATCTACATAAGAACTGGGACATTAGGGAGCATATTAAAAACACTCCCAACTAAGGAAGACAAATATGCAGTTAATCTCCTCTGTGGAGAGCACTTTTAAAAAGACACTTAACAACTTAAAAGTGGAGACAACTTTTATGGGCAACTGAGTAGACGATCTAGAATCAGGACAGGAGGACTTGTCACATACAGTTGAATTGCTAGGGGATAAATCCCACTGACATGACAACATGATTGAATCCCTTCTCTCAGCAAAACATCTGCATACATGGCCGCCTGATACGAACATTCCAAGGGGTCTTTAGATCGATCCTGGGAGACGTGGCACCAGACAATGTGGAGATAGATTTGGCACACAAGGCCCTCCTCCTCCTGCCACAAGAAAACAACAGACTCAATGATGTCATCTGCAGGTGTATAGGTATGCAATTAGGGAAGTTATAATGCATGTGATGAGAGGGAAGCAACACATTGACTTTGATGGAGCAAAGTTATGACTCTTTACTAAAATGTCTAGGCGAACTTTGATGATAAGGACAGCTCTTCAACTGATTTTCAATGTTCTAAGAAAGAGGAAGCCGACTAACGATGGGGGTTTCCTTTCCACCTCATTGCTCATAATGATAGAAAGACAACCTCTTTGCATAACAAGGAGGACTTGTCTAAGTTCCTTGAACACCTTGAGATTCCCCATGCCAAGACATTAGGAATCCTGGCAGCCTGCTCCCCAGAGGGATCTCAGGAAGCAACCTCCTAGATGGGGTAACACGCAGACAGTGCCACAATAAGAACTATGATGACTGTCCTGCCTTCCATTAGTCATGGCTAGGGTTGAGCGAACACGGACTGTATTGTTCGTGTTCGTACCGAATAATTGCATTTTTGTTACCCGAACACGGACCCGAAAACTTTACTGTATATTGGGGTAAAAATCCGTGTTCGGTTGTTTTATTTCCGGGTTTTGCATGCTTTGGCGCGCTTTTCATGGCGGGCTTTCAACAGCCAATCAACAAGCGTTTAACTGGTGTGCCTAAGCCATCCCAGCCATGCCTACAAATGTATCAGTAGCTGTGATTGGCCGTCTGAAGCATGTGACCAAGTCTTTATAAGTTCGAGGCAGCGCCGCTGCGGCGTCATTCTGCTGTTTAGTTCAGGGAGAGAGCACACATCAACGTGCTGTCTGCTGATTAGGGACAGACAAAAAAAACATTTGTGTCCGGATAGAATTGAGGGACAGGTCGGAGTGTGTTAGGCAGGGCGAGTTGTAGGCATTTTAGGGAGAGAGTCTGCTGATTTTTAGGGTCAGTGTGTTCTACAAACTACAATCGATATTGCTGTGTGGGGTGGGGTTTGCAGTGACCGATCTACAATCTTATCAATCCTTTTAGGGAAAGAGTCTGCTGATTTTTAGGGTCAGACAGTGTGTTCTACAAACTACAATTGATATTGCTGTGTGGGGGGGGGGGGGGGGGGGTTTGCAGTCACCCGATCTACGATCTTATCAATCCTTTTAGGGACAGAGTCTGCTGATTTTTAGGGTCAGACAGTGTGTTCTACAAACTACAATCGATATTGCTGTGTGGTGTGGGATAGGAGATAGGCAGGTGTCAGTGGTCCACATCCATTTTGCTGTGTGTGGGCTGCAGTGAACACTATCTTTTTGGGGTGCAGTGAACACAATCTTTTTGGGGTGCAGTGAACACAATCTTTTTAGGGTACAGTGAACACAATCTTTTTGGGATGCTGGCTGCTGATTAGGGACAGACAGGAAAAAAAAAACATTTGTGTCCGGATAGAATTGAGGGACAGGTTGGAGTGTGTTAGGCAGGGCGAGTTGTAGGCATTTTAGGGAGAGAGTCTGCTGATTTTTAGGGTCAGTGTGTTCTACAAACTACAATCAATATTGCTGTGTGGGGTGGGGTTTGCAGTGACCGATCTACGATCTTATCAATCCTTTTAGGGACAGAGTCTGCTGATTTTTAGGGTCAGACAGTGCGTTCTACAAACTACAATCGATATTGCTGTGTGGGGGGGGGGGGGGTTTGCAGTCACCCGATCTACGATCTTATCAATCCTTTTAGGGACAGAGTCTGCTGATTTTTAGGGTCAGACAATGTGTTCTACAAACTACAATCGATATTGCTGTGTGGTGTGGGATAGGAGATAGGCAGGTGTCAGTGGTCCACATCCATTTTGCTGTGTGTGGGCTGCAGTGAACACAATCTTTTTGGGGTGCAGTGAACACAATCTTTTTGGGGTGCAGTGAACACAATCTTTTTTGCCCACTGAGGAGGGGGAGAAAAGTATTTTTCTATCAGGCACTGTGTGCAGCATTTTTCCTTCGGCTGTGCTGTGCTGTGCTGAGTGACTGATCATACACTGCTGTGTTCAGTTCACATGGGCTAATATTGAGTGGTTTCAAAAATCATACACTTTTTTTCTATTCCACTATTCAATATACAGCCTTGGGTTAAAAAAATTAAATTGTGGCCTGCAGCAGAGCTGAATGATATTTGGGGTTTTTGGGGTTCATCTCATACTTCTGAAGATTTGAGGGTGCTGCCTGTTCCATACTCCTCCTACTCCTCATCCAGCCTTTTAGGGGTACAAACAATAGTAATTGGGGCCTAGTGTAGTTTTGTACGTGTGAGATACATACACTTTTTTTGATCATATTTCCTATTCCGCTATTCAATAAAAACCTTTGGGGATCAGTTAAATTGCGGGATAGTCTGTGTTGGTACGTGTGAGATCCACCTTTCCAAGTTTTTGGGGTTCATCTCATACATCTGAAGATTTGAGGGTGCTGCCTGTTCCATACTCCTCCTACTCCTCATCCAGCCTTTTAGGGGTACAAACAATAGTAATTGGGGCCTAGTGTGCTTCTGTACGTGTGAGATACATACACTTTTTTTGATCATATTTCCTATTCCGCTATTCAATAAAAACATTTGGGGATCAATTAAATTGCGGGATAGTCTGTGTTGGTACGTGTGAGATCCACCTTTCCAAGTTTTTGGGGTTCATCTCATACTTCTGAAGATTTGAGGGTGCTGCCTGTTCCAAACTCCTCCTACTCCTCATCCTGCCTTTAGGGGTACAAACAATAGTAATTGGGGCCTAGTGTGCTTCTGTACGTGTGAGATACATACACTTTTTTTGATCATATTTTCTATTCCGCTATTCAATAAAAACCTTTGGGGATCAGTTAAATTGTGGGATAGTCTGTGTTGGTACGTGTGAGATCCACCTTTCCAAGTTTTTGGGGTTCATCTCATACTTCTGAGGATTTGAGGGTGCTGCCTGTTCCATACTCCTCCTACTCCTCATCCAGCCTTTTAGGGGTACAAACAATAGTAATTGGGGCCTAGTGTGGTTTTGTACGTGTGAGATACATACACTTTTTTTGATCATATTTCCTATTCCGCTATTCAATAAAAACCTTTGGGGATCAATTAAATTGCGGGATAGTCTGTGTTGGTACGTGTGAGATCCACCTTTCCAAGTTTTTGGGGTTCATCTCATACTTCTGAAGATTTGAGGGTGCTGCCTGTTCCAAACTCCTCCTACTCCTCATCCAGCCTTTTAGGGGTACAAACAATAGTAATTGGGGCCTAGTATGGTTTTGTATGTGTGAGATACATACACTTTTTTTGATCATATTTTCTATTCCGCTATTCAATAAAAACCTTTGGGGATCAGTTAAATTGGGGATAGTCTGTGTTGGTACGTGTGAGATCCACCTTTCCAAGTTTTTGGGGTTCATCTCATACTTCTGAAGATTTGAGGGTGCTGCCTGTTCCTTACTCCTCCTACTTCTCATCCAGCCTTTTAGGGGTACAAACAATAGTAATTGGGGCCTAGTGTGCTTCTGTACGTGTGAGATACATACGCTTTTTTTGATCATATTTCCTATTCCGCTATTCAATAAAAACCTTTGGGGATCAATTAAATTGCAGGATAGTCTGTGTTGGTACGTGTGAGATCCACTTTTCCAAGTTTTTGGGGTTCATCTCATACTTCTGAAGATTTCAGGGTGCTGCCTGTTCCAAAGTCCTCCTACTCCTTATCCAGCCTTTTAGGGGTACAAACAATAGTAATTGGGGCCTAGTGTGGTTTTGTACGTGTGAGATACATACACTTTTTTTGATCATATTTTCTATTCCGCTATTCAATAAAAACCTTTGAGGATCAGTTAAATTGCGGGATAGTCTGTGTTGGTACGTGTGAGATCCACCTTTCCAAGTTTTTGGGGTTCATCTCATACTTCTGAAGATTTGAGGGTGCTGCCTGTTCCATATTCCTCCTACTCCTCATCCAGCCTTTTAGGGGTACAAACAATAGTAATTGGGGCCTAGTGTGCTTCTGTACGTGTGAGATACATACACTTTTTTGATCATATTTACTATTCCGCTATTCAATAAAAACCTTTGGGGATCAATTAAATTGCGGGATAGTCTGTGTTGGTACGTGTGAGATCCACCTTTCCAAGTTTTTGGGGTTCATCTCATACTTCTGAAGATTTGAGGGTGCTGCCTGTTCCAAACTCCTCCTACTCCTCATCCTGCCTTTAGGGGTACAAACAATAGTAATTGGGGCCTAGTGTGGTTGTGTACGTGTGATATACATACACTTTTTTTGATCATATTTTCTATTCCGCTATTTAATCAAAACCTTTGGGTATAAACAATTAAATTGCGTGATAGTCTGTGTCGGTACGTGTGAGATACACCTTTCCAATTTTTTGGGCGCATCTCATACTGCCGAGGATTTGAGGGTGCTTCAGTCTGCCTCCTGCCTGTTCCGAACTCCTCCTACTCCTCATCCTGCCTTTAGGGTACAAAAAATTGTAATCGGGGCCTAGTTTGTGTTTGTACGTGTGAGATACACCATTTTGTAAAATTTGTCCTATTCCGCTATTCAATGTACACCCTGTTTGAGTGTAAAAAATTTAATTGCGGGATAGTCTGTATCGGTACATGTGAGATACACCTTTTTAAATTTGTTTGGCGCATCTCCTTATACCGCCGAGGATTGCAGGGTGCTTCAGTTTGCCTCCTGTTCCCAACTCCTCCTACTCCTCTTCCTCATCCTGCCTTTAGGGTACAAAAAATTGTAATCGGGGCCTAGTCTGTGTTTGTACGTGTGAGATACACCGTATTATAAAAATTTTCCTATTCCGCTATTCAATATACACCCTTTTGGAGTGTAAAAAATTAAATTACGGCATAGTCTGTATCGTTACGTGTGAGATACACCTTTTAAATTTGTTTGGCGCATCTCCTTCTCCCGCCAAGGATTGCAGGGCGCTTCAGTTTGCCTCCTGTTACCAACTCCTCCTACTCCTCTTCCTCATCCTGCCTTTAGGGTACAAAAAATTGTAATCGGGGCCTAGTCTGTGTTTGTACGTGTGAGATACACCGTATTATAACATTTTTCCTATTCCGCTATTCAATATACACCCTTTTGGAGTGTAAAAAATTTAATTACGGCATAGTCTGTATCGGTACGTGTAAGATACACCTTTTAAATTTGTTTGGCGCATCTCCTTCCCCCGCCAAGGATTGCAGGGCGCTTCAGTTTGCCTCCTGTTCCCAACTCCTCCTACTCCTCTTCCTCATCCTCCCTTTAGGGTACAAAAAAATTTAATCGGGCCTAGTCTGTGTTTGTACGTGTGAGATACACCGTTTTTCATACACCCTTTTGGGGTAAAAAACATTAAATTGCGGCATAGTTTGCATATTTGACTGTGAGATACACCCGTGCGATACTGTTGTTGTTTTGTTCCGCTATTCAATAAACACCATTCTAGGGCAAGATCTTAAATAACAGAAATATGAGGAGACCGTCAAATAGGGGCCGTGGCCTGGGTCGTGGTGCTGCTGGTAGAGCTCCTGTTGCAAGGAGAGGAGGTGGTCGATCTGTGCCAGCTACACGCACAAGTGAAACACCTTCCTCAAGTGTTAGTAGGCGACAGAACCTGCATCAGTATTTGGTAGGGCATCATACGCCTCTAGAAGTGATGAGGCCAGAACACAGAGAGGCGATAGTAGATTGGTTTGCTGCTGACAGTGCCTCCAGTTCCTTCACATTGTCTCCCACCCAGTCTACTGCAGAAAGGTCAGAGCCCCAAGCCATACAGCAGTCTCTTGTTCTTTTTGAGGACTCTGTCAGCAGGGTTTCCCAGGGCCATCCACCTAGCCCTGCCCCAGAAGTGGAAGAGATTGAGTGCAGCGATGCCCGACCACTCATTTCTCAAGATGAGTACATGCAAGGACCATCGCAGCACGTCTCCGATGATGACGAAACGCAGGTGCCAACTGCTGCGGCGTTCAGCATTGTGGAGACCGACAAGGAGGGCAGGGGTGAAGACTGGGTGGAAGATGATGTGGAGGACGATGAGGTCCTTGACCCCACATGGAATTAACGTCATGCAGGTGACCTGAGTAGTTTGTAGGAAGAGGTGGTGGTCGCACAGAGCCACCAGCACAGCAGAAGAGGGAGCAGGGTGCAGAAGCGGAGTGCCCGTGCCCTAGACACTACGCCTGCTACTGCCCAACGCAGCAAGGGAACGAGCGCACCAAAGTAAGCTCAAAGGAGTTCTCTAGCGTGGAAGTTCTTTAGAAAATGTGCTGATGACAGGACACGAGTGGTTTGCACCCTGTGCAATCAGAGCCTGAAGCGAGGCATAAACCTTCTCAACCTGAGCACAACCTGCATGATCAGGCATCTAAGAGCAAAGCATGAGCTGCAGTGGAGTAGACACCTTCAAAACCAAGAAACGTCTCTGGCTCATCCTGCTTCCTCTTCTGCTGCAGTCTCGGCCGCTCCAGCCACATCTGTAGTGATACCGGCACCTGCCACCCCGCAAACAGAGGATCTGTCAGCAACACCACCACCTGGGTCACCAACCATCTCCACAATGTCCCGTGGAAGCGTTCAGCTTTCCCTCTCCCAAACACTTGAGAGGAAGAGGAAGTACCCCCCTACCCACCCACGATCCCTGGCCCTGAATGCCAGTATTTCAAAATTCTTGGCCTTTGAAATGCTGTCATTCCGTCTGGTGGAGACGCACAGTTTTAAAAACCTTATGTCGGTGGCTGTCCCACAGTACGTCGTGCACAGCCGCCACTACTTTTCCAGGCAAGCCATCCCTTCCCTGCACAACCAAGTGGGGGAAAAAATCAGGTGTGCACTGCGCAACGCCATCTGTGCCAAGGTCCACCTAACTACCGATACGTGGACCAGTAAGCACGGTCAGGGGCGTTATATCTCCCTAACGGCACACTGGGTAAATGCAGTGGCGGATGGGCCTGAGGCGGATAGCAATTTGGCGCATGTCCTTCCACCACCGAGGATTGCAGGGCCCTTCAGTTGGCCTCCTGTTCCTAACTCCTCCTACTCCGCTTCCTCATCCTCTACCGCCTCCTCATCCGGACAGCGTAACACCTTCACCACCAACTTCAGCACGGCCAGGGGTAAACGACAGCAGGCAGTTTTAAAACTTGCCTGTTTGGGGGACAAACCACACACCACACAGGAGTTGTGGAGGAGCATGGAACAGAAGACAAATGAGTGGTTGCTGCCAGCGAGCCTCAAGCCCGGCCTGGTGGTGTGCGATAATGGGCGAAATCTCATAGCAGCTCTGGGCCTAGCCGGTTTGACGCACATACCTTGCCTGGCGAATGTGCTGAATTTGGTGGTGCAGAGGTTCCTTAAAAACTACCCCGATATGTCAGAGCTGCTGCAGAAAGTGCGGGCCGTCTGTGTGCACTTTCGGCGTTCTCACCCTGCTGCTGCTCGCCTGTCAGCGCTGCAGCGTAACTTCGGCCTTCCCGCTCACCGCCTCATATGTGACGTGCCCACAAGGTGGAACTCCACCTTGCACATGCTGGAAAGACTGTGCGAGCAGCAGCAGGCCATAGTGGATTTTCAGCTGCAGCACGCACGCGTGAGTCGCTCTGCGGAACAGCACCACTTCACCACCAATAACTGGGCCTCCATGCGAGACCTGTGTGCCTTGTTGCGCTGTTTTGAGTACTCCACCAACATGGCCAGTGCCGATGACGCCGTTCTCAGCTTAACTATCCCACTTCTATGCCTCCTTGAAAAAACAATTCGGGTGATGATGGAAGAGCATGTGGCACAGGATGAGGAGGAGGAGGAGGAGGAGGAGGAGGAGGAGGAGGATGAAGAGGTAACATTTCCAAGGCTTTCAGGGCAGTCATTCGCAAGGGGCTCCGAGGGTGGGTTCCTGCACACACAAACGCCAGGGACACAATTGTCCAGCAGGGGCACAGTTCTGGAGGATGAGGAGGATGAGGAGGAGGAGCTGGAGGAGGAGATGGAACCATGTTCACAGCAGGGTGGCACCCAGGCCAGCTCATGGCCATCACTGGTGCGTGGCTGGGGGGATACAGAGGACACAGACGATACACCTCCCACAGAGGACAGCCTTTCATTGCCTCTGGGCAGCCTGGCACACATGAGCGATTACATGCTGCAGTGTCTCCACAACGACCGCCGAGTTGCCCACATTCTAACTTGTGCTGATTGCTGGGTGGCCACGCTGCTGGATCCCCGTTACAAGGACAACGTACCGTCCTTAATTCACTCACTGGAGTGCGATCGCAAGATGCGCGAGTACAAGCGCACGCTGGTAGACGCGATGCTGCTGGCATTCCCACTTGACAGCGGGGCCACAGTGGAAGCACAAGGCAGAGGAGGAGGAGGAGGAAGAGGTCGCCAATGCAACCAGGGCACCGCCAGCACCTCAGAAGGCAGGGTTAGCATGGCCGAAATGTGGAAAAGCTTTGTCAGCACGCCACAACAAACAGCAGCACCAGCAGCTCATATGGAACGTCTTAGCAGGAGGCAGCATTTCACCAACATGGTGGAGCAGTATGTGTACACACGCCTAGACATACTGAATGAGGGGTCTGCCCCCTTCAACTTCTGGGTCTCCAAGTTGGGCACATGGCCTGAGCTTGCCCTTTACGCCTTGGAGGTGCTGGCGTGCCCTGCAGCCAGTGTATTATCTGAACGGGTATTTAGCACGGCTGGGGGCGTTATCACAGACAAGCGCAGCCGCCTGTCCAGAGACAATGTGGACAAGCTCACGTTCATTAAAATGAACCAGGCATGGATCCCACGGGACTTTTCCGTACCTTGTGCAGAATAGCGATGGATACCGACCTTACCCACCCATTGTTCCATTTTTGCTCTTTCTCACTCTTTTGGGGTGTACCCTCATTTAAAATTTGTGAAAAGAAGCAGTGTTGGCTACCTCGTCCTCCTCAGGGCCAGATTAACGTAGGGGCTATTGGAGCTGCAGCTCCAGGCCCCTACCTTTTATATATGCCCCGGGTTGGCCATATTCACTGTTACCGCTCTTCTGTCACTTGTAAACACAGAAGTCTGGCTTCTATGCTCGCTTCCCCAGGCAGCTCCCTCAGAACCTCCCCACACAGCACGAAGGCCGGACAAGGAGGGACAGTTGCCGATGCATGGATGTGTTTATGGGCTTCAGAGACAGCATCCCATGTGGAATTAGGCATGCATGGCTGCACCCTTCCTCCTCTGGGTGCATGCCAAGGCACGGCCCTTAAGGCCCTTCAAAATCCTCAGCACCAAGCCCATGATGCTCTTAATCCGGCCCTGGTCCTCCTCCACCGCCGCTTCCACCTACACCGCCCATAGGTGTGCGCAGCCTGTTGCATTAGGGTGTGCACCCCAAAGTTTAAATACACATGCATGTGTTTGCCTACATGAACATGGCCCCGATACATTACTCTCCCTGCTGGCAAAGTGAAATTGAGCAGAGCAGGTCCAAGGGAGATCTTTCCCATCTCCTCACTGGCAAACAGAGCGATAATGCTAATGTGCCCTAGGTGATTAGGGTGTGCCCAGGTACACCCGGCACACCCTGTGCGCACGCCTATGACACCGCCACATCCACCACCACCTCAACCTCCCTCCTACTCCATATGGGCCTCGTCCTTCAGAGATGAAGAACATTGTTTTATTTTTCTGTTTTTTTTTTTTGTTGTTTTAAGTTATTTCCCTATCCACATTTGTTTGCAGAGCACTTGCCATGCTCTTAACTACGTTTTGCTGCCCTTTGCAGCACTCTAGCCCTTTCCTTTGGTGTTTTAGAGCCATTTTAGTGCCTGAAAGATCGGGTCCCCATTGACTTCAATGGGGTTCGGTGTCCGGGAAAAGTTCGGCAAAAGTCCGGGACACGGACCCGGACTTTTTTTTAAAGTTCGGCCGAACCCGCCGAACACGGACATCCAGGTGTCCGCTCAACTCTAGTCATGGCATCTCCTACACATTTGCATATCTGTCTCACCATCTACTGCTACCCTTTGCTCATGAACCTTCCCTTCTGTTCTCTTATGTCTCTGAATGCTTACCGGTTGCACTGTACTGCAACTGGCAGAGACTAGACTTTGTAGACACATTCAGTTTGGATTCAAGTTCCATTTTGTTTCCGTTTTTTCTTTACATTTCTTATAGGGGTCACCAAGTGCAGAATGAGATGCCAGATGGTCTAAATACATTTGCAATATTTGCATGCTGTCTGGTAGAGTCTCTAGAATCTAATCACTTAGGGTGGTGATTAGCTGATATGGCTTCCAAGCAGAAAATCATCTCTTACAATGTTTGTGGTTTATATTCACCGCATAAACGTTGTAAATTGTGGCAAGTGTTCCGCCGGTTGAAACTGCACATAGTAGTCTTTTTAGGAGACTCACTTCACAGCGGCACCTACTCCAAAGTAACCTGACTCAGTGTTTGATAATTAGTATCTCTGCCATTCCCCCTGTCTCCAAAGGCAAGGAGAGGGAGATAGCTATTGATAAGACATGTCCTTTTATTTTAACATCACAGATGGCAGACACAAAGGGCAGATATAAATTTTTTAAGGCGACTATATAGGGAAAATATAAACATACACCCTTTTGAACTTACAGTAACTGTCCCAAATGCCCACACAATCCATTTTTTATCCTCTACATCAGGGGTCTCCAAACTTTATAAACAAAGCGCCAGTTTACTGTCCTTCAGACTTTAGGGGAGCTGGATTGTGGGCAGTAGCAGTGGAAAATGTTCTGGGGTCAATGGGAGTAAAGTGTGTCCCCTCTTTGGTATTAGGGGAAGGAACAGTGCCCCATCATTGATTTCAGTGGGAGGAATAGTACCCCATTGTTGCTGTTCATGGAAGTAGTAGTGTCTCATATCAGTGGAAGGAATAGTGACCCAAGGGCTGGATAAAAGCAACCAAAGGGCTGAAGTTTGGAGACCACTGCTCTACATTGAAGAAACTTTTGGGAGAGGATTCTCCCACTTGCAGAAAATTATCAAGCTTTCCCATGTTTCCTTGATCAGCACCAGAACCCAGGAGATATTGTACAAATTTTTCTCTCATCTAAAATCCCTTTTCAGTTAGTGAAAATCTTTACAGGTACGGGATGTAGCTGTTGAAGGGGATGCTCACAACAGGGCTAATTTTTCCACCTGTGGTAGATTTGCCAAAAGATCCAAAAGTTTTAGAAGCCAGTTTCACCATGGATTAAAAAGACCACTCTCAAACCTATTCAATACACCCCCTTCATTACATGATGCCCCTTCCTCTTTTAAGTCTTATAAATGATTCTGGAAGCAAGAATGCTGCCCCACACTTTTAGATTGGAAAAAGGAAGTGAAAAGTATTATGGAAGCTGAGAGGTAGGTTTATACTGCTAGGGACAAACAAAACACATTCCAGGGCATCTGGTTTTGCTGGATGTACTATTTTTTTAAAATAAACAATACTACATAGGTTGAATGAAAAGCCCACAGAGGGACAAGGGGGGAATTGGGACTTTGCGGTACCAAATAAAGAAAAATGTAATAGAGAATAGAAATTTAAATATTGGAAATTAATTTTCTAAAAAGGATTTTTTATTGATACAAAACGCAGTAAAATACATAATGAAAGATCATTGTTGGGCAAAATAGAAAACCATGAAAGCATACAAGAGGACATTATTGTATATATATATATATATATATATATATATATATATATATATATATATATATATATATATGGGAAGGCCCCTGATATAAATACAGATGTTGAAAGTAGTGGACACAACCTGATATCTTCTTCTGGGTTGAAACGCATCAGAGGTTCTGTGTTTCTATTCTCTATTACATTATCGCATAGTCCCAATTCCCTCCTTGCCCCTCTGTGGACTTTTCACTATATTTTCAGGGATAGATACCCCCCCCTTTTTTTTGTATTATTACTTTCAGATTTTGGAATCTAGCTTTTTGGAATACTAATAGGTTATTCTGTTAGCTTGGTTTAAGCCATTAAGGCTAATTAGATATCCCTCTAAGTTTGAGATCAGGGAGATATTTGATTCCTTGTAACTGCATGCAGTTTCTCATTAAGAGATACCACAATATAATCAATATAATTTGTTTGGATCAGATACAGTAGATGATAGATCACCTTCTCTAAGCCCATCTTTCCTAAATAGGTGACAGTATATGGGGGTATTGGCACTCAGAGGTAGTGCAAACAATGTTGCTACAACAGGTATTGATTTGTGTCGTCAGTATATGTGTGTAGGACACAATTACACATTTCTAGGCACAAGGGGGGGGGGATTAAAGTCCATGTGCAGGTCCCTGGAAATAGAGGACATAAAAGGACTATCTGAAAGTCCAATGGGGAGAGGGGTCCAAAATTGTTCCAGGGGTGGATAGAAGGCACTAAGGGCAAGCTGTCCGGTGGAGTGAAGTCAACTCTGCATATTTGAGATAAAGGAAGAGAAGAAAGCGCCTCTGAGTATAATAAAGGTTTAATATGGCGATAAAAAGTAGTAACTCACATGGAGGTAAAAGGATGGGCATATGGATGAGTCAGGCTCTGTTAGGCTGGTGTGGCTGTCTGCTGTGTTTTCCTGTGTCCGGCAGGGTCCAGGGAGACTTGAGAGAGCCGGCTCTAACGTTTCCGGGTGGACAAGCAGGAACCCTGTATGGCGGCTGGCTGCGTCTGACGTCAGGAACAGGAAGAAGGGCAACTGGGCCTCACAACACGTTTCGGAGCATGCGCGAACACCCTGGCCGGGCATGTGCACTCCTTTTTCAAGTGTCAGGGTTCCTGCTTGTCCACCCGGAAGACGTTAGAGCCGGTGTAACGTGAGAATTACCTACCCCGTGAGAAAAACCTACCCTCGTCACTTCCGGCCAGAAACAGCTGAGCAGCGCAGCAGTGCGCATGCTCACAGCCCCGGATACCTAATGGGACAACTGAGGAGCTGACTAGTGCGCATGCGCACTAGTATGGAAATATGTCGGTGTACCGTGAACAAAACCTACCCACGCCGCGGTTACATAAAACAGCTGTGCTGCAATACGAGTCATCTCCGCTCCTGTCCCTGTCACTTCCCTCATCTGGGCTAGTAAATATAAAAACGGCTGGCGGCTCCGTGATTTATGTTTTCATACACCAGCCGCCGTTTTTATATTTACTTGCCGAGAGCAGGGAAGAGACAGGGACAGGAGCGGAGATGACTCGTATTGCAGCACAGTTATTTTAATGTAGCCGCCGCATTACATACAGTGCCGTGCACCGGAAGTGACGAGGGGTAGGTTTTTCTCACGGGTAGGTAATTCTCACGGAACACCGGCTCTCTCAAGTCTCCCTGGACCCCGCCGGACACCGCAAAACACAGCGGACAGCCACACTAGCCGCCCAGAGCCTGATTCATCCATATGCCCATCCTTTTACCTCCATGTGAGTTACTACTTTTTATCGCCATATTAAACCTTTATTATATTCAGAGGCGCTTACCTCTCTTCCTTTATCTTTCCTGAATAGGAGTACTGAGCTGTGCAGCACTGTTTCCTATTGATGTGTAATGCACTTTTCTCTGGCACTCACTGATATGCATGCCCTACTCTTTATATGGCTAACCCATTTCTTTACATGCAAGGTTATCTGAAACCTTTCTAACTAATTATTTTCTGTTTATGATTTTTCTATCAATATATTAATTATGTCACTTAGCAATTCACTTCCAATTACTGTATATACCAGAGGTTTTGTCAACCTGTAACTTAGTACTGTATATCGTGTTTATATCTTCTTCAGTATTATTGTTATAGACCTGTTTTTGTCTTCATATTGTTGATTTTTTTTTATCTGTAACTCTCTCTTTTATTACCCTACTTCTTAAAAACATCAATATAAATTACATAAAAAATAGATAACTGGAGTGTCTTTGCTGCTATCATTTGACACAGAGATGGCATTCGACAGAGTAAACTGGGTATATATAACAGCTTGACTGTGGAAAAATGTGGGTTTATCACACCCATTGGGATTGATTTACTAAAACTGGACAGTGCAAAATCAGGTGCAGTTGTGCATAGTAGCCAATCAGCTTTTAACTTCAGCTTGTTCAATTTAGCTTTGACAAAAAAAAACCCAGAAGCTGATTGGTTTCTATTCATAGCTGTACCCAGTTTTGCACTCTCCAGTTTTAGTAAATCAACCCCATTTTGTCTTCTGTCATTTCCCTCTACTCAACCCTTACTGCAAAGGTCTTAACTAATGGAATGTTGTCAATGAAATTTATAATCCCTATTGGTACAGGATAGAAGTGATAAAGATAAAAAGACAAGGCACCTCTAAGTGCAGTAGGCTCTGAGTATTTATTAGGTTAAAAGTATAAAAGCACTCACATTTGGTAAATGTGACATGGGCATAGCAAAGATCTGTCTGGGATAGAAGATCTGCACAGGATAGAAGTGTCCACTGTCTCTCAACATATATGCAATGATCATGGAATCCCTACCAGAAGCAATTAGGGCTCATATTTCTTGGATTCATAGGGGAGGCAAAGAACATAAAATAGGCTTATTTGATGGCAATGTGGTTCTCATGATTTCAAACCCAACGACAGCTAATCCTCCAGAATAACAAAAAGGTAGGACTCTGCAGCAATATTTGTAAATCATTGCAATAAACTTTGATCACCCAGAGGGGAATGTTACTCTTTAACTATAAACCTTTTTTGATTTCACTACTGAAAAAAATCTCCACATCAGAGAACATAGTAGCATTAAGGAGGCTAATTCTCCCTCAGTGAGGTACAGATTAACTAGGCAGACTTCTCCCTCGGATATCATATACATTTTGCACCCTGCCAATTCCAGTACCCAAATATTTTATCAATTTGCTACAATAACTCAATTTGTGTGAAAAAAGCACAAACATCAATGAAACTATCACACAGAATTCGCCTTAATTCTCCCAGACCTCTGCCAGTACTACCAGGCAACTATCCTTGACCATGTAAAGCATTGGTGGTCCCCTGGTAGAAACAAACTATGGGCAAACTAACTAACTAAATGTAGCGGGGTCTTCCATTATACAAGTTCTAAAAGACTGCTGCTTGACATTTGAGAGGAACTCGGCTCCATCTAGTGGCCAAAAGGACACATTGCAGCGGCTATGGAATGTCTTTTGATGTTATTTTCCTTTCAGGAAGTTGAGCAGTCTTCATCGCCCATAGTGCTTTGAGAATACCAGGGTGCACTGCTGCACCGCACAGCCTTCTGGGGGAAGCTTTATAAAGGAAGGGAGGAGCCAGGCTCACTCTCTTGGGAAAGACACAGTGAGACAAGCAGGATGCCAGTGCTGTGGGCTGATGCTGTATGCTAGGCCGAAACTCCTGGGCCTTAAGTGACTAAGTTGCAGTGTTTCATCTCCAGTAGAGGATCCCTCCTGGAGGTCCCATCGATGTTCTACAGAGACCAGACTCATCCACCCCAAATACCTAGCGCGGCTGGTGACAGAGGCCGGAGACTGAGACAGCAGCGGAGGCTTCCTGGGAGACAGTCCTGTTGGTGAGAGGGCACCTGCCCAAAAACTGACTCTATTTATCAAAGAAGTAACTTTAGTCAGGATTAGCCTTAGAGTAGTAGAAGGCAATATACCAGGTGGCCCAGTACATCTCTCACAGAAGTTTTACCAGCAATCCTACACAGACACCCCGCGGTGATTACTAACTGTTTGCTGCCATTCTCTCTATTGATCACCCATCCTCAATGTGGATTACAAATTGCGAGTGCACCAACGTTGCTAGCGAAGATATAGAGAAGAAACAGCGGACTCAGATAGGTCTGACATTCTGATACTGTGTCTAACTGAATGCTGAGCCTTATCTCCAAAAGTATAATAGTGATTAAGATGGCGGTCCTATAGGCTCTGAGACATTTCCTGAAACAATTAATGTGCCCTTGAGGAGTGATATCACAGTATTTATCTTATCTTTGATTAATTAATTAGTATATCCTTTTACAAAGTCATATTTTACTGTATCGAAACTGTTTATTTGATTCACAGTAAATAACTTTCCTGTTTAAAAGCAAGCTTGTGTGTGGTCACCTTGTATTACCCAGAAGGACTGCAGCTGGAGAGAGGTAACAGGTCATTATTATTTATTGAAGTGTTATATTCCAATCTGTGTAGCCATTTGGTATTCCAGTCCTATTCTGGGTCAGTTGTGCCTAGGGAGGGTTCGAGCCAATTCTGTGGGTTGTTAGGCAGGACGTAGACCCAATAATCTAATCAGCAGCTCCTGCGGGGGTGGTGCTACACGTGGGGGCTCGTCCGGGATGATCTACAGTCCTGCAACACAACCCTCTCAGCCACAGAATCCCCCTCAACGCAGAAATGGATCCTACCGCTGCAGCCGAGTGGTGCAGGGAAGAGAATGTCGTAGTGGAAAATGGCCTGGTGGTTGAAATCAAGGGAGAGGTCTGGACTGAGGAAAAACTCCTCCCAGTTTTAAGGGCACTGTCCACAGACAGGAAATTCTGGGTGACTGACATAAAGACAGACACCACCGTTCCACACACGTATGCATTGTGTGAGTGGAGGAAGGGGGTCCCTGATTACTTTAAGGGAACCAGTGTAAAGACTACTGACCAAACAGAACTTTTCTTAATACATCCAGAAGTCCTTACTGAAGGTCCCTCATCCACCACTCCTGGGGGATCCAGCAAAGAAAAAGGTGTCCAAGAAGGGAGTCCAGAGTCACCACCTTTGTCTACCTTTAGCTCAGAACTGTGTGCTGTTCTCGGGGAAATCGTAGCAAAATGTAGTAAGGACTCCCCAAACTATCTGATGACTGAATATAGGAAGCTCAGGACATTCTCTGGGAAACAGCCTGTGCCTTCGACAGAAGATGGGTTTGAAGAGTGGTTAGATACCGCCACTCAGGCTTTGGAAGAGTGGGAGGTACCAGAACAGCACAAGAAACAGAGAATCACAGAAAGTTTAAAGGGACCTGCACTAGAGGCCGTACGTAATCTCAAGCTAAGCAAAAAGAACTGTACTGCACAGGATTATCTAGACATTCTACAAGATGTATTTGGTCGGACGGAGAACGTGGCTGAACTTCTTTACCAGTTAGACCACTGTTACCAAGAAGAGGAAGAGAAGTTGTCCGAATTTATTAGACGCCTAGATAAGATCATCCACCAGATCTTGATAAAGAAAGGGATAGACCCCCGGAAGGTAGATGAGACTCGTGCACGGCAGGTGCTGAGAGGGGCTCAACCCTTAGATCCCATTGCCATACTGTTGCGAACTCGCCAAGATGGTGGCATTCTGGAATACCCTGACCTGATCCGAATGGTCAGAGAAGAAGAGGTCATGTTAGACAACAAAAGGAAGAGTCGGCAGTTTGACTCAACTGCTCGTGTCAGAGTGATAAGTGCAAAAGAAAGCGACTCGCAAGTTGAACTCCTAAAGACCCAGGTGTCCCAGTTGATAGAAATGGTGTCCATCCTGACTAGTCAGGCATCTACTCTACCTGATGGGAACGTGTCAGAGAAGCCGGATAAACCTTCTAACCTTAGAGTAGACCCGGAACCGAGACCTAGGAGATCGCTAACTTGTTTCAACTGTGGGGGAGTAGGACATGTTAGAGGAGTATGTCCCAGCCCAGGAAATGTCGCCTCAGAACCTCGCAAGCCAGCGGAAAAACTTCAGAGGGCACCCGTGAAGGAGTCGACCGGGTGCCCGCCAGTTTCAAGGGAATCCAAGAGACTCAATGATTCAGGGAATCTGAGTCAGGGAGTCAGATCCAGGTACAACGCCCCTAGTTCTATACTCCAGGCTACTGAGAGAAGGAAAATCAATGCACACCGGGCCCAGAGGGGACTGAAGTCCAGAAGAAAAAAAAAGAAAAGAGCCTGGGTGCAGAGAACTGAATCAGACAACAAGGCCACTTCAAGAGAATTCCCAACTAACTTGGTCGGGCCTTCCCCTGTAGTCTCTGTCCAGGTAGAAGGAATTTACACAAGAGCCCTCCTTGACACTGGGGCCCAAGTGACTCTTCTGTATAGAGACTTCTATGATAAACACCTTACCCATCTACCTCTGCAGAAGTTGGAAGATCTGGAGATATGGGGTATCGGGACTCAAAGTTTTCCCTATGACGGGTATCTGCCAATCAAGTTGACCTTTGACCCATCAGTGGCTGGTGAAGCTGAAACCTTCGACACCCTAGCGGTGGTCTGTCCTCGTCCGCCAGGGGCCAACAAAAGCTCTCTCATCGTAGGGACCAACACTGACCTAGTAAGGCGCCTCCTGACACAACTGGTCCAGGGACAGGATGCTCCAGCGCCAAGGATTCACCCCATGCTACGGCAGGCCTATCAACGATTAGTATTGGAGCAAGAGACTCCTGCAGAAGGAGTTGGAAGACTCTGGAAGTTGGACAGAACGGAAAAGGTCTTGCAGCCAGGAGAGGTGGCTTGTCTGAAAGCTTCCGTTAAACTCACATGGAAACAGCCGGGCCCTTTTATCATCTTTGAATCAGGTCCACAGGAAGAGGAGAGAGGGATAGAAGTAATCCCTGAAGTGATCCCTTTGAAGGTGTTACAGAAAAACCATGGAAGGGTTTTAGTGAGTGTCAGAAACACCTCTACTACACCGGTGAAGGTACCGGCCAGAGTGCTGTTGGGCCAAGTTAACCCGGCTACCCCAGTTGTCCCATCTGATCTTAAAGAGGAGGGAAGGGGTGAAGATGTTATAGAAGAGCTCTGCTCTGGAAACGCTGCCCTCCCACCAGAATGGGTGAAGAGGGCCAAGGCACAACTTGCTGGATGGCGAGGAATATTTTCTAGGGCTGAGTTCGACGTGGGATGCGCCAGGAGTGCCACTCATAAGATCCGCCTGAGTGAGGACAAACCTTTCCGAGAAAGAGTCCGGCGAGTTCCCTTAGGTGACTTAGAAGATCTACGTCAGCAGCTGGCGGAACTCAAGAAGACTGGGGTTATTCGAGAATCCAGGAGCCCATATGCTTCTCCGATAGTGGTAGTCCGGAAGAAAAACGGATCTCTGAGGCTTTGTATCGACTACCGAACACTGAACAGAAGAACCATCCCAGACCAGTATACCACTCCTCGAATCGAAGACGCCCTACAGAGCCTGTCAGGGGCGAAGTGGTTCAGTGTGATGGACTTAAAGAGTGGGTATTATCAGATCCCCATGCACCCTGAAGATCGGGAGAAGACAGCCTTCATCACCCCTGTGGGGTTCTTTGAGTTCAATCGCATGCCTCAGGGATTGTCAGGGGCCCCTGCTACCTTCCAAAGGCTGATGGAAAGGACCGTTGGAGATATGAATTTGATAGAGGTACTGGTATACTTGGATGATGTTATCGTGTTTGGCAGAACTTTGGAAGAACACGAGGAGAGGTTGGAAAAGGTCCTGAAGAGGCTACATGAAGAAGGCCTGAAACTTTCTCCTGAGAAGTGCCAATTCTATCAGTCCTCGGTCCATTACCTGGGCCACATCGTGTCTGAAGAAGGGGTGGCCACCGACCCGGACAAGCTGGATGCTGTCGCCTCCTGGCCGAGACCTACAAATGTGACCGAACTTCGGTCGTTCCTGGGTTTTTGCTCCTATTACAGGAGGTTTGTAGAGGGGTTCGCCAAGATTGCCCGACCCCTCAATGAGTTACTAAAGAACGAAGAAGATGACGTTCCTGAACTGGTCAAGCCAATGAAGTCCACCATGGGACCCCGGAAGGCCAAGGAGTCCATCCAGGATCAGTGGACCCCAGAATGTGAAGGGGCTTTCATTCAGTTGAAAAAGAATCTAACCACTGCCCCTGTGTTGGCCTACGCAGACCCCACGAAACCATATGAACTACATGTCGATGCCAGCCGAGATGGGCTGGGTGGGGTACTCTACCAGGAACATGGGGGTCACCTGCGACCCGTAGCCTACGTGAGCAGGAGTCTACTACCTGCTGAAAGGAATTATCCTACCCACAAACTTGAATTCCTGGCCTTAAAGTGGGCAGTGGTCGACAAACTGAAAGATTACCTGTACGGAGCTGAATTCATTGTCAAGACGGATAATAATCCCCTTACCTATCTGTTGACTACAGCTAAGCTGGATGCAACAGGACACAGATGGTTGGCTGCCCTCTCTAGCTTCAACTTCAGCCTGAAGTATCGGCCAGGAATCGGGAACAGGGATGCAGATGCCCTATCCAGAAGGTTGCATGCACCACACGAACCTGATGAAGAATGGACCCATTTGGCTCCAGAAGGGGTGCGTGCCCTATATCAGGGAACTGAACTTCGATCCAGAGGAGGATCAAGAGCCGAAGAGATTGGGGTTTCGGCTGTCGGAGTACCCAAATACTATTGCAGGGTGACCCAGGTTGAAGGGGAAGATTTACCCCGGCTGTCCAAAAGGGACTTGAGGAAGGAGCAGCTGGAAGACCCTCTGGGAAAACTTCTTTTGGAAGCCTTGGAGATCCAGCGCCCTGAGTTGCTTCTCACCGACTCTCCTCAGGGGGCCCGTCTGTTGCATAGAGAGTGGACCCGGTTACAGATCCGAGAAGGGGTGGCCTACCGAAGAGGCCCATCTGAAGATCTGGAGGAGAAGTGGCAACTGTTCTTACCAGCTAAATACAGGGAGAGAGTTCTGGCTGCTCTTCATGATAATCATGGCCATCTGGGACCTGAAAGAACTTTTCAGCTTGTCAGAGACAGGTTCTACTGGCCCTGTATGAGGGCCGAAGTTGAAGGATACTGTCATTCTTGTGTCCGATGTATACAAAGGAAGACTCTGCCACGTCAAGCAGCCCCAATGGGCCATCTGCAAAGCCAGGGACCCATGGAACTGGTGTGCATTGATTTCCTTTGCCTAGAGCCTGATCTGAGTGGCCAAGGGAATGTCCTTGTGGTAACAGACCATTTTACCAGATACGCCCAAGCATTCCCAACAAGGGATCAGAAGGCCTCTACAGTAGCCAAAGTTCTTGTAGAAAAGTTCTTTGTACACTATGGGTTACCACAACGCCTCCATTCAGATCAGGGAAGAGACTTTGAAAGCAGACTGATCAAGAGACTGTTAGATCTGTTAGGCATCCAAAAGACTAGAACTACTCCCTACCATCCACAAGGGGATGCCCAGCCGGAAAGATTTAACAGGACTCTTTTGGACATGTTGGGGACTTTAAGCTCAGAGAAGAAACAGCATTGGGGCAAACATGTAGCTGCCATTGTGCATGCCTACAACAGTACTGTCAGTGATGCTACTGGATATTCCCCTTATCGTCTAATGTTTGGACGAGAGGCTCGATTGCCAGTGGATTTGGCCTTTGGCATCTCGCCCGACCACACCTCTTCAGCATCGCACAAGGGATATGTGGACCGACTGCGGAAGAGTCTGAAATCGGCCTATGATAAAGCTCAGGCCACATCTGATCAACGTGGACTGAGGAATAAAAGGAATTTCGACTTAAAAGTTCGGATCCAAGACTTGCAACCAGGGGACAGGGTATTGTTGAGGAACTTGGGTGTCCCGGGAAAACACAAGTTGGCAGACCGCTGGAAGTCCCAACCTTATGTTATCTGCAAGCAACTACCAAACCTCCCTGTGTATCAAATTCGGCCTGAAGGAAGTGTGGGTCCATTGAAGACTTGGCATAGGAACCATTTACTGCCTCTCTCTGAAGCAGTTCGCATGCCTCCTGTCGTAGATTCGCCAGAGACCCCTTCGACCTCTCGCCTGTCCAGACCAGATCTCAGTCGACACTCCCAGATGTGAGGGAGGGAAATTCTCCATCTGAAGATCTGGAAGATGAAGAGGAGGTACCTGACTGGATGTGGTCGTCTCAGTTACCAGAACCCACACCTGCCTCCCTGTCTTCATCCGAATTGGCTGACAGAGGAACCCTTCGGGCGGAAGCCCCCGAATTCATACCTTTCCACATGCTTCCAGAAGAAGTAGTTGATGATGAAGATCCTGAGGAGGAGGTTGCACCTTCCTCTGAAGAAGAACTGACCGCTCTTGAAGCATCAGATTCCTGTGTGTTGGAACATGAGGAGGAGGACATTGAAGAATCCCCAGAAGTGGCTGGTCCTAGTACCTCTGAGATCGTGCATCCCAAAGAACAGAGGGAAAGAAGAGTCATTCACCCGCCCAAAAGACTGACCTATGACCAATTGGGTGAATGCTCAGAAGAGGCTATCTTTACTTCCAAACGAACTCTTGATCAGCCTAGTTCTTCCACCGCAGATTTGGTGGAGGACAACCCTAGCTCACCCCCAGGCACATCTGTACAAGCCACTCAAGTGTCAGGGGTCTGTGAACAGAATTACCTTCCCTCCCCTGACAATTGGTGGGAGGTTCCTATGTCGAACCTGTGTTGTAATATGCAGTTGTTAAGTTTGAACTCTGCTTATGAAAAGGAAGATGATTCCCTGTTATGCATATGTTAATGTTTTTTTTTGTGTACTGCCAACATATGCACTGGAGTACATGCTGTTGTCCTCTTTGGGGACCAAAGTTTCTCAAGTGGGGGGAGTGTGTAGCGGGGTCTTCCATTATACAAGTTCTAAAAGACTGCTGCTTGACATTTGAGAGGAACTCGGCTCCATCTAGTGGCCAAAAGGACACATTGCAGCGGCTATGGAATGTCTTTTGATGTTATTTTCCTTTCAGGAAGTTGAGCAGTCTTCATCGCCCATAGTGCTTTGAGAATACCAGGGTGCACTGCTGCACCGCACAGCCTTCTGGGGGAAGCTTTATAAAGGAAGGGAGGAGCCAGGCTCACTCTCTTGGGAAAGACACAGTGAGACAAGCAGGATGCCAGTGCTGTGGGCTGATGCTGTATGCTAGGCCGAAACTCCTGGGCCTTAAGTGACTAAGTTGCAGTGTTTCATCTCCAGTAGAGGATCCCTCCTGGAGGTCCCATCGATGTTCTACAGAGACCAGACTCATCCACCCCAAATACCTAGCGCGGCTGGTGACAGAGGCCGGAGACTGAGACAGCAGCGGAGGCTTCCTGGGAGACAGTCCTGTTGGTGAGAGGGCACCTGCCCAAAAACTGACTCTATCTATCAAAGAAGTAACTTTAGTCAGGATTAGCCTTAGAGTAGTAGAAGGCAATATACCAGGTGGCCCAGTACATCTCTCACAGAAGTTTTACCAGCAATCCTACACAGACACCCCGCGGTGATTACTAACTGTTTGCTGCCATTCTCTCTATTGATCACCCATCCTCAATGTGGATTACAAATTGCGAGTGCACCAACGTTGCTAGCGAAGATATAGAGAAGAAACAGCGGACTCAGATAGGTCTGACATTCTGATACTGTGTCTAACTGAATGCTGAGCCTTATCTCCAAAAGTATAATAGTGATTAAGATGGCGGTCCTATAGGCTCTGAGACATTTCCTGAAACAATTAATGTGCCCTTGAGGAGTGATATCACAGTATTTATCTTATCTTTGATTAATTAATTAGTATATCCTTTTACAAAGTCATATTTTACTGTATCGAAACTGTTTATTTGATTCACAGTAAATAACTTTCCTGTTTAAAAGCAAGCTTGTGTGTGGTCACCTTGTATTACCCAGAAGGACTGCAGCTGGAGAGAGGTAACAGGTCATTATTATTTATTGAAGTGTTATATTCCAATCTGTGTAGCCATTTGGTATTCCAGTCCTATTCTGGGTCAGTTGTGCCTAGGGAGGGTTCGAGCCAATTCTGTGGGTTGTTAGGCAGGACGTAGACCCAATAATCTAATCAGCAGCTCCTGCGGGGGTGGTGCTACATAAACAAACTATACTGACCCATACTGCATCCAAGTAACTCTGGATGTTAACAAGGGAATTGCGGGGGCGAAGGAAAAGCACAATTACCAAGGTGTAGACATTGTGAGCATGACCTTGGAAGTGCTGGTATTTTTCAAGCACAGGTACAGCTAGTAATGCACTGTGAAGACAACAAGTCCAGGTAATGGCATCGTCAGGTCCCACACCTGGTTAAGTAACAGCCGAGTGGACAGACATCAGAACGTAAGCAGAATCAGAGTCAGGAATAAAGGGGCAGTGAAGTAAAGATTCACTAGGCAGAATTCTACCTCGGATATCATATAAATTTTACACCCTGTCCATTCTAGTACCCAAATCTTTTATCTATTTGCTACTAAAACATATCACTCAATTTGTGTAGAAAAACACAATCAATTAAACTACCTTACAGCATTCACCTTAATTCTCCCAGACCTCTACCAGTACTATCAAGTCACTATTCTTGGCTATCTAAAGCATTGGTGGTGCCCTGGTAGAACCAAACTATGGGCAAACTAACTAACTAAACAAACTATACTGACCATTACTTTTAGAATTATTGAATCCGATGAAGCACTTGAAAAATGGCATGTATGTAGGCATCTTCTAAGCCCCACACAAGTTTAGTTTGCCCTCCTGTCACAGCAGATAAGCTCATCATTGGCAGCGCTCACTTCTGTACCACTAGAGGGAGCTTGTTCAAACAGCTGGAGCTTTAAAAAAAAAAAATGGTGTTACATACTTTACTTGTATGCAGAGCCTCATATGACAAAGGTAGCATCTTGCACATTTCCCATCCGAGTAACCCTGGAGATGGAAACTGCAGGGGTGAAGAAAAAGCACAAGTACCAAGGTGTGCACACTGTGAGCAGGAGCTTGGGAGTGCTGGTATTTGTCGAACACAGGTACAGCTAGTGATGCACTGTGAAGACACCAGGTTGAGTTAATGGCATTGTCAGGTCCCAGACCTGGTTAAGTAACAGCCAAGTAAACAGACACCAGGACGTAAGCAGAATCAGTCAAGAATAATAGGGGGAATGAGGTACAAATTCACTAGGCAGAAGCATGGTCAGTATTCCAAGCCTGGGTCAGTAATGGAGGCAGACAGCAAACATTAACAGGCGAGAGTAATCCAAGAGCAAGGTCAGGGAGAAAGCCAGGCTGGTGACACAAACAAGACTGCACATCAAGATTGGATTATAGGAACAAGGCTGAAGACCATAAAGTAAAGAACTAGTGCAGACATCAGGTTTAAATAAGTCACTTGGCAGCAGTGAACACGTATACAGGTCCCCGCATTCACATGTGCACACTCATGCATGTGGGCATTGATGAAAGTGCAGTCAATCTACTATGCTTATAGAAATGTGCACACTTATGCACACATGCATTAGCCAGACAGCCCGTCTTAGCCTGAGGGCTGACACCGTGTTCTTGACAAACCTGACAAACCATCAGAGTTGTTTGCGGTAGACTTCAGTCCTTGCACAAATGGCCTGCAGGTATGGAGGGAGCATACGTGAAAACTTGTAAAATTTAATTTGTTTAGTCATATAATGGTGTTTATGGACTGCATAGGATATTTTTATGTGAACTAACCATTTAATGATGAGTGATGAGTGTGAGTGATGAATATGATATGTAAAAATGGCAAAACCTCTTTTAGGGCCAGTTCCCAACAGAACACAGTGTGGCACCATGTTCAAAACACACTGCACTTGCAATCTGCAGTGGGTGTCAGTGTTACCTTAACAAAACCCCGAACACAAGTCGCAAATGCAGTGCATTTGTCTGCACCGGATCGCATGGTACAGTAATACAATGCGATCTGGTTGCTGGGCAATTTATACAGTAAAGTAGTGCATGCACTACTTTTGGTGAGGTCTGGCTCCATTTCAGCTCATTCAAATGCAATTACACTGTACCCGGACCGCAGCTTGTTCCTATGCAATTCATGGTGTGAACAGGCCCTTAGGATAATTGGAGTAAAGCCAGGTTGTTCAATATGATCTACCTGTCTACTGAAAAATCAAAATGTATTATGTTATCAATAGACCTTTATCCTGGGTTTAACTGCAATTCCTCCACAATATATTAAATAAAATAAAATGAATGTGTAAGAGACTGTATTTTAGTATTAAAAAGAAAGGTTGCCATCTAGTGGTATATTTCCTAATTTCCTCTTCTAAACTAAACTTTGAGATTAAAACTTGATTTTACCAGTAAATAAAATAGAAGTTGCAAAGAAATGCTGTTTGGTCAGTTTATGAAAGCAAAAAGCGAGCGTGCTTCTGGCAAAATGCCATGTTTATTCATAGGCTTTTAAATGAATACCTCGCTCACTGAGGCTTTATAAAGAGCCATGCAAATGTTTTTTAGCAATTTAAAAAAAAAAAAGCTCTTGGCACTGTCTGAATGGTCATGTACTGCCACTCGGTTTACATCTGACTAAGCTATGGGGTCCTGTCTAGTACATGTATTCCTCTTCTATGAGTCATTCTGAAGTTTAATCTCTATGATAGCTACAGTAGGTCCAAGTTAGAAATAAGCTGTAAATAAGCTGTAAAATGTAGTTTGTGGCTCACCCTGTAGTCAGAGTTGAATTGTCTGCTGTGACTCCACAAGCTGGGGGATTTATTGCTTTTCCTTAGTCCTTAGTTGAGAAACTTGGGGCAGGAAGATACAAATCCTCTGCTTGAATTTTTTCTACCATCTGACCAATCCTCGGAGAGGTGTGCCCAGGAGGTGGTCAGCAGGGCCGGAATGGCCTACCAGGATACCAGGAAATTTCCCAATAGGCTGGCAAGGCCGCCTGCCCTGGAGCTGCTTTGAGGGCAGTGGTGCCAATAAAAAAATTTGGCTGCAGGCCCGGGCCAAGAGTCAACTATGCATGCGCGCCACCACTCAGGAAAGCCCGTACACACACCATGTCCACAGCCTCTAACCATCTCCTCCTGTACCATGCCCGAAGCCAGTGTTGCCAACCGCCCGTAGATTTACGGACAGCCCGTAAAAAAAGGGCACTTTTCTCCTGCCCGTAAATGCCCGTAGCAGGAGAAAAGTGCCCGTAAATCTACTGCGGCGGCGGCACTGTCAGAACTGCGCATGCGCGGCGCGCAGTTCCGGAGATCCCCGAGTTCTTCTCTCGAATCTCGCACTCGCAGCGATGCAGACTGCCAGACTCGCACTATTCGTTGGACGAGTGCCACTGCACTGCCCGCCTGCGCCCGCCCCTGCCTCCGCCCCCGCCATAATTTAAGTTTTCATCCGCCGCCGCAGCCGGCCGCCAGCGACAATGCAGAGTCACTCACTCTGTCTATCTGGAGTGGACTAGGAGATGCTGCCGCTAGATGGATGCCTGGTGGAGTGGACAGAGCAGTCGCAGACTGACAGCCGAGGCAGAGGACTGGTAAGTGCTGCTGGCCGAGTCACTAACTCTGTCTGTGGACTGGAGTGGAGTGAACTAGGAGATGCTGGATGGATGGTGGAGTGGACAGAGCAGTCGCAGACTGTGACAGCTGAGGCAGAGGACTGGTAAGTGCTGGGGCTCTAAGCCTCCGACAGCTAGCAGGAGCAGACTGGAGTAGAGAGATGAGTCAGGGGGCAGAGGACATCAGTGTCCTGCTCCTGTGCCCCCTTCACCTCTCCACAAGCAGTGTCACAGCTTCACTCACTCTGCACTAGTAATGTCACTGATGTTTGTGGCTGTGGAGAGGTGAAGGGGACTTAGGAGGAGGACACTCATGTGGAGAGCTCTGACCATCTCCTGTACCATGTCCGCAGTCCCTGACCACCCCTCTGTACCATGTCCGCAGTCCCTGACCACCCCTCTGTACCATGTCCGCAGTCCCTGACCACCCCTCTGTACCATGTCCGCAGTCCCTGACCACCCCTCTGTACCATGTCTGCAGTCCCTGACCACCCCTCTGTACCATGTCCGCAGTCCCTGACCACCCCTCTGTACCATGTCCGCAGTCCCTGACCACCCCTCTGTACCATGTCCGCAGTCCCTGACCACCCCTCTGTACCATGTCCGCAGTCCCTGACCACCCCTCTGTACCATGTCCGCAGTCCCTGACCACCCCTCTGTACCATGTCCGCAGTCCCTGACCACCCCTCTGTACCATGTCCGCAGTCCCTGACCACCTCCTGTACCATGTCCGCAGTCTCTGACCACCTCCTGTACCATGTCTGCAGTCTCTGACCACCTCCTGTACCATGTCCGCAGTCTCTGACCACCTCCTGTACCATGTCCGCAGTCTCTGACCACCTCCTGTACAATGTCCGCAGTCTATGACCACCTCCTGTACCATGTCCGCAGTCTTTGACCATCTCTTGTCTTTTATCATGTCTGCAGGGGAGTCTGGACTCTGGAGAGGAGTCAAGAGTGAGAGCGCTGCTGGGATGGGGGGTCACGGGAGAAGTCAGATGTGCGGGGCCTGCGGAGTGGAGACAGGGGCCATCTGACTGAGCCCTGCACAGTGCACCTGAGAGGAGGTCAGTGACAGAGCTGCCAGACCAGTCTGATGGGGGGGTCACTGATGTAAGGGGGCACTGATATAAAGATCCCTCTATATTAGTAACCTCCCCCCCCATATCTTAATGTGTAAGGTGGTCTCTGGTCACCAGATTGCCCCCCCACATCAGAGTTCCTGGCGTTCCCCTTTACATCAGAGTCTGCAGGATTCTCCCCTTACAGTGTGAAGGGGGAACTCTGCGGACCCTGATGTAAAAGGGAACTCTGATGTGAAAGGGGAATGCAGTGGACTCTGATATATGGGGGAACGCTGTGCTGGCTGGGTTATATTAATCTGATGTTCATGGAGAAATATGTTTTTTGACTTTTGTTTAACCTAAACACATTGCTAATAGCTCTATCTACATGTTTATAGTTTAAGTATTGATATTTGCACGGTTTAGCACTGAAAACAGCCTGTATATGTACATTTTTGCAATGCCAGTAAAAAATTGGTGCCGTCCGTAAATTTTGGACGTTCTGCCAGTAAATTTCCCTCTCGGGGGTTGGCAACACTGCCCGAAGCTTCTAACCATCTCCTCCTGTACCATGTCCACATCCTCTAAACATCTCCTCCTGTACCCGGTCCATAGCCTCTAACCATCTCTGCCTGTATCATGTCTTCAGCCTCTAATCAGCTCCTCCTGTACCGTGTCTGCATCCTCTAACCATCTCCTCCTGTACCATGTCCGCAGCCTCTGACATCTCTGCCTGTACTATGTCCGCAGCCCCTGACATCTCCGCCTGTACCATGTCTGCAGCCTCTGATATCTTCTCCTGTACCATGTCCACAACCTATAACCATCTGCTCCTGTACCGTGTCAGCAGCCTCTGACCATCTCCTCCTGTACCATGTCCACATCCTCTCCCCATCTCCTCCTGTACCATGTCCACAGTCTCTAACCATCTCCTCCTGTACCATGTTTGCAACATCTTACCATCTCCTCCTGTACCATGTCCACAGGCTCTAATCATCTACTCTTGTACAATGTCCACAGCCTCTGACATCTCTTGTACCATGTCCGCAGCCTCTGACATGTCTTCCTGTACCATGTCCACACAACCTATGACATCTCCTGATCATTTTTTGGTGACATCCGGGGTCTAAAAAAGACATCAGGTCTAAAAGACCCTGGATGTCTCCCCTGTGCTACACTGAATGTAATGCATTGCAGATCACATTGAAATACATACTTTCCCAGCCATGCTGGCCAGGGACACTGACAGGTGGACCCAGAGCTGATGTTTTACAAGTCGCTTCTGGGTAAGCAACAAGAAGCAATAAGCAACAAGGAGGGATGTGTGTCCACCCTGACCCTCCCCTCTACTCAGCAGCACTCACAATGCCAGTCCTGGCCCACAGACGGGGGCACATGTGGGGGGGGTCATGTTACTGGGGTGTGTGTGGAAGCAATCGAGCAGGAGTGCAGCCACTGGAATGCTTCCACCTGACAGTCAGGCAACCACCAAGAATGTGTGTAAAACCCCTGCTGTCAGATCCGTACTTTGTACGGACCTACCAGCAAAAGGGTTAAAGTGTGATAAAACCCTTTTGTTAATGGTCTTCAGCTGCGAACATAGTGACTGCACTGGTGCTATAAAGAGAAGTGTCCTCAGCCTATATTGGCACTTAAGCATTTTGGAGTATCCCATTCCCCATTGTTCTCCTTCTGTTTGAGTTCTACAGCAATAAACTTCAAAAGGGCATCCCCTTATCTCCGCCCTCGTCACCTCAGCTAGATCCCTTTGGGAGAGGAAGATGTGGTCGATCCTAGTGTATCTATTATGCGGGGCTGAGAAAAAGGTAAAATCCCTCACGGAAGGGTGCAAGGTCCTCCATGTATCAATAAGTGTTAAAGATTGTAATGTCAACTTAATCTTCTTAAGTATTGCATATGATAGACTAGATTGTCCTGTAGAAGTATCACATAACGGATTAAGGGGGATGTTAAAGTCCCCTCCTAGGACAATGCACCCCTTCGCAAAGCACTTCAGTTCAGAAATCATCTGTTTGCAAAATGTCAAGTGGGCTCGATTCGGAAAATACACATTTGCTAATGTGATGGGTTTGTTTCCAATAGTACCCGCCACGAAGATGTACCTCCCCTCCGGATCAGCCAATTGCTTTTCGAAAACAAAAGGCGTATCCTTGTGAAATAGGATGGTCACCCCCTTTGTCTTTGCTAGGCAATTTGAATAATAGGCTGTTGTAAAAAATTTGTTTGTCGAGGAAGGGTGTGAAGGACCTTTGAAGTGCATCTCCTGCAAAAAAAATACTTGGGGTTTGCTTTTTTTGAGTTCAAGTAGAATTTTCCTACGCTTTTCTGGAATGTTTAAACCATTCATGTTGTGCGAGATCAGAAAAGGGCTCTTACCTAAATCAGCGTATACCATGGTAGTCGGAGGTGAAGTCTCCTTGATCAGAGAAGTACCCTATATACAACAGCTCGAACAAATAAAAGGTGACAAATGAGTCAAGCAACAGACGTATTTGTGGAAGTTAATGGAGGAGGGAGGAGGGAAGAGGTAAGGGATTGACACAAGGGAAGGTATAGAGGGATAGCTTAAGAAAGAGGTAATAGAGGTAGAGAAAGCAGGGGGGTAGAGAGAAGACTCTCAGTGGAGCGAGGTCGGACGAGCTGGGGTAGCAGCTCGACCGAGATCGCTAAGATGTAGGATTTAGCTAAGAAAAATTATGTTAAATTGTAAACAATATAATCCTGATGGGGTAATGGAAGGCGGTACAAGAGAGCTGCCTATAAACTATTAACCAAAATGTAGGATTTGTAAACGATCCTAGCAGCGGCAGATCTCCATAAAAGAAAAGGTTAATCAGAAGGAGCAATAATATGAGAGCGGGCTCCCAGTTTGACAAATTTTTCTCCAGTGCACGGGAACCATTAAAAAATAAGAAAGAGAAACAAACCCGTATTTGGAAGGGAGTGGATTTCCGATATAAAACCATACAGAAGAATCCCCCATAATACAATAACTAAACTGACATATAATACGATTTGAGGAGTAGGGAAGCCTTAAGCGGGATCCCCCGTTTAACTCGAGGCCATCAAATAGATTAAGAACAGTGTAGAGATTGGTAGACTACAACTATAAATTGAAAGGCTCTTACGTCTATATAAAATGCGAATGCTATGTAATAAGTCTGTCAAGTACTATTCAAGGATCCAATAGAAGCTAACTGCCAGCTTCCAATATACCAGCATCCATGATGGCGAAGAGGAAGATTCACAAAAGTAAAAAGAAAAAGAAAAGGGGAAAACAGATATCCGGAAAGAACGCAGGCAAACAGTTCTGCAATACACGTTCAAAAATTGATATTAAGGCCTATATGAGTGAACAGTCAGCATAGACATGTGTGGCCTTTGTCTCCCCCTAGTGGATAGAGAAAAAAAGAAAAAAAAAATCGTTAAACTCTGATGGGAGATATTGCAGGAGGACTGGAGAATACCAAAAAGCTTAAACTGGGCAACAAAAACAGGAAAATGTAAAAAGGTAGAACCCAGGGCGCTGAGCCAAAACTGAAGCGGTAAAAAAGAAAAGGAGAAAGGGCGAGTATATGAGGAAATCAGAGGCTCACATCAAGGTTAAGATGATCAGGGACGATCTCTGTTTTTTGGGGGTTCTGGGTGTTTTGGGTGAAGAACCAAACAGGGAATTGAGCTCACGTTTCCTCTGCTGTTTGCCTCTCTTATGGTGGGGTGAACGAGAGGCGGAGGCATCCAACCCCTCCAGATGGGCGTCTTGCGGCAAGGGGATCAGGAACTCCGCATACCAGTCTGGGAGATCAATTTCTTCGAGATGCAAAGAGGCACAGAAGTCCGGGAGTTCTGCTGGAGTACGCAGGAGATGTTGTTTCCCTCCAAGTGTTGCTTGTAGGGCGAAGGGGAACTTCCATCTGTATTGGATGTTTTTTGTTCTGAGAACCTCTAACAAGGGTTTGAGGGCCCTCCTGTTGTTTAGAGTGATGGGGGATAGGTCCTGGAAGAGTTGGATCTGACACTCATTAAAGAGGATTCGATCATTCTGTCTCGCCTTTGATAAGATTTCCTCTTTCAGAGGATGGCTGGTGAGGCAGCATATGATGTCCCTAGGGGGAGCATCATCTGGGGCCTTAGGACGCAGTGCTCTATGAGCCCTTTCAAAGTCAATAGGTGATTCTGCTGGACGTTCCAGGAGATTGTTAAATACTGACTGTAATGCTGGTTTGATCTCATCTCTGCCAATAGATTCTGGTATTCCTCTAACCCGAATGTTATTTCTACGCCCCCTGTTATCAAGGTCCTCGATCTGCCTGTTCATGGCTATAAGGTGAGCAGAATGTGTCAGGGCAACGTCCTCCAATTTTTTAATAACTCTATCCCTTTGCCTCCCAGCCTTTTCTACAGAGGACATTTGGTCTGAGAGCCTGGTGATGTCTACCTTTAGATCCACTATTGCTGTAGCAAAGGAGCTCTTTATGTCAGCAGCAATTGCTGTCATCGCCTTGTAAGTTAGTGGGTGATCTAAGGGATCCGGATCACTCACCATGTCCTCTGTGTCTGCTACAGAGTCTGTGTCATAGTCCCTGTCTTCTTCATGAGGCGCCGACCGCGCCATCTTGGAACCATGAGCTCCTTTCATGGTGACAGACTGTGACCCGAAAACGTCCGGTATATTGCGTGCGGAACCACTCGATCCGGAGCGGGGAGTCTTGCAGCTACTGCCCTGCTTGTTAGCTCTGCCCATATTAGTGCTGGCGGGGCCCGCTGTGGCTAAGGAGATCCGATCTGCTCAGGAGCTTCTTCTTCACGCGGCCATCTCGCTCGCGCGCCAAGCCACGCCCCTAAAATTATTGACCGTATCCTGAATTCCTTTGTTTGGGGACCTGAGCGCCATAAGTTAACATGGGTGTCACTTAAAAACCCTACGGATAAGGGGGGTGTGGCTATACCGGATTTTCAATCTTATTACCTTGCGTCGCAACTTTCCCATTTTTTTTATTTTAATAAATTGGAGGCTACTAGATACCAAACCTTAGTTTGTCATGGATTTTCTCAAGCTGTTTACACCCCTATGCAGAAACTTTTACGAAAATGTGGTCCTTCGCCTCGAGCGATGGTGATGAATAATTTGTTGTTCCATCACCGGAAGATTTGGGCGATAGCGGCAAAAAAGTTAAATTACCCTCAGATACACACCAGGACCCACTTATGGCATAACTCAGGCCTACGAGAGCTTCTATCTATCCCGGATTGTCAGTTGTGGGCAACTAGGGGCATACTGTATCTGGGCCAGGTGCTTTGTGATTCAGGCGTTCATTCCTTTCAATCACTTAAAGCTGAGTATGATCTCCCTCCGCATATGTTTTTTCGATACGCACAGTTGCATCACGCATTACATGCACAATTCTTGACACAATTTCCCATTTTGCAAGTTATCCCTCTGCTTGAGGTGCTGTTGGGCGACATGCATGAGGGTCTTATCTCATCCATATACTGTACATTGAATTGCGTAGGGGTTGAGGACGATCCCCAGGTGACCCGGATACAGGCTCATTGGCTGTGGATACAGGGCCCCTGGATGAGATGGATTGGGACGATATCTTGGTGGGCCCTAGGTTGGATTCGCCCAAACTTTCAGAGCGTGTGACTCAGCTATACATCTTGCATAGAGCTTATCTTACTCCGCTTGGAATATCGAAATATAGGCGGTCATATAACTCCTCCTGCCCTCGTTGCCCCATGTAACCGGGTACGTTTATACATCTCATTTGGTCTTGCCCGGATATTCGGGCTTACTGGACACATGTTATTAAGTTTTTGCACGATCATATGGGCTCCCCCTTACAGTTGGATGTTTTGCCCTGTGTGTTAGGTTTGTTCCCTGACTGTGACATTGACATTCTTTACCATTTTTCTTCAGGAATCTATTTTTAGCGCCCGCAAACTTATAGCCAGACAGTAGATGCGTGAATCAGTCCCTACTCTTCAGGACTGGATTGCGGAAATAAATTCTGCTCTTCGTTATAAACGATTGATTTATAAACACAGGGGGTGTCCCAAGAAATTTGATAAAATTTGGAGTCGGTGGTTAGAGAGTACTCGTACATTTAATGTATACATTTTTTGTGATTTTATTTTTTCTGAAGTCTTTGGGGGATGGGGGGAGGCGGTGGGGCCGGGGTATGGATATGATTGTTTGATAATTGCTCATAGTGACAGGATGTAATTGATATATCACCAGGGCGGGGTGCTGCTGAGTGAGATATTTATAACATTGTATCATTGTACCTCTTCTTTTGTACGGTGAAGGTATATCTCGTTTCACTTATTTCACTTTAAGTGTTTCACAAATGTGTAACTCACATGTTAATGAGTTTTTGTATTTTGTATTGTATTTTTGCAGCACAAATAAACTTATTTTCTATTAAAAAAAAAAAAGCCTTTCTGAAATAACACCAGGCAGCACCCCCCCCCCCCCCGCACTGACTTAGCTGGGTGTTTTCTTTCTTTTTCTGGGGCCCTCTGCAATGATGTGCTGGTGGGTGTGTGGGAGGGACTACTTCTTCTGTTTCGGGCGCATGTCAATTCCGCTCCTGCTCTTGCCTGCCTATTGCCTTTCCTGCCCTGGCGGAGTGATTTATCTTCCTCTGCTCACGGCGCTCAGCTCTGCTCCCTACACAGACTGGACGCTGTGAGGCAGCAGAGGAGGAAGCTCAGCCGACCTTTGTCCAGACAGCAGCACTGCAGGAACTGAGGGGAAGAAGAAGTTTGTGATTGTGGGGCTGCCAGTGCCTAACACAGCAGAACAGGTGTGTCGGACTGTCTGAAGACACATTTATTTCTAAAGGTCCGTACACACGTACCGATTGTCGGCCGAAAATGTTCGGCCGCCGAACGATCGGCCGATTTTCGGCTTGTTAGTATGATGCTTCCGACAGCCGAGAAAAGAAAAAACACACGGAAAGTTAACCATCACATGACATCACTTCTGCAGTCGGCTGTTGTTGGCCGACAAAATTCATGTGCAGTCTTTTGCAGTTTTCAACAGACAAGACAGCCCTCGGACAAAAGACGGCCGATCCTTCGGCCGACGATCGGTACGTGTGTACGGGGTTTTATGCTTTATTATAGGAAGATTTGGGTGACATTGCAGGGACTGGAACAGACGTATAGAACAACAGAGGACTTTACAGTTTGTCATTAAAGTCAGGCAGGGCTATAAATTCAAGGAAAGACCAGTAAGTCCAGATCGTCTCTTTATTTATTTGACTTTGTGAACTTTTGAAGGATTGCTGTAGCTAAATATGTGCTTGCCTGGTACTATTTCCCAAGTCAACCTAAAAGCTTCTATAGTAAATAGAAAAAGAAAGTTATGCTTTGATATGTGTGCTTTTTAATCAAGCTGTTCGAGAACAGAAAATCTTTTTTGTTCATGTTGGAAATAATATGCTAAATAACCATATAGCAGTGTCATTGAAGGCATCCTGTCACTTATGTTACAAGGGAAAGTATCAGGAATTCAATACATAATGAATAAACAAAGAAGGTTCTCTCTGCCAGAGATGGGAAGCATTGCGACAAAAATCACTGCTTTCAGTTTATCTAACAACTCAGATCAGATCTACATAGCAGGATCAAATGATCTCTGCAGTTAGATCAGGGAGAATGACAGGCGGCTTTGTTTACATTAGCCGCCTGCCTTTCTCCCTCTCCACCGGGAGATCGCGAGTGACCGACGGACATCGGGTCCGCCGGTCACACGCACGGACATGTTAGGGAACGAGCGGGGGTGGGAGCGCGCCTCCGGCGGCGCGCGCTCGCCCCCTAGAGGCTCTCAGGCTAGCGACGTAGTACTACGTCACTTTGACTGTACGGGGATGACTGCCGCAGTAAATGTACTTGCGGCGGCCGGCGAGTGGTTAAGAGCAGTGTTAAAAAAGCTTATAGCATTTTTCAAAAAATGTTTTGCCATTCAGCAAAAAACACTTGTAAATTATGGCCTGCATTATTCTATTGAAATATGTGGTATTTATCTCATGAAACCATTCCGTATTTTATCGCATGACATCATATCCACTGGGATGGATAGAGTGGAGATGCATTAGAACCTGTCAGTTTTTATTGTGGTCTGTGCCCCTGTTATATAGATTCACCCTCTCTATTTTTACTGTTTACTTCCCATTGAACGTGAAAGAAAGGAAATCCCATAATTTGGGTTGACATCGGAACACTAACAGAGGGGAGATCTCCCCAATGGGAAACAGATGGCAAAAAAAAAAAAAACTGATGGGGGTTCTAACCCTCCATTACTCTATCCAAAATTAACAAGTTTTGTTTTTAGTTACACTTTAAAGGATAAGTTCACCTTTGGGAACATGTTACATGTTCCATCAGATTTTAGAGTGGAATATGAAACATGTTCCCAGTGCTTCAGCCGCCGCCCACTCCCTGTCAGGGACAGGGAGTATCGGCTTGCCCATGCGGGATGTACGAGAACACAGATATATAGGAAAAATGGAAGAAGTGATTGGCGCTGCCCAGTGGGGTATTTGGGAAATCAATCTATGGTTGCTGTACTCCTGAGTTGAGTTTTATATAAAAGTCTGTGCAATATAATTTATATTAAGACCTGTGTATAGCCTTATAAAATCATGAAACAAATAACTAAACTGTGTAAAATCAGAGTTGGTCTATGTGCATAATCTAAACATAAAGTAAAAACCTTTAAAATTGGATAAACATATACATACAATATGTGCAATTGGTGAATATAAAGTGCAAAAAAGTGCAATAGTGAATATCAGGAGTGGAGTGATAAATAATTAAATAATTAAATAATTGAAATATCTAATCATAAATTAGCAACCATGGAATCACAATCAATAAATATAACCATAAAAATTCTAATAAATATAAGTGCAAAAAATATATATATATATGTAGCTGCGAGCGAATAAGTGCAAAGGTGCAAGGGTGAAAAAATTCCATAGATTGATTTCCCAAATACCCCACCAGGCAGCGCCAATCACTTCTTCCATTTTCCCTATCTATCTAAATGCTCCCCTTTTAGGGTTGCATTTTTTGAAGTGGGCAGCAGCCAGGTGCGGTGTCATTTTTTCCATATATACTCCCTATCCTAAGCGCGGAATCACATAAACCCTTTCAGAGAACACAGATATACTGACAGTGTGCAGGAGCCTGCATGACATCTGTAATCTGCTGATTGCTGGTGCAATGCTTTACAGGCTCCAAAAAATATTGAATGCACATTTTTTAACCTGCAAAAAAAAAAAATGTGCATTTATTTTATTTTTTTTAAAGTGAACTTTTCCTTTAACCACATCCAGCCCGCCCGCCGCAGTTATACGTCGCTACTTTGACATTAAATACCGGGTTTATGGCAGCAGATAGCTGGGCGGGCAGTCTTCTTTCTCATAACGGTCTTCTTTCTCATAAAAGTGGACCCAGCGGCGGATTCGCTTCCCGATCGTTTTCCCTGCCTACCGGAGCCGTCGGTAGCTGGGAAAACGATCCAGTCCTTTCCCTCCCTAGGCAGGAATTTGAGTAAGGGCAAGCTGGCCCCCCCTTGACTCTATGGACTTGGAGGACCGGTGCGACAACATACCTCGCTTCCTCCCAACAGCCTTAAAGGGCCTATTGTTTTTCATGATGAATAAAAATTACTTTTTTAATTTTTTTTGCTTTTTGTTGTAAATGTGGTCTTTTTGATCCCAGATCTCACAATTAAAGAAGACCAGTCCTGCTTATTTCATTTACAAGGGATGTTTACAATCCTTGTAATAGGAATAAAAGTGATCAAAACTATTTTTTTTAAAGGGACGTGTAAAAATAAAAAATAAAAGGTAAAATAAATAAGAAAAAAAAAAATTTTAAGAGCCCCGTCCCTCCGAGCTGCAGAGCACATACGCAAATCACGCCCACATATGTAAACTGTGTTGAAACCACACATGTGAGGTATCACTGCGATCGTTAGAGTGAGAGCAGTAATTCCTCTGTAACTCTAAACTGGTACCCTGTAGAAATTTTTAAACTGTCGTCTATGGAGATTTTTAAGTGCCAATGTTTGTCGCCATTCCACGAGCGTGCGCAATTTTGAAGCATGAAATGTTTGTATCTATTTACTCGGCATAACATTATCTTTCACATTATAAAAAAAAAAAAAAATGGGCTAACTTTACTGTTTCGTTTTTTTAAATGCAGTGAAATGTTATTTTTCCATAAAACCTGCATTTGAAAGACCGCTGCGCAAATACTGTGTGACACAAAATATTGCAACAACCGCCATTTTATTTTCCAGCATTTTTTCTAGCAAAAAATACAGATTTTAACTTGTAAGCAACACGTGTCAGAAATAGGCCTGGTCCTTTAAGTGATTAAATTCATTCTTGCTGTGATATTTGAAAAATTCTTTGCTATATCTTTGGACAAGTCTGTTTTTTTTTTGCTAGAGAATAGCCATTATTATTCTCTGATGACGTCTATTTTTTTATTTCTTTGAATAAAATTTAATTGACTGCAATGCTGTTTTATGTGGTTTTTATTGAGCATTTTTGCATTTTGAGGTACAGTGCCTTTGCGAAAGTATTCGGCCCCCTTGAACTTTTCAACCTTTTGCCACATTTCAGGCTTCAAACATAAAGATATAAAACTGTAATTTTTTGTGAAGAATCAACAACAAGTGGGACACAATCATGAAGTGGAACAAAATTTATTGGATATTTCAAACTTTTTTAACAAATAAAAAGCTGAAAAATTGGGCGTACAAAATTATTCAGCCCCCTAAGTTAACCACTTAAGCCCAGGAAGATTTTACCCCCTTCCTGACCAGGGCCTATTTTGCGATTCGGCACTGCGTGACTTTAACGGACAATTGCGCGGTCGTGCGACGCTGTACCCAAATGAAATTGACGTCCTTTTTTTCCCACAAACAGAGCTTTCTTTTGGTGGTATTTTATCACCTGTGCGATTTTTTTATCATAAACAAAAAAATCTATAAACAAAAAAATTGTGACAATTTTGCACAAATAACAATATTTTTCACATTTTTTATATGAAATTCCCCAAAAAAATTTAAAAATCAAAATTTTTTTAACATTTTAGGCCAATTTGTTTTCTGCTACATATGTTTGTCAAAAAAATCGCAATAAGCGTAATTTGATTGGTTTGCGCAAAAGTTATTGCGTTTACTAAGGGAAAGATTTTTGTCATTTTTATTTTTATATTTTATCGAGTAATGGCGGCGATCTGCGATTTTTTTTGCGGGACTGCGACATTGCGGCGGACAGATCGGACCCTTGACTGACATTTTTGACACTTTTGGGAGTACCAGTGACATTACTACAGTAATCAGTGCTAAAAATATGCACTGTTACTGTAAAAATTACACTGGCAGGGAAGGGGTTAACTTTATTGGAGAAGGAGGGGTTAAGCCTCAGGGCGTGTTTCTAACTGTGAAGGGATGTGGCTGTTTGTGTAACAACAGAGAAATACGATCCTACATAGCAGGACCGTATGATCTCTGTTCTTACACAGGAGACAATGACAGGCGGCTTTGTTTACATTAGCCGCCTACCTTTCTCCCTCTCCACCCGATGTCGGGTCCGCCGGTCACACAAGCGGGGGAGTCCGCGAACGAGCGGGGGCGGGAGCGTGCCTCCGGCGGCACACGCTCGCCCCCTAGAGCCTCACAGGCTAGTGACGTACCCCTACGTCACTTTGCCTGTGAGGGGCTGACTGCCGCCGAATATAGTCGTGCGGCAGTCGGCAAGAGGTTAATACTTTGTAGCGCCACCTTTTGCTGCGATTACAGCTGTAAGTCGCTTGGGGTATGTCTCTATCAGTTTTGCACATCGAGAGACTGAAATTTTTGCCCATTCCTCCTTGCAAAACAGATCGAGCTCAGTGAGATTGGATGGAGAGCGTTTGTGAACAGCAGTTTTCAGTTCTTTCCACAGATTCTCGATTGGATTCAGGTCTGGACTTTGACTTGGCCATTCTAACACCTGGATATGTTTATTTGTGAACCCTTCCATTGTAGATTTTGCTTTATGTTTTGGATCATTGTCTTGTTGGAAGACAAATCTCCGTCCCAGTCTCAGGTCTTTTGCAGACTCCATCAGGTTTTCTTCCAGAATGGTCCTGTATTTGGCTCCATCCATCTTCCCATCAATTTTAACCATCTTCCCTGTCCCTGCTGAAGAAAAGCAGGCCCAAACAATGATGCTGCCACCACCATGTTTGACAGTGGGGATGGTGTGTTCATGGTGATGAGCTGTGTTGCTTTTACACCAAACATAACGTTTTGCATTGTTGCCAAAAAGTTCGATTTTGGTTTCATCTGACCAGAGCACCTTCTTCCACATGTTTGGTGTGTCTCCCAGGTGGCTTGTGGCAAACTTTAAACTACACTTTTTATGGATATCTTTAAGAAATGGCTTTCTTCTTGCCACTCTTCCATAAAGGCCAGATTTGTGCAGTATACGACTGATTGTTGTCCTATGGACCGAGTCTCCCACCTCAGCTGTAGATCTCTGCAGTTCATCCAGAGTGATCATGGGCCTCTTGGCTGCATCTCTGATCACTCTTCTCCTTGTATGAGCTGAAAGTTTAGAGGGACGGCCAGGTATTCGTAGATTTGCAGTGGTCTGATACTCCTTCCATTTCAATATTATCGCTTGCACAGTCCTCCTTGGGAGGTTTAAAGCTTGGGAAATATTTTTGTATCCAAATCCGGCTTTAAACTTCTCCACAACAGTATCTCGGAACTGCCTGGTGTGTTCCTTGTTCTTCATGATGCTCTCTGCGCTTTAAACGGACCTCTGAGACTATCACAGTGCAGGTGCATTTATACGGAGACTTGATTACACACAGGTGGATTCTATTTATCATAATTAGTCATTTAGGTCAACATTGGATCATTCAGAGATGCTCACTTAACTTCTGGAGAGAGTTTGCTGCACTGAAAGTAAAGTGGCTGAATAATTTTGCACTCCCAATTTTTCAGTTTTTTATTTGTTAACAAAGTTTGAAATATCCAATAAATGTCGTTCCACTTCATGATTGTGTCCCACTTGTTGTTTCTTTACAAAAAATTACAGTTTTATATATTTATGTTTGAAGCCTGAAATGTGGCAAAAGGTCGCAAAGTTCAAGGGGGCCAAATACTTTTGCAAGGCACTGTAAATACCGCATAAAGGGATGGTGACCTGACATTTTTATATTGCATGCAATTTTTGGGAAAATGTGTCAAGTCACCCAATACCGCATGCAATATGCCTTAGTAGATGGAGCCCATGATCCCATTGAGGGGAGTGATCATAGCCCTTGGGCATTCTTACTTAGATATATCTGGCTGTGGTTATTCAGAACCAGAATCCTTTCTCCCTGTTTCAGGTCAATACAAAAATGTATCCACACAAGAATGGATTTCAGAAGTGCAAGGAGTGGAAAGAGCGAGAGGAAGAACAAGAAAAAATAAAGAAGAGAAATCTAATCTTTCACTATTTTAGGAAGCCAGAAACCACCCAGTAACATAATGTTGAATCGGAAGCATCCTCAAAACGAGATATGGAAGTTTGGTCAGACACAGTTGAGGGCCATTCTCAACATTTTGAGATGCTTACTATATCTGAAGATGGACAAGAAGAGGGTATGGCTGACTTTGAAATTCCAAACTGCTCCACTGAGAGTTGTTTACCTGAGGAAAGTGTGTCCTCATGCACCCAGTCTGCTGCAGGTATAGAAGATGCCTCCTCCATTGCATATCCATTGGAAATTTTGAGAGATTTAGAAACTTCATGCAGCTCCTCTTTTGCCTCAAGTTCTACAGGTCCTGTCCCTATGAATTTGTGTGAAATAGATTGGAAAGATCCAGCACTTTGGCCAGAAAATCTTCAAGACAAAGAAAGAGCGCAAATTGTGCTTTCTGGATTGATAACTAAAGAGGAGCTAAGAAAGTCAGTGGCATGTCTTATGACTTTGGACCGTGATGGACATTCATTTATGGAGTTTGCTTTTTATTTGTAAAATCTTTAAATGGAAGTGAGAAGATTTTAAGAGACTGGCTTCATTGGAGTGATTACAAACATGTGTTATACTGCATACCTTGCAGAGCTTTTTCTTTGAATTATTACCATAGGAAGGATGGAAGTATACCATGTAAGAGAGAAGGCTTTGACCCTTCCAAAAACACATGGCATTGACTTTTATATAAGATTTCCAGAGCATGAACGTTCTGCTCAACACCGAAAGCACTACTTAAGTTGGCAAACTTTACAGAGGTCCATAGGCGAACAAGGAGTGAACTTTGAGATGCAAAGAAATTTAGTAAGAGAAGAAGAAAAGCTTGCAACTCTGTTGGAAAGACTTTTTCGTGTTACCCTATTTTTGGCATCACTTAATCTATCTTTTAGAGGATGTTCTCAAAGAATTGGAGACATTAATAATGGTAATTTCCTTGGAACTCTTGAACTTGTTGCTAAATATGATAGTGTACTTGAGGGGCATTTGAAAAAAGTGAAACAAAGCCAGGAAACAGGAAAGCGTCTACTTGCACATTATCTGTCATCAGCCACACAAAACGAATGAATCGATGTATGTGGAAGACATGTTTTGAATGTCATACTTTCTGAAAGGCGACAATCAATTTATTTCTCAGTGATTTGTGAGGCAACACCAGATATATCGCATATGGAACAGAATGTTATTACTCTGCGATATGTGCACAGAAATCTTGTGAAAAGAAAATAGGGCATTCAAGAAAGGTTCCTAGAATTCTTTGATTTCTTTAAGAAGACTGGTGAAGAAATTGCTGAAATGATGCTATCAAGATTGTGTGTGAACATGGCATCGATGTCAAAGACTGTAGAGGTCAAGGATATGATAAGGAAAAATAAAGGTGTAAGATCCAGAATTCAACAAACATATCCAACAGCCTCGTTTTGTCCATGTGCAGCACACTCACTTAAATCTTGTCAGTGTACAGTACATGCAGCTTCAAGTTCCTCTGAAATGAAAACCTTCTTTGGGAGTGTAAATAGGCTGTATGATCTATTCAACAGCAGTCCTGAGAGATGGAGCTCTTTGTTAGATGAAGTCGGTGGTTCTTTACATGACCTTAGTGACACCAGATGGAGTTCCAGGATTGAAGCAGTAAGGCCAATCGCACAAAAGCTTCCAAGTATTCTGAAAGCTTTGAAAAGAGTGCTGGAGAGTAAAAAACTGACAAGTGCTGCAGAAGGGCTACTGGATTATTTCTCCTCTTTCCATGCAATTGTTCTGGCTACATTCTGGGTCAAGGTCATGCAAAGTTTTGAGGAACGGAATAAAATCCTTCAGTCAAGGTCTGCATCTATTGACATAGGTGCAGCTAACATCAGGGCTTTGTCTGAAGAAATGAAGATGCTACGGGATAAGTGGCCAGCTCTACTCTCTGAGGCAAAAGTTGTTGCTGATTCCATGGAGATTCCCGAGGAGCTACTGAATGCTCACCAGCTTTGTAAAAAGAAGAAAAATTAAAGATTGGGAAGAAAGGATTTTCAGGCACATAAATTGCTTAAAAAGTAGTTTATTTAAATTCCATCACATACAAAAAATAGGAGGGGGGTAAAAAGAAAGGGGACAATTAAATCACAAATGAAAAAAAGGTCTAATAAAATTGACTAACCCCAGACTCGGCTGAGTAGTCATATGAATAGCATACAGCAGTTCTACTAGATATAGTCATGCATAAATAAATGCTAATAGTCACAAATTGCGACTATATATTACATATTTATACTCAGGTAATGGTGACAAAAAAGTAGTAGTTCGATTGCTCAAGTTGCTCAACATGTTTCGCCTCATATAGAGGCTTCGTCTGGAGCCTGTTTGTAAGTGGAAATGGATAATTCTGTATAAAATAAAAATACATGATTACTGATAATGCAAATTGTTTCCAAAATTGTGTCATATAAACAACATCTGAAGTTTGGGAACTACATGTATGTTCACGGTGACGCATCCAATCACTAATTAGGTCAATGCAAGGCGGGCGGGCGGCGATCCCCGGTAGGCGCAACGGAGATGCACCCCGGAGGTCTTCCCAAAAGACTACATGTGGGGGACCACACAGTAACGATATTATATATTGAGTATCGATAAAAGATATAGGTATCGGTAGATATATGATTTTATACATACCTGTGTGTTTGTTATGCAGGACAAACGTCACCGCAGAAACATACTAATTGGTAACAAAGGGACATTCATGGGTAGGTACCGAGCTTGATACTAGGAAGGGAAGGATTAGCCCAGGAGTAGTAAAACCTGGGCGCCACCTAAGTGAGGACATAATCATATATCAATTGACAGTTATTTAAATCTTTGCTATAATCAAAAAGGATTAGAGAGGGCTATAGAACAAGGGGTATATATCCAGGCTGGTTGTGATAAGGTATGGTATACACCACCACAGAAAACACCGTGTGGAGACATGCAATAGAATAAGGAAGAAATAATTAAATAGTATAGGTTGCCAAAAAAGGGGCCTTATGTCTTACCAAACATTACACTATTATCTCCAAGTATTCAGTGGGAGAAACAAACCAGCACAGTATACCAGCAGGTAACAGTGTATAAATGTCCTGAAATGGACATAAATAAAAAAGTATTTGAAGCATGTTCTATAAGTTCAAGGGTGTTAGTTATCATAATGAAAATAAGCCAGTTTATGTCCAAGGAAATACCTTATTTATGCTCTGTCCTGAACCTCCATGATGTCCGCTTCGGATGGGGAACCGCCGCCATACTGAGGCCAGCGTGTGTGGCCTCTTTATAGTGTGGACCCCGAGCGGCTCCGGCCACACCTCCCGACGTAACCACGCGGTACACTGAGCGACCCAAGGTCGCGCCGGTATACGCGGGTACGTACCGAGAGGACAGACGTGTGTGCGGGACACAGATGTCCCCACATCCGCCTGTAATGCCGCAGGACGTCCGCACCGGAAGTGCGGCACGCCGCTGCGGCTTGTCTGGCCGCACATGTGTCAACAAAAGGAAACCTCCGAGGGAGCATGCCACAGCGCCACCTCGGGTCACCGCCCGCAATGCAAGCAAAAAAACCACATCAGTGATAATAGGGACAGATCACCACTGCAAGAAATAAAGAAGAAAAACGAATTAGTTGTAACAATGTAAATTTATCGATCTAGATAACTGTTTATCACCATTGTACATTAGAATACCAAGAAGAGTAGTCAGTTCACAAAATATCAATTCAATAATATTGAAGTGGTAATTATCGATCATTGTATTGTATTTGTACATATAACAAATGGCATAGATAAGAACAAAAATATGTTGGGCCAAATGGAGGGGAAGCATACGTTTTAGATTACAATGAAGCTAATTTGATAGTATATTATGAGCAGTGCGCTCAATATATTATATTTAGACCCAATATGAGTCACATTGCAATATAGCTTCAAAGGACAGGGGGAAGAAACATAAATGGAGGAAATTTTTGTTGAAGTAAAATAAGGAAAGAGATGTCCACAGACTGTGACCATAAAAAGAACAAGGAATAAGGGTAGACTGAATAAACGTCATGAGGTGCCAGGTCAACACACCAAAGGAGATCAACCAGATAGTCCAGTGATGCATATATACGGACACATGATAATCTTGTATGTACACTAAAATTGGGAGTTAAACCTACAGAAATGGTTTGTAGGATTGCATTTCATTAATCCCTGGCCTTTGAGTGGCATTTAGACGTTCAATCCAGAGGGTTTTTCCCCCCTCCTATTTTTTGTATGTGATGGAATTTAAATAAACTACTTTTTAAGCAATTTATGTGCCGGAAAATCCTTTCTTCCCAATCTTCCATTTTTCTATGTAGCAAACTTTAGGATTGGCACGTTCAATATTAACTCTATATGCTCAGATTGCTGCTATCTGACGGCATTGTTTCATTGAATAATTTGTAAAAAGAAGGCTGATAAAAACGTTAAAGATCTGGATGTCGACAATTTTTTCAAAGTCATTATGTTCTTCCCAGCAATGGATGTCATTTATTCAGACCTGGATCAAAGGTTTACTGTAAATCGATGGAAGAAGTCTGTAAGCTCTTTGCTCCCATCTTGAATCTGAGGACTCTTTCAGAAGAACTAAAAACTTCAACAGAAATGCTGATCTCCACATACTGTGATGAGTGTACTGAATCTCTACTAACAGAGCTACACCACCTTCAGAAAATCTATGAAGAAACATTTGCCAGTCAACTGGGTCCCTTGGAATGACTAAATTCAATTCATGAGCTGAAGCTTGAAGGGATTTTTGGAGAGGTCCGTATTGCCCTTAGAATGTTTGCTATCCTTCCACTCTCAGTTGCAGAAGGAGAAAGGGCATTCAGCAAGTTGGCCTTAATAAAAAAACTATCTCCGTTCAACCATGAGTGAGCAGTGTTTAAACAGTCTGGCTCTTCTGTCTATTGAGCATGGAGTGCAAGACAGCTGAACTTTCAAGACCTTATAAATGAGTTTGCTGAAGCAAAAGTACGAAGAATGTAAAGAAAATGGGCATATTTTATGCCCCAATTTTCCCCATGGGGTAATTAACAGGGCAGTTTATTTATAAGTTAGGTTTAGGCCTATTAAATGAGGTAAGTAGGTGCTAGGTATAGGCTGAGGTAGGCCTGGGTCATAAAGGTCATTTGAACTTTTGACCTGGCATTCCTGAGGCTATTTTCCCGCTCATTAGAGGCCTGTAACTAGGGAGATTTTTGAACTGCAGGGTTTTTCCCGCCCAATAGTTAGCCTTGTATCTGGGTAGATTTTGCGGATTAGTCTTTTTCCCGCTCAATTCAGAGCTCTTAGAGACATAAACCGGCCGGTTCTGGTTCAGAATTGGGCTATATAAAGGGGCTCATTGCCGCCTTTTGTCAGTCAGTCATCGCTAAGAAGACCAAGAAGATTGAACTTCAGCTTCTATCAGCTAATTTGAGGTGTTTTTTCCCTGGCTTCTCAGAAGATAGGACTACGGGTCAAGACTCGAGTGAGCAGCTTTCAAGAATATCGGCTGTTGTGCCAAGAAGGCTGAAGATTCTCACCGTGTCAAGAGCAAGATGAGCCTGATGAGACATCTTATCGAGAGGGCCGGCGGCGTTGGAGGCGACGAATGGATCCGTCGGTGTCTGGACCTGCCGTTGGAGGATTCGGACGGCCAGCCTGCGGATGTCCGAGCGAGAGGACCCATCGGTAGCGGAGCGGTGGAGGCCGGAGGAAGTCTTCCAAGCATGTCGGAGTCCGGCGGAAGAATGATGGCGTCCACGGAGCCGGAGGAGGAGGAGCGGTCGCATTCGTCATTGCGCAGCCGCGGAAGTTCCGTCACCTCCGGTCGTGACGGGGTCGCCGGGAAGCGGAAGAGGACGCCCCGGCAAAGATTTTCTCCCCCTTCTTCTCCCCACAGGAATCCCGGACAGCGGAGGGAACAACGGTCCACAAGTCAGCGGAAGAGCAGCGGGTCAGCGACAGCGGCAGGAGCGGGACGGGCAGCGGCAGCAACGGCATCGGTAGCGGAGGCAGCGATAGCAGCAGGACGGCCGGCGGGTACGCAAGCGGCCGAAGAAGGAGGAGAACAACCATCCCCAAGTCAGCCCGCCAGGGTGACAGGTGAGAGGAGCGCTAACCTGTCTGAAAATAGGCAGAACTTTTTTCCAACAGGTGAAGCAGAGCGGGAGCAAGGAAGTAACATCGCCAGGGACTATGATTCTCAAAGCGGTGAGTCTGGCAGACGGCCAGTTAAAGAGGATATGTTTAACCTGTTTGGAAAATTTTTCTCTGACTTCAGTGCATTAATGGGAAGAGTTGATGATTGCCATAGACACAATGCTAGTGAAGTATGGATGCCACCTAGTGGTGAGATTAGAGAAGATATAATTAGGGATTCCAATGTTGAAAAGAGTGTCAGCTCTTTTAGGCTAGCTCGGGAGCAGAATTTGCCTGAGGTGGCCTTAAGGGAACCGTTGACATGTGAGGTCTCTTCCCTTGGCTTTCACTTGTCGGAGGCCATGAAGGATAAGATTTGGCAAGGAGCCTTTATTGATATCCTCTCATTATTGCCGTCTTCCAAGGAGTTTTTCTCCAAAGCTGACAAGAAAGATGAGGAGGATAGAAAACGTCCAGTTACAAAATCGTTTAACAACTGGCTCCAAGCATTTTTTATATATTCTGCCGTTGTTTGTGAAAAATTCCCCAACAAAAGTTTAGGACTGTTACAACACATGGATATCATCTTAGAAGCCTATAGGCATTTTGGCGGTACAGCATGGTACAGCTATGACGTAGCATTTAGGCAGAAGCTGGCCGTGCAACCCAACCTTAAGTGGGGTATCAAAGATGTTAGTCTATGGCTGGACCTTTTCCTTCCCCAAAAGCCATTTCTTGCTAGATCAAATTTCAATACACAACAATCCCAGCAAACGGCTACTAGCTTTAAAAAAGGGGTTTGTTTTAACTTTAATGAGTCAGAATGCCGATGGCCTGGCTCATGTCGTTACAAACACGAATGCGCCTTCTGTTCAGGGGCGCATCCAATTGCCAAATGCTTCAAAAGGATGCAGTCGGCAAATCAATCAGCTGGTGGAGTTCCCAAAAGCTTCGTCCCCAGTGAACCTCAGAAACATGTTAACCTGGCTTCAGCTGTACCCCGACAAGTTGAAGGCTGACCTGTTGTTTGAGGGTTTCAGTGAAGGTTTCTCGCTCCCCTCTTTCGAAGGTCAAGGCTGTACTTTTGTGCAGAATCTAAAATCGGTTAATGGTTTAAAAGAAGTAGTCCTAGATAAGATTCATAAAGAAATCAGTATGGGAAGGGTTATGGGTCCATTTACCTCTCCTCCGTTTGAGAATTTTCGGCTTTCCCCCCTGGGGATAGTGCAGAAAAAGGAGCCTAATTCTTATAGGCTCATACATCATCTGTCCTATCCTCAGGGAGGATCGTTGAACGATCAGATAGAGGACGAATGGGCAACGGTTCAGTACTCTTCATTTGAAGATGCGTTAACTAAGCTTAGGCGTCTAGGTAAGGGGGTTCTGATGTCTAAAGCCGACATCAAATCGGCTTTCCGGCTTTTACCAGTTCACCCAAAATGTTTCAACTCCTTAGGTTTTTTATTTGAGAATTTATTTTATTTTGACAGATGTTTACCAATGGGGTGCTCTCTGTCTTGCTTTTATTTCGAGTGTTTTTCTTCTTTTTTGGAATGGGTGGTAGCTCAGAAGTCGGGTATGGATAATATCATTCACTATTTAGACGACTTTCTTTTCTTGGGTTCAAGTGGGACAACGGACTGTCTTTTTCTGCTGAATACTTTTCAGGATATTTGCAGAGGTTTTGGGGTCCCCTTGGCTCACGAGAAGACGTCTTTGCCATCCACGCGCATAGAATTTTTAGGGATAACGATAGATTCACTTTTAATGGAATTCAGTCTCCCAGAAGAAAAAGTCACAAAATTGACTAGATTACTCCTTACAGTGATCCGCAAACGCAAAGTTTGCCTGAAGGAAATGCAATCGTTATTAGGTTTATTGGCTTTCGCGTCTAGAATAATTCCTTTAGGTAAACTTTTTTCTAGGAAATTGTATCTGGCTATTTCAGGTCTAAAATCGCCTTCAGCGCATGTCAGACTATCTCACGAATTGCGTGAGGACATGTTAGTATGGACGCAATTTTTGATAGGATTTAACGGGAAATCAATTTGGCAAGAAGACTTTATTTTGGATTCTGATTTTTGTTTATATACTGATTCGGCGGGTTCTGTGGGATTCGCTGCCATCTGGCGGTCCCAGTGGTGCGCGGACAACTGGTGTAAGAGATGGGTTTCTTTGGGTTATACGAGGAACAGCGTGCTGATTGAGCTTTTTCCTATTTTGGTGGCGCTTGAAATATGGGGTCACCATTATAGGAACAGGCGTTTGTTAATTAGCACAGATAATAAAGGCGTCATGTTCGCCATCAACTGTCTGTCAGCAAAATCCTTGCCGGTAATCAAATTGCTGCGATTTTTAGTTTTTAAATGTTTGCAACTGAATATTTGGATAAAAGCAAAATACATCCCTGGTAAGGACAACTCCATGGCAGATTCTCTGTCTCGCCTACAGGTAGAGAAGTTTTTCAGCATATACCCAGAGGCAGATCGATCAGGCTTTCCTTACCCGCAACACTTATGGGACCTGGTCTAGAGAGTATCAGCAATAATATTAACAAGTCTTTGGCCCCATCCACCCTAGCTGGATATCAGTCGGCTTGGGTCATGTGGGTGTCTTTTTTGCATGAACGTGTTTTGGAGCCTAGTCAAATTTCTGAAAATTCAGTTTTATTATTTCTTAATTCTCTTTTCCTGAAAAGGATGTCTTGGTCACACGTCAATAAAATATTGGCAGGGATCTCATTTTTTAACAGGCTTAGGAACCTGCCATCCTGCAATTCTTATTTTTCAGTAAAACAAGCTCTTAAAGGATACAGGAAAAGTAACCAATGTAAAGACCTTAGAAAGCCAGTTACTTTGGAGTTGCTAGAGCAACTTTGCTACACTTGCAATTTGGTTTGTTATTCGGAATTCGAGTCAGCTTTGTTTCAGGCTGCATTTAGTCTAATGTTTTTTGCTGCTCTGCACATTTCCGAGTTAATCCCAGATGGGAGATTTAAGGATGCTGGCCTTTTTTCTTCTGACTTGATTGTTTCGGACCGCAACGTGCATCTCTTTATCCGCTATTCAAAAACGGACCAATTGGGTGTAGGCAAATGGGTTACTTTAAACAGTTTTTCAGGTTCCAAAGTTTGCCCTGTCATGCTGTTAAAAAAATTTCAAATGATCAGGCCAAGGTCGAGTGAGTTATTCTTTGTGCATATGTCAGGTAAACCATTGTCCAGGTACCAGTTCAACAGTGTATTTAATAAATGTTTGCGCAAGCTGGGATTAGAGCAGGACAAGTTGTCATCCCATTTGTTTAGAATAGGGGCTGCCACTGAGGCAGCTAGGTTAGGTTTGACAGGTACAGTGCTTAAAGGTATAGGTAGGTGGAAATCGGATGCTTACTTGTCTTACATTCGTCCTAATACTTTTTCATAATCTCTTTAGGTCAACAGCGGGTGATTTGGATCCTGGGGCATTCCTATATACACTGGGCAAGATTGAGAGCTGAAAGCAGATCTTACAAGGAAAACCTGGGTCTGGATCTCAGCAAGTTTAAAGTATTTTGGTTTAGCAAAAGAGGGATGAAATGGTCCGAGTTTCGGTTTGCAATTTTTAGGTTGTTGCAGTTTACTTGCCCCCCGGATGTGCTCATTGTCCATCTCGGGGGCAACGATGTAGGTAAGGATAGGACCCTAGACTTGATCTTTAGGATAAGGGATGATTTTCAGTTAATCAAGTTGCATTTTCCCAACATCTTAGTGGTTTTTTCCGAAATTGTCCCAAGGCTAGCATGGCACAAGTTTAAACATCTTAAACCACTGGAGAAAATAAGAAAGCGCTTTAATAGAGCAGTTGAAAAGCTTTTACCTCAAATGGGTTTCTTCTCTTTTAGGCACATAGAATTAGAGGGTTGGGTAGATAGTCTATACAGGTCGGATGACACCCACCTTTCAGAAATAGGTTTGGACATTTTTAATACCAACTTAGGCACGTGTATTGAAAAGGCCGCGGTGTGGGGGTTGACAGGAGGAAATTAATTCCCTCCTGTCTTTTGGATAAAGTTTTGATGATGTGTCATTTAATGGCACCCGGATCTTGGTGATCGGGTGGCTTACAGTTTTTCATATTTGTTATATTTTAAATATTTATTTATTTATGTTTTTATTACAAATAATAAATGGCCGCGGCCTAAACAATTTTTATTCCAACAAAAAGAAAGGTGTGGTGTCAGTTATTTATTTTAGTATAATTATAAGTTTTAGGGTGATCCTGGATACTACCCCATGTAAAGAAAATGGGCATATTTTATGCCCCAATTTTCCCCATGGGGTAGTTAACAGGGCAGTTTATTTATAAGTTAGGTTTAGGCCTATTAAATGAGGTAAGTAGGTGCTAGGTATAGGCTGAGGTAGGCCTGGGTCATAAAGGTCATTTGAACTTTTGACCTGGCATTCCTGAGGCTATTTTCCCGCTCATTAGAGGCCTGTAACTAGGGAGATTTTTGAACTGCGGGGTTTTTCCCGCCCAATAGTTAGCCTTGTATCTGGGTAGATTTTGCGGATTAGTCTTTTTCCCGCTCAATTCAGAGCTCTTAGAGACATAAACCGGCCGGTTCTGGTTCAGAATTGGGCTATATAAAGGGGCTCATTGCCGCCTTTTGTCAGTCAGTCATCGCTAAGAAGACCAAGAAGATTGAACTTCAGCTTCCCCCCCCCTCCCCTCCCTTGGATGTCGCGGCTAAATTATTTAAGGGTCACCTTTGTTTTTGCAAAGGGGGACAATATGTGTCTATATTTAAGAATTGATATGGATAAAGTTTTGATGATGTGTCATTTAATGGCACCCGGATCTTGGTGATCGGGTGGCTTACAGTTTTTCATATTTGTTATATTTTAAATATTTATTTATTTATGTTTTTATTACAAATAATAAATGGCCGCGGCCTAAACAATTTTTATTCCAACAAAAAGAAAGGTGTGGTGTCAGTTATTTATTTTAGTATAATTATAAGTTCTAGGGTGATCCTGGATACTACCCCATGTATCTGTAACACCTTTGGCAAAGTGGGAAAGGACTAGTGAAAGGTCAGTGTTTCTTTTTGACCCTGCTGCATCTATTTCAGAGAGGGATTTTGCTGTTTCTGGACAGTGTTAATATTAGGAAGTTTGGACACTTCCTTATCACACTCACATTATTTTTTGGGCAAAACCATAAATATGTGTACATATTCAAGCTGTAAATTTGTATATTTTATTTCCACATGAGAGGCCGACATTACCACCTTTGCATGAAAGTGACTGGTAAAACTTTCTTTCAGTTTTAACATGTGGATGTTTACTCTTTTACTGATGCAGCTTTTGGCTTCAATATTATTAAGCAGCACTCTGAACTTGGGTCATTTTACCCCTGTTGTTTTTGGGCCTGTTGGCACTCTTATGTTTAGTTGTTGCCTACCTTGAAAAACACCTGAAAATAAAAACATTTCAAAGTCACCAGTAACACCCTCTGCTCAGGTTTAAATGCAGGCTTACTGGCCACCAAGTGTAAAAAGAGGAGAAAAAAACAAATGCAACCACCATATCTAAGAAATGGTAAGCTGCAGTATAATGTTTGTATTCGGGTTTAATACCACTTCAAGCATCTTTATTTTTTAACAGGAAACTGCTTTTGAACATTTGCTTGCCCTGTATTTCAAGTGTTATATGGTAGAGTGTTGCAACAGAGTGTCTTGAAAGGTTTTTTTGAGAGCTAACAGTATATTAAGCTCTAACAGAACATTGTTTATACAGCAATCTGTTATTTACTTTATTTCGGCACATTTAGGGTGTCTAAATAATGTCAAGCTACTGGAGATTTCATTCAGAGAATTTTCTATATATCAGGTTGATTTCTCTTCATATATGACATGCTTAGTTTGCATACATCTTACAGAGAGGCAATGTAGATGTGTAAATATTACATGTGGTCTAGCAAAACTCTCCCACCTCATCTGGGGATTTGGGTGGGAAAATGTTGTTCATACATTTTATGTACTATGGCACTTTTATTGGATTTTGGTACAATAAACTATCTTTAAGGAGACATGGCTTGTTTTTTTTCCCACCTTTTTTAATTGTTTAATCTCCCTAATTTTTTCAAAATACTGCTTCATTCATTCATTAATGGTTTTTATTACGTATAGATATTAAAGAGGTCTGGTTTCATCTGAAATCAGTATTCCTTTTGGATAATCAAACCTATAACTGGCTGGAGGAAGATTAATATAACTTTAAGACAAAACTGCACTTTGTTTCAAGGGAGGGGCCAGGGGTGGGGCTTAAGGGGGCCCCATGAGGTAGGCTGTACAGGGCCTCATAATTTTTATCAGCGGCCCTGATCCCCACTACTAGACACCTCATTGGGTTCTGCATCATTGCCATATAAGGCCCTCTGTCAAATTAAATGACAAATCCAAGATTTTATTTTGCATAATACGTGGCGTACCCTCCATCCCAACGATAAAGACTATACTTTTTTTTCTGCCCCACATAAAAAATACTCCAGAATAGATTACTTGTTCCTATCCCAGAAAGACCTCCCCTTTTTAACTAACGCAACAATTGAACCAATGCTTCTATCAGATCACCACCCGATAACTATGACTCTAACTTTTCCAGACAAAAACATTTTTACAAAAATTTGGCACTTAGACTCCTCTCTGCTGACATCTGAAGCAGACATTTTCTTGGAAAATGACATACCTGAGACAGCTCCACTTACCCAATAGGAAGCTCACAAGTGGGTCATACGAGGAAAATTCCTTGCACTAAATGCATTACAGAGATGGGATGAAGTCACAATTGCAGACTTACTAAATAAAATTAAAACTTTAGAGCTTGCCCACAAACATTCCCAAGCACAACAGGTATATAAGACCGTAGTGAAAAAGGGAATATAACTGCGCTAACTAATAGACAACAGCAGCAACTTAATTTGTGACAAACAAAGATATAAATGTAAAGGGCTAAGTTGCGCTAATTTGTGCTATATCGACAAGCGATCATCAAACAAAGCACAATGATTGATAAACACTTAAATGTCCACAATGATATAAAAACATGTTATCCAGATGACAGACACAGTCCAAATTCCAGAATCCCAGGGTCAGATGAACAAAACAGCTTTCATATAGTCTCCTTACCGGAAAACAGAATAGAGTTCGCCCACAAACTCAAATGAAGTTGAATCAACCAGCCTCAGATCGATATGCTCAGATTATCCTCTCATTAACAGGTGGCGATCATAAGTGGGAGAAAAATAAAGACTCCATAGCATAATACTGTTATACACTCATATGTCACCCTGAGAAGTGCACACCGTCACCAGAGCCAGGTATCAGATATAGTGAAGCACCGACACCCTTGAGTCCCAAATGCTTACCAGATAATAGATGTTAAATGGTTTAGTAAAGAAAAGAAGTGGCACACAAAGGACCTCTCCCAACACCACTGCCTCTTACCGGATCCCAATGGGTTAAAGCCAGACAATCCCTCAAGCGATCCTCGGAGCAGATAACACTGGAAAGATCTTTCCTGAACTGGCACCAAATCTCCAGAGCAGTGCAGTATGTAAGACAAAAGGCGCTATATAGTGTAATACCACCACACTTTATTAAATAAACAAAAGACAGCAACTTACAAAGGTTAGAAGAATCAAAAGCAGGATTGAAGTAAGCCGCCGGCCGGTCGGCTTCTCCGCCCCTCCTCTCCACTAGCGTCCGCACAAGCAGGTGAGGTCAGCACGCAGCGGCCTAGTCAGGCCTACCCATTTAATAAGTTCGTGGAGTACAGTTATGCCAAGTTCCAATCTGAGGAATAAATCAGTATTCAATCCCCTCAATAAAAATAATAAATTTATAGATGTCTTCAAAAACATGGTCTGTAAGGACCTGGAAAGTTTGAAGGTCAAAAAGGTATCGGACCCACAATTCATTAAGGCAGGGATAAAATCTCTTGAGGACAACAAAGGAATTGTGATCAGACCTGCTGATAAAGGTGGGGGTCTTGTAGTACTCAGCCTGGAATACTACAAAGAGGAGATGAACCGCCTACTGGCAGATCGAGATACATACGAACTACTAAGCAGTGACCCCTTATTGAAATTTAAAGGGGAATTGAGCAAATTAATAGAGTCGGGCAAACACAAGGGAGTTCTCAACAAAAAGGAGTCACTTTATTTGGACCCATTTTTCTGTAGAACCCCGATCATCTATTGCCTACCGAAGGTGCACAAAGACAGGGAACGCCCACCGGGAAGGCCGATTGTCAACGGTATTGATTCCGTGACATCCCGGTTGGGCCAATATGTCGATGTGCACCTTCAACCATTAGTAGTGTCTACAGAAGCCTACCTAAAGGACACCAAGCACATTATCCAGCTTTTGCAAGATGTGCCCTGCACCCCTGCCTCTATCCTAGTTACAGCGGACGTAGGTTCACTGTACACTATCATAGATCATGAGGAAGCAGAGGCGGCAGTTAAGTGGGCTTTTTCCACATCTAGCCTTCCGAGGAAACTTAGGAGTTTTCTCTTGAGCAGTTTACTTTTTTGCCTTTCCAGAAATTATTTCTGGTATGGCAATAATTATTATCTCCAGAAAAGGGGCGTGGCCATGGGCGCCCGTTTCGCTCCCAGTGTGGCCAATTTATTTATGGCCCACTGGGAGGAGGAGGTGGTGTTCCATGACCGCCCCCCCCGAACTGGTGTGCTATAAAAGGTACATTGATGACGTGTTCCTTGTGTGGAACAGAGACATGGGAGATCTTGAGTCATTCATGAGTAAACTGAATAACAACAAAAACATAGTTCTTACATGGACTATCAGCCCTGCTAGTGTGTGTTTCCTAGATTTGGTTATCTCAAAGGGAACCAGTGGGTTTACTACTAGTAATCACTTCAAGCCAACAGATAGAAATGCGTACATCCCTCTTGACAGCTGCCACCATGCCTCTTGGCTCTGTAATATTCCGAAAGGGCAGTTTGTTAGGCTGAGACGCAACTGCTCCTCGGAAGCTGACTATATTGCACAGGCCAATGTACTATCTGAAAGGTTTATACAGAAGGGTTATAACAAAGAGAGACTAACGAAGGACCTTTCAAGTATTAAAGATATCGACCGTAATACTTTGTTAACTAGCGGCCCCAAACGAGAAACGCCTAAGGGTGAAGTAAGGATTGTTTTGGATTATAACATTCAATATAGAAAAGTTGAAAGGATTTTCAATAAACATTGGCCCATTTTGATGCAAGATCGGGTGCTACGTGATCATCTCCCCGAAAGACCACGTTTTGTCTACAAAAGGGCGCCCACTCTTAGGAACATCTTAGCCCCAGGAGTAGTAGACCCCCCAGTGGAAGCACATAATAAATTGTTTGCCTTCCTGAAAGGATTCTATGCATGCGGCAAATGCATTGTGTGCCGTTCTGCTAAGAAGAATTTGAAACGCAGGAAGGAGTTTGTAGCCCAGGCTACAGGGAAAGAGTATAAGATCAGCGATCTTATTACTTGTGCGACCACTGGGGTCGTCTACATGATGGAATGTAGCTGCGGATTACAGTACGTGGGAAGGACTTCAAGAGCCCTTCAGGTTAGATTGGCCGAACACGTTAGGTGTATCAGAAAAGGAAAATCCCCCCATTACTTGTACCAGCATTTCAAAAACTTTTCACAATAAGGACCCCAAGGATCTTAAGTTCTGGGGTATTGAAAAAGTTAAAAAGCACTGGAGGGGCGGCAATTTCGTTCGCCAATTAAGTAAAAGGGAATCCTTTTGGATTTATGAAACGAAGGTTGCCGTACCCCGGGGTCTGAACACCGATTTTGATTTAAATTGTTTTATTTCCGATCGATGATTTTGTGTTTATGTTTTATCATGTGCAGGGTCCTATTTTATATATGTTTTAATATATATTTTTCTAAAAATAGCTTTATAACTAATCCTCAAGGATTTTTAACATTGACCATTAGGTTTGCTTTTAACATATATGCCTATTATGAGCTATAATATGTTGTCATGTATCTTCCGTGTCAGCGGGTATACGGCGTTACACGCTTTTGTATTTTATCGTGCATTTAATATATAATTTTATTGGTGCTATACATCCCTATTCCGTTTAAGATTAGCTTTTGAGGTGCACTAGGTTGCCCTGGGTAGAGAAGGGGTTAAGCTGCCTCTCATCCTTTTGGTTTTATCAGCTATATCCGGGATCGTCTGGTGCTTGAGCCGGAAATCCTTCAAGTTCCCGCGTCAGGGTATCCATAGGAACCAACTAGAAGGTCTGGCCAATCAGATTTATGGGAGGAGTATATATCGGGTGACGTCTGACCAATCCTCATCACCGCTGACGAAGCCTCCACCCATGGAGGCGATACGCGTGCGGAGGGAGGAGGAGAGAAGCGTCTGACGTCACCCGCTGACACGGAGGAGACCGATCGACAACGAGCGAGCCCCGCTGTCCCGGTCTATTGCTGTTTTATGCCACATTTCGTTATTACCAAGTAAGAGGCCATTTCTATGTGTTTTGATTTAATAAAGTCAGTATTACACTATCCTGGATCCTTCTCTCTTTATATAACCCTGGTCATCGGAGAGTTATACAGGATTGTGAAGCTTGAGCGGTATAAGCATTTATGCTTATTGTGGATCTGTTTCCACCACAGATCATTGGAAGGAGTATCTAGAGGTCGGAATTCTGGGATCTGCCTGTGTGATATGTCTGCAATGCCTGTTTAATATTATATTGAGGTGAGAGGCCACTCTGGAAGGTGGAGGGTGTGTGTTTTTCTACTATCTGCACCTGGCTCCTCTGGATTTTATTGGGATTCATTGCACTTTACAAGGACTATCACTCCTAGACCTTTCATCTGATCTTTTACCTGACTTTTTTGAAGATGGACTCTTACTCTGATTTTATTGCTGTTTAGTTTTTAAAGTTTTAAGCGCTGCACTGTTTTTACCATTTTTTTGATTTGCCAATCAGGTTTTGTTACTGTACCTGCTAGTGTTCAGCTGCTATTGGTTAGGGTTGAGCGCTGATATTTTTCATCATTTGTATATTCTGCTTATTCAGTGTGGGCTAGTCCTGGGGACCCGGGGGGGGGGGGGGGAGAAAGGGGGGAGGGGAAAAATAAACGGGGGTAGGGGCCCCAAGTTCAGGGGGTAGCTGTCCACTGTAGCGGCTGCCGGCGGAAGAGACAGAAGTGATCTCTGGGGGGAGACAAGAGGGAAGAAGCGCAGCGCCTTCTAAGTGCAGCAAGACATTTATTGAAGAAGTACAGCAGTTTTACACTCACATTTTTCAGGTGAATGAGAGGCAGTTTCAGCAAGATGTATAGGTCAAAAAATGGGGGAGAGGGAAGGGGAAAAAATACAATTGTAAAAAGGGGGTATATAAGGGGGGGAATAAATTGGGTATGAGAATATTAAAAAGGAGAATAACATATTCATGCCAAGTTACTATGGTAATAGCTAGGGATGCACCGAAATGAAAATTCTGGGCCGAAATCGAAAATGCAGGATGCCCTTGGTCGAAAAAGAAAATGACTTTTTCCCCCAAAAAAATGTAAAATAGATAGAAGAGGGGCATACACCAAAGACAGGTAGCGATGTACACCTGTCGCTGCCACCCTGTTACAGTATATGTACTGTGATGGGTTGGCAAGAGGTTAATTTAATTACCAATGGTATTTGTATTATGCAGTATGAGGGGGGTAATGTATTGCCACTGCTGGTCACTCATCTATTAGTGACCGACCAGTGGCAGTTAATTAACCCCTTTGTGCTGCATTAGTGCAACCAGTATCAGTGTTAATTAACACTGGTTGCACTTATACATGTTGCACTAATGCAGCACAAAGGGGTTAATTAACTGCCAATGGTCGGTCACTAATGCATCAGTGACCAGCAGTGGCAATACATTAACCCCCTCATGCTGCATAATACTAATACCATTGGTAAGCTGCCTCAGCTAACCCCCCCCCCCCACTGCCTCAGCGTCCCCCCTCGGCAGTACACCCCCCCCCCCCTCTGGCTCAGCGTCCCTCCCCATCCCAACGATTCAATCTCCTACTCACTCTGCTGAGTGCTCCTCCTGTGCCCTTCATTCAAAAGAAGCACCTCTGGCCGGCAGCCCGCCTCCCGGTGATGTCACTACTACGATCTGTGTATGAATGAAGTGACACACCGGGCGGGAGGGCGGGCGAGCGGCCGCTAATAGCTATAACTATGTGAGCCTTCACTTCACTGTCAGCGGGACTGTGTGTGAATGAACTGACCTGACACCGGGCGGGGGGAGCGGCCGCTAATAGCTATAACTATGTGAGCCTTCACCTCCCTGTCAGCGGAGATACATGCCTGACAGGGAAGTGAAGGCTCACATAGTTACAGCTATTAGCGGCCACTCCCCCCGCCCTTCCGCCCGGTGTCAGGTCAGTTCATTCACACACAGTCCCGCTGACAGTGAAGTGAAGGCTCACATAGTCATAGTCACATATCTATTAGCGGCCGCTCGCCTGCCCTCCCGCCCGGTATGACACTTCATTCATACACAGATCGTAGTAGTAGTGACGTCATTGAGAGGCGGGCGGCCGGCCAGAGGCGGGACTTTTAAAACCTGCGCTGCGCCCTCCTCCTTCCTCACGGCGGCCATATTAATTTCGGCATTGTTAACCCATTATCGGCCGAAAAAAGGATAGGCTCATTTTCGGCCGATAATTTCGGTGGCCGAAATTTCAGTGCATCCCTAGTAATAGCAACTAGTAATATAAGTTGCCAAGGTAATAGCAACTAATATATATAGGTAAGAGAAAGGGGTAATAAATTAGGTAGTTGCCATAGTAATGGCAGCAGAAACATAAAAGCATATACAAATAGTTAAATTCCTGTAAAACACAAAAGGGGATGTTGGGACTTTAAATGAGGCGGTTGACAATGCAAAAGTAAAATAAAGATATGACACTTTGAATTGTTTATTATGAAATATTTGTTAAATATTGACATAAACGGTAATAATTTTGTACATCTGCATAAACGTAGTAATTCATATATGTGCATGGATAAGGACTTTTCATGTGAATACAGAAAAATAACAATAACAATGTATATTCATAATACATGAATGTAATAATTGATGATAACAGCAATTATAAAATGTTGTAAAATGAGAAACAGCTGCGTCTAAAAAAGCTCTACGTGTTTCGTGGTCCAAGACCACTTCCTCAGGAGCAGAGGCAGCGTTAAATCTAAAAATAGATAGGGATACCAATGTAAGCAATCATTGCTGCATCAAAAGAAATTGAACTAAAAAGGACAAAAAGAGATTCATTCTGTCTACTTACACAAAATTGCTATGTCATGCGATAATGCCAAACCAGGGCCAATGGTATAGTCTATTGGGAACTGTGGTGGGGGGATCCGCACAAATCCCAGCGCCTACCAGAAAGTATGAAGGTGCAATCTCCATGGCAAACTGGATAAATAGATAAAAACATAAGTGCTGTGGGCACCCCTACATATTGTAGGATAAAAAATATCCCAAGTATTAATAATAGTATGGAAACCAAAGGGCCATGGAGATGGTGAAAAAGAAAACAGTGTGAAGGGTGTGTGCAAGGAATTGCACCTATGAGCACAGAACCACCAGTAGAGTCAATGTGAAGAGTGTAGTGAAAAATAAAGAGAAATCGGTGATAAATAGGAGAAGGAAAAATAATAACTAGTGAACAGTAAAATATATTGCAAAGTGCTCAAAAAGTTACCTAAATTAAATAAGATAAGTCAAAGTAATACAAAGGTGCGTAGTGTTCAAAATATATTCCGGAGGATAGTCCAAGGTGGTATGTGTAAAGGCCAGTGTATTCAGCCAATTTCCCCCCCCCCTTCCCCCCCCTCCCCCTCCTCCCCCCTCCCCACACATCCAAACCTCTCCTCCTCCGCTCTCTAGCCTCCTCCCCCCTTCGTTCAACATACAATCCCATTGCTGGTTTGCTTTTCCCAATTCTGTCCCTCCCGAGCCACCATACTGCCTATCCCGGGACTACTGGCATAAATACCACAACCAATATGGCCCCCGCACGGCCTGAAGAAGGAGCTGAGCTCCGCAATGCGTCGCCGTTTGATCCCCTGGTGTCTCCTGAAGTGACGTTACACCCATCCGACCGGCGGTCCCACGCTGCATCAACATCAAAGAGGATCGGCACGTCCCCCGCCTCCCACATGAGGCCATCGGCTGTCTTCCCTCATCACAGCGCTCCCGCCTGACCGGACCTTCCACCGTGGAGGTGACTACAGAGACCTTCCCCTATTGATTTTAAGATGCCTGCTTTTATCCACCTCTTGTGAGTAGCATTGCAATTTGTGTGTCATTAAAGTACTGCTGTGCTACACTCAGATTGGCGCTGGGCTCTCTCTCTCTTAGCCCACAACCCTCCATTTCTTCTTTTTTAAGTCAATCCTTTGTGGTTGTTTTCTAGTGTGCTTTAAATCATTATCAAATTAAAAGATCCATTTCTGTTTTGACTTCAACTTTTGAACATCGCTTTTTGGCACATCGCTGAGAGCCTGAGCCAGCTGCTCTGTCAGGGCACCAATAGCAGGAGGACTCTAGGACCCAGCATCTCTGCCAGTACTTCACCTGGGCCTTTATAAGGGAGCCAGTCCTTGTCTAAAGTGCTGTTTGATCTTCAGCTGCTACCAACTTTCCTGTGTTTCCTGTTTCCTGGTTACCGATTGGGCTTGTTCCAGATCTGTCTCCAGCTCGCTTCCTGACTTTGACCTCGGCTTGTTTAACGGATCTCCTCTGCCTGCTATCCGTCCTGACTTCGGCTTCCACTTGACCTTGTCTCCTCTGCTACCCACCTGGCACCGAACCTTGGCTTGAATCGTTTACCCTCGTCTACCCTCTGTCTCAGCGACCCTAGTTACCTGCTACATCGCACAGGTGCCACCTGCCTGCAGTAGCCCCGCAGCACAACAGCAGTGTTCCTGAAGCTCTTTTCTGCAAGCAACTCTGCAGGCGACCTGTGCGACTTTGGGCCTGAATCCTCCTGTCTCATCTCCAGGGGAGTCTGGAACTTAGCTGCAACGGAAGCCCTCTCTCTATTGGCCTACATGCCCTCACAGGTTCTATGACTTCCACTGAATCTAACCAAGCCACCAGCCCCGCCTTTACACCAGCGCCCTCCATGTCAGCTGCTGCCGCTCCCACCGCTGTGGTACTGCCTGCTCCAGAGCCCAGAGTACCCACTCCTGATCGCTTTTCAGGGGACTGGCAGAGGTTCAGGGCTTTCAGGAATGCCTGCCAACTTTACTTTGCCCTGCAACCCAGGAACTTTGCTTCAGAAACTGGGGTTCATCATCTCCCTCCTATCTGATGAACCACAATCCTGGGCCCATAACCACCTAGAACAAAAGGATGAGGTGCTGAACTCAGTTACCATGTTTTTTGAAGCAATGGCTACTTTATATGATGACCCGCAGAAAACTGCCACAGCAGAGTCTGCCCTTTTGGTGCAGGGAAGATGACCAGTAGAGGATTACATTGGGGAGTTCTGTAGATAGCCAGCTGATACCGGTTGGAATGACACATCTTTGAAGTATCAATTCTGTTTAGGCCTATCCGAAACCATCAAGGATGAGTTGGCCAGGTCCGAAGGTCTTGCCATGCTAGAGGTTCTTATCTAAACTTCCATCCAGCTGGATAGGCGCCTGCGGGAGCGGAGCTTTGAGTGTTCTCAGACCTTTCGGCCAACCTGGGTACAGCTCAAGGTCCTGGCTGCAACACTTCCTGCCGCTGCTCCTCTAAATACCTCCGATATAGAACCAATGAAGATTGGTCTAATCCGACCAGCCTTAACCTCAGAAAAAAGAGGACACAGGCGGCAAAACAATCTCTGTTTCTACTGTGGAGCGTCAGGCCACTACCTACGCAATTGTCCGGTTCAGCCAAGTAAGTCCAGGCACTTGTACCCTTCTTATCTTCAGCTATCCGGGACACTATCTGCTCACATTATTCTCCCCATCTCTCTTCAGGTGGCTGCAAGGGAGGTCAAATTGTGGACAATGACAATAATTGACTCTGGAGCTTGTAGCTGCTTCCTGGGCATAAACCTGGCTAAAGACCTTCACATTTCTCTCACTACCAAAGATCAAAGACTAGACATATACCTAGCTGATGGCAGTCCACCCAGTTCAGGACCCATTACCCAAGAAAAGGTCCCTATTCTCACAACCACAGACACAGGGCACCAGTAACGTCTCCGTTTTGATATGATCAGGTCTCCCATTTTCCCAGCTATTCTTGGAATACCATGGCTACAAGCCCACAGCCCATCAGTGGACTGATCCTGAGGGGAGGTCACCTTCTCATCCAGCTACTACCATCAGCATTGTGGTATTCCCCTGCAAACCATCTCCCATTCTTGCCTGACCATTTAACCAGAAACAGACACCAGTCCCTTCTGTCTACCACAACTACCTTGACGTCTTTGACAAACAGAAAGCCAAAACCCTGCCTCCACACCGGTCCTATGACTGTCCTATATTGAGCTACTCCCTGGAGCAGAAATTCCTTTTTGGCACATCTTCCCTTTGTCCGAGGTGGAATTGGAGGCTGTCAGACAGTACATCGATGATAACCTAGCCAAAGGTTTCATGCGTTCCTCTTCCCCACCTACCAGAGCAGGCATCTTCTTTGTTGAAAAAAAAGACCACTCCCTCAGACCGTGCATCCACTACTGGGAGCTCAACAAAATTACCACCAAGAATAGGTATCCCCTTCCTCTCGTTCTGGAGTTGTTCAAGAGGTTTTGAGCAGCCCATGTATTTACGAAACTGGACTTGAGAGGGGCATATAATCTGGTCCGCATGAGAGAGGGGGGGGGAGTGGAAAACGGCCTTCAGAACACGATTTGGCCACTTTGAATGCCTCGTGATGCCCTTTGGGCTATGCAATGTCCCGCAATATTTCAACACCTGGTCAATAATATCTTCTGGGAGTACCTTGACTTATTTCTGATCGTCTACCTGGATGATATCCTGATCTTCTCTGCCTCTCTCGAGCTCCACCGAGTCCACGTCAAGAAGGTACTGAATACCCTCCGCAGGCATAGTTTGTACGCCAAAGCAGAGAAGTGTGATTTTGAGAAACAATCTATTACATTTTTGTAACTTATAATCTCAGTTGAAGGAATTTCCATGGATCCCCGGAAGGTCTCTGCAATCCTAGACTGGCCCGCACGCTCAGACCGAAACAGAGTCCAAAGATTCGTAGGCTTTGCCAATTTCTACAGGAAATTTATTAAAGACTTCTCAACTATCATTGCCCCAATTACTCAACTCACATGTCTCCATACCCGTTTCCTCTGGAATCAGGAAGCCTAAGTAGTCTTTGAAAAACTCAAAACCTTGCAACACCCGGACCCAACACTCCCTTTCGTTCTTGAAGTAGAAGCTTCTGAAGTGGCAACGGGAGCTGTGCTTTCTCAGCATCTGGGCCCAAAAGCCCTACTGCACCCAGTAGCTTTCTGCTTTAAAAAATGAAACCAGGCCGAAAGAAACTACAACGCAGGCGACCGAGAGCTTCTAGCTATTAAAGTGGCCTTCGAAGAATGAAGATATCTATTGGAGGGCGCCAATCACCCAATCATGATCTTTACTGACCACAAAAACTTAGAGTACCTGAGGTCCGCCAAACATCTAAGACCCCGACAGGCTAGATGGGCATTATTCTCTTCAAGATTTAACTTCCATTTAACATATTGACCAGGATCCAAGAACGGGAAGGCTCCACCGAGCACCATTCTTTCGGCAGAGAACTTTTTATTGTTTTAACCCAGCTTGAAATCGGTCACTGAACGAGAATCTGCTTTATGCCCTGAATCTGAACAGGCCTCGTTAAGGAAAGAAGATGGATTACTTTGGCATCAGGATAAGGTCTTCATGCCTCAGGAGGCAAGGCTTCAGGTCTTCAAGATGTACCATGACCACCAGTTAGCCGGCCACTTTGGAGCTCGCAAAACAAGTGAGCTCATCCAACGGTCCTTCTGGTGGCCCAACCTTAGTCGGGACTGTAGAGCCTATGTCAGATCCTTCTCAGTGTGCCTACGTAGCAAGGGCGACAAGACAAGGGGACTATTGAGACCCTTATCTATTCCTAACTATCCATGGGAAATTATCTCAATGGATTTTATTGTGAAGCTTCAGCCCTTGGAGGGTTTTACTGCCATTAGGGTGGTGGTGGACCACCTGTCGAAGATGGCCTAGTTCCTACCCTTGGTAGGCACACCTTCAGCAACTGAGACCGCGCACATATTCCTCAAGGAAATTGTGAGACCCTACGGCTTTCCCAGTAGCATTGTTTCAGATGGGGGGGGGTACAATTTACCTCCAGGTTTTGGAGAGCTCTTTGTAAGGCCCTGAAAATAGATCTTTGCCTCTCATCAGCCTACCATCCTCAGAGCAACGGAAAAAACAGCGTACAAATCAGACCTTGGAGCAGTACCTCCACTGTTTCTCAGCCTTTTTACAGGACGACTGGGCCTGGCTGCCCCCACTAGCGGAATTTGCTTATAACAATTCACTACACTCAGCCACAAACCAGTCTCTGTTCTGGGCCAACAACAGATTACATCCGCTTGCATTGCCTGAAACTATATCCGAATCTGCAGTATCTGCTGTTCAGGACAGACTTGTTTTTATACAGCAAAACTACGAACCCTCCAAGAATGCATACTGAAGGCTCAAACTGACTACAAAAAGTTTTTCGACAGGAAACATAGAGGGAATTCCTCCTTTAAAGTCGGGGATGAAGTATGGCTGTCTACTGCCAATTTGAAACTGCCATGCCCATCAAAGAAGCTGGGGTCAAGATGCATCGGGCCGTTTCCAATGAAACGTGAGGTTCCAATGAACCCAGTGGTGTTTGAATTATCCCTGCCTGATTCTGATATGATTCACCCAGTTTTTCATGCCTCTCTCCTTAAATCGGCCATTCCAGATCCATTTCCTGGGAGAGTGGAACTACAGTACCTTCGCCACCAGTAACTGTTGGTGAAGAAACAGAATAGGAGGTGTAGTCAATATTGGATTGCAGGAAGCAAGGCAGGCAAATCCAATATCATATCAATTGGAAGGGGTATCCACCCGAAGAAAGCTCTTGGGAACCGAAGATCAACATCCATGCCTCTAGACTCCTTTGGGATTTTCATGCCAGATATCCAAGAAAGATGGCCCAGTTGAGCATCCGGAGACTGCTCGTCAGGGGGGGGGGGGGTATGGCACTGTAAGGGCCCCAATAGCAGGAGGACTCTAGGACCCAGCATCTCCACCTGTACTTCACCTGGGAGCCAGTCCTTGTCTAAAGTGCCGTTTCATCTTCAGCTGCTACCAACGTTCCTGTGTTTCCTGTGATTCTTTGTTACCGACTCGGCTTGTTCCAGATCTGTCTCTGGCTCACTCCCTGACTTTGACCTCGGCTTGTTTAATGGATCTCCTCTGCCTGCTCCCCGTCCTGACTTCGGCTTCCACTTGACCATGTCTCCTCTGCTACCCACCTGGCACCGAACCTTGGCTTAAATCGTCTACCCCCTGTCTCAGCAACCCTAGTTTCCTGCTACATCGCACAGGTGCCACCTGCCTGCAGTAGCCCCGCAGCACAACATCGGTGTTCCTGAAGCTATTTTCTGCAAGCAACTCTGCAGGCTTGAACCTGGGACCTCCACTGTGCCTGGCAATGACTCTGCTTACTGAGCCACCTGGAATGCTGGACAGCTTCCTGGACAAATCCTTGATTGATCCTGCCATGAATCTTAATTGCCTTGAACCTTGAACCCTTTGCTCCTCCCATGATCCTTCCTGATGTAAGCCATGTCTCTGTACTTCCTGTTTGCCAGAATATTGTGCCTTCACCAGCCAATATCTCGCTTGTCTCTCCTGCTGCCGTCCATATCTTCGCTACCGTTCATTATCGACACTTGGCTTGTTCCACGACTACTCTAAGATTGCTTTGTTCATGGTCTGTGAGGCAGACTAATGCTGCATCCATCTAGGTGATTATGACTGTTTTTTTGTAATTCCCGCACTTCTCTTTTAAGCACACTTTATATAATGTAGAATTCAGAGTTAAGTTGATAACCCCAAGCTGCTCAGGCCCTGAAGCAACAAAAGAAAACAAAACCAAAAATGTATCACCACCTGGCTTCACAGTTATCAGCTCCCCATGAAATATTGTATTCAGTTTTATCCCAACATGTCTACTGTAACTAAACGACTTAGTCAATTGTTTATCAGCCCACAGCACATTGCCCCAGAAGTCCTGGCCTTTACATATATGTTCAATGGCAAAATTGCAGTCTTGTTCTATTGTTCTTTTTGGACAACAGCTTCTTTTTCCTAACACGCCTGTCGTGTAATTTAAATTGGTGCTATCTCCTTCTAATTGTAATTGTGTGCATTTTGACGCCAGCTGTTAAAAAGGCTGCCTGTTGATCCCGCAATTAGGTTTTGGGTTTCTTGAAGACTTCTTTTAGCATCAAATGTCATCAAATGTCACAAATGTCTATGCCACTTGTAGATTATTTTTCTAACAATGAAAAATCCGGAAATTCCAATAGTCCAATTTGGCAATCTTTTTAAATCCCTTGCCAGACTCTAACATCTACAATCTCCTTTCTGAGGGTGTTGAGCTGGCTATACAGGAACCAGGCGAATTGCGATCAATCTATCTTTGTCTGCTCACGAACAGGCTTGCTGGAAAGCTTTAGTTCAAGCATAGTGGCTAAGTGGTTAGCACTTCTGCCTAGCCGCGCTAGGGTCATCGGTTTGAATCCCAACAACACCACTACCTGCCTGGAGTTAGCATGTTCTTACTGTGCTTGTGTGGATTTCCACTGGGTATTCTGGTTTCCTCCCACACTCCAAAGACATGCTGGTAGGTTAATAATTGGCTCCTGTCTAAATTGGCCTTAGAATGTGTATGTATGAATGTGGGTTAGGGACCCTAGATTGTAAGCTCCTTGAGGACCGGGACTGTGATGTAAATTGCATAATACATACGCTATATGGAAAGAGCTGCTTAAATTGATGTCGCTATATAAGTACATAAAACAAATAAATAAATCAGTGCTATAGTCATGCCTTAAAGTCATAGATATCATTTCCATGATATCTATTCTGGCTCTTAAAGGGGTTCTGAATGATGGCAGGTGGGTTTTCTGATCATGTGATTGCTGTCACATAATCAGCAGTCCCTCCCACCAGCTCCTGATTGTAAATGGTGACTAGTGATGGGCTCGGGCATGTTCGAATTGAGCCCACCAGGGAGCCAGCACTGCACACCGCCAATAATAGGCAGCAGATTTATGTGCAGCTGCTGGTCAGGAAATGCCTCACTGCCTATGATTGGCGGTGTGCAGTGACAGATTCCTGGTGGGCTTGATTCAAACACGCCCAAGCCCATCACCAATGGTGACCAAGAGCTGTCAGTGTGCTGGGAGACTCAAACCGCAATAAGCACCCTCTTAGCACAGAATAGTTGTGCACTGTAGACACATGTACAGCACATAGGCATTATAGACAGTTGGCAAGAGCTCACAAATTGCTAAAAAATTGAAGTTAAGCCTTTTCTATTTACCCCTTTGGAGCACAGTTTCATCATCAAGGCCAGATTTTCATCACTGGATCCTGTAGGCACTTGTCCTTGTTTTCCTATCCTAACCTGGCTTATAATAATAATTTGTAAGTTACCTATATGAGATTACTTTACCTACTAGGGAAAAAAATAGGTGACGAGTAATTATACAGGAAAAATTTGTCTCTGCCCCCTATGGGCCTACTCTCCTAATGGTAAATCCGACCATGTTCATTATAGAAAGCCTTCGCTAGGGGTTAGAATCCCAATCAGCGTCTGCACATTATTATAATTATTATACAGGATTTATATAGCAACAACAGTTTACGAATCAGAGGGTCCTGCTCGTTAGAGCTTACAATCATTGTCTGCACATGATTCGTTCTGCAAATGATTGCCAAATGCTACATGCATTCTTGATGGCAATTTGGAAAGCGCTTTAGTATAATTTATTTGGGAGTGTTTGTAAAGTTCAACGGATACATCACTGAATATCACTGGCAGCCTAAAGCTGGTGACATTTTAAATTGAGCCTGTCAGTCTGTAAAAGAAAAAAAAAGTAGTAGCTCCCTGCATAAAAGATGAAACTCACCTCTATGGTAGCCTGTGTCTCCTTCACTCACTATTCCAGCACTGCAGCCTTCATCAGACTCTTCTGCATTGGACACTTCCAGGTGTTGGATGCCTGTATCCCCTGTCGCATCCTGTGGTTTCTGTCTTCCAAGCTCAGGTTACTACAGAACACAGCAGTGATAAGGAGGTTGGAGGACAGAACCACAAGATGCAGTGGAAGACATAGGCATCCAACACTCCTGGAAGTTTCCAATGCAGGAACATCTGAGAGTGGTGGGTATAATACTAGTTCAACTGCAAGCTGTTGCTGATCAAGATTTTTTTTTGTGTTGCTTTAACCACTTAAGCCCCGGAGGATTTGGCTGCTAAAAGACCAGGGGGTATTTTGCGATTCGGCACTGTGTGACTTTAACGGACAATTGCGCGGTCGTGCGACGCTGTACCTAAACTAATTTGACGTCCTTTTTTTCCCACAAACAGAGCTTTCTTTTGGTGGTATTTGATCACCTGTGCGATTTTTGGATCATGCGCTATAAACAAAAAAAGAGCGTCAATTTTGCAAAAATAACAATATTTTTCACATTTTTTATATGAAATTCCCCAAAAAAAAAAGTAAAAATCAAAATTTTTTAACATTTTCGGCCAATTTGTTTTATGCTACATATGTTTGGTAAAAAAAATCGCAAAAAGCGTATTTTGATTGGTTTGCGCAAAAGTTATCGCGTTTACTAACAAAGGGAAAGATTTTTGTCATTTTTGTTGTTTTTTTTTAACACGTAATGGCGGCGATCTGCGATTTTTTTTTTGCGGTACTGCGACATTGGGGCAGACAGATCGGACCCTTGACTGACATTTTTGACACTTTTGGGGTTACCAGTGACATTTCTACAGTAATCAGTGCTATATACCGTATTTATCGGCGTATAACACGCGCCGGCGTATAACACGCACCCCAATATTTGGAGAGAAATTTCAGGAAAAAAGCTTAAATTTAACATAAACAGCTTTGAACTCAGAACATTTTTTTTTTTTTTTTTTAAATCAAATGATATCTCACCAGTGTCAATGAATGCAGCCCACCAGCAGTGTCAATGAATGCAGCCCACCAGCAGTGTCAATGAATGCAGCCCACCAGCAGTGTCCATACATGCAGCCCACCAAGTGTCCATACATGCAGCCCACCAAGTGTCCATATAAGCAGCCTCGCAAGCGCAATGTCCAAATATGCAGCATCGCAAGCGCCATTGGAACTGACCTCATTTGTTTTAAAAAAGACCGGGAAGCAGCGCCGACTCCGAGAGCAGAAGGGGCGGGCCGGGCCGAGAAGGAAGGACGAGCTGTCATAAGAGCAGAAGGGAGCGGGCCGAGCCGAGGAGAAGGGAGAACGAGCGAGCGCAGTCATTGGAAGTCCCGCCTCCTCTGCCGAGACGTGTGACGTCTGTCATAGGCGGGGCTTCCGATGACTGCGCTCGCTCGTTCTCTCTTCTCCTCGGCTCGGCCCGCCCCCTTCTGCTCTTATGACAGCTCGTCCTCCCTTCTCGGCCCGGCCCGCCCCTTCTGCTCTCGGCAATGCTTCCTGGCCATTTTTTTTTTATATCGGCGTATAACACGCACTGCTGCTTTTTCCTCCATTTTTAGGAGGAAAAAGTGCGTGTTATACGCCGATAAATACGGTATATGCACTGTTACTGTAAAATTACACTGGCAGTGAAGGGGTTAACTTTATTTGAGAGGGAGGGGCTGTGTGTGTCCCTAGGGGCGTGATTCTAACTGTGATTGGCTGTGGCTTGAGCTGTAGGAACACTGATCAACGGTCCTACATAGTAGAACCGTATGATCAGTGTTTCTACACAGGGCAGAATGACAGGCAGCTTGTTTACACAAGCTGCCTGCCTTTCTCCCTCTCCCCCGACGATCGCAGAGTGAGCGGCGGACATCGGGTCCGCCGGTCACACGCGCGGGAGCGCGCTGCCGGCGGCGCACGCTCGCTCCCCAGAGCCTCACAGGCTAGTGACGTACCGATACGTCAGTCTGCCTGTCGGGGGCTGACCGCCGCAGTATATGTACTTGCGGCGGTCGGCAATCGGTTAAGGAGCTATAATCCTTGCAATAATATTTTAGTATTAGTTTGACTTTTCCTTACCAAATATTTAAAAAATCTAAGATGTTCATGTGATACATATACCTGATGTTCACAGTAATGCTGTTTGTGAAAAATCCAAATTCTGCACAATATTGAAGTCTAATGAAACACAGCCTCCTCCCTGTGCTCAGAAGATTCTGGCATCACTACAGAGTTATCACTTTTTAATCATAATCACTCTACTTTTGGCCTTCTACTTCTACTATAATCATTCTACTTTTGGCCTCCTGTTTTGAACTGTATTGTAACTGTATTGTCTTCCCTCACATTGTAAAGCGCTGTGCAAACTGTTGGCGCTATATAAATCCTATATAATAATAATAATAATAATAATAATAATAACAGATCAGACACCGCAGGGTCACAAAATGTGAGAATGAAGCTGGTGATGTAGCACTGCTGCCCTCTAGTGTTAGATGGACTAACTGCTGTTCTAATTGACAAGCTGAAGTTTAGGTATGATCTTCATTGCTTAGTTTCATTGGTCCAGCTCGGGCCAACATAAATATGCATACTCTGTCTTATACCTGAGAAATTCCTGTGTAGGCTGCAACCCACTGTAATAATTGCAGCTACTACAGTGATAGCAAACGTCTTCAGACTCCAGTGCTGGGTGGCTGCCCTTCTGTATAGTGACCACAGGTTCACTCACTCAGCACTGCTGCCATTCACAGAATGCCAAATTTTTTCCACTAAAAACAAGGTGTTATCTGATTGAATGAGGTGGAGATTGTGATGCCAACAGGGGTGTACCAAGGGGTTGGCCAGACTGACACCCGCCAGGGGCGCAGGCAGGGGGGGGCGCAAAAAAATTGTCAGTGTTAGCGGAGCTTGTTGCGCCCTCCACTCAGCCTGTGCCCCAGGCAGCGTGCGGCTCCAATCCCGGAGCCCTTTGTCCTCTCCAAGCGGCGTCAGTCCGGGCTCTCCGAATCTCTGTCTCAGCCCACACGAGGCCAGTCAGCGGTCACATGACCGTGACATCATCAATCGGCTCCAGCGGCGGCAGGCTGGGGATTGTACTGACTCAGGCTGTCAGAGGAGAGTGTACCGCCACTCAGCATCTTCAACCTCCTCTGCGATCCCAGGACAAACTGACCAGGGGACCCCTCTCTCTCTCTGTCACCCCCTCTCTCTCCCTGTCACCGCACCTCTCTCCCCCTGTCACCCCACCTCTCTCCCCCTGTAACCCCACTTCTCTCTCCCTGTCACCCCCCTCACTTCCTGTCACCCCTCTCTCTCTCCCTGTCACCCCCCTCTCTCTCCCTGTCACCCCCTCTCTCCCTGTCACCCCCTCTCTCTCTATCTGTCACCCCCCTCTCTCTTTCTCTGTCACCCCCCTCTCCCTCTGTCACCCCCCTCTCTCTCTGCCAACCCCCTCTCTCTCTCTGTCACCCCCCCCCGCCTCTCTCTATCAAACCCCCTCTCTCTTTGTCAACCCCTCTTTCTCTCTCTCGGGGGGGGGGGGGCCAATACAGCTCCTCGCCAAGGGCGCTGGAGACCCTAGGTACGCCTCTGGATGCCAACTCCCTTCTTTCCACCTTGTCCATTCAGAGAATGCCTTGTACTCCCTGAAAAATACAAGACGTTTTATAAATGGTAGCCATGCTAAGCAAGTGACCCGCTGTGGTTACTGTGCAGAGGAGAAGTTGCTTGCACAGGTCCTGAAAGAATGCCTGGGACTACTACAGTGATTATCAGCTTCCCTAGAAGCCCATTAGGTATGAGATATGCATACATTCGTCAAAGGTGGACCAATGTAAGTATGCAATAAAAGATCATACCTTGAGTTAAGCTTTGAAGTAGCCTGTGTCAACTGTATAGTGTAGTGTGCAAAAGTGCCCATTCTTAGTTGGCAAAAGTGCCCATTCTTTGTGTGCAGTGGACTTTCCTGCTTGTTGACTTTTAGGACTATGTACTAACCATGTGAGCCCCTTCCAGTTTGTCATGTATGAGCTGTTTGTACTCCATGTTTGTTTTTTCATACTTCATGGATTCCAGGGAATATTTTCTTCAGTTTTCCACATTGGAAAAATGTACACTCGTGGCAAGGCAGCGGAGACATCTGTATGGCAGGGGAAGTGTGCTATGATTGTACATGCATTTTTGGATGTTTTGAAAGTTTTTTTTTTTAAGCTAATGAAAAGCTAGTAATTAGGTAAAGGGAGAGGCAAGGAATTGCAAGGAATTGTGTAGAAAACACAAGTGTTAAGGCCCGTACACACGTGCAGATTGTCGGCCGAAAAGCTTCGGCCGACGACCGATCGGCCGATTGTAGGCTTGTTAGTATGATGCTTCCGACAGCCGACAGCGCACTTTCGGCCGAACAGAATCTGTTGTGCAAGCATTAAAATTTTTGTATGCCGACACCAGAGCGGCCGATTGTTCGCCAGTCAATACAGAATTCGGCCGACAGACAGCAGATTTGCAAGACTGGGCATGCTCAGAAAAGAAAAAACACAGGGAAAGTTAACCATCACGTGACATCACTTCTGCAGTCAGCGGACAAAATTCTTGTGCAGTCTTTTGCACTTTTCAACAGACACGACAGCCCGGGGACAAAAGACGGCCGATCGTTCGGCCGACGATCTGCACGTGTGTACAGGGCATTAGGCGCATTTTTAGGCACTTTCCTTCAAATCTCTAAGGACCATAAATGTGTGACCCTGCCCCCAAAAAAACACTCGGGTGTGAATGGGCACCTTTGAATATATACTGTATATGAATATGCGTTGTACAACATTGTTCAAACATATGTACTAATTACAATTTATATGGTTTGATCACAGAAGTCTAGCTACAGATGTCAGATTTACCCCTGAGGAAGAAGTTTCTTGACTTCGAAATGCATTGGGTATCTCTCACTGTTTAGGCTGACAACCACATGTATTATGTATATCATATAATGAACTGTTTGGATAGTTTAATAATATTTTCACAAATGTTAATATTTATTCAATAAAATGTACTTTTTTCAATATTATTTTTGTAATTTATGTGAGCGCCTTAAAAGTCCCACAACAAGTGAAAAATCTTTCTTTTCTACCAATTAAGGGATGTGGCACCGTTATTATAGTACTCATTGAGAGCCATCTTTTTCTATATCCTAAAACTAGAGAGTGCAAAATCTGGTGCAACTCTGCATAAAAACCAATCAATGTAAATCTACCCCATTAGTAATTCTACCCCAAAAGTGACTGCACAGTCAAGTTTTGAAAGAGAACACATTATAAACATTCAATGTAGAAACCTGTCACCTATGACAGATCCCCCAACCCTGTTATAGACACACAGAATTTTACAGTTCTCTGCAGTTTGCTCTGTTTTGGAACGACTGCATGATACTTTATAAAGAATGTCAGTGGGGACAGTTTTCACCAGAGGGGTACGTTGCAACTTTGCTGCATTTTGAGGACAATAATCTGCAGTTTTCCCATATAAGATAGATGAATTGAGGCTTTCAATAACCGTAATGAAGCCTCATGCTAAAGTGCACACAATACTGTATGTATTTTCCCTCTCATGCATGTGAGCCCTCATGTTGATTTGACAGTTTGCACAGATGTTTGCTTACATTCTTCACATGATAGGTGTGTTTATCAAAGTGTTACCTGTAGACATAAGCAGATCCAGAAAGAACTTTCATTGATTTCAACTCGTTCACTCTGGGCAAAGGTTTACTGGGAAGTTGTGATTGGCTCCACCATCAAATCCAATTTGCTTACTGAACTGGTAAATAGAGATGGGCTCGGGCACGTTCGTGTTTACACGTGCCCAATTCCGCCAGGAAGCCGATACTGCAGTCCACTAATCGCAGGCAGTGAGACATTTCTCGTTCTGCAGCTGCACAGATCGGGAAATGTCTCACTGCCTGGGATTAGCGAAGTGCAGTTTCGGCTTCATGGCGGGATCGGGCACGTGCGAACACGCCCGGGCCCATCTTTATTGGTAAAGTGGTGCAAAGAACAAATGACTCATTGAAGGAGCAGAGGGAATGCAGTAGTATGATCATGTCCCAAGCGTTCGGGGTTTCTCACCCTGTAACCCCCTGTGCTTTTAAAAGCTGAATCCCAAGCTTTATCCTATCAAAGGATGGATGGGCTTCAGATGGAAAGTCCACTACTGCTTGGACGGGGCCTGATAAATCCTTCATGTAGACTAAGTTTTACCATTAAACGAATAAAGCTGGGTGAATTTAATCTTTTTTTTTGCTTCTCGCTAATAGAATCCAGATTATTCCCTTCCATCCTTCCGTTTACAAACCTACTCTACATAATGACGTCTGAAATCCTGAGATCTGACTGCATGCTGTAGGCAACACAAACCTTTCCTGTAAGGGAATTAGTATGTAGACTCCCCCCCCCCCCCCCCTTTTCAGGAGATTTTCTTGCAGTGATATAACATTGTGTGCATTATGATTTAACTTTTATTTCTTTTTTTATGCCTTTCCTTGAACAGGAAAGGGTATGAGTCGGATGCTACCTCAGCTATTCTCTTTGGATTTCTGTTATTTATTATACCTGGACGCAATGCCAGCTGGCTACGCTGTAGATCAAGAGGTAAGTTGTATATAGCTGTATTGCAGGCCTCTGGCTATTAGGCTTTGCATTCAAGTCAGTTTCAAGCAACACTCCAAGATAGACTTGGTTTTTATGACTTGGTTATTATGAGCATATGTATGCAAATGTCCTGTCTGAATTGGACTGTCACTTCACCTAAAGCAAAGCTCCAAGCAAAAGGGGAAGCTCTGCTTGTTTGCTTCCTTTACCCCTCTGCTGCCACATTTGGCACCTTTCGGGGGGGGGGGGGGGAGTAGTTACCTGTCAAAACCAGGTATCCGCTCCCACTTCTGGGATTGCGGCAATCTGCAAAATTTCTGGCCTCTCCTCCACCTCCGCTGCCTTCTGGGAGACACACAGGTCTTAGAAGACAGCGGGACCATTCAGAAAGCACAGGGCAACTCGCACATGTGCAGTAGGAAACAGGCTGTGAAGCCGCAAGATGCTGCCGCCTGCACCCAAAGCCGATGGACGAATCGGCTTGGGGTGCCGACATTGCGGGTTCCCTAGACCAGTAAGTGTCCTTATATTAAAAGTCAGTAGCTACAGTATTTGTAGCTGCTGATTTTTTTTTTTTTACATGCTGGAACTTCACTTTAAGACTTTCTCATGTGAGCACCAGTCTACACCTCTGGTATAGTAGCCTCTGTTTGCTATAGTGAGAAGGGACTCCTGAACATCTATTCCATTTGGTCTGATGTTTCAATATAGTACATGCGTCCCATTTGTGGGTCACAGCCCCACCCATTCCTGCTAAACCACCTCTGCTGGTTCTGTGTTGTTGGTTTGAATGACCTAAAATGTGTTTTTGGTTTCAATGCCATTGCTTTTATATCTACAATGTCCTTTGTTTTATTATTCTAGAAAAGTCTAAAGGCCCGTACACACGTAGCGATTGTTGGCCGTAAATATTCGGCCAACGTCCGATCGGCAGATTGTCGGCTTGTTAGTATGATGCTTCCGACAACCGACTGCGACTTTTCGGCCGAACAGAATCGGGTGTGCAGGCTTTAAAATTTTTGTTGGCCAACACCAGAACGGCCGATTGTTCCTCAGTCAGTACAGAATTCGGCCGACAAACAGCAGATGAGCAAGACTGGGCATGCTCAGATAAGAAAAAAACAAAAGGAAAGTTAACCATCACATGACATCACTTCTGCAGTCGGCTGTTGTTGGCCGACAAAATTTGTGTGCAGTCTTTAGCACTTTTCAACCGACAGGACAGCACCGGACAAAAGACGGCCGATCGTTCGGACGACAATCGATACATGTGTACGGGGCTTAAGCCTTCCCAGTCTGGGGAGTCCACACCGATGATCACCTGGAAAGAGTTTGAGGAATGTATACCATGGCATATCGTCATATTGGTTGGAGGGGTTTTGCCTTGGCTACAGGATGTGAAGTAAGTCATCCATATATATTGTCAGTAACTCAGAATTCTGTTTTTATCATAACATTAGAAAAAGCGGAGCTGGGGATCTTGCAGTAAATTTCCTCTCCCACATGGGATATCTGTCTGACTATAAACTGAAGAGAGCTGCTTGCCGATTTCTCTTTTGTACATAAATGAAAGAGCTGTTGAAATAAAACCCTTTCCAGCTGTCCTACTTCTAGTACAGGTTAGAAAATTTAGTTTGACCCTTGTTTGATTCTCGAGGTAACATCTTCTTTTTTTTTTTTTTGTGCATCATCTTATAGTTTCCTTTGTTTTATCTTATAGGTTAACCGCTTGCCGACCGCCGCACAACTATTTACTGCGGCGGTCAGCCCCTCACAGGCAGCCTGTGAGGCTCTAGGGAGTGAGCGCGCGCCGCCGGAGGCGCACTCCTGCGCGGTCACGGACCCCCCCCGCACGTGTGCGCCGCCGAACACTCGAGATCTTCCGTAACACCGGAAGAAAGGCAGGCGGCTAATGTAAACAAAGCCGCCTGTCATTCTTCCCTGTGTAAGAATGGAGATCACACGGTTCTACTATGTAGGACTGTTGATCTCTGTTCTCACACTAGTAGCCACAGCCAATCACAGTTAGAAACACGCCCCTAGGGACACACTTAACCCCTCCCTCTCCAATAAAGTTAATTCCTTTTTCATTTTTACAGTAACAGTGCATATGTATACCACTGATTACTGCAGTAATGTCACTGGTAACCCCAAAAGTGTCAAAAATGTCAGTCAAGGGTTCGATCTGTCCGCCGCAATGTCGTAGTCCCGCAAAAAAATCGCAGATCGCCGCCATTACTCGTTAAAAAAAAAACCAACAAAAATTACAAAAATCTTTCCCTTAGTTAGTAAACGCAATAACTTTTGCGCAAACCAATCAAAATACGCTTTTTGTGATTTTTTTTTTACCAAACATATGTAGCATAAAACAAATTGGACTAAAATGTTAAAAAATTTTGATTTTTACATTTTTTTTGGGGAATTTCATATAAATAAATGTGAAAAATATTGTTATTTTTGCAAAATTTACGCTATTTTTTTGTTTATAGCGCATGATCAAAAAATCGCACAGGTGATCAATACCACCATAAGAAATCTCTGTTTGTGGGGGAAAAAAGGACGTCAAATTAGTTTAGGTACAGCGTCGCACGACCGCGCAATTGTCCGTTAAAATCACGCAGTGCCGAATCACAAAATAGGCCCTGGTCAGGAAGGGGGTAAAATCCTCCGGGGCTTAAGTGGTTAAAGTTGAACTCTAGACAAACATCTAACTGTGCACTTTGCAAATTGCAGTTGCACTCTGTTAGAGAAGTTGCTCCAGAGCTTAGTAAATAAGCAGAAACTCTGCTGACTTCGATCATCCTATCATGTGCTCGCATAAATGCTGTTTTTTATTTTCCTTGCATGTGATTGGGTATTCTTTGCAAAGTGTAGCTTTACCTCATTTATTAAGCTTTGGAGCAACTACACTTGCAGAGTGCAACTACACTTTGAAAAGTGCAGTCTATGTGCCTTTAGTAAATCAACCCCACTGTAATAAGGGAATTGTGGAGGCTGTGATAACTGGCCTCCTGAAGAAAAATGAAGAAAATGCTTTGTGCCTAAATAAAGTGCTTTTGAGTGTTCTTTACCTCCATGCTTGTTCTGGGACTCAAGCCAAAGCTTCAACATGACTACCAGGGAACTAGCATTCTCAAAAGCAGTGTTTCAAAATGATGCCCTTTGTGATTCTGACATAATAAGAGTCCCTTGAAAGAGGAGCAGCAGCAGATGGATGAAGTCATCTCTCTGCACCGTCTGCTTTTTTCTCTTAAAATTATTTTCCTTGGTGGCATATTTACCTGCAACAGTGAACCTGAATGGCTCTAAGTCCTGACCATCCATCTCCCTCCCTGAATGCTGTTATACAGGGCATTGCAATATCAATTTTTCATCAATATTTGGCTTCATTAATTAGTGTATTTTATATCTGCCTGGAGTTTAAAGCCCCGTACACACGTGCAGATCGTCGGCCGAACGATCGGCCGTCTTTTGTCCCCGGGCTGTCGTGTCTGTTGAAAAGTGCAAAAGACTGCACAAGAATTTTGTCCGCCGACTACAGCCGACTGCAGAAGTGATGTCATGTGATGGTTAACTTTCCCTGTGTTTTTTCTTTTCTGAGCATGCCCAGTCTTGCAAATCTGCTGTCTGTTGGCCGAATTCTGTATTGACTGGCGAACAATCGGCCGCTCTGGTGTCGGCATACAAAAATTTTAATGCTTGCACGACAGATTCTTTTCGGCCGAAAGTGCGCTGTCGGCTGTCGGAAGCATCATACTAACAAGCCTACAATCGGCCGATCGGTCGTCGGCCGAATCTTTTCGGCCGACAATCTGCACGTGTGTACGAGGCATAACTCTTGCGTATTTTTCTTTGCACAAATATAACCAGTATACTGTGTACAGACCCCGATTGGCAGCATAAAGTGGTAACCTGTATCAACCAATTAGATATGAGTGTTATTCTATTCAAATTGGTGGCGCATACTTTGGCTGCTGTGAGTTACTGCACTTTGCACATTATTGAACCCATTGTAATGAATGGATAGTAGAATTGTTTAAATGGTACAACGTTCAACTTTTTTTTTTTTTTCTTGGTTCAGGTCTCTTGCCTTTCAACATAGGTAGGACACAAGATGGAACCTTTAAGCAGCCTGCCTGTCTGGGTGATTGTACTGATTGTCTGTCTACTGGTGACATGTGTTACAGAAGTGGCAAGCAACCCAGCCACTATCACCGTAGTCCAACCCATCCTTTTCTCTCTGGTATGTCACAAATTCAGAAATGGTGTACAAAATGCGATTTTTAGTGCACCTGTAGATATCTGACAACATTTGCCTGATTGTCACCTGATCCACCCTTAATATGGCGCAGTCTCCTATCTGTGGATGTCCCTGGAGCCACTATTGGAAGGAATAAGTGATGGAAGGTTAGAAGCAGAATCTGATTACTACTGCCCCATGCTGCCAGCCTCTGCTGTGATCATTCTAGTCCCTGCCCTATATTGGCAACTTTTTATTTCAGAAGAGTGGCGTGTTTGTAAAATGCTCTGCCATGCTCTGTTTTCAGGTTGGTTGCTCTTCCATATTGCTGTGATTTACATGCCAGCTATTTTAGTGAGCATGTATTGTAAATCAGCCACATTGTTTATTGCACTGCAGTAAAGTAATAAGATTGTGGCTCTTTTGGACGCCATGGCAAGCAGTCTAGGCTTCCCAGTGTATTAGCGGCAGTGAAAACTGTGGTCATGTGCTGCCACCTGGTGAAACCAGAAAGTATGATTTTTTTTTTTTACAGTCATACACAAGCACTCAAAGTGTATTGCCACTTCTGAAGTCAAATTTGAGAAACACTCGCTATATGTTTGTATTCCCACAGAATATCTAAAAAAAATTGTTACCTTTCTGGTTGTTTTTTTTTTTCGGAGCAGGATATACACAGGACTGAAAACTATTCGGAACAATTTCAGAAGGACTTGGGGGGGACAGATTGAGTTTCCTCAGAATAACATACAATGATGAATAGTAGCCTCAAGATCTTTAACCCTTTGTTAACCACTTTAAGACCGGAAGATTTTGCTGCTTAATGACCAGGCCCTATTTAGCGATTCGGCACTGCGTTACTTTAATGGACAATTGAGCGGTCATGCGATGCTGTACCCAAACTAAATTGACATCCTTTTTTCCCCACAAATAGAGCTTTCTTTTTGTGGTATTTGATCACCTCTGTGATTTTTATTTTTTGCGCTAAAAACAAAAAAAGAGCGACAATTTTGAAAAAAAAAACAACAATATTTTTCACATTCTGCTATATAACATTCCCGAAAAAAATGAAAAATCAACATTTTTTAACATTTTAGGCCAATTTGTTTTCTGCTACATATTTTTGGTAAAAAAAAAAAAAATCGCAATAAGCGTATTTTGATTGGTTTGGGCAAAAGTTATTGTGTTTACTAACTACAGGAAAGATTTATGTCATTTTTATTGTTATTTTTTTACTAGTAATGGTGGCCATCTGAAACATAGAAACATAGAATGTGTCGGCAGATAAGAACCATTTGGCCCATCTAGTCTGCCCAATATATCTGAATCCTATGAATAGTCCCTGGCCCTATCTTGTATGAAGGATAGCCTTATGCCTATCCCATGCATGCTTAAACTCCTTCACTGTATTTGCAGCTACCACTTCTGCAGGAAGGTTATTCCATGCATCCACTACTCTCTCAGTAAAGTAATACTTCCTCATATTACTTTTAAACCTTTGCCCCTCTAATTTAAAACTGTGTCCTCTTGTGGTAGTTTTTCTTCTTTTAAATATGCTCTCCTCCTTTACCGAGTTGATTCCCTTTATGTATTTAAAAGTTTCTATCATATCCCCTCTGTCTCTTCTTTCTTCCAAGCTATACATGTAAGGGTCCTTTAACCTTTCCTGGTAGGTTTTTTCCTGCAATCCATGTACTAGTTTAGTAGCTCTTCTCTGGACTCTCTCTAGAGTATCTATATCCTTCTGGAGATATGGCCTCCAGTACTGCGCACAATACTCCAAGTGAGGTCTCACCAGTGTTCTGTACAGCGGCATAAGCACTTCTCTCTTTCTACTGCTTATACCTCTCCCTATACATCCAAGCATTCTGCTGGCATTTCGTGCTGCTCTATTACATTGTCTTCCCACCTTTAAGTCTTCTGCGATTTTTTTGAAGGACTGCGACATTTTGGAGGACAGATCGCACCCCTAACTGACATTTTTGACACTTTTGGGGGTACCAGTGACATTACTACAGTAATCAGTGCTAACAATATGCACTGTTACTGTAATAATGCCATTAGCAGGGAAGGTATTAATACTATTGGTGATCAAGGGGTTAAATGCAAGCCTAGGGGTGATTGTAACTGTGGGGGGGGGGGGGGGTTAGGCTTGTGAGGTAACGATAGAGACATGCGATCCTATATAGCAGGATCACATGGTATCTGTGATCATCTCAGAGAGAAGGACAGATGGCTGTGTTTAAATCAGCCGTCCATCCTTCTCTGTCAGCGGGGGGAGATAGCGGGTGGCCGGCGGCCATCGGAGCCACCTCTAACACGCACTGGCTTCCCCTCTGACGAGCGTAGGCGGGAGCGCGCCGCCGCCGGCATGCACTTGTCCCCTAGCTCCTCCCAGGTGAGTGCCGTACATGTACAGGATTTTGCCTGGGAGAGCCGACCTGCCGCCGTACATCTGGTCAGCAAGTGGTTAAGACTGGCAGTGCAGAAACCTAGTATACAACTTCTAGTGGGGACTGCCAGCACAGTACAGATAGGGTTAATACCTGGTAAACCTTATCTTCACAGCCTCCTCTTTAACATTACAGGAGGACACTGGGTCGCTAATTTAAAGAGGAGCTCCAGTCTGGGCAAAATAAATCAAATACTGTAACTGCTGACTTCTAATATAAGCTCTGTCCAGGAATCCAGCAATGTCGACATCCGAGCCCATTCTTCACGTTGGCTTTGGGTGCAAGGACCGGCATCGTCACCAAGGGAACACGGCAGTGAAGCCTTCAGGCTTTACAGCCGGTTTACTACTGTGCATGCGCGAGTTGCGCTGCGCTTTCTGAATGGTCCTGCCGTCTTCTGGGAATTGTGTTTGTCCCAGAAGACAGCAAGGGGAAGGAGGCGGGCCGGACATACTCGGATATCGCCGCAGCAATCTTACCCAGAAGTGGGAGCGGATACCTGTCAAAACAAGGGTGCGAACAAGTGGAGCTTTCCCTTTTGGGTGGAGCTCTGCTTTAAGTAAAAAATACTTAGTGGTTCTAAAGTCTTAATGTTTTTTACCTTATTGAAATCAATGCATTAAGGTAAAAAAAACCTTCTGCAGCTTCTCCACTCAGTCCCCCTTTTTTCTTACCTGAGCCCGATCTGAAAAAGCGACATGCTGTCAATCAAATGCTGTGACATTAAAGTGGGGGGGGGGGGGGCAGGGCCGAGCTGCCACTCTGTGTCAATAGACGCAGGCAGGGTGGCTCGGGCATTCTCTCAAATTGGCTGCAAAAGTGGAAATACACTTTAAAGCAGGTCTAAACTCAAGAACAAAAATGTAATACATTGCAGCTTACCAGTCCTTTTAGATGTGGTGGCTGCTATTTTTTTTTTCCCCATTTTTTTTTTTCCCCATTTTTTTTTTTCCCCATTTTTTTTTCTATATTTTCACCCAGCCAGTAACATACCTCTCTTTTTCTCAGGGGACAACACTCTCTGTAACCAAGCGGGAACCTATGCCTCTTATGCAGCCAGCTCACTGCATTTTGATTGGGAAATTGGGCAACAACACTTTCTGGATACAGAAGGGCTGTGATGATCTCTTCCTGGACGATAAGCACATGTGGTCAGACAAGCCGGGTCAATAGAGGAATCAAATACAGGCACAGGAAAAATAACTCAGGTAAAGCTGCAGATCAGACTACACTGCACAAGTGCAGCTGCTGCCCTTATATATGCCATTTAGGTGCCAATACTAAAACAGCTAACACGCGCATACGCATAGGCGTTCGCATTTGGCAAATCTCTATACCATGTGTGCATTCTTGCACACGCACTTGCGCATCTGCCTATGACACAATCACTGTTTGATAATAACCATTCCTTGCCCACTACTGGTACTTTGGGGCCATGGCTCGGAATGGATTCAGATCCTTTAGGCAACTACTGAATATTACTGGGTGTCCTCTTTCCCGTTCTCGTCCCCCACCCCCTCTCCCCTCTCCCTGTTTCCACCTTAATCACCCATTTCCCTTTTGTTTCCCTCTCTTTCCCTTGTGATTCATTATTCTTATATCTTCTTTATTCTTATCTTCATTATTTTTCTTAGATGCTATTGCAGTTGCCTTTTTAGATTGTAAGTTCTCACAAGTGAGACTCTTTGACCCCACTTGTATTGGATTGTACTTTAACTGTACTGTCTTACTCCATTTTGTAAAGCACTTTGCAAGCAGTTAGTACTATATAAATTATGCACAATAATAATACTATATTGTCAGGAATATAGTATGAGTTTATATATATATATATATATATATATATATATATATACCTGACTGTATACCTGACTGTATATATATATATATATATATATATATATATATATATATACAGTCAGGTCCATAAATATTGGGACATCAACACAATTCCAATCTTTTTGGCTCTATACACCACCACAATGGATTTGAAACGAAACAAACAAAATGTGTTTTGACTGCAGACTTTCAGCTTTAATTTGAGGGTATTTACATCCAAATCAGGCGAACGGTGTAGGAATTACAACAGTTTGTATATGTGCCTCCCACTTTTTAAGGGACCAAAAGTAATGGGACAATTGGCTGCTCAGCTGTTCCATGGCCAGGTGTGTGTTATTCCCTCATTATCCCATTTACAAGGAGCAGATAAAAGGTCCAGAGTTAAGGCCCGTACACACGTACCGATCGTCGGCATACAAACGTCGGTGGACGAAGGATCTGCCGATTGTACGCGTGTTAGTATGGTGCCTCCGACAGATGTCTGCGCACAATCCGCGGACAAAAGTCTTTCTTGCAAACATGAAAATATTTGTATGCCGACACCAGAACGGACGATTGTTCGCCTGTCAGTACACAATTCTGCCGACACACAGCTACAAATCCCAACACGCATGATCAAACCAAATGAGTTCCCGGAAGAATTTTCTCTAGTAAACTCAACATTTTATTCAGAAAGAACTTTCGGCTCGCGGAAGTCCAAGAAATAGGTGAAATGCGGAGCACATGCTCATCTTGATAAATGTGAGAAGAAGGAAGATGCTGCTCATAATGCCATACTTTTCTAATAAAAAGGCATGTGTTCTGTTATGATGAAGATAATGTTTGTCTATTCTATCTGTTCTATCAAATTTTAGAATTAAATAATTTGAACTCTTCACCATTATTTTTGTATTTTCACACCAAAGATCTAACTATTGATATGACCCTTTATTCTTGTATGAATTAATGTCTAAAACATATTTTTCAGGTTATGCACAATATTAAACATGTTAACAAATTCAGATAGGCCATTTTTTATTTTAAATTTTCTTTATTTTTTGGATCTCAGCAAAAAAAAAACAAAGCAAACATCAATACTTTCCGTATAATAAACTAAACATAAAAAAGGTCCATTTGGACAAAATTAAACTAGAAACTGGCAAACAGGGGTAAAATAAATAATAGGGGGTTACACAAATTAAAGTTGCTGGTAACTGTAATCAGGTTGCCATGAGGGCAGGTTTGGATCCTGCTGGCCATATTGCCACTGGCCATGTGGCATTTGGCGAGGTGGTGGGTGTTGTGGAGGTGGAGGTGGAGGTGGAGGTGGAGGGCACGGGTGCTCCTGGCATGCGTGGCTGTGCTCAGTAAGTATGCCGTTTTCTGCGTTTTGCAGCACATCCAGAATAATTTTTCTGGCATACTGACACTGCCTGAGGTCCACCTTATCCAGGATTTTGGCAGTCATATTCCCGAAGGACTCATTGGCCTCCGGTTTCCGACGTAGGGCTATGGTGGCCTCCTGGATAAACTCGTCGGTGATGTCATCCACGTGCTTCCTCTTTTGCCTCCGTTTGGCAGGAGGAGGTGGTGGTGGAAAGAGTTCCGCAGGCTCCTCAGGCTCCACAGGCTCCCCAGGCTCCTGGCTGCAACCTGGCTCCTCCTCAGTGACACTTCCCTGTTGATGAAATGAACAATTGATTAGAATGTTATAGTGTATATAAAAATGCATGTTTGTTATATTATTGTGAACAAATAGCAGACTTTACATACAGTGGCATATCTAGGGTCTCCAGTGCCCTTGTTGAGGAGCTGTATTTGGCAACAACCCCCCCCCCCCCCCCCAAGATCAATGTAAAACTGTAACCCACCCCCCCAAAAAAAAATTAAAGGGCATTAAAAGTTTCTAATTTGCCCCTTGTTTGCCCAGTGTAGAGCTCTCTAGTGGGCAATCATTGTCTCAGGTGTGAAAAAGAAAGAGAGGGTTGAGAGATAGAGAGAGGGAGAGAAAGAGGGGGTGTGAGAGAGAGAGGAGGGGGTTGCAGAGAGAGAGGGGCCTGAACTTGCAGAGGACTTGATGTAGGGCATTGAGGGTGAAGCAGTGCAGGGAAACATGAATAAGGAAGCCACCTGCCTTGCTGACCCAGAGTGAGAGACCAGAGACATGGAAGCAAGGATGGATGGATCATTTGCAGGAGCTGTTAGTTTTGTATTAAAAAAGGTTGAGCCAGAGGAATGCTGAGGCTACAGCAGTGTTTCTTAGGACCAGAGGTGTGCTGGGGATGCAGCAGTGTTTGTAAGACCGGAGGGGTGCTGGGGATGCAGTGAGAGGCAGTCTCAGTCTCCTGGTCTTTTGGCTCAGCTGCTCTCAATGTTTTACACCTGCATGAAGCAGCTCTCAATGTTTTACACCTGCATGAATCCGCCTGCAAACTGGGGGTTCTGGGGTGTGCAGGCTGAGTGGATTGTTAAAATAAACAATAAAACAATGCCAATGTTTTTGTGACCCACCCCCCTTGGCCTGCGCCCCTGGCGGTTGCCTGTCATGCCAACCCCTTGCTATGCCCGTTTACCTAAAGGGTCAATTATGGTTTAGCTTATAATTTTGTTACATGATTACATTTTAGCAGACAATATATTGTGAAATGCCATACCTGAGTAAAACTCTCCTCCAGGAAATCCTCATCCTGGCTTGGATCTACCGACACTGAGCCCTCTGCCGAAGTAGAAGGCAGTGTAGAAATTGACGGCCTGGATTCCATGGTGTCTGCCAGGAACCGCATGTTATCATAGTACCACAGCCGTGGTACATATACATTCCGTGCCCCTGCTCCAGACTGGGTGGAATCTTCTATTTTTTTTAACTCCCGCCTGTAGGCAGTGCGAATACTGTTTATTTTTTTGCGGATATAATCAAAATTTGCCCCAGGACAGACGGGCTTGTAGAAGGCCACCAAATGTTCCATGGCCTGTTTTCTGAGTTTTCGATTTTTATAATCTGCGGACTTGACTTGCCACAAACAGGGCAGTTGCCTGAACTCATCAATAAAACTTATTAAAAAGTTGTGGGTGGTGAAATTGTCCACCATATTGCAGGACAGTATATGCCTGCAAGACACAAAACAACACAAAACATATTAAAATAGCATGTATTTTGGCACATAATAAAGATATTCCTAATAAAAGCTGTATAGGGCCCAAAACACACACTTTCTATTAAAAGAGTCGTACCTTTGTTTGTGGGGAAAAGTCGTGATTCGCCGCTCGATCGTGCTCCAACTCTCGATATGTCCGCTAGCGAATCGTCGGCCGAACGATCTGGCGTCCTTTAAATACAGCGCAGGCGTCAACTCCTCCTCCAGTGGCGGGCTTGTGCAGGGGTGTGTACGTGCCGAAGATCAGGCCTACATGCGACACTCACACCTGAGGCAGTGGAATAATCATTGTTTAATTAGGAACCATGTCTCAACAATCTGGGAGCTCAATTAGTGGGGGCCGAAGTGATTGGGCCACCCGAAAATCAAGGGCTACACCCATGTCAAAGCCAGAAATGGTGGAGATGGTCTCCATTTTAGAAAAAATGGATTACGATGGAAAGTTGGCAAATTACGATCGGCCCAATGCCAGGAAAGATGGCATCATGGACAAGGTGGTGGCCTGTTTGGTCAAAAAATTCGGTGTCGAGCGATCGAAAGATCAGATTCGGAAACGGTGGTCTGACCTCAAACACCGTGAGCAGGATCAGCTTTCCCAAATCCATCGGATTTTGAAAAAAAGTAAGTTTTATTTTTTCTTTATTTTTTTAATCATGCAATATGTTTTTTATAATTTGGTGTATGTTGTATTAACATGTCTAGATTATAATGTCTATGTAAAAAGTTAGATTACTCATTTTAGTTGTCATGTCGTGATTTGATCGATCTATTGTTGATGTTTTAGTATATGACATTAAAAGTCAGGAAGCCATAGTGAAAAATATATGTATTGTGTTGCAACGAACGTTCTTTCCTGCACGAATCTTCTCAGCAAACATTCCTATTAATCACAGATTATTATTCAAACCTTTAAATAGGAGAAAAACGTAAACTCCGTGCCAAACAATGGGAAAGGAGGAGGAGAGGTTTGGCAGCTCCATCGGCAGTTGTGGAACAAGATGAGGACATGGGCACAGAAGGTGGCACAGATTCCACTAAAGGTAATTGGTTCCTATGCACTGTCAAACATTAATGTACCATATTTTTCGTAGATAACCATGTACATGTCTTCATATTTGTTACTAAAAGAGCTATCAAGCAGGGCACCATGTCCTAACAAATGTACCTCTTGTGACTTTTATGATATGGCCAATGTTTTGTATTATGTAGATGAAGACATTATTCCGGAAATAATCCTGGTGGAGCCAATAAGTGATGAGACACCAGAGCAACAAGAAGGTTGGTAGTCACAGATTTTTGTGTAGTGGTATCATAGAAATATGTGTATTTGCAATGATTGTTTAACCTTATATTCTTGTATTCCCTTGCAAATTTACATTGCAGATGTTGCATCATGCCAGGATGTGGCATCCCCAGCCAGGTCAGAAGCCCGATCTCCTGGCAACTTGCCAAGCAGCATGGAAGCCAGTTCCGAAACTGTGGAGGAACCAGGACCAAGTGTCCAAGAGCCAATTGTGTGCCCACGTAGGTTTTTTCATAATGATTTTTATCAGTGTTATTTTTAGCCTCCAATTTACAACACTAGTTCCCTATGGGAGCCTCTTTATTTGAATGGAAGTCGCACCGTAAGTCGGATCAGGATGCTCTGACTTGCGGGGCCACTTGCGTTGTGAAGATTTTTGAGGGGGAACTACACCCAAAAATTGAACAACCCACCGTGGGTGTCCCCCCAAGTTCACAACCAGGCCTTTTGTGTGTGGTATTGAGTTTGAGGGTATGCCCACAACAAAAAGACAGCGTGGGTTACCCCCAAAACCCCTACCAGACCCTTATACAAGCATGCAGCTTGTCAGGCCAGGAAAGAGAACGAGCAAGCGGACCAAACACCCCCTGGACCACAGCAGGACACATGCCCTCAACATGGGGGGGTTTTGTTGCTTTGGGCCAGGGGGCCTCTGCACCGCACACCCAAAAGCACCTTACTCCCATGTAGAGGAGGACAAGAGCCTCATCCCCACAACCCTGTCTGGTGGTTTTGGGGGGTCATGCGGCCAGGGGGTTCCTAGGTCTTTGGAAGCAACCTTTAACAAAGGGTGGCCCCCAGATCCCAGACCCCAATCACTATGTGAATGGGTATGGGGTACATAGTACCCCTACACATTAACCACATAAATGGAAGTGTATGTGAATAACGACAGGAGACGTTTATGAAATGTTCTTAAATATCTTCATCCGGTCTTCTCCACTCTGCTCTTTGGATCTTCTCCTCTCCACTCTTCTGCTGTCCAATCTTCTGCTCTTATGTTGTCTGCTCTTTTGCCCTAGGCTCTTCTTCTTCCTCCTGTCCTCCTCCAATGCTGTTGCCGTGCATTCTGCCCGTCTCTGGTCTCTGCATCTTAATATATATACATTACAACCATGCCCTCACAATGACGTCATCATGCGTTCACACCCCTAATGAATATATAGTAAGCTCAGGAGACCGGCAGAATCATCAGCAACAGCATCGGAGGAGGACAGGAGGAAGAAGAAGAGCCTAGGGCAAAAGAGCATAAGAACAGGGTAGGTATTAACTCGAGAGGAATTTAAGATTACCTGGACACCAAATGTTTCTCTATTATTATGACCTCATGTAGGTGATTCACATTGACTCATTTTTTTTTAATTTTTACAGACCATGTTTTACATAGTTGCACATTAGCCAAATTGACCCGTGAGGCTCTCCAATGCTGCGCAGACCTGGAACAAATAAAGGAGACTGCAACGGCATTACAAATCAAAATGCGCAATTTTGTGGACATGATTGGCAAATTTTAAGCCACAATTTTACTAGGTTTTTAATGTTTGTATTGGGATGTTCCTGATGTTACAATTTTTTAAGAATGTTTTAGGGCATTTTAATTACACTCAGATGTTAAAGAGTGTACCCAAGTTTGGGAAAAGCACTTTACAACACCCTAACCCTAACCCTAACCCTAACCCTAACCCTAACCCTGTGAATGTTTGATACTAAAACGTTTTTACATTCAACAATGTGTGTTCAATTCTTTATTAGACTTTAGTTGGGGGGTCGAGGTCTAAAGCTGTGTAAAGAAGCACTAAATGTATGATGGCTGTCCTATTCCCATATTTACATGTTAATGAAAGCATTTTGGTCACTGCCATATGCGAGTTGCTGGAGGTGTCAATGAAATGTTAAAGATACCCCCAGTTTTAACGCATATCACAGTGCGATCTGACATTTCACACAGGATCGGATCACACAAGTTTGAACGATTGTGCGATCCTATCCTGATGCGGCTGAATAAATGCATCATGTGCGACTTTTGTGCGAGTGCAGTGCGAATTGAGCCATACAAACTGTATAGCTGATTTTCGCATGAACATCTGATCGCATGTAATAAAGGAGCAGTGCGCTACGATATTACATGCCATCAGATGTGCAGTGTGAATTGAGACATACACTTTGTATGGCTACATTCGCACTGAACACGCATACAAGTCGCACATGACCCTTTATTTCTGATGTATCTGGATTGGATCGCACAGTGCTTAACACTTGTGGAATACAATCCTGTGGAAAAAGTAAGTGGCGGGTCACCCTTATGCAATGCTGGAAGGCTGCAAAGTCGCAGACTTCCCGCATCGCATAAGTGTGACTCAACACTCAAGGTACTAGCAGTCCTAGGATTCAATATGGCATTGATATTGCCAGTAGCAATCAGTGTAGGGAGATCAGTGTAATCTATAGTGTATTGCTTGTTCGTTGCTCTAGTTCACTTTCCATTACCTATATATATAACACTTTGAGATGAACAATGATCAAGTTTCACATAACACTGACATATCCTAACATTGGTGGGCAGTGAGAAGGATGTCATAAATGAACACAACATAACAGGTGTAGGTACTTTGTTAATACCCTAATGTATTATATGAAATATATAGTATGGGCAACTTCTGGACAATGAACACCAATGTAAGGTGACATTAGATGAACCTTGGGTGTGACCTAGTTCTCAATGTGACAGGGTTTGTGTACATTTTGTGGGGTGCAGAAGGCCCTTGTATTTACACCACTGGCTAAAAAATAACACATGGCCATCATCACTTTGGATCAGCTGGTGAGAGACTACAGTCAAGAAACACACTGATGAATGTATTAACCCTTCCAAAGTCACACATATATAACACATGATTAACCCAAATAATTGTGTTTGGCATATGTGCCCAAATGATTATAATCCACAATACAGAATCATTGCAATTTTTGTTTAATGTGTTGAAAAATAATATATCTCTGACATTTATCTTGTGTGTCCAATCTTTAACAAGATTAATGGGTGTGTGACAGTGATTGCTGCCAGGACACAGCTCCTCTCCCCACGAAATAGTCCAGATATTCCTGGCGGATCTGACGGGCCCTGTGTGATGCCAATGCTGACCGTCCAACTTCCATTGACGTCATGGACTCCACTTGGTTAGAAGGTTGGGCCTCTCCACTTGTACCTGGCATAGCAGGGTCAGTATCCAGTTGCTGCAAGACATAATTTTGTGCATTCCTGCGTAGGAAGTTGTGCAAAATGCAGCAACACAAGACCACATTATCCACTTTGTACAGTGCCAGGTTTATGGACGTCAGGAATATCCGGAACCGGTTGGCCATTATCCCGAAGGCATTCTCCACAACTCTGCGAGCTCTGGACAACCGGTAGTTGTAAATCCTTTGGTCTGGGGTGAGGTTCCTCTGAGGGTAGGGCTTCATGAGATGCTCCCCAAGCGCAAAAGCCTCATCTGCGATAAACACAAAGCTCATACCCTCAACAGTTTGCTCCCTGGATGGCAGGTTCAGAGTGCCGTTCTTTAGACGACGAGCGAACTCCGTCTGATCAATAACTCCCCCATCCGAATTGCGGCCATTTTTGCCAATATCCAAAAAAATAAACTCATAGTTTGCATTAACTATGGCTAGCATGACTATACTAAAAAAACCTTTATAATTATAATAAAATGTGCCGGAATTCGGAGGGGGGACAATGCGGACGTGCTTCCCATCAATAGCACCCCCACAATTGGGAAAATTCCACTTCTCCAGAAATTGATCAGAAATCTCCAGCCATTGCTCTGCGTTTGAAGGAAACTGTGGGGAAAAAATAAAAAAAATAAAATTAGTGCTTGAGCACATCACATTATTAATTACACACACAGTTGTCTGTTAAATGCTTATGCAACTTGCTAAAAAAATATACAACAGGAAGGCAAAGGTTTGGATATGGGGATGTAACATCTACATACATTTATTTTCAACCTCCTATTGTTCTTATATTGTAAAGGGCCATACACACTAGAAGATTCTCTGAAGACTTTTTCGTGCAGATTTACCTTTTCTATGTAGTGCAAGGGCCTACCAGATTGCATAGGATTTGAAAGTGTTTGTTGGACCTCATATTATTTGGTTTTGGTAAATCGGAAGGATAAATTGTTCTGACAATCTTCTAGTGTGTATGGCCCATTATACTCACCAGCTAGAGCTGAGATTTACAAACTACGGCCATCCAGCTGTTGCAGAACTACACATCCCATGAGGCCTTGTAATTCTCTGACATTCACAGACATGACTAGGCATGATGGAAATTGAAGTTCGTGAACAACTGGTGGCCCATAGTTTGAAGACCTCTGAACTTGAGCTTTGGTATATGCTGACTTTGAGATTTAGCATGTGGGTGGGGGGATGGGTAAGTAAAACTGGGCATTTATACATCAATTAGGGCTTGTGGTCAGTGAAGGTTTTAACATCATTACATAAACATACAGAATCATAGGTGGGAATGGATGGACTGATGTATTTTAGATAAATCATTAACTAGGTACTAAAACATTGGCCAAGGAATAATTGTTTGAGGGAAAGCAATAAAATGACCCAAATTCAAAATACTGTTAACAGGCAATGCGTTTAGGGACACATAGGAGAGAATGGTGGGGTGGTTAGTGGGTAATTTTACAAATGGTTAAAGATAATCTACATCTTTACTACTATGTGCATGCGGACAGAGGGTAGTTTACAAATAATGGCCTGTGTCAATTGCTGTACATCCAAAAACATCATAATTCAGGTGAAACTAGTAATACATGTAATGTAATGTAAAAAATCAAACATACCTTGATATAGTCCTTCTGCAAGACCTTGATGATGGCAGAGCAGGTCTCAGGGATGATGACTCCAAGAGCTTGGGGGGAGATGCCTGTGGTGAACTTCAGATCCTGCAGGCTTCTCCCTGTTGCAAGATACCTCAACGTCGCAATTAACCTTTGCTCAGGAGTAATTGCAAGCCGCATACAAGTATCCTGCTTCAGAATATAGGGGGACACCAGGGCAAGAAGACGGTAAAAGATGGGATCCGTCATCCTCAAATAATTCCTGAAGTCATCAGGATTATTTTCCTGGAGCTCCCTCAGCAAGGACATATGAGAAAATTGATCACGGTTAAGCAACCAATTTTTCGTCCAGGAGGTCCGCTTCTTCTTCCTATTGCTCGTACGTCGTCTCAGAGCCAAAACTCCAACACTAACGACAGCAACGGACGAATTCACGGTCGCCATAATAAATTCTCGAACGATGTCTCGGAAAATAGCGAAATGTCGTCAACCAAACAAATGCTACCGAAATCAGCGCGAGATGCCCAGAAGGGTCACGGCCAAACACTCACTTCCTCTTTTGTAGCGGCGAACGTGCGTGGAACGTAGTGACGTCATTTTCTGTCGGAAGACAAATGTCCTGGGCAAGTTTGGAGCACTTTTCAACAGACAAACAACAAACACACCAGCCGCGAACATTTGTAGGACGTTCCGTCGGCCGACGATCGGTACGTGTGTACGGGCCTTTAATTTCAAGTGTTCTATTTGCTTTCGGAATCTGTTGCTGTCAACTCTCAATATGAGATCCAAAGAGCTGTCACTATCAGTGAAGCAAGCCATCATTAGGCTGAAAAAAACAAAACAAACCCATCAGAGAGATAGCAAAAACATTAGGTGTGGCCAAATCAACTGTTTGGAACATCTTTAAAAAGAAAGAACGCACCGGTGAGCTCAGCAACACCAAAAGACCCGGAAGACCACGGAAAACAACAAAACAAGACCAAGACCAAGAAAACACCCTTCACAACAGTTGGCCAGATCAAGAACACTCTCCAGGAGGTAGGTGTATGTGTGTTAAAGTCAACAATCAAGAGAAGACTTCACCAGAGTGAATACAGAGGGTTCACCACAAGATGTAAACCATGGGTGAGCCTCAAAAACAGGAACGCCAGATTAGAGTTTGCCAAACAACATCTAAAAAAGCCTTCACAGTTCTGGAACAACATCCTATGGACAGATGAGACCAAGATCAACTTGTACCAGAGTGATGGGAAGAGAAGAGTATGGAAAAGGAAAGGAACTGCTCATGATCCAAAGCATACCACCTCATCAGTGAAGCATGATGGTGGTAGTGTCATGGCGTGGGCATGTATGGCTGCCAATGGAACTGGTTCTCTTGTATTTATTGATGATGTGACTGCTGACAAAAGCAGCAGGATGAATTCTGAAGTGTTTCAGGCAATATTATCTGCTCATATTCAGCCAAATGCTTCAGAACTCATTGGACGGCGCTTCACAGTGCAGATGGACAATGACCCGAAGCATACTGCGAAAGCAACCAAAGAGTTTAAGGGAAAGAAGTGGAATTTTATGCAATGGCCAAGTCAATCACCTGACCTGAATCCGATTGAGCATGCATTTCACTTGCTGAAGAAAAAACTGAAGGGAAAATGCCCCAAGAACAAGCAGGAACTGAAGACAGTTGCAGTAGAGGCCTGGCAGAGCATCCCCAGGGATAAACCCCAGCATCTGGTGATGTCTATGCATTCCAGACTTCAGGCTTTAATTGACTGCAGAGGATTTGCAACCAAGTATTAAAAAGTGAAAGTTTGATTTATGATTGTTAACCTGTCCCATTACTTTTGGTCCCTTAAAAAGTGGGAGGTACATATACAAACTGTTGTAATTCCTACACACTTCACCTGATTTGGATGTAAATACCCTCAAATTAAAGCTGAAAGTCTGCAGTTAAAGCACATCTTGTTTGTTTCATTTAAAATCCATTGTGGTGGTGTATAGAGCCAAAAAGATTAGAATTGTGTAGATGTCCCAATATGTATGGACCTGACTGTATATACATATATATGCGTATATATATATATATATATATATATATATATATATATATATATATATATATATATATATATACTCACCGGGCACTTGTTAGGTAAACCTTGCTAGTACCATGTTGGACCCCTTTTTGCCTTCAGAACTGCCCTAATTCTTCCTGGCATAGATTCAACAAAGTGTTGGAGTTATTCTTCTGAGATTTTGGTCCATATTGACATGATAGCATCATGCAGTTGCTGCTGCTTAGTCGACTGCACATTCATGATGCAAATCTCCCGTTCCACCATATCCCAAAGGTGCTCTATTGGATTGAGATCTGGTAACTGTGGAGGCTATTGGAGTACAATGAACTTATTGTCATGTTCAACAAACCAGTGGTGAGATGATTTAAGCTTTGAAACATGGTGCATAATGCTGCTGGAAGTAGCCATCAGAAAATGGGTACACTCTAGTCATAAAGAGATGGACATGGTCAGCAACAATATGCAGGTAGGCTGTGGCATTTAAACGATGCTCAATTAAAACTAAGGGGCCCAAAGTGAGACAAGAAAATATCCCCCACACCATTACACCACCACCAGCCTGAACTGTTGATACAAGAGTTAGGCATGCTTCCATGTTGTTTACGCCAAATTCTGACCCTACTATCTTCATGTTGCATCAGACCAGGCAATGTTTTTCCAATCTTCTATTGTCCAATTTTGGTGAGCCTGTGGGAACTGAAACCTTAGTTTCCTGTTCTTAGCTGACAGGAGTGGCACTTGGTGTGGTCTTCTGCGGCTGTAGCACATTTGCTTCAAGGTTTGATGTGTTGTGCCTTCAGAAATGGTATTCTGCATACCTTGGTTGTAACGAGTGGTTATTTGAGTTACTGTTGCCTTTCTATTATCTCGAATCAGTCTTCTCATTCTCCTCTGACCTCTGACTGCAACAAGGCATTTTGATCCACACAACTGCAGCTCACTGGATATTTTCTCTCTTTCAGACCATTCTCTGTAAACCTCTACAGATGGTTGTGCATGAAAATCCCAGTAGATCAGCAGTTTTTGAAATACTCACCAGCCTGACCAGCCCGTCTGGCACCAACAACCATGCCACGTTCAAAGTCACTTAAAGGGATTGTAAAGGCAGAAGGTTTTTTTATCCTAATGCATTATGATAAAAAAAACCTTCCGTGTGCAGCAGCCCCCACTCAGCCCCCCTAATACTTACCCAAGCCCATTTCTATCCAGAGATGTTGCAGGAGTGTCTCAGCTGTCCGAGACTCCGCTCCTCGTTGGCTGAGAGAGCAGCGTTACTCGATTGGCTCCTGCTGCTGTCAATCAAAATCAATCAGCCAATCAGGGGACAGAGGGGGCACGGTCGGGGCGCGGGTCCATCTGAATGGACACAGGGAGCTGTGACTGAGCTTGGGTGCCCCCATAGCAAGCTGCTTGCTGTGGGGGCACTCAACAGGAGTGAGGGGCCAGGAACACAGAAGAGGGACCTGAGAAGAGGAGGATCTGGGCCACTCTGTGCAAACCCAACTGCACAGAGGAGGTAAGTATAACATGTCTGTTATTAAAAAAAAAAAAAAAAAAACAGACTTTACAATCCCTTCAGCAAGTCGTCTTCATCATGTCTAGATGCCTAAATGCATTGAGTTGCTGCCATGCGATTGGCTGATTAGCAATTTGTGTTACCAAGCAATTGAACAGGTGTACCTAATAAACTGGCCAGTGATTGTATATACAGTGCTTTGCGAAAGTATTCGGCCCCCTTGAACCTTGCGACCTTTTGCCACATTTCAGGCTTCAAACATAAAGATATAAAACTGTAATTTTTTGTGAAGAATCAACAACAAGTGGGACACAATCATGAAGTGGAACGAAATTTATTGGATATTGCAAACTTTGTTAACAAATAAAAAAACCGAAAAATTGGGCAAGCAAAATTATTCAGCCCCCTTAAGTTAATACTTTGTAGCGCCACCTTTTGCTGCGATTACAGCTGTAAGTCGCTTGGGGTATGCCTCTATCAGTTTTGCACATCGAGAGACTGATATTTTTGCCCATTCCTCCTTGCAAAACAGCTCGAGCTCAGTGAGGTTGGATGGAGAGCGTTTGTGAACAGCAGTTTTCAGTTCTTTCCACAGATTCTCGATTGGATTAAGGTCTGGACTTTGACTTGGCCATTCTAACACCTGGATATGTTTATTTGTGAACCATTCCATTGTAGATTTTGCTTTATGTTTTGGATCATTGTTTTGTTGGAAGACAAATCTCCGTCCCAGTCTCAGGCAGGGCCGGCCTTTGGGGTGTGCGCGCTGTGCGGCCGCACGGGGCGCCATGGGCAACAGGGGCGCCGTGCGGCCATCACAGCTCGCAGACTGTTTACTCAGGAGTCCAAACGAGTAGTAGCAGCAGGCGCTGCCACGTCCCCCTGCCCTGTGACTGGGTGAAGAGCTAAGAGAGCAAAGGATCGGGATCGGCTGCCTCGGCACCTGAAAAAAAAATGGCTGCTGACAGCTCCCGAAAGGCACACTGCGCAGGCGCCGCTGCTCGGGTCCCGAACACGCTCGGGTATTCTCGGGTAGACGGCGCAGGCGCATGCGCAGTGGCGTCTAAGCGCCGGGACTCGGGAGGCGCCATTTTTAAATGTAAAGCCAGTAGCCACCTTCTGCAGAACAGGTAAGTCACATTGTTACTGGCTGCTGCTGCCGCCTGGCTGCCTGTGTCGTTATCTATTTTAAATTAAGCTAAATACTATTTTATTGAAGGGGAGGCTAATAAGGGACTTGTCTTAACATAAGGAAAAAAAAAAAAAAAGAAGAATTAAAATACAAGAAAATAATACAATACTTAAAAATAATATTTTACTACATAATTGCATCGGTAATGGCACAGTTACATACATGTATGTAATGCATGTATGTAATGTATATGTATGTAATGTATGCCTTTCATGTAATGTATGCATCATGTAATGTAATGTATGTATGTATGTTATGCATGTTATGTAATGTATGCATGTAATGTAATGTATGCATGTAATGTATGTAATAATGTAATGTATACATGTATGTAATGTATGTATGTAATGTATGCGTGTAATGTTATGTATGTAATGTAATGTATGCATGTATGTAATGTAATATATGTATGTAATGTATTGTATACATGTATGTATGTAATGTATGTATGTAATGTGAGTGATGTATGTAATGTAATGTATGTAACCGTTTGTACACTGTAATCATTATTTGCACTTTGGCGCTGCATTATTTATTCATTTTGGCCTGTTTTACATGCACCTCATAAAGTCCCTGCCTTTTTGAGGAGGATTAATTAGAGTGAATCACCATCCAACCTGAATATTGGATATACAGTACTCTGTAATAAAACGTATATATTTATAATCTTACCAGCCAATGCATACAAATGTCGCGGCGGCGTTAAATCTATACATGTGAGGTATCGCCACAAACTTTAAAGTGAGAGCAACAGTTCTAGCCCAAGACGTTCTCTGTAGCTCTAAACTGGTAACCTGTAAAAAATGTTAAAGCGTTGCCTAAGGAGATTTTTAAGTAACGAAGTTTGGCGCCATTCCACGAGTGTGCGCAATTTTGAAGCAATGACATGTTAGGTATCTATTTTCTCGGTGTAACATCATCTTTCACATTATACAAAAAAAATTGGGCTAACTTTAGTGTGTTTTTTTTTCCTCTTTATGTTTAGGTGACCAGGGGGGCGAGGGGTGAAGATGGGCGGGGGGGGGGGGGAGCCACAGGATTAGCTCGCACAGGGCGCCTGAACACCTAAGGCCGGCCCTGGTCTCAGGTCTTTTGCAGACTCCATCAGGTTTTCTTCCAGAATGGTCCTGTATTTGGCTCCATCCATCTTGCCATCAATTTTAACCATCTTCCCTGTCCCTGCTGAAGAAAAGCAGGCCCGAACCATGATGCTGCCACCACCATGTTTGACAGTGGGGATGGTGTGTTCAGGGTGATGAGCTGTGTTGCTTTTACGCCAAACATAATGTTTTGCATTGTTGCCAAAAAGTTTGATTTTGGTTTCATCTGACCAGAGCACCTTCTTCCACATGTTTTGTGTGTCTCCCAGGTGGCTTGTGGCAAACTTTAAACGACACTTTTTAGGGATATCTTTAAGAAATGGCTTTCTTCTTGCCACTCTTCCATAAAGGCCAGATTTGTGCAGTATACGAATGATTGTTGTCCTATGGACAGAGTCTCCCACCTCAGCTGTAGATCTCTGCAGTTCATCCAGAGTGATCATGGGCCTCTTGGCTGCATCTCTGATCACTCTTCTCCTTGTATGAGCTGAATGTTTAGAGGGACGGCCAGGTCTTCGTAGATTTGCAGTGGTCTGATACTCCTTCCATTTCAATATTATCACTTGCACAGTGCTCCTTGGGATGTTTAAAGCTTGAGGAAATCTTTTTGTATCCAAATACGGCTTTAAACTTGTCCACAACAGTATCTCAGAACTGCCTGGTGTGTTCTTTGTTCTTCATGATGCTCTCTGCGCTTTAAACGGACCTCTGAGACTATCACAGTGCAGGTGCATTTATATGGAGACTTGATTACACACAGATGGATTCTATTTATCATCATTAGTCATTTAGGTCAACATTGGATCATTCAGAGATCCTCACTGAACTTCTGGAGAGAGTTTGCTGCACTGAAAGTAAAGGGGCTGAATAATTTTGCACGCCCAATTTTTAAGTTTTTTATTTGTTAACAAAGTTTGAAATATCCAATTAATTTCGTTCCACTTCATGATTGTGTCCCACTTGTTGTTGATTCTTCACAAAAAAACTACAGTTTTATATCTTTATGTTTGAAGCCTGAAATGTGGCAAAAGGTCCCAAAGTTCAAGGCACTGTATATAAATATGTTTGTGTGTGTGTGTATTGCATTACAGTTCAGTCCAGCCAGAAAATAAAATTTTAGGATTGTTGGCCCACTTTTATTTAAAAAAAAACTTAAAAGTTCCAAGAAAATGGTTGCCCTTGGAAGGGGTTTCCACCATTATAACAAATACAAAGAAAAATGACAAGCCTTACACCTTATGCTTTTGGTCTGGTCCTTATGACCATTTCTCTGCATCACAACTCTGCAGCTCTCTTGGCCCTCTCACATCTCCCTGCTGCACTGGCCCATACCCTGGCCTGGTCAGGGGACATGGGATTGTATGGTTGGGTTTTCTTTACTGTTTTTTGTTTTTTATCGGTTGAACCAGATGGACTTGTGTCTTTTTTCAACCTGACTAACTATGTAAATGACCACCTGTCTCCTGGGTGGAACCTTGAGCTACTTTCATGTTCCTGGTTAGAAGGGCTTCACACACCTGCACATAAAGCCCACTGGTCTCCAGTAAGAGCTGGACAAAGGATTAGAGACTCCATCCCTCCCAAAATTTTTGAAGCCTCTGAACCCCAGAACCCAATCTGGTAGCTACAAAAACCAGAGAAAACTGAAAGACTCCACTCACATTAGCAATTCTGTAGCCCCGTAAATCTGCCTCCTTGAGAACCCTGTGCCATTTACCTCTTTTTACACAGGGACAGGGCCTAGCATTGACACAATATATATATATAGTCCTCCCATGTATTTTAGATAACAGAAGGATTGTTACTTTTCATGCTATCACTCCAGCATTCCATCTCTTATTTCACACAGTACCGATACTAATGACCAAGAAATATTCTCTATGCTTCTATAAATGATTTACAAGTCCTCAGGCATTTAAGCTATGCCATTCTGTCTGTAAATGAAATATTTGGTCTTTTCAAGTTGCTTGCAGTTTAGGAAGTGCAGTTCAATCTATAACCAAGGATATAAAAAACTTTTTGAAATCTGAATTTATTATTGTTACTCGATGTTATAGTCATTTGGATTGAGAGTGTTAAAATAAATAACACAATAGAACTGTAACAAAATAAATGTAGAAAGACGAAGGAATGCGAAAAAAGGTAAATTAACATGTGTACCTGTTCACAAGTGGTTACAGGCTAGAACACAAGTGAAAAAAGTAGGGAAGGCAACAAGCAAGTCTGTAGGCCTACTTTTTGGGTGCACATTATGTTATGTTAACCACTTAAGCTCCGGAATGTTTTACCCCCTTGCTGACCGGAGCACTTTTTGCTATTTGGCACTGCGCTGTTTTAACTGGTAATTGCGCAGTCATGCAACACTGCACACAAACTAAATTTCTGTCTTTTTTTCCCCACAAATAGAGCTTTCTTTTGGTGGTATTTGATCACCACTGAGATTTTTATATTTTTGCTATATAAATGAAAAAAAGACCGACATTTTTTTAAAACAATTATATTTTCTAGTTTTTGTTATAAAAAAATCCAATAAACTACATTTTTGTTATACATTTAGGCCAAAATGTTTTAAGCTACATCTCTTGGGTAAAAAAAAAAAAAAAAAATTAAATAAGCATATATTTATTGGTTTTCGCAAAAGCTATACGCATATTTACGCAGCTTTTAGTTTTTGACTGCCTATTTAATTTCTTGAGGTGCCAAAATGGCAGGGCAATACAAAAAAAACCCCAAATTACCCCTTTTTGGAAAGTAGACATCCCAAGAAATTTCGTGAGAGGCATGCTGAGCCCATTGAACATTTAATTTTTTTGTCACAAGTGATTGAAAAATGACAAAAAAAAAGTTATCACTGAAATTATATATTGCTCAGATATGCCATGGTATTTGTGGAATTACACCTAAAAATACATTTTGCTGCTTCTCCTGAGTAGAGGGATACCACATGTGGGACTTTTTGGGAGCCTAGCTGCGTACAGGACCCCGAAAACCAATCACTGCCTTCAGAATTTCAAAGGGCGTACAGTAAATTGCTCACTTCACTTCCTCACTTCCTATCACAGTTTTGGAGGCCCTGAAATGTCAAGATAGCACAAAACCCCCTCAAACGACCCATTTTGGAAAGTAGACACCACAAGCTATTTGCTGAGAGGCATGCTGAATCCATGGAATATTTTATTTTTTTGCCTTAAGTTTCGTGAAAATGACCAAACATTTTTTTTTTTTTTTACACAAAGTTGAAACCATTTACATTTTCCTTTCCTTTATTAATTTTCCAAAACAAATGAGAGCTGAAAAATACTCACCATGCCTCCTAGCAAATACTTTGGGGTGTCTACTTTCCGAAAAGGGGTAATTTAGATGGGTTTTGTGCTATCTTGGAATTTCATGGCCTCCGAAACTGTGATAGGTAGTGTGGAAAGGCTTAGAAAGCCTGAAGACAGTGATTGGATTTCGGGGACCTGTACATGGCTAGACTGCCAAAAAGCCTCACACGTGTGGTATAACTGTACTTCTTTTTGGAATAAATAAATAACTGTACTCAGGAGAAGCAGCAGAATGTATTTTGGGGTGTCCTTTTACATATACCCATGGCATGTGTGAGCAATATATCATTTAAGTGACAGCTTTGTGCAAAAAAAAACCGTTGTCGTTTTCCCGAAACTTGTGGCAAAATATAAAATATTCCAAGACCCCAACATGCCTCTCAGCAAATACCTTGGAATGTCTACTTTGCGAAAAGATGTAATTTGGGGGGGGGGGGTGCTATCTTGGCATTTCATGGCCTACTAAACTATGATAAGTAGTGAGGAGTGAAATCAACAATTTATGCTCTTTAGAAAGCTTCAAGGCGGTGATTGGTTTTCGGGGTCCTGTACACGGCTATGCTCCCAAAAAGTCTCACACATGTGGTATCCTTGTACTCAGGAGAAGCAGCAGAATGTATTTTGGGGTGTAATTCCACATATACCCATGGCATGTGTGAGCAATATATAATTTAGTGACAACTTTGTGTAAAAAAAAAAAAAAAAATGTGTAATTTTCCCGAAACTTGTGGCAAAATATAACATATTCCATGGATTCAACATGCCTCTCAGCAAATAGCTTGGGGTTACTACTTTACAAAAGGGAGTCTTTTGGGGGGTATTTTGTGAACTGTCCTGGCATTTTATGCCAAATATTAGAAGCCTATGCCACACATCACCCACTCTTCTAGCCCCTTGAAGACCAAGCCCTTTTTGCAAAAAAATTAATTTGAACCCCCAAACATTATTGGGTGTTCAAACATAATAACAGTGGGTGTTGCAATTTTTTTTTCACACAGTGTTTGCGCAGCGATTTTTCAAATGCAATTTTTTGGGGAAAAAAACACTTTTTGAAATTTTAATGCACAAAAACACAATATATTGCCCAAATGTTTGGTAAAATATAAAAGATGTTTTAACGCCGAGTACATAGATACAAAACTCGACATGTTTTCAAATTGTGCACACCCGTACAGCGGCGACAAACTACATACATTTTGTTTTTTTTTTTATAATGTATTTTATTGAAAAATTTTGATGTATAGATAGAAAACATAGCCTTTGGACATTCTCTGTCGACTACATAAAATATAGAACTACTAATAACACCTCCTATTATAAAACCCCGCCCCAAAGAAAGGGGGGACAGAAACAACACACCTTCTATACACCTTGCTCTGTCATTCTCTTATAAAATTATTTCAAGGGTTGATGAATTATAAGGAGATTCCTGTTCCCTCTCAACCATCAGGATAATGTATCTGAAGAATATTAACTTGTGTTTAGAATCCTACCTGAACACATGTAATGTGAGTCCCTGCAGAGGAGTAAATTTGTTCATATCATAAACTAAAGCTTATCAGGGGGGAATGAATTCAGTCTGTGGACTCCTGATCATCTGTTGTGCATTCCGAATTTGTCCACAATTGACAGACCTTCTCAAATTTCCTACTTGAGCACTATCGCCTTCCTGGTATAAAATAAAAAGAGACACAAGAGAGTACGTATCGCTCTACTAACAGCCAGAGAGTCAACTGACCCCAGGAGGCAAACACCAACTTATACAGGGACGGACTGACAACTCATGGGGCCCCCCAGCAATCGGAGTTCATGGGGCCCCCAGGTTTAAAGATGGCCACCACGCGGCAGCCATCATAATGACGCAACATTAATGTGGCAAGGCCGTGTGGAGGGGCACCAAGCTCCGCGACATGCAGAGTGGCAGGAGACCTAAAGCTGGTGACCCAATAAAGGCACCAGGAGCCTCTTATGTAAAGCGCCACCTTAACAGCATCATGGGCCCCTGGGCAAAGTAATACACTGGGGCCCCTACCAAGGAGATGGTGATCTGCGGTGTGCGTAGTGTGCTGCAGCACACTGTGGGTGTGGCTAAATTATGCTGCATATTGGGTGTGCTTTTTTAAATCTAATTAAAAATTTTATTTTTAGTTTTTACAAGTTTCTCTATTTTTTTTACATTTTCATTTATTTTTTTATTTTAATTGTTCAATTTGTTTTCATATAAGTTTTTTATGAAGTATCATGGGTCTACATAGACCCCTGAAGTCTCATTTTTGAGACAGAGAAAGGGACTAAGGACACATCCACAGTCCCTTTCTCTGTAGCCTTAGCTGCACTGCAGATGAATAAACTGGAGACAGAGGCTCCTGCTCATTCACGAACTGAAGCATAGAAACCACAAATATCTGCAGCTGCTGCCGACGGGAGAAGAAAAGGAGGGGGCACTCTGGAGGTTATAACCTACAGAATCCCCCTTACATCTTCCAGAGTGCCTCCTTACATCCTCCAAAGTGTCTCCTTAGTAATACTGTACTAAGAGGGTACTCTGGAGGAAATAAGAGGGCACTCTAGAAGCACTAATGGGCACTCTGGAGGAGTTAATACCTTCAGAGTGCACCCTTGCATCCTCCTGTAGAGTTCCCCTTATGTTCTGCTCCTCCAGGGTGCCCCTATTTAACCACTTGCCTACTGTGCACGTACCCCAGTTTTGCTGAACCCAGTTCTCAGCTTTCAGTGCTGTTGCACTTTGAATGACAATTGCCTGGTCATCCAACACTTTACCCAAACAAAACTTTTATAATTTTTTTTTACACAAATAGAGCTTTCTTTTGGTGGTATTTATTACCACTGGGGTTTTTATTTCTTGCTAAATAAATTTAAAAAAATGTTGAAAAGTAAGTTTGTTACAACATTTAGCAAACAGGTAATTTTTCTCCTTCACTGATTTGCACTGATAAGGCTACACTGATAGGCTGCATGATGGGCACTGAAGAGGAGGCAATGATAAGTACTGGTAGGTGGCACAGATTGCAAGCACTGGTGGACACTGTTGCGGCTTCACTGATTATCAGTGTAGATGTCCCTTTTACAGAAGCCGGTTATCAGTTCTCTTCTCCCTTTTCTTACTCTGTCAGCATGAGAAAATAAAAGCTGATAACCAGCTTCTGTTTACATTGTGATCAAATGGGATTGGACACAGCTGACCACATGATAAAAGTCGCTGATTGGCTCTTTACCTCAATATGTGATCAGTAGTTTCTGTAGGACACTGCGGTCACAGAGCATGGTGGGTGCAATCATGGGAGGACGTCATATGATGGCCTCCCAGAACTGTCTGCCCATACTGTAGCCATCATACGGCTATAGTGCGGTTGACAAGTGGTTTATTACCTCCTGGCCTGGCCACAACTCATGAGTGGCTGCTGATAAAACACTTTAGAAAAACAACTCCTAGTCTGGAGCCAGCCAATTAGTAAACTGCCGAGCTTGGTCTCTACTTGTGTGGCGGGAATGTGTGTGTGTGAATTTAGGTCACATCCCACTGCCTGATCTGAGGTTGATCACAGCAGTTCTCTAATTGGCCGGCTCCAGACTGTGCATGCACAGTTCAGAGTCACCAAGAAGGATTTTTTTTTCTAAAGTCTTTACTGCCAGCTACTTGTGAGTTGTGGGTGCCGGGCGGCCAGGCCAGCAAAGGAGCCAGATGTATTTGTGCTTGGTTCCCCTTTGTCTTGCCCACAGAAATCGTAGGTGCAGCAAATTGCGGGTAGCAGGGCCAGAATTTGTAATGACAGGCCAGGCTACTGCTGAGCAAGTCAATGTGCCCCCTCACCTATTGTGGTATTTGAGTGAGCTCAGGGAGATTCACAGCACCAGACATGCAGAGAATGCAGGGACATGAGGTGTGCTGGCTGTAAGGCTGAAAAGGAGCCAGTGCAGTGACCTCTGTTATCAAGCCAGAGAGAGGAGGGGGGTGGGGCACGGAAAGGATCACAGAGGCATGGTTCAGTGGCAAGGACAGGCAAGAGAGCTCTCTCACCATGTGTCTGCTCCAGATGTTTGGCAACAGTCAGGGGCGGGATCCTACTGGCCCCGGGCCCTCGGGCAGTGCCCAATATGCCCAAATGGTCAGTCCGCCCCTGCCTGTATAGTAGTTAGGGTAGATATAAACTGAGTTACTTCCTGACAGTAGTTACTAATCTGAGGGCACTCCCAAAAGATATGGGCAAATCCAGCAGGGTCACCAGAGTATCTCCAACAGCAAGAAGAGAAATTAGGGTATATACAATGTAGTCATTGTGGTGTAAAATAAATTATGTGCACTACTTTAAGTTGGATCAGGCGGTCTTTAGTCGATATTAGTGCTTGAAATGGGCTGTCCCAGAGATCTTCCCAGTCTTGTCCAAGTCCTGCTCCTCCGAACACCACGCAATTAGCAGGGCATCTAACTACATACATTTGTAAAAGCCTTTACCACTTTAGATTTACAGAGGAGGTCTACTACTAGAACTACTGCCCTCAATCTGACATTTGCGGTGATACCTCACATGCATGGTGCAATTGCTGTTCACATATGATAAGACCAATGCTTGCGTTTGCTTTTGCGTGCGAGCACGGGGGGACAGGAGTGCTTTCATTTTTTATTTTTTTTGGCCTTTTTAATTTATTTTAACAGTCCCTTTCAATTTTTTTTTTTTTTTTCATTTTTATTGTTATCACAAGGAATTTAAACATCCCCTATGATAACAATAAGTAGTAACAGGTACTCTTTTTTGAAAAATGTGGGGTCTATTAGACTCTAGATCTATCCTCTGCCCCTAAAGAATCTGACCACACCAAGATCGATGTGATAAAATGCTTTCCCAATCTCCCAATGGCACTGGTTATATCCGGCCAAACTGAAGTCATGAAATGCTTGTAGCTTCCATTTTCTTAGGCCATAGAGATGATTGGAGCCATTCTGGTCTCCGATCAGCTCTATGGTCAGCTAGCCGAACCACTGACTGCATTCTCAGGTTCCCCAGTAGGACAGGAGAGCCCATGAAAACCATGGAAGGCGAGGGGAGGGGGGGGGTCCCCTCCCACTGCTTGTAAGAGCAGTCTAGCGGCTAATTACTGTAGCCGCTAGAATTGCTTTTACGTGAAAGCTGACCACCGGCTAAAAAAAAACAATACCAAGATGATGTCTAAACCTCCAGGCATCATTCCGGTATAACCACTTAAATTCCAGCAACATACCAGTACGTTGCTGGTCCTTGTTTGGGCAAATATTGTTATGTTCTTTTTTTCATGCAGCCTGTGGGCTGAACGAAAAAGAGAACCTAACAGATTCCTCCATTCACATTGATTGATCGATGGTGTGCCCATCATTAGAATACTGCCCTGCATCCACCCACTTCCAATGATTGGCATACATGCACTGTTCTTTTTTTTCGTTCAGCCCATGGGCTGAACGAAAAAAAAGAACCTAGCAGATTCCTCCCAACACATTCAATAACCATCATTAAATGATCAATGTGGATGAAGAAATCTCTGCTAAGAAAAGGGAATAAAAATATATGCCGAAGCATAGGAGAGATTCACTCTCTGTGTCCACCCCATCCGCTATGCTTCTGCATATATGCTTTTTTTTGCGGTGGTGAAATCACCTCCTACTGCGCTGGAGTCACGGATTTACGTATCATGAGAGCGAACCCTGTTGCTGTCAAAATAAACAAATCAGTGCTGCAGCTGAATGACGTACCTGCAAAGCAAACAGTGGTTAACGATAAAACACAGTATCAATAAAACATTAGCTCAATAAAACAACTAAACAATAAAACAAAACATTTTTAAAATATATATGGCAAAGCATGGGGGCAATCTGCCCCTATGTCCACCCCAGCCCCTATCCTTCGCCATATATGCTCTTTTTTTTTAAACTGTGGTGGTAAAAAATCACCTCTCACAGCGCTGGAGTCACTGATTGTGAGAGCAAACACTGTTGCTGTCAACAGTAACAGTAAAGTAAAACAGTAGAATGACATACCTGCAAAGCAAACAATGGTTAACAATAAAACACATTAACAATAAAACATTACAATATAGCATAGAATACAGTAAAACAATAAGCACAATAAAACGACAACTACAGTGTCTCACAAAAGTGAGTACACCCCTCACATTTTTGTCAATATTTTATTATACCTTTTCATGTGACAACACTGAAGAAATTACACTTTGCTACAATGTAAACTAGTGAGTGTACAGTTTTGTATAAGGGCCCTTTCACACGGGCGCTCCGTATGTCCGCAAATCATCCTATTTTTTTTTGCGGATGATTTGCGGACATAATGTAAGTCTATGGCATTGCGGATGTCAGCAGAATACCATCTGCTGACATCCGATTTTCCTCCTGTCATTTCTGTTCCGTTTTTTGGAACTGAAAAAATCCTATTTTTGTTCCGTTCAAAAAACGGAAAGGAAGGAAAATCGGATGTCAGCGGTGTCATCCGCTGACATCCGCAATCCCCATAGACTTACATTAGGTCCGCATATCATCCGCAAACGGATGGGATGATATGCGGACCTACGGAGCGGATGACAGAAATGTCATCCGCTCCGTGAAAAAAAAAAAAAAAAAGTCCCGCAGCGGAGCTCTCACACGGAAAGCCCGTGTGAAAGAGCCCTTTCAGTTTAAATTTGCTGTCCCCTCAAAATAACTCAACACACAGCCATTAATATCTAAACCGCTGGCATCAAAAGTGAGTACACCCCTAAGTTAACATGTCCAAATTGGGCCCAAAGTGTCAATATTTTGTGTGGCCACCATTATTTTCCTGCACTGCCTTAACTCTCATGGAGTTCACCAGAGCTTCACAGGTTGCCATTGGAGTCCTCTTCCACTCCTCCATGATGACATCACAGAGCTGGTGAATGTTAGAGATCTTATGCTCCTCCACCTTCCGTTTGAGGATGCCCCACAGATGCTCAATAAGGTTTAGGTCATGCTTGGCCAGTCTATCACCTTTACCCTCGGCTTCCTTAGCAAGGCAGTGGTCGTCTTGGAGGTGTGTTTGGGGTCATTATTATGTTGAAATAATGCCCTGCGGCTCAGTCTCCGAAGGGAGGGGATCTTGCTCTGTGTTAGTAAGTCACAGTACATGTTGGCATTCATGGTTCCCTCAATGAACTGTAGCTCCCCAGTGCCGGCAGCACTCATGCAGCCCCAGACCATGACACTTCCACCACCATGCTTGACTGTAGGCAAGACACACTTGTCTTTGGACTCACCTTGTTGCCTCCACACCCGCTTGACGCCATCTGAACAAAATAAGTTTAACTTGGTCTCATCAGACCACAGGACATGGTTCCATTAATCCATGCCCTTAGTCTGCTTGTCTTCAGCAAACTGTTTGCTGGCTTTCTTGTGCATCATCTTTAGAAGAGGCTTTCTTCTGGGACGACAGCCATGCAGACCAATTTGATGCAGTGTCTAGGCACATGGTCTGAGCACTGACAGGCTGACCCCCTACCCCTTCAACCTCTGCAGCAATGCTGGCAGCACTCATACGTCTGTTTCCCAAAGACAACCACTGGATATGACCCTGAGAACTCATATTCTTTGGTCGACCATGGTGAGGCCTGTTCTGAGTGGAACCTGTCCTGTTAAACCGCTGTATGGTCTTGGCCACCATGCTGCAGCTCAGTTTCAGGGTCTTGGCAATCTTCTTATAGCCTAGGCCATCTTTATGCAGAGAAACAATTCTTTTTTTTTTTCAGATCATCAGAGATTGACATGAGGTGCCAAGTGTAATTTCTTCAGTGTTGTCTCATAAAAATATAGAATAAAACATTTACAAAAATGTGAGGGATGTACTCACTTTTGTGAGATACTGTATTTTTGGCTTTTTTATTACTTTTTATTTTTTTACTTTTTTATGTTTTTTTTTTTGTTATTTTTTACACTTTTATTGTAACTATAAATTCCAGGTTAGGGTCTCTCAAACATCTTTCGAGACCATGTGTGAAAGTGTGCCCTAAACTGTGCTGTACTGTTCACTATACTAATACTCCACTAGTGTGTGGTTGCGACGGAAACAGTCACTGATGCAGAGACCAGGTTCGCCGGAAAATGCCTCTTACTGCATCTTGATTGGAAAATTGGGCCATAGCACCTCCTGGATACAGAAGAGCTATGATGATCTCTTCCTGGAATTTTTGGAAGGATACACTTCTTCCAGATGCTTTGTATAGTACAAAAGCGTTGAAAAGAGCCAATTGGAATGAGTATACAGACACTTTTTTGTTTCAGCATCTGGCCTTACAGGCAACCAAGAATGGCTCCATCATCTGATCGTTGAAGTCCACCCCTCCCATTTTATGGTTGTAGTCATGGACACAGAGTGGCTGCTCAACAACACCAGTCGCTGTTGTAATTTGGACTGCAGTATCTGTTCCATTTGTCCTTCCACCTCACTGCAAGCAATTCATTGCACCTCAAGCAGGCTCTCTCCCCCTGACTAAGTGGGCATTTACAAGCTGTTGGGGAAAGCCCTGGCAATTAGATCACACGGTGCCACATGCGCCAATTCCTTATTGAAAGAGGTGTGTAGAAAGTGTCAGACTTGTATGGAAGTTGTCCATGTATATATGGTACCCCTTTCAAGGGTGACTACAATTCCCAACCAATCTTGCAGCTGCTCCCTATGTAGTCTGGGCAGATGGGGGGGGCTCCATGCTGCTATCTTTTCCCTCGTAAACCAGGAAACTACATGTATAGCCCATTGCCCTTTCACAGAGCTTGTACATCTTGACCCTAATTTTGGCACACTTGCTGGGGAGAAACTGTTTGAAAGCAAAGCAGCCAGAGAATGTAATTAGGGACTCCTCAACGCAGACACCTTGTTGGGGGATAAACACATTTTTGGTTGAAGTGATTTATGTATATAATTTTGTGGAGCCATTTATATTCAGTGTCACCCCGAGGAAGACAGAGTTTATTGTCATTGAATTGCATGAACTGCAATATTTGCTCGTATCTAGCCCTGGCCATGGCAGCAGAGAACACGGGCATATGATGAATTGGGTAAGTGTACCAATATGGCCACAACTCACTCTTTTTAGTAATGCCCATGTTGAGAGATAAATTAAATTCGGGAACTGTTATAGGTTTCCAGCCAAACTGTCTGGCAAGGGTCCAATTCGGGTTTGTGGCGATAAATTGATTAGCATATAAATTGCTTTGGTCCACAATAGATCTGTACAGGTCGTCCATGAAAAACAGCTCAAAAAAATCAAGGGGTGTAAAATTGGCTGCTTCCACCTTAATTCCGGGTTGGCCAGTGAATAAGGGAAGTACGGGTGCTGCAGAATCTGTGGGCTGCCATTTAGGATTTGCAAGCACATCAGGAAGGGTACTATGGGCTTTACATGCCTGCGTTCAAATTAATTGTGGCTGCGGGCACTAACACTGCAGCCACTAACACTGCACTGACACTAATACAGTGAACAGTAAATTATCTGTACACTGTATATAGTGACACAGTGACAGGGAGTGAAAGGGTTAACTGGGGGTAATCAAGGGGCTAAACCTTTATTATGGAATATATGGCAGGTACCCTAAAATATTTGGCACTGACGATAACTACCGCTAACTTCGGCTGGCGCTAACTAGAGTCACCAGTGACACCAATACAGTGATCAATAAATTATCAGTATACTGTATATAGTGGCACTGTAACATGGAGTGAAAGGGTTAACCGAGGGATGATCACGGGGTGAAATATGTGCCTATTTGTACTGGTGTCAGTGTAGTGCTTGTGTACTCACAATAGACGCTCTCTTCTCTCACGCTGGAACCGAATAGGGCTCCATGAGAGGAGATTGCACAATTTCCTGTGCACAGGAGGTTCTGTCATTGGTCAGAACCGATCACCAGGTCCAGGTCATAAATCATTGGCCTGGACCTCATAACTGATCTATATATACAGTATATATATTATAGAAGAGTGTAACAGAGAGAGGCAGAAAAAGTCAGTCAATTTATACTCACCTGAGACAGACAGCAAGTGCTCTCACATCTGGGGACCAGACATGTCCTGTCTGGGAGAGATGCTAAGATCAGTAAAACCAAACAAGTTGTGTATGCTGAGACTGACAAGCATTAGGCTTGTTCAGCTTGATAGTAAGGTTTACAATTTGTATAGTTAGCGCTGGGACAAAGGTAGGATTTTGTTTGGAAATGTTTTTGTCCAATTTCCTTTTTTTTGGAACACTGTACAGCACCTGTAAATAGACTACCTCACTGGGCTGCTATTTGTGCCTCAAAGTTTACTCACCCAGGGAGCTTTTGTACCTGCTGCCTTTTTCCTCGCTTACAAAATATACATATCAGCAAGGATGTTGCACCACTTCCTTACACAAAATCTCTCTAAACCGAACAAATAATATCCCCCCGCCCGGCGACTAATCAAAAAAAAAATGCACAGATTACCCTATCTACACATTGGCGGTGGTTGAAAGAATCCTTCCCACTGCACTATAGTATTCTGACAGCTAGACTCCTCTGCTGCGTCAAAACACTAATCAGCGCTGCAGCCAATTGGCTGCATGTGCTGATCAAACACAACGTTTCTAAGATTGACTCCTCTCGAATAGGAAGGGCCAGAGATGGATCGAAATGCATCCAGTCCCTACTGAACTGGCAAAAACTCAATCCATCTTTGGCCATCTTAAAGCAGTATTAAACCCAAAACCAAAAATATACAGTAATATACTGCAACTTACCAATAATTTGATGAGGTGGCCACGTTAGTTTTCTTTTCTTTGGCTTTTTTCCCTCTGTTTTCACCTGGTTATCTGGCCAGTAACGTGCCTCCTGTATTAGAGTGCCTCCACATTGGATGAATGAACACAAAGGGGCACAGCAGACAGCAACACTGTCATTCTGTGGGGGGGAGGGTAGTGTTAAATTTACTAGAAGATTTAAATACACTAACAAAATAAAGCCCAACTCCAGCTCACACTTTATCATCAGTTACATGTAGCAAGGCGCTGGCTAGTCTGCCTGTGTCATCACAGGACATTATTTAACCACTTGCCGACCGCCCGCCGTAGTATTACGTGGCTGGAGTGCATGTGGTTTTGGCTGCCCACGTGCGCGCCGCCAGAGCTTCGCTCCCGCTGTGTTTAGACACAGCGGGAGGATCGGCGTCGACTGCCTCTGCCCTCCCACGATCGTCCGAGAAACCGAGAGAAGACCCGCCTGCTTATGTAAACAAAGCGGACGGATCTTCTGTCAGACAGGTAGGGAAAGATCCGCAGGTTCAGCTAAGCTGAAACTGCGATCTCTCTGTGCCTGTCACAGAACCCCCCCCCACACACACACAGTCAGTACGCATATTAGGCATACATTTAACCCCTCTGATCACCCCCAGTATTAACCCCTTTCCTGCTAGTGTCATTTATACAGTAACAGTGCATATTATTTAGCACTGATTTCTGTATTGGTGTCACTGGTCCCCAAAAAGTGTCAAAAATGTCAGTTAGGGGTCTGATCTGTCTGCTGCAATGTCACAGTCCCGCTAAAAATCGCAGATCGCCACCATTACTAATAAAAAAAAAAAAAAGTCCAAAAATCTATGCGGTAGTTTGCAAACGCTATAACTTTTGCGCAAACCAATTAAAATACGCTTTTTGGGATTTACCAAAAATATGTAGCAGAATACAAATTGGCCTAAACTGATAAAAAAATTTAATTTTTAAAAAAAATGTATTGGGAATGTATTATAGCAGAAAGTAAAAAATATGATTGGATCACCGAGAATGTTGATCGGAATGATCCAACTGTTGTACCCTTTTCTAATGTGTACTTTGTTCAATAAAGCTTTTTGGAAAAAAAAAAATATGGCGTTTTTTTTCAAAATTGTCGCTCTTTTTTTGTTTATAGCGCAAAATCTAAAAACCACAAAGGTGATCAAATACCACCAAAAGAAAGCTCTATTTGTGGGGAAAAAGGACATCAATTGTATTTGGGTACAGCGTCGCACGACCATGCACTTTTCCGTTAAAGTAATGCAGTGCCGAATCGCAAAAAATTATCTGGTCATTAAGGGGGTAAAACCTCCTGGGGCTGAAGTGGTTAACAAGGGCTGCCTTGAGTTTGTTTCCTTCTAGTGTTCAGCCTGGACATTATAACATAATTTCCTGAAAGCATTGAGAGAGAGAGAGAGATCACTACTGGGAGCAGGGGATCTTGGGACATGGGATCCTTAGAGTCAGGATTTTCATGGAGCCAGTGCTGATGCAGACTACAAATTCCAGCCAGCTAGAGAGAACAGAATGCTGGGTAAGAACATAAGTAGCCTGGTCTGAGTAGGAGCTCTCACTCTTGGGACCAAGGCCTTCAGCTGAGAGCAGGGACCTGGCCGTTCTAGGGAATGCGAGTGGGCACCATGGCCTGGACGACGTGGAGAGTCTTCAGCAAGTGAGCCATACACCTGCGGGCAGATCCACTATCGCCAGCTCCCTGTCAGCCGAGTGCCTGCCAGGGGTCACTCCATCATCACCGTTACAGACCCAGCTGAATTCACCAGGTGCACAGCCAACCACCCTTCACTGGCTGCAGATTCTTCAAGAGCCTGTTCCGGGACATCCTATTCTCTTAAACCGTGGTATCACCAGGATTAGTGAGCAGGCAGAAGCTCACCCTGTGTACACCCCGCAAAAGACATTGCATGCAGACAGCTTTATCCCAACCCTTTACACAAAAGCTTCTAACAGGAAACACTTTGCATATGCTATTTACTATTGCTGGTCACCATTGCACAGCAAGCTCTTTGGGACCTTGTTGAACTAGCTAATGGGCCATACACACCATACAATTTTCTGAAGACTTTTTCCTTCAGACTTACCAAAACCATATAATATGAGGTCAAACCTAAACACTTTCAATTTGTATGCAATCTGGCAGGCCCTTGCACTACATAGAAAAGGTAAATCTGAAGGAAATCTAACCACAAAAGTTGGATAGTGTGTATCCAGCTTAAAGATTCTGAACATCTACACCACAATGACTTCTCTACTCTTCTCCCTCCCCACATAAGGAACTCAATTTATACTATCTGTGTTCATTAAGAGGAACTCTTATTCGGAATTTGCTTACCTTATTGTTCACATATTGTGTTATAAGTTGTGCTGTTTGCTTTCTGGGCCTTTGGCATCAGGATTTTAAGGAGGCACTTTGACACAAAAAAGGTTATTCTCTTCCCTTTTATACCTGGGGTCATAGGTTCTTCCTGGGCATACTGGTTATTATGTTTGATTTATTGTGATCTTTCTTTGCATTCCATATCCTTTGTATACTTGCTAACACTAAAGTTTGAGATTAAAAGATATGTGCATTAACATTCCTTTCTCTTTGCTGCTTTAAGAATCCTTAGTAAAATATTAATTTCTTTGCTACAGTCTGGTGTCTTTGCAATTGCATTCTTTCTTTAAATTATGTTCGAGCCTAGGGTGTCGTAGGTGTCAGCAAGCTTGCAAGGTCAGGGCAACCTTTGGGGAGAGTCATCTTCCAGCGACCCTTATGGGGGTGGAGCTACATCCAGCAAACAGTTTTTTCCTTTTTGAATAAAGGTTTTACATAAATAAATAAAAGATGATCATTGTAAGCACCCCTGTTAGTGTTAAATGGTTTGTCTCATCCCTGTAAACTGATATATCTGGAAGAGAGCTTCTTCTTTTGAAAAACAGCAGACTAACTGGCATGATCACCAAATTAAGATAGAAGAAAGAAAGCCTAATAAAGAAGGCAAATGCAGACATCAACAGACATCACATCTAGGAATTGGTAATCAGCAATAAAATAAATGTTTGCTTTTGGGTTTAATACTATTTTAGGTGTATCTAAACCCAAGAACAACATTTAAACATATTGCAGCTTACCAGTCCTTACATGAAGTGGCTGCAGTTATTTATTTTATTTTATTTTTGGATGGGGTTCTTTTTATTTTCAGCTGGAGATCCTGCCAGTAGTGATGTCGCGAACCTAAAATTCGCTGTTCGCGAACGCGAACATCGGCAAATGTTCGCGAACCCGCGAACCGGGCGAACCGCCATAGACTTTAATAGGCAGGCGAATTTTAAAACCCACAGGGACTCTTTCTGGCCACAATAGTAATGGAAAAGTTGTTTCAAGGGGACAAACACCTGGACTGTGGCATGCCGGAGAGGGATCACACAAAAAAAGTTCTTAAAAATTGTAATTTTTTGATAGAGAGCCAATTATTGGAAAAATTTTAAAAAAATAAAAATAAAAAATGTCTTTGGATTTAGCATCTGGGGGGTCTAAAAAGTGTACCTGTGAAGTTTCAGCTCTGTAGCATGTCCGGAACCAGAAAAAAATACGAATTAGGGCTAGGGCTAGGGTTAGGCTTAGGGCTAGGGTTAGGGTTAGGGTTAGGGCTAGGGTTAGGGTTAGGTTTAGGGTTAGGGCTAGGGTTAGGGTTAGGGTTAGGGTTAGGTTTAGGGTTAGGGTTATTTTTATGGCTAGGCTTAGAGGGTTAGGGTTAAGGTTAGAGGGTTAGGGTTATGGTTAGAGGGTTAGGGTTAGGTTTAGTGTTAGGGGCTAGGGTTAGGGTGAGATACTTAGGGTTAGAGTTAGTAGGCCTACCCCTACCCCTCTAACTCTAACCCTCTAACCCTAAGCACTAAAAATAACCCTAACCTTAGCCCTGACCCTAACCCTAGCCCTAACCCTAACCCTAACCCTAACCCTAATTCTATTTTTTTTTCTGGTTCTGGACATGCTACAGAGCTGAAACTTCACATGTACACTTTTTAGACCCCCCAGACAATAAATCCAAAGAAATTTTTTTTTTTTTAAGTTTTTTTTTTTTTTTAAGTTTTCCAATAATTGGCTCTCTATCAAAAATGAAAATTTTTAAGAACTTTTTTTGTGTGATTTAGTGTCTAGGGGGTCTGAAAAGTGTACCTGTGAAGTTTCACCTCTGTAGCATGTCCAGAACCAGAAAAAAATATAATTTTTCAGTAGAGCAGGGATGGTGGGAACCCCTTTTACACCTATATGATCTTTTTTTCCTGGTTCTGGACATGCTGCAGAGCTGAAACTTCACAGGTACACTTTTTAGACCCCCCCCCCAAACAATAAATCCAAAGAAATGTTTTTTTTGTTAAGTTTTTTTTTTTTTCCAATAATTGGCTCTCTATCAAAAATGACAATTTTTAAGAACTTTTTTGTGTGATTTAGTGTATAGGGGGTCTAAAAAGTGTACCTGTGAAGTTTCAGCTCTGTAGCATGTCCAGAACCAGAAAAAAAAAACGGAAAATTCCTATCATACTTACCGTAATTTTCCTTTCCTGGTGGTCTCCATGGCAGCCTACGTGTGGGTTAACCCCGCCTCCTCTCCAATGGTATAGGACCCCCCTCTATAAATTTCAGCTTGCAGGCACAGCCAATGTTCCATATCTTAGCCGAATCCAAGACCAGAGGGTGGGAACTCCGGCTGCCATGGAGACCACCAGGAAAGGAAAATTACGGTAAGTATGATAGGAATTTTCCGTTTTCCTGGCAGTCTCCATGGCAGCCTACGTGTGGGAAATAACTAGCCCAAACCACACGGGTGGGAATGTTTCAAATCAAATTTTACTTCAAATTATTAGCAGACAAAACAGTCAAGCCAAAATTAACTGAAGATAAGGAGGCTGGCTCCACACAATAATGTGTCATAAACGTATTTACAGAAGACCATGAAGCTGCTCTGCAGACTACTTCTGGTGCAACATGATGTGAAGCCGCCCAGGACGTTGAGATGCTTCTCGTCGAGTGGGCTGTCACCGCCTCCGGAGGAGCCAAACCCTCTACACAGTAAGCTCGCTGAATGGCAGACACAATCCAGGCCGCAATGGACCTTGACGAGGCCCGTTTCCCTCTATTCTTGCCTGAGAAAAGGACGAAGAGATTATCCGCTTGTCTGAAAGAAGACGTTGACTGGAGATATTCCATAAGAGTTTTCCCTACATCCAAGGGATGAGGTTCATTATCCTCTGAAGAACGAAAGGTAGGAAGTACAATCTCCTGGTTCTCATGAAAAACCGATGATACCTTCGGATTGGAATTGAGCATCGGAATTAGGACTACTCGGTCCGGGAAAAACGTGAGAAAAGGTTCTTTATAACCAAGAGAACTGATCTCAGAAACTCTTTTAGCTGAAGTGATTGCTACTAAAAAGGCTGTTTTAATGGTAAGATCTTTAATGGAGTCCGACAAACTAGATCTTGAAAGGACGTTAAGGACAAGGGGAAGGTCCCATTTTGGGAACCTTGGCTTCCTCTGAGGTCTGAGTCTGACCGCACCTTTGAAGAATTGTTGTATGAGTATATGCTTGGCCCAGGAGAACCCTGAGAACACCGATAAGGCTGATATTTGCACCCTGAGAGTCCCAACTGATAGGGACTTATCCAGACCTGCTTGAAGGAACTTCAGGACTTCTTGAACTCCGAAATTCAGGGAAGGATTTCCCTCCGGGTACGTGAATTCCAAGAATCTAGACCAGACTCTACAGTAAACTCTGTTCGTGCTAGGTCTCCTAGAGTTCATTAAAGTAGGGATTGCCCCAGGAGGGCATCCGAGTGACTCCAACCTCTCCCTCTCAAGAACCAGACCGTTAACCTGAGCAAGGCGGGGCAGGGGTGTAATGTTGTTCCCTGCGAGAGAAGGTCTGGTTTGATGGGCAGGGGAATCGGGCTCCGATAGCTGAGTTGCAGGAGAAGTGGGAACCAGGGCCTGTTCGGCCAGTGAGGGGCTACCATGACGATCTCCACATCTTCTGCTTGGAGTCTCTGAAGAAATCTGAGGATGATGGGAAATGGGGGAAAAGCATATGCCCTGCTGAATTCCCATCTGTCGGTCAGAGCATCCGTTCCGCATGCTTGGTGACACTTGCTGCGTGTGAAGTACCGGACTAGCTTGTGGTTGCATGGAGATGCAAACAGGTCTACTTCTGGTGAGACCCCTAGGGACAGAATCCACTTGAATGAGTCTATGTGGAGAGACCACTCGTTGTGATTCAACTGAACTCTGGAAAGGAAATCTGCCTGAACATTCTGTGGCCCCGGAATGTAGGCCGCCGAGATGTTGGACAGATGGGCTTGGGCCCATGTCATGATTGGGTCTACTTCTTGAAGAAGGGAGAGACTCCTGGTACCGCCCTGTCTTTTCACATAAGCCACTGCCGTGGTGTTGTCCATTCGAAGAAGTACGGATTTGCCTTCTATTAGATGATGGAAAGCTTGAAGAGCTAGAAAAGCCGCACGAAGCTCCAGGACGTTGGAAACCGGGGAGTGGGCTTGCGGGGGCCATTTCCCTTGAGCCACCTCTGTCATGCAATGGGCTCCCCAGCCAGAGTTGCTGGCGTCGGTTGTAATGATGACCCATGTGATGGGGACTAGAGAATGGCAATTGAGCAGGTTCTTGCGTTGGAGCCACCAAAATAAGCTGCTCCTCATGCTGTGGGAAATAAAGATATGCTGATCGTGATCTTCCGGATTCCACTGCCGAAGGAAGCCCCTCTGAAAGGGCCGCATTCGCCACAGTGCCCACTTGACCATAGGGGCCGTCGAGACCATTGTGCCGATGATCTTGAGACACTGGGATGCCGTCAGAAAAGAGGATGAGAGGGCTGGAAGGATCCTCTCCCGAACCACCGGGATTTTCTCTAGAGGCAGAGAAAGTGTATTCTGAACGGTGTTGAATTGAGCCCCTAGATAGACCAGATGTTGAGAGGGCTCCAGATGACTTTTTTGAAGATTCAACAACCACCCGAACTCCATGAGAGTTGTAGTGACCAGGTCCCTGTGGAACAAAAGTTGATCCCGGTCTTGTGACAACAGTAGAAGATCGTCCAAGTAGTGATGTAGACGTACACCCTTTGTTCTGATTAGAGCCACCACAGCTAGAAGGACCTTGGAAAACACCCTTGGGGATGTGGACAGGCCAAAAGGAAGGCAGATGAACTGGAAGTGTTGATGTTCTACCGCGAAACGAAGGTACTTGTGGAAGTTTACTGCTATAGGCACATGGAAATACGCGTCTTTGAGATCTATTGACACTAGCCAGTCTCCTGGAAGTACTGCTTTCTGGATAGTAGATAAGGTTTCCATTTTGAACTTTTCGTTCTTGATGAACCTGTTGAGATAGGTGAGATCTATCACAGGGCGCCAGGATCCATTCTTCTTCTGTACTAGAAAGAGGGGCGAGTATACGCCTTGGAATCTTTCCTGCACGGGCACCGGAATTATTGCGCCCTGAGCTACCAAAGTGCTTACATAGTCGAGCAAAACGTTTCTTTTCTCGTCCTGAGAAGGCAAGCGAGTGGGAATAAATCTGGACACGGGATCTGTTGAGAAAGTCCATGTGTGTCCTGTGGACACTGTCCTGATGGTCCAGAAGTCTGAGATTGAGGCCGCCCAGACACGCTGAAAGCGGAGCAGGCGTGCCCCCACCTGGCATGTCTGAACGGGCCCAATCTCAAAAGGACTTTGAGGTTTCTTGACCGGAAGGTGCTGAGCCTCTGACCGGCTTACGAGAGGATGCTTGGCTGCTCTTCCAATTTCTCCTGTAATCTCGCCCAGGCCTATATGAGCGGGCATCCTTTGATCGCTCTGCAAACTGCTTTCTTGGTTGCTGCTTCTTAGGGCCAAAGAGGCGCCTATCTTGGGGAAGGAGACCTGACTTTCCACCCATCACTTTAGTAATTGCATTATCCAATTTGTTTCCAAATAAAGAGGAACCTTCAAAAGGGATTTTGCACCAAGCCTGTTTAGAGGCTGGGTCTGCCAGCCAGGGACGCAACCACAGGGCCCGTTTGGCTGTGACAGAAGCCAACATGGATCTGGATAAGAGACGTAACACATCAATGGATGCTTCTCCAAGAAACACAGAAGCTAACTTCAGTTCCTGAATAGGAGAGTTCTCTACTGCATCTTCAGACACACTTCTTAATTTTAGTTCAACATCAGAAACCCAGGTTTCCATGGCCTTAGACATGGCTGCCAGTGCTAGCACAGGTTTACAAGCCGCACCAGCTGTGACATAAATTATTTTTAAATCCAAGTCCATCTTCCTATCCAGAGGGTCTTTAAAGGACACCGTATTATCCAGCGGGAGTGTAACGTGTTTAGCCAGTCTGGAAACTGCAGCATCAACCAGAGGAGCTGATTCCAGGTGACTGACTTCTTCCGATTTAAAAGGATACAACTTAGACAGTTTGGAGGATAAGGAGGTCTTGCTGTCCCCTTTACTCCACTCTTCTAGGATGACATCCTTCAATTCTGACAGGAGCGGAAAGTTTAGCCGCTCTTTCCCCAAATGTTTGAAAAACCTTCTCTGTTTTACTTGTGGGGTACTGGGATCTTCCCATTTCAGAGCCTCTTTGACTGCTCTTATGAGAGGTGCAACAAGGGCAAAATCAAAACCCCCAACTGCACCTTCCTCTTCTTCCGAATCGCTCTCTGAGGATTTCCCGGAAGTGAAGCTTGGCTGAGAGGGACCTTGCTCTTCAGGAGCATCAGCAGGAGAGCTGGGAGTAGCAGATCCAGGTGTGGGACTAGCATTCCACTCTTTCATGGATTGTTGGACAATCCGTTTCACCAGGGATTCCAATCTCTGATCTTCAGACTCTCTTTCACCAGCTGCACGAGCGAAACAGGGCTCGCAAAGGGACTTGTCCTCCGGGACATGCGCCCCACAACCCCAACAGGCTCTCTGGGCCGTATGGCTACTGTGGCGGTGTGTGCGGTGTCTGGAGGAGGAATGTGAGCGTCTCCTCTCATGTCTGCTCCCTGATGGAGACTCACGGCGTCTTGACCTTGAAGATGATTCTCTTCGTGGCCTGACAGGGTCTCTTTCTTGACCAGACCTGGAGGAGCTGGGAGAAAGAGAAATCCAGGGAGACACAGGATTTAGCCATGAATCATGAGCCAGCATCCCTCCCTTCATATCCCTCTAAATGTACCAGCACTCACCTGTTGTGAGAGGGCTGGCCACAAGAGGGCGGTGAAGCAGGATCCATGTTTCAGGCAAAACCACAAACTCACTAGGAAGTAGAGCATACAGGGATCACTACAAAGCAATAAGGAACATTCAGGTGTTGTCCTAATATGCATCCAACCGCTCTCCCCCCCCCCCCTGCATACCACAAAAAGGTATGCAGCATCCGGTCCCCACATACCTGGTAAACAAACGGACAAGGTACCGGGAAGACGTCGCTATGCCCACAGTGCATTCCCAAATGCTCTGGAGCTGACAGGCGTTTAAATTTTCGCGCCAGGATGACGTCAGCGATGGCCGGCCGTGATCGCAAGTGCGCATGCGCGGACCAGGCCTCGCTTCCGATCGCGGCGAAGTGCGCATGCGCAGGCAGCGAGCGGAGCTCCATTACCATACAGCGCATGCGTCCGCCGGACTGAGCGGAGGGGAAGCAGGAAGGAGATGGCTGGAACGCACGGAGCGTTCCAGCCGCCATTGGGCCACCAGGGATAGCAAAGAAAGATAGTTTGGAGACAAACAAACATAACAAAAACACTGCCATGGAGGAGACAAATCTTCAGACCCTGTCAGGATATCCGTCGGCCATCCGAAGCACCGCACAGTTATCAGCCAAAGGGGATTTTGAAATGTCACTCACCCGCCCGTGGCTGGGCCCTGGACATAGACACCGACTTTTCATTCTGAGGTAAGCCGACCAAATTCCAACAGGAAATAATCCAAATAGTTGGTCCTTGGAGGAGGACAAAAAAGGAACACTGGCTGTGCCTGCAAGCTGAAATTTATAGAGGGGGGTCCTATACCATTGGAGAGGAGGCGGGGTTAACCCACACGTAGGCTGCCATGGAGACTGCCAGGAAAGATAATTTTTCAGTAGAGCGGGGATGGTGGGAACCCCTTTTACACCTATATGAATTTTTTTTTTCTGGTTCTGGACATGCTACATATATATATATATATATATATATATATATATATATATATATTAAAAAAATACTCAAATACCAGCCCTCAAAGGGGCTTTTGGGGACTATATATATATATATATATATATATATATCACAGAACAAAAAAAATTACACAAATACCAGCCCTCAAAAGGGCTTTTGGGGACAATATATATATATATATATATATATATATATATATATATCACAGAACAAAAAAAAATTACACAAATACTAGCCCTCAAAAGGGCTTTTGGGGACAATAGAGATATATATATATATATATATATATATATATATATATATATCACAGAACAAAAAAAATTACACAAATACCAGCCCTCAAAAGGGCTTTTGGGGACAATAGATATATATATATATATATATATATATATATATATATATATATATATATATATCACAGAACAAAAAAAAATTACACAAATACCAGCCCTCAAAAGGGCTTTTGGGGACAATATATATATATATATATATATATATATATATATATATATATATATATATCCAAAAAAAACCTCAAATACCAGCCCTAGGAAGGGCTTTTTGGGGTGCTGTCCTTACAGCAGGAGTGTACCAAGAACACTGGCTAACAAGACCGGGAACTGTCCCTAGCTATAACAACAGCAGCAGCACCAGCACTTTCCCTGCTCTCAGTAACACAGAAATGATCTAAAATGGATGCTGCCCTTGCTTATTTATAGGAGGTGGGAGGGTGTGGGAGGGAGGTATGCTGATTGGCCTGGAATGTGTCTGCTGACTGTGATGTTCTGGGTCAAAGTTTGCCTCAATGATGAAGTATAGGAGGCGGACCGAACATCGCATATGTTCGCCCGCAGCGGCGAACGCAAACATGCGAAGTTCGCCGGGAACTGTTCGCCGGCGAACAGTTCTGTACATCTCTACCTGCCAGTAATACACATCCTGCCCTAGAGTGTCAGTGCTTACTCATCATACTATATATATGGAGGGGCATTATTGTCACCCTAGCACAGGATGTGTTTTTGGACTAAAGAAAACCTCTCCTTCTCTCTATATTACAGGGGGAGGTGTTATGTAGTCCTAACACACTTCCTAATGACAGTGTTTAACCGCTTGACCCCCGGAGGATTTGGCTGCTCAAAGACCAGGCCCTATTTTCCAATTCGGCACTGCGTGACTGTAACTGACAATTGCGCGGACGCTGTACCCAAATTAATTTGACGTTTTTTTTCCCCACAAACAGAGCTTTCTTATGGTGGTATTTGATCACCTGTGCGATTTTTACTTTTTGCGCTATAAACAAAAAAAGAGAGACAATTTTGAAAAAATAACAATATTTTCCAACATTTTTTATATGAAATTCTCCAAAAAAATTTAAAAATCTAAATTTTTTAACATTTTAGGCCAATTTGTTTTCTGCTACATATTTTTGGTGACGTGCCCATACGTCACTTTGCCCAGGAGAGGCTGACTGCCGCAGTATATAGTCGTGCGGCAGTCGGCAAGTGGTTAAAATAACACTCTAGAGTGCACAGGACATTGTTAGATTCTGGCAATATCAACAGGTATTTTTGTGCTTATGGAACATATTAAAAGATGCTTTCAATAGTTAGGAGGTGGATAGCTTGGGGAGTCATGGGTTGGAATAGACATTGGTCGGCTGTTGTAGAATTTAGTGAAATACTGGTAGAAAATAAAGAGTCAGAATTTTCCTATGTCACAGCAGTAACACCTAGTCTAGCCGTTTAGGCATCATTTTCACTTCTAAAATCTCAGAGGAACAAGTTAACACTAGCTGTGTTCCCCCGGGCAATTATATACTCCCACAGTGGAAAATCATGAGAAACTGGGACTCAATAGGAGCTTCAGAATAAGAGCAAGAGAGAGAAAGCGCACTTATGATATTACTGAATTAGTCAATTTTAATTAGAATATACTGCATCTTACTTTAGTAAAATCAATAGTAAAAAATAGTTTTTGCACCACACGCTTCGTGCTTTACTTGCCTTTTACCGCACCATCAAGAGATCCTGTCTTAAGAGAGTGAACGGATGAGCAAACAATGTAGAGAGGAACGTGAGGAGAAAAAGAGTGATGTGTCTGATACCAATACACTTGTAGTTGGAGACATAGTTAATTATTTGCCTCCTGTGAGGAATCGAAACAAAGGGTTCCATAGGAGTTTCTGTTTGAATTGTGCACATGGGCATACAGTATATAGTTAATAATTATTAATAGCTTTTACACAAACTAATCCAGTGCTGGGATCTACTAAGGTAGATTCAATAAATTGTAGGCATATTAAATGTAAAATAGTCTACAATAGGATGTTTTCTCCAGCTGCTGTTCATAAAACCACCTGTGTGGTGAATGAATTAAATTTTAACAAAGTCCAGTTGCAAGGGCCTTGAAGATGATCCCAATGCAGGGTTCCTCTTGGTCTCAGAGACCCAAAGACAAGAACTGCAGTGATGGGGAGGTCCTTCAACTGTCGTACAACCAGCCTGGAACGCAGCTTCTCAAACGTAGAAGCAATGGTGAATACTGGAACTCAGAGTCATCTATTACGCAATTTAGTCCATAGTAGTTTCTAATCTGACATGCGACTCTAACCTCTAACTACCAGAAGTAGTTGTAGGATGCCTAACCTTGCTCTAGCCTATCCTGGTTATTGACGCCTGAGCTAAAACTAGCTATAGAATTCCAGACCAGAAGTGATAAAGTTAACTAAAATAACAGGAGCTGCATATAAATTCTATTGCAATAAACAGATTCCTCTACTAATAAAATGGAAGGTGACCACTACACACCTACAGTAGCACGGACCTAGCTATCTGGCTCTGTGCATGTAAGATAATAACAAAAGAACAGTGATAAGTCTGTTACAAAGATTTAGCTACAAATTTAAAAATATTAGCATAATAGCCTCTTCTGGTCTGGGTGAAAATACAGCAGCAGTAGCAGCCCCTTTGTGTATAAGGTGTATAAGGTCATGTGGTTTAGTTCCCTGTCTCTCTCCACTTCCTCCAAGAGACAGGAATTGCTAATACATACTGTAATTATACATAACATTGTGATTTTAGTTAACAGTAGAGGGCAGCAGATCCCCACACTACATTAACACAAATGCATCAAGGGAATGTAACTGCAAAAAACTGGCTTTGTAAGAAGTAATTAATGACATTTTGAGAGAAACTGGGATTTTTGGCATTGCCACTGACCTGCCTGAGAAAAATAACAAAGCTGGCATGTGATTTAGCATGTGATTTAGCTTTTTAGCAGCCGTATAAAAAGTAGTTTTGTGGAATTGACTTACTAAATACTTTGAAGCTCATTTCCCTTACACATGAAGCAAACCTATTACCTTCCCGCCCAGTCTACAGCAAAATGAAGGCTGGGCAGGGGTTCCATTGTTCTGACTGAACGTCTTCTGTCGTCCTTCAGAACAAGCCTAAGTGCACGCCCACAGGGGCATGCAGAGCAGCGATCAGTAGTGCGGAGTGTCGCTCTGACACACCACATCTCCAATCTCAGTAAAGAGCTCCTTTACCATATGGCCCTTTACCATATGGTCAGCTCTGTCCAATCACAGCTGATCACAGTGTAAATAGGAAGTGCCAGTTATCGGCATTCCTCCATTCACGCTGACAGGGCATGAGTAAAGGAGAGCCGGTAAGCGGCTCTCTTGAAAAGGGGGTTTGCACTGATAATCAGTGCATTGATTATCAGTGCAGTCCCATCAGCCATCCATGCCAATGCCCACCAGACATCCCCACCTGTACCCACCAGTGATGCCCACATGTGTCCATCAGTGATGACAATCAGTACCCACCAGTGGTGCCACTCAGTGATTCCAATCCGTGCCCATCAGTACTGCCTTTGAGTGCCCATCAGTGATGCTTGTCAGTGCCTCCTCATCAGTGCTGCCTATCAATATCGTCTTTCGGTGCCTATCAGTGCTGCCCATCAGTGCCACTGATCGGTGGCCATCAGTGCCGCCTATCAGGGCCCTTCAGTGCTCATACAGGCTGCCCATCAGTGCCCGCCAGTGCCACCTATCAGAGCCCATCAGTGCTGCCTATCCATGCCCATCAATGCTGCATATCAGTGCTGCCTATCAGTGCCCTTCAGTGCTGCATGCTCCAGGGGTGTCCAAACTATGGCCCTCCAGCTGTTCAGGAACTACAATTCCCATGAGGCATTGTAAATCTCTGACATTCACAGACATAACTAGGCATGATGGGAATTGTAGTTCCTGAACAGCTGGAGGGCCATAGTTCGGACATACTGTAGCTGGTAGCCCATCAGTGTCCGTCAGTGCAGCTTCAACAGTGAAGAAGAAAAATTACTTATTTATAAAATTTTGTAACAGAAATGAAAAGAAAAAACGTTTTTTTTTTTTTCATTTGTTTAGCAAAAAATTAAAAACCCAGTGGTGATTAAATACCATAAAATAAAAGCTCCATCTGGTCTATCTGTCTAAAAAAAATGATGAAAATGTTGTTTAGGTACAGCATTGCATGGCTGCACAATTGTCATTCAAAATGTGACAGTGCTGAAAGCTGAAATTTGGCCTGGGCAGGAAGGGGGTGAAAGTGCCCTGTATTGGAGTGGCTATACTGTCTAGGCCAAGCAACAGGTTTGCTTGAATCCTTCCCTGCTCCCCAGGAAAGTTAATTTTCCTACAACTTAATTCAGTGTCAAGAGCTAAAAGATGTGGTCAATAATTCACACTGTATATGGTGAAAGACTGATAGCCTATCACTGTCTGAAGATGCAGATGGAGCATGGTTCTGCATACAAAGGGTCTCTGATCAGGTTTGAGACTAATTGCCAGGTGAGTGTAGCCCCATGAAAAGGAATCAAACTAACCAGCGAGTGCTCCATCCCCAGAAGACAAACTGGCACTCTGACCAGGTTGAAGTATGAGGGAATGGTTTGGGCCTTTTCTGAAACAGATTGATGGTCTATTCAGAACACATAACCAGAAGGCTTGGGTTGTACCTTTTTTCTGTGTGAAGTAGAGAATCCTTATGGGGGGTAAAACCTGATGTAAAGGTGTTTTGTTGATAAGTAAAAGTAGACAGAAGCCCTAACACAACTTTCCTGTGTGGACTTAGTTCCTAAAAAGCTCTCTGCTTAGAGCTAATTGCACAATTGGTGGAGGATGCAGGCAGAAAATTTAGCTTTTTCTCCTTTGAATCTGCAGATCCCCACTGAAAAGAAAGTTCTTTGCTTATTGTATGCATGGTGTAAAAAGTACAATTGAAAGACACAGCATATCATGTGTGAAAGGTGTTCTGTGTACCTTTTGTGGGGTGTTAGTCCCCCTTAGTTAAACTTCCACTCTTCTTTCTGCCAGTCTGTGGTGGCTTCCCCTGCCCATCTTATGTAGCACACACGGGGCAAAATATAGAGTTAGATAGTGTGGAGATTTTCCCTCATGCAGGTGTCCCCACCATCATTAAACCTGAACCCACCCCACATTTGGGGTATGGGAACTCAGAAAAACCCTGAGAACATCTAAATGATAGTGAGCGCTGACATATGGGAAATTGCACACTTTTTAATACAAAGTTCTGTAAATAATCAACTATGCAAAAAAAAACTTTAATGAAACGCTAACCCACCTGCCACCTGATAGATTTATAAGACCTACTCTTAATTATTTGCTGGAACCTGCTATTTCCGGTCAAGGCTCTGAGGCACTCCCCCCTCCTAACCCTCTTCTATACCCTTCCCAACCCTCTTCCTTTAGTCTAACAATATGCATATTTTCAAAGGCACCCCCACGAAACACAGGACTTTAAATGTACCCGCAGGGAAAAAGTTATTTTTTCAAATCACAGAACAGAAATTTAGACAGACCAAATGAAACATATTTAGTTTGCCTGTCTAAAATAAATAAATAAAGTGAAATACACAATATCATATATCGATACATTTGGTAAAAATGGCCTTTATAAAGAATGCCTATGACTTAGTCAAGCAGGTGGCTAAGGCTTGTATCTTATATCTGTCCAAGATAATTAACATGGGGGTTAGCAGTATAGAGGTCAGTATAGCAAAGGAAACAACCACAGAAACACACCATGAAATCAGCCAATCATGCAGTTTTACAGCCCATGGCTTCAATGAATGGGGGCCAACAGTCCAAGGGGGAACTTTGTGTTTGTACAACATTGTGCTTGGTAAGACTTTCCTAAACAAGAAAAGGGCTCAAAATGATCATCATCAGTCTTTGGAGAAACTGGCATTAAAATGATTTGCATTAAAGTGGGAGTAACCCCAGTAGCGAGGCCCACTATGTGTTTGGATATACCTGGGTCATTTAGGCAAAGCTGATTTAAATGTGAGTTGACCACCAAAGAAAGTGAGCATTTTCCCCTAGAAATATTGTCAGCTAAAACAGAGGTGTAACTAGAAACAGTGCCTGAGTCAAAGGCTTCTCAGGACAAATTTGGTGCTGCTCTGGAAGGAAGGAGTATTCGCTTAAAGTAAAAAAGAATATGCATGTGTTAAGGCAATCTGCTATGAGGTAAGGTAGGGAGGAATGGATGTCTAAGTATAGGAATTTTTTTAGTTAGGGCCTCAGCATAGAATGTAAAATTTATATTATGCGGCTTTTCTCCTTGGGGAAATGCCATTGATTTTCTACTGAGTGAGCACCACCCAGATGCCTGGAAGTTATAAAAAGAAAACCCCTTTGGTGGGCAAGAAATCTGGGCTTGGCCATCCATGTATGATGGAATATTATTTGCCTATAGACTTACATATACAAATTTATATTATGTAAAGAGGAGTTAAAAGAGGTTGGTTGTGGTTCCCCTGTAAGACTATGCCCTGGTGATTTTTGAATCCAGGTGTTGGGCGTGACCCCCGATAAATTAGGCATGTTGCCACTGAAGTTCAAGGGGGCCTTTGTAAGTAAGTGAGTGTGTGCTGCTTGATGTGGCTGAAGCTCCACAGCTAAAACCTATGCATAGTAGAGTAGGTCCCATTACAGGAAATGGCATAACAACACACCGTTAGAGCCTGTTACAAGCTTATCGATGATTCAGAGAGGATGATAGTTCATATGTATATGGTGCATAGCAATGCTCTTGGAGAGCACCAGGCTCTGGTGTCAAGGTACACCCAAATCCACAGCACCGCACCAGACATATTTCTGCTGTCATCCACGGACAACCAGGGTGCTGGCCCCTACAGCTTTTCTCTATTCACCATCAAGAAATGTAAAGATAAAAGGCCAACGTAAGCTCTTTATGCCAGTTTATTGCATGATCAGGAAAATAACTGCATGCACACTGTTTCGAGCATGGATTAACCTGTACAGAGTCGCTGAACAGGTATGAGCCTAGCCCTAAAGCTCCCTCACCAGGAGACAAACTACTGCAGGAGCAGTGTGTAAGCAGATAACCTACTAGCCTAGCATGTCTACTGGCATGTTTAGGTGACACCAAATAGCCAGGCTGAAGCTGTGATTTATGTCTGTTTGATACCGAAAACCCCTATGCCTGCATACTTTTGCTAATAGGTGCCCCTCCTTCCCATCTCAAAAGTTGGCAGGCATGCATTTACATACAGTAACTGACTTTCATATACTGTATAAAAGTAACACAAAAATCTTTAGCATGTCAGATACAAGACAAAACACAGAATTGAGGCATTTAGGACTTTCATGGTACGGTATGAACTACACGGTACAAAAATTTGAAAAAATATATATACAAAATTTATTATAACAATAGTAAGTTAAAATTCACCCATGTATATGGGGAACACGCAATAGGACAAAGAATCAGGAACATACTGTAAATATTCTGAAAAGAACATCACTATTCAGGTGAAACCACACTTCCTCAGATAGAGATTGGATAATGAGTGGGGTATCCTCCATCCTGGGGGGCCTCAATCCATCCAATTTCAATCTCGCATTTTAACTCTACATGTTTTGCGGGATACCCACTTCTTTGGGAGTAATATTCACGAGGATTGTGATCTATAAAAAAAATTTGAAATACAACAGTAGTATATAGAAATAACAAAAAATAAAACGCAATTATGGAAAATCTACAGGTAGGATATTATATTAGTAGATCACTTCCAGGCAATTAGGCACTAAACAAAGTCCCTGTGGAATGCTCAAACTGTATAAAAAAAACTCCCATGAACAGGGCATCGCCCCACCCACCAAGGTCCACAACACCACCCGGTGACACCATAATACCAGATGGCAGTCTCCCAGGCGAGTGCGGGAGCCAGGTGGTAAATAAAAAACTAATAGAGATAAACATTATACAATATTAACCGCGTGCCGACCACCCCATGCAGATATACTGCGGCAGGGCGGCTTGGCTGTGCAAAAATCACACAGATCTATGTGATTTTGTGCATGCCATCTTAGTCACACATGTTCAGTCACAGCAGGGCGCGGGCCGCGGGAGGAGCGGCAGCGATTGCAGAAACTGACAGAAGACCCGCCTGCTTATGCTTATGTAAACAAAGCAGGCGAGTCTTCTTTCAGACAGGCAGGGAAAGATCAAGAGTTTCAGCTAAGCTGAAACCCTGGTCTCTCTGTGCCTATCACAGAACCCTTCCCATACACAGTGAGATAGCACCAACAGGCATACAATAAACCCCATTGATCAGACCCCAGTGTTAACCCCTTTCCTGCCAGTGTCATTTATACAGTAACAGTGCATATTATTTAGCATTGATTACTGTATTAATGTCACTGGTCCCCAAAAAGTTTCAAAGATGTCAGTTAGGGGTCCAATATGTCCGCCACAATGTCGCAGCCCCGCTAAAAATCGCTGATCGCCGCCATTACTAATAGAAACAAAAATAAAAAGTCCAAAAATCTATCCAATAGTTTGTATTTAAACCAATTAAAATACGATTTTTGGGATTTTTTTTTTTTTTTTTTACCAAAAATATGTAGCAGAATAAAAATTGGCCCAAACTGATAAAAAAATGTGATTTTTTAAATTTTTTTATTGGGAATGTTTTATAGCAGAAATTAAAAAATAATGTGTTTTTTTTTTTTTCAAAATTGTCACTCTTTTTTGTTTATAGCGCAAAATCTAGAAACCGCAAAGGTGATCAAATACCACCAAAAGAAAGCTCTATTTGTGTGAAGAAAAGGAATTGGGTACAGCGTCGCATGACTGCGTAAGTTTTCGTTCAAGTAACGCAGTGCTGAATTGCAAAAAGTGGCCTGGTCATTAAGGGGGTAAAACCTTGCGGAGCTGAAGTGTTTAAATTATAAGGAGACTTGAAAACGAGTCTACCAAATTAAGGGGTGTACTAAAAATGTCTTCCTCTCACAGACCTACAAAATTGTGTAGCCATGTCATATGTACCTTACAGGATTTTGACAAAAGGTTGATAATGAACAGTTATGGAACAGTGGGATTAACCCGCAAAATAAAGAACAGATTTCCATAATCGGTTTTTGAGCAATCCCCTGTTATATGGATAGCGTGCTCTCACCCTGTATATACCTAAGCGAGAGAGTATATGAGTAAGTACCACCCTGTTTCTGATGTAGTATTGCCAACTCTTTCTTTCCCATTGTTGGCTTAAAGTGGTTTCTGAATGTTGCTTTTTTTACCAAACATATTGTTCTCCCTGGTTATCCGAACAACAGTTTACCATTCTGTTTGTTCGATTCAATCGATGTTGGTTTGCACACCTATATTATTGGCTCCCTGGCTGCTTAGCTTGTTTAGAGTGAGGTACTACTAATTTCTGTATATGTTTGACTGATACTGTAGAGTTGTTTTATTGTGTAGTCTAACTTTAGTCACTATTTTTCCTTTCACAGACACTTTACAGCTACACAATATACTGTGTTATACAGCTACATGGCTTGGATTTACCTTTACCCTTACAAGCCAGAATTAACTAGGAGGTTTACTGCTCATATACACCATTTATGGAAATCTGCTCTCTGTTTTGCGAGTTAATCCCACTGTTCCATAACTGTTCATTATCAACGTTTGGCCAAATCCTGTAAGGTACGTATGACATGGCTACACAATTTTGTAGGTCTGTGAGAGGGCAACATTTTTAGTACACCCCTTAACTTTGTAGACTCATTTTCGAGTCTTCTTATAATTTAATATTGTATATTGTGTGGCAGAGGGTTGCCCTGCCAATGTCTATAAAGCGATTGTGACCAAGAATTCTCAATCAGGCAGGTTGAGGGGCTCCAGGGAGCTTGAGAAATGAAGAGGAAACTGGCTTTTCAGTTTCCTCAGTGTTTTAAAAAGTCCAGTTTGGGACCTGGAGCCAGGATATTTCTAAGTGATCCGAGTGGGATGAAATCTCCAATCCCGTGTTCAGCTATTCAGTATAGCCAGCATACTAATTGGTCAGGTGTGTGCTGGGGGTTTATTAATGACCTGACCATGGTTCTGGGCTCCATGCTGGCAGACAAGAGGTCTGGCCCAGGAGTCAGGAGGGCTCCACATGGGAGTCAGTGCAGCACGAGGCTGCTATCTAGGTGCATTCCGTTGGAGAGTGACCAGTCTGTAGGAAACAACCAAGGGCCTGGAGTTTAAGGCCAGAGCAGCAGCGCTGCAAGTAGAAGCCAGGAGGGCTAAATGTTATCTATGGTAAAGGAGAATAAATTCTGAAAACTCCTGCGAGGGAAACCTATGTTTGTGTTTTTCTGAAATTTCTTTTAAAAAAATGGGCAAGAATAGCCCTTAAAAAGAAGACAAGCGAGTGGCGGTGTCCTTAAATGCTCTACCTTTGATGTTAGTCCTCACATATGTTTATCTCTATCAGTTTCTTATTTACCACCTGGCTCCCGCACTCGCCTCGGAGACTGCCATCTGGCATTATGGTGTCACCTTGTGGTGTTTTGACCTTGAGCTATGCCCTGTTCATGGGAGTTTTTTTTTTAAATAAAGTTTGGGCATTCCACAGGGTCTTTGTTTAGTGCCTAACTGCCTAGTAGTGATGTACTAATATAATATCCTACCTGTAGATATTCCAAAATTGCGTTTTATTTTTTGTGATTTCTAGTATATTACTGTTGTAAATATTACTCCCGAAGAAGCAGGTATCCTGTGAAACATGTAGAGTAAAGATGTGAGATTGAAATTGGATGGATTGAGGTGCCCCAGGTTGGAGGATACCCCGCTCCTTATTCAATCTCTATCAAAGGAAGTGTGATGTTTTTTCAGGCGATTTATGTTCCTAATTCATTGTCCTATTGAGTGTTCCCCATATGCATGAGTGAATTTTATTGATAGAAAAAAGGGGGGGGGGACCCAAAGTGTGAGACTGCTGTGTCCTGTATGATTAGAACACAGAACCGTCGAGAGACCAATTGAGAATCTAATTGGTCTCAGGCTATAAGTAGTGAGCCACCGCAGCTAAAACAATATAGCAAAATTAAACACATGGTAGGGGCCATAGGGGTCCCCTTAGAACAGCTGCAAAAAGGGATGCTCAAACAAACTTAGTGAAAATTAGAAAAAACTTTATTAAGGATCGGAAATGACACATGGTCTAAAAAATACCCCGTCATTGGGGAACACATTACAAATATCAGCAGGTATGATGCAGACAACAAGACACATACTAGACATTAAAACCAACGACACACATTCACAAGGCCGGCCACACACATACTCCGGAAACTAAAAGACAGCAGAGATCTGGACAGACTGCGTATATTCCGATTCGGAATTTGTGAACGCAGTGTGTTCAAAGATCTACTAGCTGGCATGCCACAGTATAAACGTTAAACAATAATTGTGGTGGACCAAAATAGCTGCACCAAATAACAAGGGATCATAACCATCATTAATGTTGTCATAATAGCAACTTGATTCTGCACGGCTGATGCATTGATGTCAAAGAGGTCCTTTCATGGACAAGGCAATACATTATGGAGTTCCAAAATTATATATATTCAGTGGCAGGCTAAACCGTGACACAATATGTATAAATACCAATAGGCTCGGAATTCCAAGATAATTTCACCATTGGGAAGAAGGTGTCTGAAGGAGTGTCTGCATACTGAGAATTTTAAACGAGTGTGAAGGACCAGTCCCGGGAGGATCAAGGGTAGATTTGCTATGGGGGGGGGGTTTTTGATGCAGTTCCTCTTGGATATGGGGCAACAATGTCGGGCCAACAGACGTTTCTCTGGGGCAGAAAGTCACTTGCAGTATTTTAGATTGAGGGTGCGGGAGCAGGGGAGAGACGCAGTGCAATGTGTGTACTGCGCAGGCTCACACCAAGATAAGGCTGGATCTCATAAAGGTGGAATTAACCATAAGCCAAATTAAGGCTTTCCACTGGTAGGCATCAATATGCTGTATGTCCACAGGCAGCCTGGTGGTCACAGCCTTTTCTCTATCCCCTATTGTTTAATAATTTTATGCTCACCAAGCAGTTAGAATCTTCGATCAGTAGACTTCTGCTCGTATTCTTCAGAGAGCGTTTAAATGGAGGCCCGGCAGGTGGGTACATCTTCGGCAAGCCACGGGAAGATAGCGTGTTCCAGTATGATACCGGATTTCCGCGCCATGGATGGAAGCCGGAGCGCATATGTGGCTCTTCCGGGTTGTGCGGGGCCGGCGTGTGACGTCAACGCGTTTCGCGTGCGTGACGCACGCATCGTCCGTCCCTTGTTATTTGGTGCAGCTATTTTGGTCCACCACAATTATTGTTTAACGTTTATACTGTGGCATGCCAGCTAGTAGATCTTTGAACACACTGCGTTCACAAATTCCGAATCGGAATATACGCAGTCTGTCCAGATCTCTGCTGTCTTTTAGTTTCCGGAGTATGTGTGTGGCCGGCCTTGTGAATGTGTGTCGTTGGTTTTAATGTCTAGTATGTGTCTTGTTGTCTGCATCATACCTGCTGATATTTGTAATGTGTTCCCCAATGACGGGGTATTTTTTAGACCATGTGTCATTTCCGATCCTTAATAAAGTTTTTTCTAATTTTCACTAAGTTTGTTTGAGCATCCCTTTTTGCAGCTGTTCTAAGGGGACCCCTATGGCCCCTACCATGTGTTTAATTTTGCTATGAGTGAATTTTAACCTACTATTGTTATAATACATTTTGTATATATATTTTTTCAAATTTTTGTACTGCGTAGTTCATACCATACTATGAAAGTGCTAAGCGCCTCGGTTCCGTGTTTTGTCTTGTATTCGATATTATAGGTCGTAGGTACAATTACATCTTGGGAGATACAAATAGGTCTTTGACATCACTGATGACACTTATACAAACTTTTGGATCCTATTCTGGATTTAAAATTAATTGGGATAAATCTGTATTATTACCTTTAGACCCCCTCACTGCTTCACTGCCGCAAATGGCATCTCAGATCCGAGTAGTGGAACAGTTTCGGTATTAGGGTATTGTTGTCCATTCCAACCTTAATAATTATGTCAAACTCAATATTGAACCTCTATTGGCTAAGTTCAAGGAGCAAACCACCAGTTGGCTTAAATTACCTCTCTCGGTAGTGGGTCATTACTGATTAAACCTGATTAAAATGATTTGGAATCCACAATTGTTGTATGCTCTACATAATGCCCCTGTATGGATACCTATACATATTTTTAGGAGGTGTAATACCTTATTTCGTGCGTTGCTTTGGAGGAAAAAAATTCCCTGTATAAAACTGGAAAAGCTACAGGAAGTGAATGAGACTGGAGGTCTTGCAGTCCCTAATCCTTACTTTTACTATATGGCTGCTCAGCTTCAGCATTTAGCAGGCTGGGGAAATGTTGAGTGTCGGGAACCAAACAGGGAGATTATATCCTCTATTTTGTCTAAAGATGTAGTGGAGTGTCTGGAGGCAGGAGAAATGGGGAAACTGACAATGTGTCCTACATTGCTCCTGCTAAATAGATTGTGGATCAAAACAAAGCAACACTTCAAATACGAGGGATATACAAAATATTCTCGGCTTTTCTATAATTATAACTTTGTTGAATTATCTAAATTGAAAGGTTTTTCTACGTGGTCTGAATATGGATTGCGATATATCCCACAAGTATATGAGGGTACAACACTGAAGGATTTTCAGTCACTTAAAATGGAGTTTGGACTTCCAAATGCTGTGTTTTTCCAATATTTACAGTTAAGACATGCCATATCTGCACAGGCAAAGATTTCCCTATGGACTCTGTCTAATCCGGTGATAGTATATAGGCTTCTGGGAAAGAATATTAAAAAAGGTACTATCTCATTTTTGTATAGCTCCTTTTTGAATCAAGTATCCAATGGGATGTCTTTAACATGTAGGAAGGGATGGGAGGAGGATATTGGTGCCATGTCTAATGAGGAATGGTCCAATATTCTGGAAAATGTGACTAAGGTCACCCTCTCAACCACACAGAAGATAACACAGCTATTTATTGTGAATCGTACATGCCACACCCCTACTCGTTTATACAAATGGCAAAGGAGGGACTCTCCGCTATGCCCTCGTTGTAAGATTCATAATGGTACGCTTATTCATATGTTATGGAAATGCCCCAAACTTACCCGATACTGGAAAACAATAATATTAACTATTAATAATACATGGAATATTACTCTCCCTTATGGACCAAAAATAGGATTGTTAGGTTGCTTGAATGGGAAGGATTATTCTTCAAATATACAGACGGCAATTCTTGGAGTGCTTTTTTTAGCCAGAAAGCTTGTTGCGAGAAAGTGGCTTTCTCCTTCTCCCCCCAGTCATTCCGAGTGGGTTGAGGAGGTTAACATAACACTACTTCGTGAATATCTTACATACAAACATAGAGGCAGTCTTAAAAAATGTGATCGTATTTGGCAACAATGGCTAGCTGGCCCGGGGTTGGCCCCGGCACAGATGGCCGCTATTAGGATTTTTGGAGGCACACCACCTTAAGTTTATAAAACTGTTGACTCTCAGAGACCCTAAAAGGTGGACCAATGTAATGTGTTAGGAGAAAACTATATTGATTTTCGAGTATATACCGATCTTGGCAGAGATCCTTTTTTTTTTTTTTCTTTTGGGGGGGGGGGGGGGAGGGCTGGTATGTGTTAAGAATGTAGTTTGTTAGGATGTAAAATGGAAAAAATAGTTATATGCTGGAGTATATGCATGTGACGAGATGAAGATATTTTTGTACAATGATAAATAATGATCACATATATATGTATTGATGGATGTACATAAATTTGTTGCGATACTGGTATATATATATATATATATATATATATATATATATATATATATATATAAAAAGTGCTAATACCTTCTGGGGCTCACCGACCATTTCCACGATACGTCACTGGGTACGGAAAGTTGATATGACATACCAATTAGAGGAACTTACTTTCATAGCCCGTGACAAACTAGACCGTTTTCACTCTGCCTGGCAACCTTGGTCTTCTTTTAAAAACACTTCCTATGTGGCCCTGCTCACTGAGGACACCCCCTTGGTTTATCACCTTCTAATGTAATCCTATCTGATTAAAGTTTTTATTGTTTGGTACATAAGTCACCCGTGGCCTACTTTCCCACCCCCCTCCCTCCCCTCTTATCCCCTTTCTCTCCCAGCTGATCTATTCTCTTCTTTCTCTTTCTTTTCTGCTTTTTTCTATCCTTTCGCTTTCCTATAGCCTCTCTCTGACATTGGTTTTATGATGCAAGATGTTGTGTTATCATTATGTTTTTTCAGACTTTTTATGACTGTGTGTGCTTGGCACACACTGAGATGTTCATGCACTCATTGATATTGTTCCATGGCTACTTACCGTATTTCATGTCGGATTGTATGGTCTATGTTCTGTTTTTCTTTGTCTTCTTGAAAAATTTTTCAATAAACAGAAATTAAACAAAAAAAAAAGCGCTAATATTTTTATTTAGCCCCATTAAACCTAAGGTATGAACAGAAGACATTACTAAGCTGTGGGACACATCTCCGCAAAGGGACACAGATGGCGAAAAAAAAAAAAAACAGTGGTTATATTCCCCCCATACTCTATCCAAAATGAAAAAAAAAATGTTTTCCTATAGTTCTACTTTAAGCCCCTATCCCTAAGGCTGAGTCCTATACAGGAACATTCTTACACATTTTTTTTAGGCTATATGAATGACACATTATATGATGAGAATATTAAGCTTTTTGAAACCATTATGAAGATTTTCACACAGGAAAAGGTTAGCATCGCTGACACTATTGATTTAATGTCACATTGAGAAATCATTTTATGGTTGACTTATTTAAAGTTTACTTGGTTCTCTTTCATTGTTAGATTTTTAAGCCAATTTTTCTCACACTTTTTGTAACATATCATGCACATTTAGACCCTTTCAGCTCTGAATCCCTTTTTTTCCAGATCAAATTGCCATTTGTTATGCATAAGTGATTTTGAGAATCCTTCTGTTTTGTGCATAAACATTATTTTAGTTTTTTTAGGACATAACAGGCTTCAACATTTTCATTCAGCAGTTTGCTTTATGCCATGCGTATTTTAACAAAGCTTTGTAACTTTTTTTTTTTCCTGCATAAGTAGTTTACGCCACTTTGCCTCATGTAGACCATGTTTTATCCCTTTAGCCCTTTCACCGCCAGAGCTTTTTTTGCATTTGTTTTGCACACATGCTTAAAAAATAATTTTAAGCCTGAAGATTAAATTAACCACTTCAGCTCCGGAAGGTTTTACCCCTTTAATGACCAGGCCAATTTTTGCGATTCGGTACTGTGTTACTTTTACTAACAATTGCGCAGTCGTGCGACGCTATACCCAAATACAATTGATGCCCTTTTTTTCCCACATATAGAGCTTTCTTTTGGTGGCATTTGATCACTTCTGCAGTTTTTAGATTTTGCGCTATAAACAAAAAAAGAGTGACAATTTTGAAAAAAAACACAACATTTTTTACCTTCTTTTATAAAACATTCCCAATAAAAAATTTTTAAAAATCAAATGTTTTATCAGTTTAGGCCAATTTGTATTCTGCAACAAATTTTTGGTAAAAAAAAATCCCAAAAAGCGTATATTAATTGGTTTGCACAAAAGTTATAGCATTTACAAACTATAGGATAGATTTTTGGACTTTTTGTTTTTTTTGTTTTTATTAGCAATGGCAGAGATTAGCATTTTTTAGCGGGACTGCCACATTACAGATCTGACACTAATTATGCGCAGCCGAGCGGCCTTGCCGCAGTAAATCTGTGTGGAGTGGTCGCAAGTGGTTAAACCCCCAAAACATATATTTTCTGAAAACATTATTTTTGTTTTTTTTAGGACATAATAGGCTTCAACATTTTCATTCAGCAGTTTACTTTATGCCATGGGTAAAGTTAAATTTAGGGCACACAAACACAATAAATTACATAATTTTTTGGGTAAAAAATAAGATGAGGTTGCACCAAGTAAATAGATACCCAACATGTCATATATTTTCCATAGGCGAAATTTTAAAAGCCACCTATAGGTCATCAGTTTAGTTTTATGGAGAAGGTCTGATGCTAGAAATATTGCTCTCACTTTGACGTGTGTGGTGATATGCAACATGTGTATCACAATTAGCGTTTTTAATCATAGGCACCATTTATAGGTGTGAATATGTGGGGAACTCAAAACATTTGGGGGGGGGGGGTTGTGCTTGGTGTAACATTTTTTCAATTCAAGAAACTTTTTTTTCTACTTATTTTTTTTTTTTTTTCATCACATAGGGCAGTGGTCCTCAACTCTGGTCCTCTGGCCTACTAACAGGCCAAGTTTGCAAGATAACTAAATTACATCACAGGTGATCTCATTTGCTGCTCAGTGATTGCAGTATTCTAGTCTGCATCTCCCCAAGGTAATACTTAAAATTTGGCCTGTTAGTGGGCCCCGAGGACCGGAGTTGAGGACCACTGACATAGGGGACAAAAAGTCCCCTATATGATGATATTTTGGTGACAGGTTCTAAAAGACCCTGGATGTGTCCCCTGTGCTCCACTCAATGTAATGCAATGCAGATCGCATTGCATTACATTCTTTCCAGGTTACACATGTGTCTGCTCTGCTCCCTCCCATCTACCTGGTGGCAACCGCTACGTCGGTACCAGCCCAGCAGATAGGTAAGCGGAGCGAGGATACATGGTCGGGGCGTGTTCAAGAGGGTACCATTACCGGGGTGTGTGGAAGAAATCAGGTGGCAGCGCAGCCGCCCAAATGCTTCCATCTGACAGGCAGGAGTCTGCTTGTCAGATTTACACACAATTCCAGTGGCTGTTGCCACTCATAATATGTGTAAACCCCCCCTGCTGTCAGGTCTGTACAACATATGGACCTGACAGCGAAAGGGTTAACCACTTCTGGACCAGAAGGATTTACCCCCTTAATTACCAGGCCATTATGTACAATTTGGCACTGTGTGACTTTAACTGACAATTGCGTAGTCATGCAATACTGTACCCAAACAAAATTTACGTCCTTTTTTTACCACAGATAGAGCTTTATTTTGGTGGTATTCGATCACATCTGCGTTTTTTATTTTTGCAATATAAATGAAAAAACACTGAAAATTTTGAGAAAAAAATGACATTTTCTAAATTTTCTTATAGAAAATATCCAATAAACTCAATTTTTGTCATACATTTAGGTCAAAATGTATTTAGCTACATGTCTTTGATAAAAAAAAATCTCAATAATCGTATATTTATTGGTTTGCACAAAAGTTACAGTGTCTACAAACGATGGTGTATATACTGGAATTTATGCAGTTTTTACTTTCTGACTGCCTATTTCATTTTTTGAAGTTCTAAAATGGCAGGGCAGTACAAATGACCCATTTTTAGAAAGTAGACACCCCAAGGAAATTTCTGAGAGGCATGTTGAGCTCAATGAACATATAATTAAAATATATTGAATATGATATATTGCTCACACATGCCATGGGTATATGTGGAATTACACTCCAAAATACATTCTGCTGCTTCTCATGAGTACAGGGATGCCACATGAGTGAGATTTTTTGGCAGTCTAGCTGCATACAGGACCCTGAAACCAATCACTGCCTTCAGGCTTTCTAAGGGCATACATTGTTGACGTCACTCCTTACTACCTATCACAGTTTTTGAGGCCATATAATGCCAAGACAGCACAACCCCCCCCCCCCCCCCTTAAATGACCCCTTTTTGGAAAGTAGACACCCTAAGCTATTTGCTGAGAGGCATTTTGAGTATTTTTCAGATCTCATATTTTGTCACAAAGTTTTGAAAATTGAAAAAAGAAAAAAAAAAGTCCTTTCCTTTCTTAATTTTCCAAAACAAATGAGAGCTGCAAAATACTCACCATGCCTCGTAGCAAATACCTTGGGATGTCTACTTTCAGAAAAGGGGTAATTTGGGGGGATTTTGTGCTATCTTGGCATTTCATGGCCTCCGAAACTGTGATAGGTAGTGAGGAGTGAAATTAACAATTTACGCTCTTAGAAAACCTGAAGGTGGTGATTGGTTTTTGAGGTCCCATACACAGTTAGGCTCCCATAAAGTCTCACACATGTGGTATCCCTGTACATTTTGGGGTGTCATTCCACATATACCTATTGCATGTGTGAGCAATATATCATTTAGTGACAACTTTGTGAAAAAAAAAAAAGAAAATGTAATTTTCCAGAAACTTGTGGCAAAATATAAAATATTCCATGGACTCAACATGCCTCTCAGCAAATAGCTTGAGGTGTCTACTTTCCAAAAAGGGGTCATTTGGGGGATGTTTGAACTATCCTGGCATGTTATTGCCCAATATTAGAAGCTTATGCCACACATCTCTCACTCTTTTAACCAATTGAAGACTAGTGTTGAGCGAACACGGACTGTATTATTCGTGTTCGTACCGAATAATTGGATTTTTTTTACCCGAACACGGACACGGACACTTTACTGTATGTTCGGGTAAAAATCCGTGTTCGGTCGTTTTATTTCCGGGTTTTGCATGCTTTGGCGCTCTTTTCATGGCGGGCTTTCAACAGCCAATCAACAATCGTTTAACTGGTGTGCCTTAAGCCATCCCAGCCATGCCTGCAAATGTCTTAGTAGCTGTGATTGGCCGTCTGAAGCATGTGACCAAGTCTTTATAAGTTCGAGGCAGCCGCCGCAGCAGCGTCATTCTGCTGCTTAGCTAAGGGACAGAGCACACATCAATGTGCTGGCTGCTGATTAGGGAAAGATAGGCAGGAAAAAACCATTTGTGTCCGGATAGAATTGAGGGACAGGTCGGAGTGTTTAGGCAGGGCGAGTTGTAGGCATTTTAGGGATAGAGTCTGCTGAATTATAGGGTCAGTGTCTTCTACAAACTACAATCGATATTGCTGTGTGGGGGGTGGGGTGAATCTGCACTCAATCCTGATCTACGATCTCTTCTCAATCCTGTTAGGGACAGAGTCTGCTGAATTTTAGGGAAACTGTGTTCTACAAACTACAATCGATATTGCTGTGTGGTGTGGGATTGGAGATAGGCAGGTGTCAGTGATCCACATCCATTTTTCTGTGTGTGAGCTGCAGTGAACACAATCTTTTTGGGCTGCAGTGAACACAATCTTTTTGGGCTGCAGTGAACACAATCTTTTTGGGCTGCAGTGAACACAATCTTTTTGGGGTGCAGTGAACAAAATCTTTTTGGGGTGCAGTGAACACAATCCTTTTTGGTGTGCAGTGAACACAATCTTTGTGGGGTGCAGTGAACAAAATCCTTTGTGGGGTGCAGTGAACACAATCTTTTTGGGGTGCAGTGAACAAAATCCTTTTTGGGGTGCAGTGAACAACATCCTTTTTGGGGTGCAGTGAACACAATCTTTTTGGGGTGCAGTGAACAAAATCCTTTGTGGGGTGCAGTGAACACAATCTTTTTGGGGTGCAGTGAACACAATCTTTTTGGGGTGGAGTGAACAACATCCTTTTTGGGGTGCAGTGAACAAAATCCTTTTTGGGGTGCAGTGAACAAAATCATTTTTGGGGTGCAGTGAACACAATCTTTTTGGGGTGCAGTGAACACAATCTTTGTGGGGTGCAGTGAACACAATCTTTTTGGGGTGGAGTGAACAACATCCTTTTTGGGGTGCAGTGAACAACATCCTTTTTGGGGTGCAGTGAACACAATCTTTTTGGGGTGCAGTGAACACAATCTTTGTGGGGTACAGTGAACAGAATCTTTGTGGGGTGCAGTGAACACAATCTTTGGGGGGTACAGTGAACACAATCTTTTTGGGGTGCAGTGAACACAATCTTTGTGGGGTGCAGTGAACACAATCTTTTTGGGGTGGAGTGAACAAAATCATTTTTGGGGTGCAGTGAACAACATCCTTTTTGGGGTGCAGTGATCAAAATCCTTTTTGGGGTGCAGTGAACACAATCTTTTTGGGGTGCAGTGAACAAAATCCTTTGTGGGGTGCAGTGAACAGAATCTTTGTGGGGTGCAGTGAACACAATCTTTGGGGGGGTACAGTGAACACAATCTTTTTGGGGTGCAGTGAACACAATCTTTGTGGGGTACAGTGAACAGAATCTTTGTGGGGTGCAGTGAACACAATCTTTGGGGGGTACAGTGAACACAATCTTTTTGGGGTGCAGTGAACACAATCTTTGGGGGGTACAGTGAACACAATCTTTTTGGGGTGCAGTGAACACAATCTTTGTGGGGTGCAGTGAACACAATCTTTGGGGGGGTACAATGAACACAATCTTTTTGGGGTGCAGTGAACAACATCCTTTTAGGGTGCAGTGAACACAATCTTTGTGGGGTGCAGTGAACAACATCCTTTTAGGGTGCAGTGAACACAATCTTTGTGGGGTACAGTGAACAGAATCTTTGTGGGGTGCAGTGAACACAATCTTTGGGGGGTACAGTGAACACAATCTTTGTGAGGTGCAGTGAACACAATCTTTGTGGGGTGCAGTGAACACAATCATTGTGGGGTGCAGTGAACTCAATCTTTGTGGGGTACAGTGAACACAATCTCATACTTCTGAAGATTTGAGGGTGCTGCCTGTTCCATACTCCCCCTACTCCTCATCTAGCCTTTTAGGGGTACAAACAATAGTAATTGGGGCCTAGTGTGGTTGTGTACGTGTGATATACATACACTTTTTTTGGATCATATTTTCTATTCCGCTATTTAATCAAAAACCTTTGGGGATCAGTTAAATTGGGGGATAGTCTGTGTTGGTACGTGTGAGAGAGATCCACCTTTCCAAGTTGTTGGGGTTCATCTCATACTTCTGAAGGTTTGAGGGTGCTGCCTGTTCCATACTCCCCCTACTCCTAGCCTTTTAGGGGTACAAACAATAGTAATTGGGGCCTAGTGTGGTTGTGTACGTGTGATATACATACACTTTTTTTGGATCATATTTTCTATTCCGCTATTTAATCAAAAACCTTTGGGGATCAGTTAAATTGGGGGATAGTCTGTGTTGGTACGTGTGAGAGAGATCCACCTTTCCAAGTTGTTGGGGTTCATCTCATACTTCTGAAGGTTTGAGGGTGCTGCCTGTTCCATACCCCCCCTACTCCTCATCTAGCCTTTTAGGGGTACAAACAATAGTAATTGGGGCCTAGTGTGGTTGTGTACGTGTGATATACATACACTTTTTTTGGATCATATTTTCTATTCCGCTATTTAATCAAAAACCTTTGGGGATCAGTTAAATTGGGGGATAGTCTGTGTTGGTACGTGTGAGAGAGATCCACCTTTCCAAGTTGTTGGGGTTCATCTCATACTTCTGAAGGTTTGAGGGTGCTGCCTGTTCCATACCCCCCCTACTCCTCATCTAGCCTTTTAGGGGTACAAACAATAGTAATTGGGGCCTAGTGTGGTTGTGTACGTGTGATATACATACACTTTTTTTGGATCATATTTTCTATTCCGCTATTTAATCAAAAACCTTTGGGGATCAGTTAAATTGGGGGATAGTCTGTGTTGGTACGTGTGAGAGAGATCCACCTTTCCAAGTTGTTGGGGTTCATCTCATACTTCTGAAGGTTTGAGGGTGCTGCCTGTTCCATACCCCCCCTACTCCTCATCTAGCCTTTTAGGGGTACAAACAATAGTAATTGGGGCCTAGTGTGGTTGTGTACGTGTGATATACATACACTTTTTTTGGATCATATTTTCTATTCCGCTATTTAATCAAAAACCTTTGGGGATCAGTTAAATTGGGGGATAGTCTGTGTTGGTACGTGTGAGAGAGATCCACCTTTCCAAGTTGTTGGGGTTCATCTCATACTTCTGAAGGTTTGAGGGTGCTGCCTGTTCCATACCCCCCCTACTCCTCATCTAGCCTTTTAGGGGTACAAACAATAGTAATTGGGGCCTAGTGTGGTTGTGTACGTGTGATATACATACACTTTTTTTGGATCATATTTTCTATTCCGCTATTTAATCAAAAACCTTTGGGGATCAGTTAAATTGGGGGATAGTCTGTGTTGGTACGTGTGAGAGAGATCCACCTTTCCAAGTTGTTGGGGTTCATCTCATACTTCTGAAGGTTTGAGGGTGCTGCCTGTTCCATACCCCCCCTACTCCTCATCTAGCCTTTTAGGGGTACAAACAATAGTAATTGGGGCCTAGTGTGGTTGTGTACGTGTGATATACATACACTTTTTTTGGATCATATTTTCTATTCCGCTATTTAATCAAAAACCTTTGGGGATCAGTTAAATTGGGGGATAGTCTGTGTTGGTACGTGTGAGAGAGATCCACCTTTCCAAGTTTTTGGGGTTCATCTCATACTTCTGAAGATTTGAGGGTGCTGCCTGTTCCATACCCCCCCTACTCCTCATCTAGCCTTTTAGGGGTACAAACAATAGTAATTGGGGCCTAGTGTGGTTGTGTACGTGTGATATACATACACTTTTTTTGGATCATATTTTCTATTCCGCTATTTAATCAAAAACCTTTGGGGATCAGTTAAATTGGGGGATAGTCTGTGTTGGTACGTGTGAGAGAGATCCACCTTTCCAAGTTGTTGGGGTTCATCTCATACTTCTGAAGGTTTGAGGGTGCTGCCTGTTCCATACTCCCCCTACTCCTAGCCTTTTAGGGGTACAAACAATAGTAATTGGGGCCTAGTGTGGTTGTGTACGTGTGATATACATACACTTTTTTTGGATCATATTTTCTATTCCGCTATTTAATCAAAAACCTTTGGGGATCAGTTAAATTGGGGGATAGTCTGTGTTGGTACGTGTGAGAGAGATCCACCTTTCCAAGTTGTTGGGGTTCATCTCATACTTCTGAAGGTTTGAGGGTGCTGCCTGTTCCATACTCCCCCTACTCCTAGCCTTTTAGGGGTACAAACAATAGTAATTGGGGCCTAGTGTGGTTGTGTACGTGTGATATACATACACTTTTTTTGGATCATATTTTCTATTCCGCTATTTAATCAAAAACCTTTGGGGATCAGTTAAATTGGGGGATAGTCTGTGTTGGTACGTGTGAGAGAGATCCACCTTTCCAAGTTTTTGGGGTTCATCTCATACTTCTGAAGATTTGAGGGTGCTGCCTGTTCCATACCCCCCCTACTCCTCATCTAGCCTTTTAGGGGTACAAACAATAGTAATTGGGGCCTAGTGTGGTTGTGTACGTGTGATATACATACACTTTTTTTGGATCATATTTTCTATTCCGCTATTTAATCAAAAACCTTTGGGGATCAGTTAAATTGGGGGATAGTCTGTGTTGGTACGTGTGAGAGAGATCCACCTTTCCAAGTTGTTGGGGTTCATCTCATACTTCTGAAGGTTTGAGGGTGCTGCCTGTTCCATACTCCCCCTACTCCTAGCCTTTTAGGGGTACAAACAATAGTAATTGGGGCCTAGTGTGGTTGTGTACGTGTGATATACATACACTTTTTTTGGATCATATTTTCTATTCCGCTATTTAATCAAAAACCTTTGGGGATCAGTTAAATTGGGGGATAGTCTGTGTTGGTACGTGTGAGAGAGATCCACCTTTCCAAGTTGTTGGGGTTCATCTCATACTTCTGAAGGTTTGAGGGTGCTGCCTGTTCCATACTCCCCCTACTCCTAGCCTTTTAGGGGTACAAACAATAGTAATTGGGGCCTAGTGTGGTTGTGTACGTGTGATATACATACACTTTTTTTGGATCATATTTTCTATTCCGCTATTTAATCAAAAACCTTTGGGGATCAGTTAAATTGGGGGATAGTCTGTGTTGGTACGTGTGAGAGAGATCCACCTTTCCAAGTTTTTGGGGTTCATCTCATACTTCTGAAGATTTGAGGGTGCTGCCTGTTCCATACCCCCCCTACTCCTCATCTAGCCTTTTAGGGGTACAAACAATAGTAATTGGGGCCTAGTGTGGTTGTGTACGTGTGATATACATACACTTTTTTTGGATCATATTTTCTATTCCGCTATTTAATCAAAAACCTTTGGGGATCAGTTAAATTGGGGGATAGTCTGTGTTGGTACGTGTGAGAGAGATCCACCTTTCCAAGTTGTTGGGGTTCATCTCATACTTCTGAAGGTTTGAGGGTGCTGCCTGTTCCATACTCCCCCTACTCCTCATCTAGCCTTTTAGGGGTACAAACAATAGTAATTGGGGCCTAGTGTGGTTGTGTACGTGTGATATACATACACTTTTTTTGGATCATATTTTCTATTCCGCTATTTAATCAAAAACCTTTGGGGATCAGTTAAATTGGGGGATAGTCTGTGTTGGTACGTGTGAGAGAGATCCACCTTTCCAAGTTGTTGGGGTTCATCTCATACTTCTGAAGGTTTGAGGGTGCTGCCTGTTCCATACTCCCCCTACTCCTAGCCTTTTAGGGGTACAAACAATAGTAATTGGGGCCTAGTGTGGTTGTGTACGTGTGATATACATACACTTTTTTTGGATCATATTTTCTATTCCGCTATTTAATCAAAAACCTTTGGGGATCAGTTAAATTGGGGGATAGTCTGTGTTGGTACGTGTGAGAGAGATCCACCTTTCCAAGTTGTTGGGGTTCATCTCATACTTCTGAAGGTTTGAGGGTGCTGCCTGTTCCATACTCCCACTACTCCTCATCTAGCCTTTTAGGGGTACAAACAATAGTAATTGGGGCCTAGTGTGGTTGTGTACGTGTGATATACATACACTTTTTTTGGATCATATTTTCTATTCCGCTATTTAATCAAAAACCTTTGGGGATCAGTTAAATTGGGGGATAGTCTGTGTTGGTACGTGTGAGAGAGATCCACCTTTCCAAGTTTTTGGGGTTCATCTCATACTTCTGAAGATTTGAGGGTGCTGCCTGTTCCATACCCACCCTACTCCTCATCTAGCCTTTTAGGGGTACAAACAATAGTAATTGGGGCCTAGTGTGGTTGTGTACGTGTGATATACATACACATTTTTTGGATCATATTTTCTATTCCGCTATTTAATCAAAAACCTTTGGGGATCAGTTAAATTGGGGGATAGTCTGTGTTGGTACGTGTGAGAGAGATCCACCTTTCCAAGTTTTTGGGGTTCATCTCATACTTCTGAAGATTTGAGGGTGCTGCCTGTTCCATACTCCTCCTCCTACTGCTCAACCATCCTTTTAGGGGTACAAACAATAGTAGTTGGGGCCTAGTGTGGTGGTGTACGTGCGAGATACATACACTTTCTTTTTGATCATATTTTCTATTCCGCTATTCAATTAAAACCTTTGGGGATCAATTCAATTGCGAGATAGTCTGTGTCGGTACGTGTGAGATCCACCTTTCCAAGTTGTTGGGGTTCATCTCATACTTTTGAAGATTTGAGGGTGCTGCCTGTTCCATACTCCTGCTCCTACTGCTCAACCATCCTTTTAGGGGTACAAACAATAGTAATTGGGGCCTAGTGTGGTTGTGTACGTGCGAGATACATACACTTTTTTTGATCATATTTCCTATTCCGCTATTCAATAAAAACCTTTGAGGATCAATTGAATTGCGGGATAGTCTGTGTCGGTACGTGTGAGATCCACCTTTCCAAGTTTTTGGGGTTCATCTCATACTTCTGAAGATTTGAGGGTGCTGCCTGTTCCATACTCCTCCTCCTACTCCTCATCCATCCTTTTAGGGGTACAAACAATAGTAATTGGGGCCTAGTGTGGTTGTGTACGTGCGAGATACATACACTTTTTTTGATCATATTTCCTATTCCGCTATTCAATAAAAACCTTTGAGGATCAATTGAATTGCGGGATAGTCTGTGTCGGTACGTGTGAGATCCACCTTTCCAAGTTTTTGGGGTTCATCTCATACTTCTGAAGATTTGAGGGTGCTGCCTGTTCCATACTCCTCCTCCTACTCCTCATCCATCCTTTTAGGGGTACAAACAATAGTAATTGGGGCCTAGTGTGGTTGTGTACGTGCGAGATACATACACTTTTTTTGATCATATTTCCTATTCCGCTATTCAATAAAAACCTTTGAGGATCAATTGAATTGCGGGATAGTCTGTGTCGGTACGTGTGAGATCCACCTTTCCAAGTTTTTGGGGTTCATCTCATACTTCTGAAGATTTGAGGGTGCTGTCTGTTCCATACTCCTCCTACTCCTCATCCATCCTTTTAGGGGTAGAAACAATAGTAATTGGGGCCTAGTGTGGTTTTGTACGTGCGAGATACATACACTTTTTTGGATCATATTTCCTATTCCGCTATTCAATAAAAACCTTTCTAGGGCAAGATCTTAAATTACAGAAATATGAGGAGACCGTCAAATAAGGGCCGTGGCCTGGGTCGTGGTGCTGCTGGTAGAGCTCCTGTTGCAAGGAGAGGACGTGGTCGATCTGTGCCAGCTACACGCACAAGTGAAACACCTTCCTCAAGTGTGAGTAGGCGACAGAACCTGCATCAGTATTTGGTAGGGCATCAAACGCCCCTAGAAGTGATGAGGCCAGAACAAGTTGAGGCGATAGTAGATTGGTTTGCTGCTGACAGTGCCTCCAGTTCCTTCACATTGTCTCCCACCCAGTCTACTGCAGAAAGGTCAGAGTTGGCACCTGCAGCCAATGTCCAACCGTCTTTCACCTCACCCCCTTGCAAATCAGGCCAGCAGTCTGAGCCCCAAGCCATACAGCAGTCTCTTATTCTTTTTGAGGACTCTGTCAGCAGGGTTTCCCAGGGCCATCCACCTAGCCCTGCCCCAGAAGTGGAAGAGATTGAGTGCAGCGATGCCCAACCACTTATTCCTCAAGATGAGTACATGCAAGGATCATCGCAGCACGTCTCCGATGATGACGAAACGCAGGTGCCAACTGCTGCGGCGTTCAGCATTGTGGAGACCGACAAGGAGGGCAGGGGTGAAGACTGGGTGGAAGATGATGTGGAGGACGATGAGGTCCTCGACCCCACATGGAATGAACGTCATGCAGGTGACCTGAGTAGTTTGGAGGAAGAGGCGGTGGTCGCACAGAGCCACCAGCACAGCAGAAGAGGGAGCAGGGTGCAGAAGCGGAGCGGCCGTGCCCTAGACACTACGCCCGCTACTGCCCAACGCAGCAAGGGAACGAGCGCACCAAAGTCAGCTCAAAGGAGTTCTCTAGCGTGGAAGTTCTTTAGAAAATGTGCTGATGACAGGACACGAGTGGTTTGCACCCTGTGCAATCAGAGCTTGAAGCGAGGCATAAACCTTCTCAACCTGAGCACAACCTGCATGATCAGGCATCTAAGTGCAAAGCACGAGCTGCAGTGGAGTACACACCTTCAAAACCAAGAAACGTCTCTGGCTCATCCTGCTTCCTCTTCTGCTGCAGTCTCGGCCGCTCCAGCCACATCTGTAGTGATACCGGCACCTGCCACCCCGCAAACAGACGATCTGTCAGCAACACCACCACCTGGGTCACCAACAACCATCTCCACAATGTCCCGTGGAAGCGTTCAGCTTTCCATCTCCCAAACACTTGAGAGGAAGAGGAAGTACCCCCCTACCCACCCGCGATCCCTGGCCCTGAATGCCAGCATTTCAAAATTATTGGCCTTTGAAATGCTGTCATTCCGTCTGGTGGAGACGCACAGTTTTAAAAACCTTATGTCGGTGGCTGTCCCACAGTACGTCGTGCCCAGCCGCCACTACTTTTCCAGGCAAGCCATCCCTTCCCTGCACAATCAAGTGGGGGAAAATATCAGGTGTGCACTGCGCAACGCCATCTGTGCCAAGGTCCACCTAACTACGGATACGTGGACCAGTAAGCACGGTCAGGGGCGTTATATCTCCCTAACGGCACACTGGGTAAATGCAGTGGCGGATGGGCCTGAGGCGGATAGCAATTTGGCGCATGTCCTTCCACCACCGAGGATTGCAGGGCGCTTCAGTTTGCCTCCTGTTCCTAACTCCTCCTACTCCGCTTCCTCATCCTCTACCGCCTCCTCATCCGGACAGCGTAACACCTTCACCACCAACTTCAGCACGGCCAGGGGTAAACGACAGCAGGCAGTTTTACAACTTGCCTGTTTGGGGGACAAACCACACACCGCGCAGGAGTTGTGGAGGAGCATGGAACAGCAGACAAATGAGTGGTTGCTGCCAGCGAGCCTCAAGCCCGGCCTGGTGGTGTGCGATAACGGGCGAAATCTCATAGCAGCTCTGGGCCTAGCCGGTTTGACGCACATCCCTTGCCTGGCGCATGTGCTGAATTTGGTGGTGCAGAGGTTCCTTAAAAACTACCCCGATATGTCAGAGCTGCTGCAGAAAGTGCGGGCCGTTTGTGCGCACTTTCGGCGTTCTCACCCTGCTGCTGCTCGCCTGGCAGCGCTGCAGCGTAACTTCGGCCTTCCCGCTCACCGCCTCATATGTGACGTGCCCACAAGGTGGAACTCCACCTTGCACATGCTGGAAAGACTGTGCGAGCAGCAGCAGGCCATAGTGGAGTTTCAGCTGCAGCACGCACGCGTGAGTCGCTCTGCGGAACAGCACCACTTCACCACCAATAACTGGGCCTCCATGCGAGACCTGTGTGCCTTGTTGCGCTGTTTTGAGTACTCCACCAACATGGCCAGTGGCAATGACGCCGTTCTCAGCTTAACTATCCCACTTCTATGCCTCCTTGAAAAAACAATTCGGGCGATGATGGAAGAGGATGTGGCACAGGATGAGGAGGAGGAGGAGGATGAAGAGGTAACATTTCCAAGGCTTTCAGGGCAGTCATTCGCAAGGGGCTCCGAGGGTGGGTTCCTGCACACGCAAACGCCAGGGACGCAATTGTCCAGCAGGGGCACAGTTCTGGAGGATGAGGAGGATGAGGAGGAGGAGGAGCTGGAGGAGGAGATGGAACCATGTTCACAGCAGGGTGGCACCCAGGCCAGCTCATGGCCATCACTGGTGCGTGGCTGGGGGGATACAGAGGACACGGACGATACACCTCCCACAGAGGACAGCCTTTGGTCGCCTCTGGGCAGCCTGGCACACATGAGCGATTACATGCTGCAGTGTCTCCACAACGACCGCCGAGTTGCCCACATTCTAACTTGTGCTGATTACTGGGTGGCCACGCTGCTGGATCCCCGTTACAAGGACAACGTACCGTCCTTAATTCACTCACTGGAGCGCGATCGCAAGATGCGCGAGTACAAGCGCACGCTGGTAGACGCCATGCTGCTGGCATTCCCATCTGACAGCGGGGCCACAGTGGAAGCACAAGGCAGAGGAGGAGGAGGAGGAGGTCGCCAACGCAACCAGGGCACCGCCAGCACCTCAGAAGGCAGGGTTAGCATGGCCGAAATGTGGAAAAGCTTTGTCAGCACGCCACAACAAACAGCAGCACCAGCAGCTCAGATGGAACGTCTTAGCAGGAGGCAGCATTTTACCAACATGGTGGAGCAGTATGTGTGCACACGCCTACATGTAGTGAATGACGGGTCTGCCCCCTTCAACTTCTGGGTCTCCAAATTGGGCACATGGCCTGAGCTTGCCCTTTACGCCTTGGAGGTGCTGGCGTGCCCTGCAGCCAGTGTATTATCTGAACGGGTATTTAGCACGGCTGGGGGCGTTATAACAGACAAGCGCAGCCGCCTGTCCAGAGACAATGTGGACAAGCTCACGTTCATTAAAATGAACCAGGCATGGATCCCACGGGACTTTTCCGTACCTTATGCAGAATAGCAATGGATACCGACCTTACCCACCCATTGTTCCATTTTTGCTCTTTCTCACTCTTTTGGGGTGTACCCTCATTTAAAATTTTTGAAAAGAAGCAGTGTTGGCTACCTCGTCCTCCTCCTCAGGGCCAGATTAATGTAGGGGCTATTGGAGCTGCAGCTCCAGGCCCCTACCTTTTATATAGGCCCCGGGTTGGCCATATTCACTGTTACCGCTCTTCTGTCACTTGTAAACACAGAAGTCTGGCTTCTATGCTCGCTTCCCCAGGCAGCACCCTCAGAACCTCCCCACACAGCGTGAAGGCCGGACAAGGAGGGACAGTTGGCGATGCATGGATGTGTTTATGGGCTTCAGAGACAGCATCCCATGTTGAATTAGGCATGCATGGCTGCACCCTTCCTCCTCTGGGTGCATGGCAAGGCACGGCCCTTAAGGCCCTTCAAAATCCTCAGCACCAAGCCCATGATGCTGTTAATCCGGCCCTGGTCCTCCTCCACCGCCGCTTCCACCTACACCGCCCATAGGTGTGCGCAGCCTATTGCATTAAGGTGTGCACCCCAAAGTTGAAATACACATGCATGTGTTTGCCACCAGGGAGAGTAATGTATCGGGGCCATGTACCTGTAGGCAAGGAGAAATAGAGCAGAGCAGGTCCCAGGGAGATCTTTCCCATCTCCTCACTGGCAATGCTATGTGCCCTAGGTGATTAGGGTGTGCCCAGGCACACCCAGCACACCCTGTGCGCACGCCTATGTCACCGCCACATCCACCACCACCTCAACCTCCCTCCTACTCCATATGGGCCTCGTCCTTCAGAGATGAAGAAGAACATTGTTTTATTTTTCTGTTTTTTTTTGTTGTTTTAAGTTATTTCCCTATCCACATTTGTTTGCAGAGCACTTGCCATGCTCTTAATTACGTTTTGCTGCCATTTGCAGCACTCTAGCCCTTTCCTTTGGTGTTTTAGAGCCATTTTAGTGCCTTAAAGTTCGGGTCCCCATTGACTTCAATGGGGTTCGGTGTCCGGGAAAAGTTCGGTAAAAGTCCGGGACACGGACCCGGACTTTTTTTTAAAGTTCGGCCGAACCCGTCGAACACGGACATCTAGGTGTCCGCTCAACCCTATTGAAGACCAAGCCTTTTCGGACACTTTTTTGTTTACATGAAAAAAAAATATTTTTTTTTACTAGAAAATTACTTTGAAGCCCCAAACATTATATATTTTTTTAAAGCAGAGGCCCTACTGAACAAAATGGTGGGTGCTGCAATTTTTTTTGGCACACAGTATTTGCGCAGAGATTTTACAAACGCAATTTTTGGGGAAAATTTTGGGGAAAAAATACTTTTTTTTAATTTAATGCACAAATACACTATATATTGTTTGGAAAAATATAAAAGATGATCTTATGCCGAGTACATAGATACCAAACATGGCATGCTTTAAAATTGCGCACGCCCGTACAGTGGCAACAAACTATGTACATTTTTAAAAGCCTTTACAGGTTAGTTTTAAAGAGGATGGCTACTGCAGGAATTACTGCCCTTAAACTGAAATTCGTGACGATACCTCACATGGTGCAATTGCTGTTTACATATGCCCCCAGACCGATGCTTGCTTTTGTCTTTGCTCGGGAGGTCAAGGGTGCTTGAATTTTTTGTTTTGTTTTTTATTATTTATTTTGCTTTTATATTTTATGTTGACATCTTCCCTTTCATATTTTATTTTTTTTTATAATTTTTATTGCTATCACAGGGAATTTAAATATCCCCTATGATAACAATAAGTAGTAACAGGTATTTTAAAAAAAATTGGGGTCTATTGGACTCTAAATCTCTCCTCTGCCCTGAAAGCATCTGACCACATCAAGATTGGTGTGATAAGAAGCTTTCCCAATTTCCCAATGACGCTGTTTGTATCTGGCAAAACTGAAGTCATGAAATGCTTGTAGCTTCTGGTATCTTCTTAGGCCATAGAGATGATTGGAGCCATTATGGTTTCCAGTCAGCTCTATGGTCAGCTGACAGTACCACCGGCTGCAGTCTTGGGTTATCAGGTGGGACAGGAGAGCCCAAGAAAGATGTGGATGGCGGCGTGAGGGGTCCCCTTCCACTGCTTGTAAAAGTAGTCTAGCGGCTAATTATCTGCTAGGATCACTTTTACATGAAAGCTGACTGTTGGCTGTAAAAAACGATACCAGAAAGTGTGTAGTATGCCCACAATTAGACCTCCCAGCATCCACCCACTTCTAATGATGGGCATACAAGCAATGTTCTTATTTTTCATTCAGCCCATGGGCTAAAGGAAAAAAAGAACATAGAAGATTCCTCCATTCACATCGATCGATGTGGATGAAGAAATCTCTGCCAAGAAAAGTGTTAAAAAAAAAATGGTGAAGCATAGGGGAGATCCGCCCTCTGTGTCCACCCCATCCCCTATGCTTCGCCATATATGCTTTTTTTTTAACTGCGATGGTGAAATCACCCCCTACTGCGCTACAATCATTGATTACATATATGGTGACAGCAAACGCTGTTGCTGTCAGAATAAACAAATCAATGCTGCAGCTGATGGGCGTACCTGCAAAGCAAACAATAATTAACAATAGAACACAGTAACAATAAAACATTACAGTATAACAGTATATTATAAAGTACAGTAAAAGTAGAAAATTAGTGTAAGAACAGAATTAACTCAATAAAAGGACAACTGTTTTGGGCTTTTTTTATTTTTTTTTTAACTTTTTTTATACTTTTTTGTAACCGTAAAAAAACAGTTCCAGGCTAGGGTCTCTCAAAATGGTGGCCAACATCTTTTGAGACCCTGTGTTAAAAAGTGTGTCCTAGACTGCGCCATGCTGTACCCTATACTAATACTCTACTAGTGTGTGGTAGCGATGGAAACAGTCCCCAATGCAGAGACCAGGTTGGCCAGGACAGGAGGGACAAAAATAGCGGGTGTCACCCCTATAGCCGAATTCTTACAGACATGAAATCTTCTTTGGGGTGCTCTTTGGGTAGGGTTACTAAGGAGGACATCCAGAAAATGCCTCTCATGCAGCCAGCTCACTGCATCTGGATAGTGAATTTAGGCCACAGCACCTCCTGGATACAGAAGGTCTGTGATTATCTTTTCCTGGAATTTTAGGAAGGATCCACTTCTTCCTGACGCTTTGTATAGCACATAAGCGTTCAACAGAGCCAATTGAAATAAGTATACAGACACTTTTTTGTACCAGCATCTGGCCTTACGGGCAACTAAGTACGGTGCCATCATCTGGTCGTTGAAGTCCATCCCTCCCATGTTAAGGTTGTATTCATGGACACAGAGGGGCTTTCACAACAACACCAGTCGCCGTTGCAATTTGGACTGTCGCATCTGCGTGAATAGAGGACGAAGGAAAACATTCTGTTTGTCCCTCCACTTCACTGCAAGCAATTTATCACATTTCAAGCAGGCTCTCTCCCCCCGTCTAAGTCGGGAATCTACAAGCCATTGGGGGAAGCCTCGGCGATTAGGTCGCATGGTGCCACATGCGGCAATTCCAAAATCAAAAGGATGTCTAAAAAAAGTGGCACGCTTGTATAGAAGTTGTCCACGTATAAATGGTACCCCTTTCTAAATATAAGGGTGACACCAAGTCCCAAACAATCTTGCCACTGTTCCCCATGTAGTCTGGGCAGTTGGGGGGCTCCGCATTGCTATCTTTGCTCTCGTAAACACAGAAACATCATGTATAGCCTGTTGCCCTGTCATAGAGCTTATACATCTTGACCCCATATCTGACACGCTTGCTGGGGAGAAACTGTTTGAAAGCAAGGCAACCAGAAAATGTAATCAGGGACTTATTAACACAGACAGCTTGTTGGGGCGTATACAAGGCTGAAAACTTCTGGTTGAAGTGGTTTACGAGGGGCCGAATTTTGTGGATCTGCTGATTCTGCACTTCTTGGGGGGGGGGGGGGCAAGGGGCTGATCGCAGGTGTTGGCAGGTGTCAGGGCTGATCCTGCTAACACTGCATTTTGGGAACACTATACTAAACTATTGGGGACCCTAGTATAGTTCTGATCATATCGAAGATATTGATCTGTTCAGACATTAGAAATGGAGGTGTTTAGTGTGTGTGTGTTACTGGCAATCAAAGGATTAAAATATATTACTGAATATGTGGTGGGCAATCTGACGCTGTCCTGAATTGTTGCTAATTAGTGATGTCACCTGTGACACTAATACAGTGATCAGAAAAAAGATCTGTACACTATAATAGTGACACTGTGATAGGGCAATGAAGGGGTTAACTGGGGGTGATCAGGGGGTTAAATCTTTATTAGGCGATATATGGCGGGTACCCTAAACCTACCTGGGACTCCCTCTAACTACCACTGTCTCTCACACTAACTGAAGTCACAAGTGACACTAATACAGTGATCAGTAAATTTATCTGTATGCTCTATATAGTGTACACTGTGACAGGAAGTGAAAGGGGGTAAATCTTTATTACGGCATTTATAGCGGGTACCCTAAACCTATTTGTGACTACCACTAACTATCTCTCACACTATCTGAAGTCACAAGTAACACTAATACAGTGATCAGTAAATGTGTCTGTATACTGTATATAATGTGACAGGGAGTGAACGGGTTATTAGTTGGTGATCGGGGGTTTAATTTTGTGCCTATGTGTACTGGTGTCAGTGTACTGGTTGTGTACTCACAGTTGATGTTATCTCCTCTCACACTGGAACCAAAAAGAGCTCCAAGAGAGGAGATTGCATCATTTCCTGTGCCTGTATTTACATTTCACAGGCACAGGACGTTCTGCAATTGGCCAGAACCGATCAACAGGACCAGGCCAAAAATCATTGGCCTAAACCTGATGACTGATCGGTTCTGAACTGAATCAGAACATCGTGGGGACGGCAGGGGCGCATGCCCGCCCCCCCCAGCCCAGCGTGCAACAGCTGTACGGGTATGGCGATTTCCAGAGCCAGCTTGCCGCAGTATATCTGCGGAGGGCAGTTGCCAACTGGTTAAAGATATGTACAGAAAAATACCCATTGATTTATCAGAAATGCATTCAGATTATGAGCTGATGGCACACAGCATTTTTTGGACTGAATGTTGCCAGCCTTGCTTAACTACGGAAACCCTCCCATTTTCCTTAGCTCTACAACCATTTTCCTTAGCTCTACATTATTCTGTATACAGTAGATTAAGCTGGATACACACTATACAACTTTGTTGTTCGATTTCCTTTAAATTTACCTTCAACTATGTAGTAGAAGGGCCTGCCTGATTGCATACAAATTGAAAGTGTTTAGGTTTAACCTCATATTATATGGTTTTGGTAAATCTAAAGGAACTAATCTAAAGAAAATGGCATGTACCCAGCTTAAGAGCTGGAGAGAAGGGATAATTATATAACAAAGGTAGTGTCACAGGGCACAGAACAGCTCTGAATTTCTGACATGCTCAAGGAGAATTACTTTGCAATTATCAATTAGATATAGAAAACTGCTTTTGTTGATAAATTTAACAAAAGGTAGCAAATAAGAGAAATTCATTGTTAGAGTTTAAATACAATTTAACAGCAATCCAAGTGATAATGAGTTGATGCTGACATAAATACAATCAATTACCAAAACAATTACCCTAATATAATAAATAAAACTTTAAATTAATTTAAAAAGCTAACAAATTCATAAAGGCACCCAATGACACAAAGGGGTTTATTTACTAAAGCTGGAGAGTGCAAAAATAGGCTCACTTCTGCATGGAAACCAATCAGCTTCTAACCTCAGCTTGTTCAACTAAGCTTTGGCAATAAAACCTGGAAGCTGATTGGTTTCTATGCAGAAGTGAGCCTGATTTTGCACTCTCCAGCTATAGTAAATGTAACGGAACCGCGACCCACACTGTGTTTGTGGGCTTCCGTCAGTATATGGCTTTCTCCAGTCTTGAACATAGATATCAAATATTCTAGCCGCCCCCATACAAAGCTAGCCGACAACTTAGCTTGTACAAGTTCTGGAACCTTCTCCTTTATTGAACAGTCTCACACAATTTATACAAACATGAGCACATCCCCCTCTTGATCAAATTACCCCATCAGGTCACGTGTCACGTACCTGATTACATTATCCTATGCAGATGAAAATGTGTACAGAAATAGAATTAACCTGAACTAATAATCTAAAGAACAACCAATACAAACAGCACTTTGCTTTTCCACCAGTAACTAATAGATGACAATGATCCAATCAACCTGAGCCAATTAACTAGCAGACTGCCGTCCTTGAGCCCCTGAATTACAATACACATTATCATAAGTGTAAACACAGAACCCATTGTAGATAACAGGTGAGTAAATCAGCATATTCAACGATGTGTGGAAGACAGGTGCTTGAGCTGATAATATTAGCATCTGTTATAAATCTGACTGTGTGAAGCAGTCTTCATATGTTTCTTGAGATATATGGTTGACAAATATTACTGTCCCATTTAAAGTAGTACAAACCATATTCTCAGTGTTCATTAAGTCCCTGTCTTTCACTCCTAGTGATGGTGAGTACTGTCACAGTAAATAAAACCCAAAGTGACCAGTAATACCAATAGGTAGGGGTTTTAAATGCATTGGTATTCCAAGACTGGTTTATTTTAATTAAAAGTACACACTTTCAGGTAACAGGTGGATTCGCTTCTCCATAACAAAATCTACTTTTGCACTAAAGGTCCTCTCGGACAGCAAAATTGCCTCAGGGCAAGTCTGAAACTCTAATGCATACTGTGCAAGCCCTGGCAAGTGGTCCATCCTGGACACCCATTAGCCCTCACTTCTGAGAGCATCCACATCAGCCCACATTGGCAGAGGATAAGAAGGTTCCCATGTTACAAAAAACCATTGGAAATGGTACTATTTGTAATAATATTAAAAATATGCAAAATAAGTGTGCAAAATGTGACAATGAATTAAAGTGTTTGTTCACCAATGGCAGAAGTCTGCCAAGCAAAATAGGTGAGTTTGAAGTTCTGGTGCACAAGGAGAACTATGATTTAATTGGTATAGCTGAATCTTGGCTTCATTCTTTACAGGACTTGGCTTTTAATATTCCTGGCTATGCTCTCTTTCGGAAAGGGTAAAGCGGAGGGGTGGTGGTGTCTGTCTCTATGTGAGAAGTGATCTCAAAGTGAGTGTGAAAGAGGAACTAGTTGATGGAAAGTGTGATGCGTCTGAAGCAGTATGGGTGGAAATGTACATGGGTGTGCGTAATACAAAGATTATCATTGGAGTTTGTTATAGACCTCCTAGTATTAATGAGGAGGTGGAGACACAGCTCCTGGCACAGATAGAAAGGGCTGCAAGGGCCGGGACAGTGATAATAATGGGGGATTTTAACTACCCAGACATTGGCTGGAGTAATGGCACTGCTGGAACAGTTAAAGGGCAAAAATGTAAAATCCTATTACAAGACAATTTTATGGTACAGTTTATCGAGGCCCCCACTAGAAATGATGCTCTGTTGGACCTAATAATCTCAAACTATGCAGAGCTTATTAATAATGTTCATATAAAAGAACATCTGGGTAGCAGTGACCATAATATTTATTTTAATGTTAGCTGTAAGCAAAAAACGCATACAGGAAATACAAAAACACTTAACTTTAAGAGAGCACTTTGTTTCTAATTTTTAGGGACTCGTTAAGGACTAGAGTAGTACTACTGGATTAGCGTAGGGCCAATGTGGTGCCTATATTTAAAAAGGGGTCGAAGTCTTTGCCAAGTAACTATACACTTGTTAGTCTAACTTCTATAGTCGGTAAGATACTGGAGAGTTTAATAAAAGACCACATAGATGGGTTCTTGCTGGAAAAAAATATTTTAAGCAACAGACTGCATGGATCCATGAAAGACAGAAGTTGTAAAACAAACCTGATTTCTTTTTATGAGGAGGTTAGTAAAACCCTGGACAGAGGGGTGGCTGTGGACATAGTTTTCCTAGGATTTTGCAAAAGCGTTTGACACAGTTCCCCATACACGGCTAATGTGTAAGGTAAAGTCTACAGGCTTGGAAAGATCAGTTTGTAAATGGATAGAAAATTGGCTAAAAGTAGAATTCAGAGAGTTGTGGTTAATAATTCTTACTCTGAATGGTCTACGGTTATCAGTGGTGTACCCCAAGGTTCAGTGTTGGGACCCTTACTTTTTAATATCTTTATAAATGATATAGGGTCTGGGTTTAAAAGTACCATTTCAGTCTTTGCAGATGACACCAAGCTTTGCAGTGGAATAACTACTTTACAGGATGTCTCCAACTTACAAGATTACCTCAATGCACTGTTTCATTGGGCAACTATGTGGCAAATGAGGTTTAATGTTGATAAATGTAAAGTTATTCACTTGGGGGCAAAGAATATGCATGCAGCATACATACTAGGGGGGAGTAGAACTGGGGAAATTCATAGCGGAGAAGGATCTGGGTGTTTTGGTAGATCATAAGCTTAATAATAGAATGCAATGCCACGCTGCAGTTTCCAAAGCAAGCAAAGTCCTTTCTTGTATTAACAGAGGCATGGACTCCAGAGAGAGAGATATAATTTTGCCCCTGTACAAATCATTAGTAAGACCTCATCTGTAATATGCAGTTCAGTTTTGGGCACCAGTTCTTAAAATGGATATCGGCGAACTGAAGAAAGTGCAGAGAAGGGCAACCAAACTGATAAGAGGCATGGAGGAGCTCAGCTATGAGAAAAGATTAGAGGAACTGAATTTATTCTCTCTTGAGAAGAGGAGATTAAGGGGGGATATGATCAACATGTATAAATACATAAGGTGAACTTGATGTTGAGTTATTCACTTTACGTCTACAGGAAAACAGATTTCGTCTTCAAATACGGAAATGTTTCTTCACTGTAAGAGCTGTGAAAATGTGGAATAGACTCCCTTCAGAAGTGGTTCTGGATAGCTCACTAGATTGCTTTAAAAAAGCCTGGATTCTTTCCTGGGTGTACATAATATAAATGGGATATTTATAGGTAAAGTTGATCCAGGGAATATCAGATTGCCTCTCAGGGGATCAGGAAGGAATTTTTTCCCCTGCTGTAGCAAATTTAATCATGCTTTGCTGTGGTTTTTCACATTAGAAACATAGAAACATAGAATGTGTCGGCAGATAAGAACCATTTGGCCCATCTAGTCTGCCCAATATATCTGAATCCTATGAATAGTCCTTGGCCCTATCTTATATGAAGGATAGCCTTATGCCTATCCCATGCATGCTTAAACTCCTTCACTGTATTTGCAGCTACCACTTCTGCAGGAAGGTTATTCCATGCATCCACTACTCTCTCAGTAAAGTAATACTTCCTCATATTACTTTTAAACCTTTGCCCCTCTAGTTTAAAACGGTGTCCTCTTGTGGTAGTATTTCTTCTTTTAAATATGCTCTCCTCCTTTACCGAGTTGATTCCCTTTATGTATTTAAAGGTTTCTATCATATCCCCTCTGTCTCTTCTTTCTTCCAAGCTATACATGTTAAGGTCCTTTAACCTTTCCTGGTAAGTTTTTTCCTGTAATCCATGTACTAGTTTAGTAGCTCTTCTCTGAACTCTCTCTAGAGTATCTATATCCTTCTGGAGATATGGCCTCCAGTACTGCGCACAATACTCCAAGTGAGGTCTCACCAGTGTTCTGTACAGCGGCATAAGCACTTCTCTCTTTCTACTGCTTATACCTCTCCCTATACATCCAAGCATTCTGCTGGCATTTCGTGCTGCTCTATTACATTGTCCTCCCACCTTTAAGTCTTCTGAAATAATTACTCCTAAATCCCTTTCCTCAGATACTGAGGTCAGGACTGTGTCAAATATTCTATATTCTGCCCTTGGGTTTTTACGCCCCAGGTGCATTATCTTGCACTTATCCACATTAAATTTCAGTTGCCAGAGTTCTGACCATTCTTCTAGTTTTCCTAAATCCTTTTCCATTTGGCATTTCCCTCCAGGAACATCAACCCTGTTACATATCTTTGTGTCATCAGCAAAAAGACAAACCTTACCATCGAGGCCTTTTGCAATATCACTTATGAAGATATTAAACAAAATTGGTCCCAGTACAGATCCCTGAGGTACCCCACTGGTAACATGACCTTGTTCTGAATGTTCTCCATTGACTACAACCCTCTGTTGTCTGTCACTCAGCCACTGCCTAATCCACTCAACAATATGGGAGTCCATGTTCAATGATCCTCTGGATCAACTGCGGGTATAGGATTATGTATAAGGGATTGTATGGTTGGGTTTTCTTTACGTTTTTTTTTGTTTTTTTATTGGTTGAGCCAGATGGACTTGTGTCTTTTTTCAACCTGACTAATTATGTAACTATGTAACATTAGCAATCTTGTAGCTCAGACACTGCCCTGACAGTAGACTGCAGCTGGGCCTGAATGATATGCTTTAAATCCCTAAAACCAGAGTTGAGGTAGATGTTGCTCCTCCTTTTAGAATATGTGAGGCACATTGGTGATCAGAGGGAATCCTGCCACCATCAGAAAATGCAGAAAAGAGGTTATTATGCAGCACCTGCCCGCATTCCTGCATTTTTGGCCCCTTCTGGGTTGCTGGCTGTGGATTGGTAAATGTTATTCTTATCCTCGGGATCTAGTTGGGTTGCCATCCAATAACTGTCCCTCTTTTTGATGCTGCAAAGCCAGGGTCCATGCACAGGCTTTGGAACATAATAGACCCTGTTTGCCACAAATTGCCCGCAGCAGAGGACCCTGAGTCATCAATGTCACTAACCAAATTGTCCTCAACAATTTGTGTTCTGCCTCTCCAGTCTAAGCTTTGAAAGTGTGATCTATGTAACTTAATAAATAGTTGTGATGAGATAGCGATAACCCACAATCTTAGCTAAATTAACAGTGACTCGATCCAGATGACATCTTGAGGATTTTGTGAAGTTTAATCCATAAATATAATCTTACAATAACAACAGGATGAGGACAGGGTATAAGTGACTGCTCTTTCACCATCGGGCAAGACATGTGGTGGCACTACCAGCTCCAACATTGTGCCGCATCATGTATCCTTCCCAGCAGCGAGTAGACTAACTCAGTGTTCCGTAAAAGATGTGCAGTATGCCTACCTAACTGTGTTGAAGCACAGGCCATAAACTATTAGAAGGGGTTGATTCCAAGACCCCAATGGGAGCAGCTGCAAAGCCAGTTTTTCCAAGCTAGCATTAAGACACGGGTTTTGGGGACATGTTTTTTTTTTCTGCTCTCCAGTGGTTTTGGGAGAGTCACCTGCCTCTGGAAGGATGCTGCAGACATTCAAGCCTTCACTGGACCCTTCTCAGCATGGCCCCATGACTATTGTCCCCACTCAATGGGATGTATCTTAAGCTTCTAAAACTTTTTGTGAGATTTTCCTCATTAGAGACTACATACGTTTGTAAGGAGTGTTGTGGGGAAGGAGGATACGGAAAGTAAACTCTGTGAACCAGCCCTAGGGGTAGCAGTGGCCTGAACCCATGAGGCAGTGCTGACAGATTGATTAGGACATAACCTTCTTCTAGATGGTGAAGCCTGACCACATTTTTGTCCTGCAGAACCTGCCTGCCTGCTACAACCTTTGCATGCAGAACTTCTGCCCCTCTCTTTAGGCCCATCTGACATTGTTAATAAGGGGGACTGTCTAAATGTAATGGCAGCTATGGCAAAAGGGGGATAAATATGTGGTTCTTTGGTGCACACAACTTTATTGCACAAGTATGCAGTACAGGCAGTCCCCGGGTTACAAACATCCGACTTACAAATGAGTCCTACTTACAAACGGAGAGAGTCAACAGGAAGTGAGGAGAAATCTAGCCGTAGGAAGGGAAATTTACTCCTGTGAGGGTTCTCATGGGAAAAAGGTGTATCCACTGAAGCTTTTTCAAAATACAGTTGTCATTGGGACAGAAAGTGAGGTGAAATCTTCTGAACAGGAGTACAGACAGAAAAACAAATGGTACAGGGGTGTTAACCCTTTCCTATGCAATCCAAAAAACTTAAAAATTATTCTTTTGGCTGGAGCTAAGCCTAAAAAAACGTGTAGCGGGGTTAAACATGCCTAAAGACACTGTTTGATATGTGGGAAGGAACTAGGCTCCCTCTAGTGGTAGCTGCATGGAATTTCCCGGGCTGTGACTTCCTTTCCACAAGATGAAGAAACTACATCTCCCAGGCTGCTTTGCAAGATCCAGGAACTAGGCTCCCTCTAGTGGTAGCTGCATGGAATTTCCCGGGCTGTGACTTCCTTTTCACAAGATGAAGAAACTACATCTCCCAGGCTGCTTTGCAAGATCCAGGGTGCACGGCTGCACCGCACGGCACTATGGGGGAGGTTATTTAAAGGAGAGAGAAGCGCGCGAAGGGGGGCCTTTCTGTGCTGGACTCTGAGGAACCAGCGAGCGAGAGTGAAGGACTGACACTGGATATTGGGCCAGAGCCTCTTAGCCTGGAGGGACGACGTGGAACCGTCCCATCTCAGGCACGAGGCACATTCCTGGAGGTCATACTGCTGTTTGCCGAGACCGGAAGTCATCCGCCAGAAGGACCTCGCGCGGCTGGCTCATAGCCAAAGGACTGAGACCGCAGTGGAAGCGTGCGAAGGAGAGACTTCTGTTGGTGAGAGGGCACATGCCCAATAACTGACTTTATCTGCTGAAGAGACAGTTTTATCTACAGATAGCGGTAGCGCAGCAGGGGGTGATAAAACCCCGGGGTTTATCACCATACTCTTTCAGGAGACTCATAGACAAACAATAAGGTCTGTAAAGGAGTCGCCAGAGGCTTATCTCTCTCGCAGAAGTTATTGCTCAGTTACGCAGACACCCTGCGGTGACAACTAACAGCTCGTTGTTTTCTCTCTCTTGATCTTTATTCCTAATCTGGATTACAAATGAGCTCTATTCAATAACCTTGCTAGCGAAGATCAACAAGAAAGAAGAGAACTCTGGGGGAGGGACTCAGATAGGCCCACCTACCTGGTACTGTGTCTAGCCTTAATGCAGGAGGAGTGTGGGGGTATTCTTTTACCTTTTTAAAGCTGTTTTAAATAACCTTTTATGGACTTGTATTGTATTGTATTGTATCTCCCCTATTCAATTTGATATATAGTAAACTAAGTTTGGTTAATTACAATCTTGTGCGTTGTTCCATTGTGTCACCCAGAAGGACTACTATTCAAGAAGGTAACAAGGTATTGTTGCATAGTGAAGTATTGTATTCCAACCTGTGTATCTATTTGATAGTCCAGTCCTATTCTGGGTCAGTTGTGCCTGAGGAGGGATCGAGCCAATTTGATTGGGTTGTTAGGCAGGGTGTAGACCCAATAATATAATCAGCAGCTCCTGCGGGGGTGGTGCTACACGTGGGGGCTCGTCCGGGATTTCTACCGTCCTGCAACACAACCCTCTCAGCCCCAGAATCCCCTCCCACGCAGAAATGGATCCTGTCGCTGCTGCTGAGTGGTGCAAGGAAGAGAATGTCATAGTGGAAAATGGCCTGGTGGTTGAAATCAAGGGAGAAGCCTGGACTGAAGAAAAGCTCCTCCCTGTTTTAAGGGCACTATCCACAGACAGGAAATTCTGGGTGATTGACATAAAAACTGACACCACTGCTCCACACACGTATGCACTGTGTGAGTGGAGGAAAGGGGTCCCTGATTATTTCAATGGAAACAGTGTAAAAACTATTGACCAAACAGAACTTTTCCTGATACATCCAGGAGTTCCTACTGCGGGTCCCTCATCCACCACCCCTGGGGTATCCAGCCAAGAAAAAGGTGTCCAAGAAGGGCATCCTGAGTCATCACCTTTGTCGACTTTTAGCTCAGAACTGTGTGCTGTTCTTGGGGAGATTGTGGCAAAATGTAGCAGGGACTCCTCGAGCTATCTGATGACTGGATATAGGAAGCTCCGGACATTCTCTGGGAAACAGCCTGTGCCTTCAGCAGAAGATGGGTTCGAAGAGTGGCTAGATACCGCCACTCAGGCTTTGGAGGAATGGGAGGTACCAGAACAGCACAAGAAGCAGAGGATCACAGAGAGTTTAAGGGGACCTGCATTAGAGGCTGTACGTAATCTAAAGCTTAGCAAGAAGAACTGCACTGCACAGGATTATTTGGACATTCTGCAAGATGTGTTTGGTCGGACGGAGAACGCGGCTGAACTTCTCTACCAGTTGGACCACTGTTATCAAGAAGAGGGGGAGAAGTTGTCCGAATTCATTAAACGTCTGGATAGGATTATCCACCAGATTCTGTTAAAGAAAGGAATAGACCCCCGGAAAATAGATGAGACTCGTGCACGACAGGTTCTGAAAGGGGCTCAACCTTTAGATCCCATTGCCATACTGTTACGAACTCGTCGAGATGGCGGCATTCTAGAATACCCCGATCTGATTCGAATGGTCAGAGAGGAAGAGGTCATGTTGGACAACAAGAAGAAAAGTCGGCAGTTTGACTCAACTGCCCGGGTTGGAGTGATAAGTGTGGAAGAGGGTGACTCTCAAGTTGAACTCCTAAAGACCCAAGTGTCTCAGTTGATAGAAATGGTGTCCATCCTGACTGGTCAGGTATCCACTCTACCCAAGGGGAGTATATCGGAGAGGCCAGATGAACCTGTTAGTCTCAGCACAGATCCAGAGCCACGGCCTGCAAGATTGTTAACTTGTTTCAACTGCGGGGGAGTTGGGCATGTTAGAAGGGTATGTCCCAGCTCAGGAAATGCTGCCGCGAAACCTCGCGAGCCAGCGGGAAACTTCAGAGGACACCGGTGAAGGAGTCAACCGGGTGTCCGCCAGTCTTAAGGGACTCCAGAAGTGGTGCAGGATCAGGGAAACTGAGTCAGGGGGTCAGACCCAAATATAACACCCCCAGTTCTAGACTCCGGGTTACTGAGGGAAGGAAAGTCAATGCACACCGGATTCGGCGGGGGCCTAGATCAAGGAAGAAAAAGGAGAAGAGGGCCAGGGTACAGAGAACTGAATCAGATAACAAGGCTACATCAAGAGAATTCCCAACTAACTTGGTCGGGCCCTCCCCAGTGGTCTCGGTTCAGGTGGAAGGAATTTACACAAGAGCCCTCCTTGACACAGGGGCCCAGGTGACTCTTTTGTATAGAGACTTCTATGATAAATATCTTACCCATCTACCTTTGCAGAAGTTGGAAGATCTGGAGATATGGGGTATTGGGACCCAAAGTTTTCCCTATGACGGGTATCTGCCAATCAAGTTGACCTTTGATCCATCAGTGGCTGGTGAAGCGGAAACCTTCGACACCTTAGCGGTGGTCTGTCCTCGTCCACCAGGGGCCAACAAAAGCTCTCTCATCGTAGGAACAAACACTGACCTGGTAAGGCGCCTTCTGATACAACTGGTCCAGGGACAAGATGCTCAGGCGCCAAGGATCCATCCCATGCTACGGCAGGCCTACCAACGATTAGTGTTGGAGCAAGAGACCCCCGCAGAAGGAGTTGGACGACTCTGGAAGCTGGATAGAGCAGAAAAGGTCTTACAGCCAGGAGAGGTGGCCTGTTTTAAGGCTTCTGTTAAACTCACATGGCAACAGCCGGGTCCCTTCATTATCTTTGAATCAGGTCAAAAGGAGAGACAGAGAGGGATAGAAGTGATCCCTGAGGTGATCCCTTTGAAGGTGTTACAGGAAAACCGTGGAAGGGTTTTAGTGAGTGTCAGAAACACCTCTATTACACCAGTGAAGGTACCGGCCAGAGTGCTCCTGGGCCAAGTCAACCCGGCTACCCCAGTTGCCCCCATTGATTTCAAAGAAAAGGAACAGGGTGAAGCGGTTATAGAGGAGCTTTGCTCTGGAAACGCTGCCCTCCCGCCGGAATGGGTGAAGAGGGCCAAGGCACAACTTGCTCGATGGAGGGAAATATTCTCTAAGGACGAGTTTGACGTGGGATGTGCCAGGAGCGCCACTCATAAGATCCGCCTGAGTGAGGACAAGCCTTTCAGGGAGAGAGTCCGGCGAGTCCCCTTAGGTGACTTAGAAGATCTACGTCAACAGCTGGCAGAGCTCAAAAAGATCGGGATTATCCGAGAATCCAGGAGCCCGTATGCTTCCCCGATAGTGGTAGTCCGGAAGAAAATGGATCTTTGAGGCTTTGTATCGACTACCGAACACTGAACAGAAGAACCATCCCAGACCAGTATACCACTCCTCGAATCGAAGATGCCCTACAGAGTCTGTCAGGGGCGAAGTGGTTCAGTGTGATGGACTTAAAGAGTGGGTATTATCAGATCCCCATGCACCCCGAAGATCGGGAGAAAACAGCCTTCATCACCCCTGTGGGGTTCTTTGAGTTCAATCGCATGCCTCAGGGGTTGTCCGGGGCCCCTGCTACCTTCCAAAGGCTGATGGAGAGGACCGTTGGAGATATGAATTTGATAGAGGTACTGGTATACTTGGATGATGTTATCGTGTTTGGCAGAACTTTAGAAGAACATGAGGAGAGGTTGGAAAAGGTCTTGAAGAGGCTACATGAAGAAGGTCTGAAACTTTCTCCTGAGAAGTGCCAATTCTATCAGTCCTCGGTCCATTACCTGGGCCATATCGTGTCTGAAGAAGGGGTGGCCACTGACCCGGACAAGCTGGATGCTGTTGCTTCCTGGCCGAGACCCACAAATGTGACCGAACTCCGGTCATTCTTGGGCTTTTGCTCCTATTACAGGAGGTTTGTGGAGGGGTTCGCCCAGATTGCCCGACCCCTAAATGAGCTCCTGAAGAATGAAGAAGATGATGTCCCTGAGTTGGTAAAGCCGGCGAAGTCCACCATAGGCCCCCGGAAGGCTAAGGAATCCATCCAGGATCAGTGGACCCCGGAATGCGAAGGGGCCTTTGTCCAGCTGAAGGAAACCCTAACCACTGCCCCTGTGTTGGCCTATGCGGACCCCACAAAACCATATGAACTGCATGTTGATGCCAGCCGAGATGGGCTGGGGGGGGTACTTTATCAGGAGCATGAGGGTCATCTGCGACCTGTTGCCTATGTGAGCAGAAGCCTACTGCCTGCTGAAAGGAATTATCCTACTCACAAACTTGAATTCTTGGCCTTGAAGTGGGCAGTGGTTGACAAATTGAAAGACTACCTGTACGGAGCTGAATTCATTGTCAAGACAGATAATAATCCCCTCACCTATCTGTTGACTACGGCCAAGCTGGATGCAACAGGACATCGATGGTTGGCTGCCCTCTCTAGCTTCAATTTTAGCCTGAAGTATCGGCCAGGAATCGGAAATAGGGATGCAGATGCCCTATCCAGAAGGTTGCATGTTCCACAGGAACCTGCGGAAGAATGGACTCATTTGGCTCCAGAAGGGGTGCGTGCCCTATATCAGGGAACTGAATTTCGATCCCGAGGAGGGTCAAGAGCAGAAGAGATTGGGGTTTCGGCTATCGGAGTACCCAAATGCTACTGCCAGGTGACCCAAGTTGAAGGGGAGGGTTTGCCCCGGCTGTCCAAAAGGGACTTGCGGAAGGAGCAGTTGGAAGACCCTTTGGGAAAACTTCTCTTGGAAGCCCTGGAGATCCAGAGCCCTGAGTTGCTTCTAACTGACTCCCCTCAGGGGGCCCGTCTGTTGCATAGAGAGTGGACCCGGTTACAGATCAGAGAAGGAGTGGCCTACCGGAGAGGTCCATCTGAAGATCTGGAGGAGAAGTGGCAACTGTTCTTACCAGCTAAATACAGAGAGGGAGTTCTGGCCGCTCTTCATGATAATCATGGCCATCTGGGGCCCGAAAGAACCTTTCAGCTTGTCAGGGACAGGTTCTACTGGCCTTGTATGAGGGCCGAAGTTGAAGGATACTGTCATTCTTGTGTCCGGTGTATACAGAGGAAGACTCTGCCACGTCAAGCAGCCCCAATGGGCCATCTACAAAGTCAGGGACCCATGGAGCTGGTGTGCATTGATTTCCTTTGCTTAGAGCCTGATCTGAGTGGCCAGGGGAATGTCCTTGTGGTAACAGACCATTTTACCAGATATGCTCAAGCATTCCCAACAAGGGATCAGAAGGCCTCAACGGTAGCCAAAGTTCTTGTAGAGAAGTTCTTTGTACATTATGGGTTACCACAGCGCCTCCATTCTGATCAGGGAAGGGACTTTGAAAGCAGACTGATCAAGAGACTGTTAGATATGTTAGGCATTCAAAAGACTAGAACCACTCCCTACCATCCACAGGGGGATGCCCAGCCTGAACGATTTAACAGGACTCTTTTGGATATGTTGGGGACTTTGAGCTCAGAGAAGAAACAGCATTGGGGCAGGCACGTAGCTGCCATTGTGCATGCCTACAACAGCACTGTCAGTGATGCTACTGGATATTCCCCTTATCGGCTGATGTTTGGAAGGGAGGCTCGGTTGCCAGTGGATTTGGCCTTTGGCATTTCGCCTGATCATACCTCTTCAGCATCGCATAGAGGATATGTGGACCGACTGCGGAAGAGTCTGAAAGCGGCCTATGACAAGGCTCAGGCCACATCTGATCAACGTGGACTGCGGAATAAAAAAAATTTCGACCTAAAAGTTCGGATCCATGACCTGCAACCAGGGGACAGGGTTTTGTTGAGAAACTTGGGTGTCCCGGGAAAACACAAGTTGGCAGACCGCTGGAAGTCCCAACCTTATGTTATCTGTAAGCAACTGCCAAACCTTCCTGTGTACCAAATTCGGCCTGAGGGAAGTGTGGGTCCATTGAAGGCTTGGCATCGGAACCATTTGCTGCCTCTCTCTGAAGCGGTTCGTATGCCCCCTGTGGAAGACTTGTCAGCGGCCCCTTCGACTTCTCGCCGGTCCAGACCAGTTACCAGATCTCAGACGATGCTCCCAGATGAGGGAGAGGGAAGTTCTCCATCTGAAGATTTGGAAGATGAAGAGGAGGTACCCGACTGGTTGTGGTCATCTCAGTTGCCAGAACCCACACCTGCCTCCCTGTCTTCGTCTGACTTGGCTGATAGAGGAGCCCTTCGGGCAGAAGCCCCTGAATTCATACCCTTTCATATGCTTCCAGAAGAAGCAGCTGAGGATGAAGATCCTGAGGAGGAGGTTGCACCCTTCTCTGAAGAAGAACTGACCTCTCTTGAACCATCAGGTGCCTCTGTGTTGGAACATGAGGAGGGGGACATGGAAGAATCCTCAGAAGTGCCTGATCCTAGTACCTCTGAGAGCATGCCTCCACGGGAACAGAGGGAAAGGAGAGTCATTCACCCACCTAAGAGACTGACCTATGATCAATTGGGTGAATGTTCGGAAGAAGCTGTTTTTATCTCCAAAAGGTCTCCTGACCAGCCTAGTTCCTCCACTGTAGATTTGGTGGGGGACAACCCTAGCTCACCCCCAGGCACAACTGTACAAGCCACCCAAGTTTTGGGGGGTCTGTGAGAGATCATGAGAACAAAGTATTGAAGTAGAAAACGTTTGCATTTAAGTTTGTACATAAGGATATTGGGTTTGGCCATTATAATAAGCACAGTTTTTGATGTTCACAATTTGGTTTACTTTGTGAGTTAATGTTTGCGCACATTTTCTTGTTCTGACCTCACTATATGTTTTTTTCTCTTTCTCACCTTTTGATGTTTTTTTTCAACACAAACTTTAAGATGTAAGTGTTTAAGAAATTGCAAAGGCACATGTGCTTTTTAAAGGAGCACTATATAAAAGCACTAGAAATCAGCACTATATTAACACTGTAGAAATCACTTATTTGCTTATTAATTGCACTTTATCGTTTTACTGTTGCACTGCTATTAGAATACAAAATTGGATGTATTCAGATTGACTTATTTCAGCAAAATGTTAATGTTTTTGTTGTATAATGCCAACCTATGCACTAGGGTACATACTGTTGACCTCTTTGGGGACCAAAGTTTCTCAAGTGGGGGGAGTGTGTAGCGGGGTTAAACATGCCTAAAGACACTGTTTGATATGTGGGAAGGAACTAGGCTCCCTCTAGTGGTAGCTGCATGGAATTTCCCGGGCTGTGACTTCCTTTCCACAAGATGAAGAAACTACATCTCCCAGGCTGCTTTGCAAGATCCAGGAACTAGGCTCCCTCTAGTGGTAGCTGCATGGAATTTCCCGGGCTGTGACTTCCTTTTCACAAGATGAAGAAACTACATCTCCCAGGCTGCTTTGCAAGATCCAGGGTGCACGGCTGCACCGCACGGCACTATGGGGGAGGTTATTTAAAGGAGAGAGAAGCGCGCGAAGGGGGGCCTTTCTGTGCTGGACTCTGAGGAACCAGCGAGCGAGAGTGAAGGACTGACACTGGATATTGGGCCAGAGCCTCTTAGCCTGGAGGGACGACGTGGAACCGTCCCATCTCAGGCACGAGGCACATTCCTGGAGGTCATACTGCTGTTTGCCGAGACCGGAAGTCATCCGCCAGAAGGACCTCGCGCGGCTGGCTCATAGCCAAAGGACTGAGACCGCAGTGGAAGCGTGCGAAGGAGAGACTTCTGTTGGTGAGAGGGCACATGCCCAATAACTGACTTTATCTGCTGAAGAGACAGTTTTATCTACAGATAGCGGTAGCGCAGCAGGGGGTGATAAAACCCCGGGGTTTATCACCATACTCTTTCAGGAGACTCATAGACAAACAATAAGGTCTGTAAAGGAGTCGCCAGAGGCTTATCTCTCTCGCAGAAGTTATTGCTCAGTTACGCAGACACCCTGCGGTGACAACTAACAGCTCGTTGTTTTCTCTCTCTTGATCTTTATTCCTAATCTGGATTACAAATGAGCTCTATTCAATAACCTTGCTAGCGAAGATCAACAAGAAAGAAGAGAACTCTGGGGGAGGGACTCAGATAGGCCCACCTACCTGGTACTGTGTCTAGCCTTAATGCAGGAGGAGTGTGGGGGTATTCTTTTACCTTTTTAAAGCTGTTTTAAATAACCTTTTATGGACTTGTATTGTATTGTATTGTATCTCCCCTATTCAATTTGATATATAGTAAACTAAGTTTGGTTAATTACAATCTTGTGCGTTGTTCCATTGTGTCACCCAGAAGGACTACTATTCAAGAAGGTAACAAGGTATTGTTGCATAGTGAAGTATTGTATTCCAACCTGTGTATCTATTTGATAGTCCAGTCCTATTCTGGGTCAGTTGTGCCTGAGGAGGGATCGAGCCAATTTGATTGGGTTGTTAGGCAGGGTGTAGACCCAATAATATAATCAGCAGCTCCTGCGGGGGTGGTGCTACAAACGTACCTGTTCTGACTTACAAACAAATTTGACTTAAGAACAAACCTACAGTCCCTATCTTGTTAGTAACCCGGGGACCGCCTGTATGCAGTGATGTGCTACAAACAATGGGAAGCTTTGCTTGTGTCAGCAACAAGTGAATGCTGGAAACCCTAAACTAAAAGTAAGGCCCTATCAAAATAAAATAAAATATACCTTCCCAAAAAAAACTTTTTTTCCCTGCAATAAAAGAGGATTTAAAAAAATGCAAGCGCGTGTGTGTGTGTGTGTGTGTGTGTGTGTGTATGTTTGTGTGTACAGTAGCTTATCAGCACCTAATTTAGTGCAATATAGCTCAGTACAGTAACTAATGTCCCCTACACAGACAGTCAGCTCTCTAAACTACTCCAATGCACACTAGTAAATGGCTGTTGGAAAGCCACCCTTTGACAGTTAAGGGGTAGACACATACCAAAGCCCCTATTATTGACTGTTCCAAGTCAGCTGACTTAGGTTTTAAGGCCATGTAGTGCATTAGGAATTTGACTTGGCGAAATGTACCATAAATTTGCCTGGATGCATGCTGGATTCATCTTGATTCTATGGTAGTGGCAAAACCAAACCTCGCCCTTAATCATGTGTGGCCTCTTAGTGCTTACAAAAATAAGTAAAGACATTTTATTTTTTCATTTTGGACAGAGTTTTTTTTTTTCCATCCTATTGGGGAGATTTCCCTTCACTTCATGTCGGCTGCCAAAACCGAAAGTGAGTGGAAATCCCTGGTTGTCACAAGGCTTGCCAAAATTTGTTCCCACTGGAAATTTTGCCTTCTATGACTGTTCTGGGGACAACCCAAGATTTGGGATTTTATTTTATTTTTACTTTCAATGATAATTGTAAACATGACAAATAAAAAGGGTGAATCTGCCTAATGGTGACAAAGCAAAAAAAAACTGACAGGCGTTCCAAGCGAAAACTAAAAAAAGTTTTCGTTTTCGCTTGGAATACCTGTCAGGTTCAGCTTAAGTTTTCATCCAGACACAGTGAACAGTCTTTGAGCTTTGTTTTGTGTTTTTGTTAGGGGGCTAATAACATGGATGGGGATGGCAATCATGGGATGCCCCACTTGACAGTAACAAAACCAGTGACAACTTCCTCTCTATTTATAGCTCCAGTTCATTCTTCTTCTTTATCCTGTACAACTCCAACTGATTCTTCTTTAGTAGCTAACAGTCTCTGTTAGATCAGCAAAAGCCCCTTACAGGCTAGGAACTGTCAGTCCCTTGGAAAGTAGCACAGTGAGGTCTGAACTCTTAGAGTAACTCTCCAACTCCCTTGTAGACACTGGTCCCATCTCTACCACTGCAGGAAATGCTAGCCCACCTGGGCTCTTCATCAGGCCACCTGGCTGCTTCTCTTCACCAGTCTATCCGACTGACTCTCTGGAGATCTCCCAGGGCAAGGTAGGGAAGATTTAAACACACCGCTATCTTCCAGAGAGACCTGCTACATGTGGCATTCTCCTGCACCGTGCTGTAGTACTCACACTGTCCTCTCCTTGCTCCAGCTGCCTCTCAGGAAAGCCTCCTTCTAACTTCTCCTGTGGTAGGATCCTTCCAGGCCAGCACCTATGCCCTGGCCTAAGGTAGTGCCACTCCTTGGCAGGGGTCTCTCGAGGGCCACGACAGTCCCCTTAGCACTGCTTCTCCATCTTCCACCCGACTGCCAGCATGACTCATTCAATACTTAAGGGCTAGCTCAACCACCCTGTCAGGCCCACCGCCTGGGGATTGGTCAAGCTCCTCTAAGTATGCAGATCAACCCTTCTGGCCTCTGCCCACTAGCCTCTAGAAGTTTCTTCAAACTTGCAGACCCAGCTAAGGAAGCCTCTAGCTTACACTTTTGGAAATTTCAGGTAAATAAGGTAATACCCCTTTATAAAACAACTTATAAATCTCATGGGTGCTCTCGAAAGTCCAGCAAGGTATGGGACTTATGGCTAGATTCTCCATCCACGGCCACATAGTATCTGATATTAAAGTTTTTAGGTGATTGTATCCTCTATGGAGAAGAGGAGATCCAGGAGAAGAGTGATCTGAGAAATCTCAGTGGTTATCTGGGAAAATAAATGTGATATATTCATTATTGTTTGTAATGTTTTGCACCATGGGTATTGGGGATAATGCAGAGGCCCTTCCATTTTTCTTTACCTAAAAATGTAATTCTTAAAGCGGAGTTCCGGCCTCAAATACCTTTTTTTAACTAAAAATACCCCTATAATACTAATCCATCGTCCTTTACAGAACCGCTATTCTCATACTTACAAGGTGTACAGTATTGGATTTTAGTCAAAATCTTACTTTTAAAAACGCTGTCTGGGCGTGGCCATCTAAGACGTGGGCATCTGAAGCCGCAGTGTAATCTTCTGTGTCCTTCTTCCTGATTCCAGGGAGTGTTCTGGGAGTTCTTCCTGATTCCAGCCATCTGGGAGTGATGACAAACAGCTCCCAGGATGCAATGCAAAGGCGGAAGTGATGTCGGTGGCCGTGGCCACAGAGGGGAGAGAAGGAAGAAGGAAAATCAAAAATGCCCTGAAAATAAGGTAAGGGACTCCCAAAAAAAATTGAAAATGCCCAATTGTTGATCAGCATAGCGAGCACTCCAGGAATCACTAAAGTTGCAAAATAGGCCGGAACTCCACTTTAACTGTGTACTCCTTATAACTGAGCTGTGTGGAGATAATTTGAGATGTTTGTTTTGTTGTTTACCTCGAGCCGGGGAATGCCCAGAGGCTCTGTTTTTACAAACGTCATTTTTTAAACCAATAAAAGAGTTTTAAAAAAAAAAATAAAAACAACTTCCAGACCCAGGGGGAGGCATCAGAGGCTTGTCTACATGAGTCAGCAAGCTCTGAACTCTAATAACCCTAACCCAAATTAAGACTCACAGGGCTTAAACATGAGTCAGAATAAGTTTTACCTACTCTGACACTAGTAGCACACTAGAGGGTGCTACACACCTAAAGGGAATGCATACCTCCCAACTTTTTGAGAAGGAAACATGGGACACCTATTAGCAAAAGTATGTAGGCACAGGACACACCCCTTGCCACACCCCCTTAACCACTTCTGAACCGGAAGGATTTGCCCCTTAATGACAGGCCATGTTTTTTTTTGCAATTCAGCGCTGCATTATTTTAACTGACAACTGCGCTGTTGTATGATGCTGTACCCAAATAAAATTGACGTCCTTTTTTTCCCACAAACAGGGCTTTCTTCTGGTGGTATTTTATGACCTCTTCGGTTTTTTGATCATGCGCTATAAACAAAAAAACTGTAACAATTTTGAAAAAAAAGCAGTATGTTTCACTTTCTGCTAGATAACATTCCCAATAAAAAAATTTAAAAATCAAAATTTTTCATCATTTATGGCCAATTTGTATTCTGCTACATATTTTTTTTTTTTTTAAATCCCAATAAGTGTATTTTGATTGGTTTGCGCAAAAGTTATCGCGTCTACAAACTAGGGGAAAGATTTATGTCATTTTTATTTTTTATTTTTTTTACTAGTAATGGCGTCGATCTGCAATTTTTAGCGGGATTGCGGCGGGCAGATCGGACCCCTAACTGATATTTTTTACACTTTTGGGGGGGGGTCCAGTGACATTACTACAGTAATCAGTGCTAAAAATATGCACTGTTACTGTAATAATGACACTGGCAGGGAAGGGGTTAACACCAGGGGCGATCAAAGGGCTAAATGTGTACCTAGGGGGTGATTCTAGCTGTGTGGGGGCCAGAGTTGGTGGATGGAAACAGGTCTCCTGTGTTCCCAAATAACAGGAACAGATGAGTCCTGTTTCAATCAGTGACAGATGAGCAGTGTGCCGTGTTTACAACGGCACACCACCTTCTGTCAGTCCCTGCAACGATCAGTGGATTCCAGCCGGCCATCGCGGCCGCTGGACCCGGTACTTAGTTGCAGAGCTAGAGAGCGGGCGCATGATTGCACCACTGGCGGTGCGCGTGCGCGCCAGAGACCCACTCCCGCGAGGGTACAGCGATTTGCGCAGGAGAGCCAGCCTGCTGCAGTATATCTGCGGCGGCAGGTCTTAAAGTGGTTAAAGAACAATTTAAATGAAAAAAAATATTAGTTAAACCCAAAAGTGCTTTTTTTACCACTACTATTCCTTTATACTAGCTATTGAAACTTACAAATGCAGCAATTTAGAATTTAAATGAAATGTTTAGCACTGGGAAACGCTTTTTGAAGGACAAATAGTGCATTTTTTATACAACTATATAAATCAGATGAAAATGAGGGACAAATGAGGATGAAAGTGGGACAGAAGGACTTAATCTGCATTAATGGGGGCATGCACACTGGTCAATCTGCATTAATGGGGGCACGCACACTGGTCAATCTGCATTAATGGGGGCACGCACGTGGTCACTCTGCATTAATGGGGGCACGCACATGGTCGCTCTGCATTAATGGGGCACGCACATGGTCACTCTGCATTAATGGGGGCACGCACACTGGTCACTCTGCATTAATGGGGGCACGCACGCTGATCGCTCTGCATTGGATGGGGGCAAGTTTTGGGGAATGCCTTTTTTTGTTGTTGGCGTTCTGTATGATGAAAGTGGGACAGAAGGACTTAATCTGCATTAATGGGGGCATGCACACTGGTCAATCTGCATTAATGGGGGCACGCACACTGGTCAATCTGCATTAATGGGGGCACGCACGTGGTCACTCTGCATTAATGGGGGCACGCACATGGTCGCTCTGCATTAATGGGGGCACGCACATGGTCGCTCTGCATTAATGGGGGCACGCACACTGGTCAATCTGCATTAATGGGGCACGCACGTGGTCACTCTGCATTAATGGGGGCACGCACATGGTCGCTCTGCATTAATGGGGGCACGCACATGGTCGCTCTGCATTAATGGGGGCACGCACATGGTCACTCTGCATTAATGGGGCACGCACATGGTCACTCTGCATTAATGGGGGCACACACACTGGTCACTCTGCATTAATGGGGGCACGCACGCTGATCGCTCTGCATTGGATGGGGGCAAGTTTTGGGGAATGCCTTTTTTTGTTGTTGGCGTTCTGTATTTGGAATTTGACGGTCACTTTTCCGGACCTCGGACTGAATGGAAAATTTGTAAGTGGACCTTTCAAGTTTACATTTGAGTACCCCTGGTCTAAAACATGCAATGTACAATGTATGTAAAGTAATCCTGACTGCTGCAATATGTATGCTGTGCTATACATTGTATAAGTCTGACCCATTTCCTTTATGCTAGACTGTATGTTACATACTCCTAACCACTGAACTCAGTCAGCTATGCTGTACATTACCTACTTTTGACCTCTGAAATCTGTATGCTGTGGTGTAGATTACACACTCCTGACTGCTTCACTCCCACCATAGAAATTGGTCAGAATTGTACGCAGTGTACAGAGCGCAGTGGTCAGCATTATGTAACATACAGTTCAGCATACATAGTGCAATGGTAAAGAGTATGTAATGTGCAACCCAGCACAGAGACAGCAGGGCTCAAGAATATATCATGTACAACCCATGGTATAGAATGCAGCACTTGTGACTAATCTGTATTTAATTGCAGTAGTGTAATTACACTCCTGGGTATGCTTTCCATCAGGGCTGCCTTGACTAGCTGACTAAACATAATTAGCAGTCAAACAAACCATGTGCTTGTTTATTTCAATTATTTTTTAGCTATGTGCCTGGAATGCAGCTTTATTGTAAATTATTATTAGTAATATACATAGGGCTCAAATCACAAAAGCATAACTTACTGGAAAGTTAGATGACCATTTCATAAAAAATAAGTTTATGTGCGTGTGTATCACATATCAGAGAAAGGGTCCATGCATGGTCCCTAAATATTGTTTTTTTAAGCGATCATACAAGAATAAAGACCTTTGTACTATGAAACAAGGTTGTCAGTGTGCTGGCAACATATTTCATCCATGTTGTACACCGAGACCAGTTGGGAGTCATTGCAGCATCTTTTTAAATAAGGTCTATTCCAGTACTGTGAGCGAGAGGAATATACCATATTTGCGTAAACAGTGCAGGATTTCAGCACTCCAATATAAATTTGTTCAAACCAGTTGAAAAATGACATCACCTGTTTTGGGCCTTTCTAGTTTGCAACTGATAATTATGATTATGATCTGCTTGCACACTACAGACACAATCCATTTTATTAAAGTGGTTCTAAAGGCAAAAGGTTTTCTTTACCTTCATGCATTCTTTGCATTAAAAAAAACCTTCAGTATGCATCTCCCCCCACTCCCCCTACCCTTTATACCCACCTGGGCTGGACTCATCCCGAGTGCGCAAGAGCAAAAGCAGCACAAAAGCAGAAGCCCTCTCGGTTCTCTCCCTCCTCTTTGGCTGAGACACAGCAACAGGAGTCATTGGCTCCCCCTACTGTAAATCACAGCCAGTAAGGAGGGAGTGTGGGGTAGAACTGAGTCACACACTTTGTATCTCATTGACACATAGAAGCGGCTCGGGGGCGAGCATGCCAAAGTACCCCCAGAACAAGCAGCAGAGGTGAGGGGCCAGGGAAATAAGCGGCAGAACCAAGAAACGGAGGATTGGGGATGTTCTCTGCAAACCCATTGCTCAGCAGATAAGTTTGTTTGACATTTAAAAAATAAAATTGCCTTTACAAACACTTTAAACACAGCTGCCCAGCCCACTCAAAAGCAAAGGGAACTTTGCTATTTTTTTTTTTAAAGGAGAAGTTTGGGGCTTAAAAAAAAAACAACCCACACATACTCATTTCCATCGGTTTGATGCTACAACTGTCCCCTGTTGGATCTAAGCCTGAGAACTGAGCAACCACATACTTGCTGATCACTGGATTCTTAGTCTGCAGGAGGGGAGAGCAGTAACTGTCAGTCAGGACGGGAAAAGCTGGTTTCGGCTCTTAGCGGTGTGTGGCAGCTAACCTATCCTAAGTTGTGGAGGCTGCATTTTTTTTTTTGTTTATTTTCTTTTTTTTTTTTTCACCTAGTAATCCTATAAATACCACACTTCTTGGCCCCCTTCTGCCTCCACTCATTTCTCCATTATAATTATGGAGGGATCTATGATTGTCACACAGGCAGGAACTTCAAAATACAATTAACAATTCATCAACTCATACCCCGCAGACATCCAAAGGTAACCCTTGTAGAGGTTGGGTGCATGGCTTTATGTTGGCACTGTGCAAAATCCTGCAATGACCTTGGCCTGCCACCTGAGCTGGCCTGCCGCCGGTTAATTGAGTACATCACTGCCTGCCACCTGAACTGACCCTGGCCTATTTGTGGACCATGTTCCTGCTTGCCACCTGGACCAATCTTTTGCCTGTTTGTTGATAACAGTTCTGCCTCACGACTGTGACCCATCTGCATGTCCCACTGACTATGCTCCAGCCAAGACCCCAGCCCTATCTATCCTTTGTGGACAACTGTAGTCCTGGAACCACAGATACTCTTTTATGTACTCTGTTTATTCCTGTACTTCCTGGTCAGCAAACATACCACTGTGTATATTCCTGGGCACAGCCAAGTACCAGTAGGTCTGCTTGACTTAGGCTTTTTTAGGCTTTTGGCTACTATAGATGGAGTAAGTTACACTAAGCTATAGTCCTTGATCACTCCATTATGTATTATAGTACACTGATGTTGATACAATGTTTTTTTGATATTTATGATACATCAAATGCAGCGTCAGAAACCTAACTTTAAAAGGTCTCATAAATATGGTATCCATACTCAGGAGGAATAGCAGAATGTGTTTTGGGTTGTATTCTAAGTATACTCATGCAATGTGTGTAATCTTAAAAAGACTTACCATAACTCTTAGAAAATGCCTTGGGTTGTCTGCTTTTCAAAATGTTTTAATTTGGTAACCAAAAAATTACGGTGCCTTGAAAAAGTATTCATACCCCTTAAATTTTCCTCATTTTGTGAAGTTACAGCCTGTAAATGTATTTTATTGGGATTTTATGTGATAGACCAACACAAAGTGGCACATAATTGTGAAGTGAAAGGAAAATGATAAATGATTTTCATTATTTTTTACAAATAAAGATCTGAAAAGTGTGGTGTGCATTTGTATTCAGCCTCCTTTACTCTGATACCCCTAAATAAAATTTAGTGGAACCAATTGCCTTCAGAAGTCACCTAATTAGTAAATAAAGTCCACCTGTGTGTAATTTAATCTCAGTATAAATACAGCAGTTCTGTGAAGCCCTCAGAGGTTTGTTAGAGAACCTTAGTGAACAAACAGCATCATGACGGCCAAGGAACACACTAGACAGGTCAGGGATAAAGTTGTGGAGAAGTTTAAAGCAGGGTTAGTTAATAAACAAAATATCCCAAGCTTTGAACATCTCACGGAGTTCAATCCATCATCGGAAAATGGAAAGAGTATTGAACAACTGCAAACCTACCAAGACATGGCTATCCACCTAAACTGACAGGCCAGCCAAGGAGAGAATTAATCAGAGAAGTAGCCAAGAGGCCCATGGTAACCCTGGAGGAGCTGCAGAGATTCAAAGCTCAGATGACAGAATCTATCCACAGGACAACTATTAGTCCTGCACTCCACAAATCTGGCATTCATGGAAGAGTGGCATAAGGAAAGCTATGGCTGAAAGAAAGCCATAAGAAGTCCAGTTTGCAGTTTGTGAGAAGCCATGTAGGGGACACAGCAAACATGTGGAAGAAGGTGCTCTGGTCAGATGAGACCAAATTTTAGCTTTTTGGCCTAAAAGCAAAACGCTATGTGTGGTGGAAAACTAACACTGCACATCACCCTGAACAGACCATCCCCACTGTGAAACCTGGTGGTGACAGCATCATGTTGTGGGGATGCTTTTCTTCGGCAGGGACAGGGAAGCTGGTCAGAGTTGATGGGAAGATGGATGGAGCCAAATACAGGGCAATCTTAGAAGAAATTCTATTAGAGTCTGCAAAAGACTTGAGGCTGGGGCGGAGGTTCACCTTCAAGGAGGACAATGACCCTAAACATACAGCCAGAGCTACAATGGAATGGTTTAGATCAAAGCATATTCATGTGTTAGAATGGCCCAGTCACAGTCCAGACCTAAATCCAATTGCGAATCTGTGGCAAGATTTGAAAATTGCTGTTTACAGATGCTCCCCATCCAATGTGACAGAACGTGAGCTATTTTGCAAAGAAGAACGGGCAAAAATGTCACTTTCTAGATGTGCGTAGCTGGTAGAAACATCCAATAAAAGACTTGCAGCTGTAATTGCAGCGAAAGGTGGTTCTACAAAGTACTTTGTGTTGGTCTATCACATAAAATCCCAAAAAATACATTTACGTTTTTAGTTGTAACATGACAAAATGTGGAAAATTTCAAGGGATGTGAATACTTTTTCAAGCCACCATAGATGTGTAATTCATGCAGCGTAAAAGCCTCAAAATACTCCTTGGATTTTGGGCCTCATCCATGCAGTTAGACTGCAAAAATTTCTCACGCCTATGGAATCCGCATACTCGAGAGCAGTGGTAGACTTTAGTAGTGTTTTTGGGGAGTAGTGTGTTTCGGGGTGTAATTCTAAGTATGTCTATGCTATGTATAAAATATACATTATTCATTTTTAACTTTGTGTATAAAAAATACATTTCCATTTTGTTTCTTCACTTTCCAAAAACTTGTAGCAAAACATGTGATCATTTTGTGAGTTTTTATACTGTCCTGGGCCTCCAAAAATGATAAATAGTCAGGAATTTAGATGCATAATTATTGCCACCCTAAAAGCTTCAAGGTCCTCCTTGGATTGTGGGTCCCTTTATGTGTCTAGACTGCTGCAAAGTCTTACACATGTGGCCTCCCCATACTCAGTAGGAGTATCAGAATGTGTTTTGGGGAGTAATTCTAAACATACCCATGCTGGGTGTTAGAAATATCTTATTAATTTACAACTTAGTGTAAAAGAACACATTTACATTTTCTTTCTTCATTTTCAAAAAACTTGCGGCAAAAAAATTTAATTTTCAAAATCCCTTTTATGCCTCTTTTGAAATACTTTGGGATGTCTGTGTTCCAAAATGTGATATTTTTTGAGTGTTTCCACAGTCTTGGCTCCACAGGATGTACAAAAATGTGATAGGTAATCAGGAAATTAAATGCGTAAATTATTCCCCTTGAAATCTTTGAGGTGCTTCTTGGACTTTTGGCTCCTCTATGTGACTAGGCTGTGGTATCCCCATACTTGGAAGGAGTAGCAGGAATTGTTTTGGGGTGTAATTATAGGTATGCCTATGATGTATGTGAGAAAAACTTGTTAAAATGACAATTTGTGGGGAAAAAAAAACACATTTATTGTACTTACTGAACTTGAATTCATATTCTAAAAAAACTGTGGTCAAAAATGAAAATTTTAAAAACTTCTCACGCCTCTAACTAAAAACCTTGGCATATAAAGTTTTCAGGGGGGTAATTTTGATGGTATTTACACTGTCCCAGCATTTTAGGGCCTCAGGAAAAGAACCAGGCAATCAGAACATTGCTTGTTCACATTAGCTGATGTTTTCTGTGTGGGCTCTGGGGGCAGTGCTCTGTACCTGCAGCCTGGGTTCCAGTGTGAACAGGACACATAGAAAACAATTGCCTTCTGTGTGCCCTTGTAGAGACTGGTGCATTTCTAGTGCGCATTTATGAATGAGCCCTTATGGCAGTGATATATACTTTCATAAATGGGCGATTTCTTTTTTAATCAATAGGAATAATTGACCTATAGTGGACAACCCAATCATTTCATATGCTCCACGCAGGGAAGTGGATTTCAATCTATAGTTGGAACAACTGATTATAAGTTAGTGATCGCATCTCTATTTCCACTATGCAATCTCATAATGTGATCGAAATGCGATCAAATTCACAATAAAAGCATCTCAGTGCTGCTGACTGATGCAATCAATAATTTTCCACCCTGCTGATCAAATCAGTTTAATTGAATGCAATCTAAATCAAGTCTAAATCAATTGGAAGGAAATTCGATTGTTTTCTTCCTCAATCATTAAAAAAAAAAAAAAAAGCTTGTGGGACCATCATCACACATATTACACATTTCTCCCACCTATGCACTCCTGCAACCTCTCCAACTATACTTTCCCTTTCTTTGATCACTACCCTATTAGTTTCACTCTCTTCCTCTCCTCCACCTCCTCTCCCTCCAAGAGCCTAATAGTTACACGTAGAAACCGTCGCCATCTCAACCTCTTCTCTGCTACAGACCACCTCTATGACAAAATCTCACCCCTGTCCCGCCCCAACCTAGCCCCACCTAGCCACTTCTGTCTATAACCCTTCACTGTCATCCTCTCTGGACACACTGGCCCCTCTCTCTACACACAGAATCAGGCCCCGACCCATACAACCTTGGCAAACAGATGACACCAGAAGTCTGAAAAAACATAGCCATGCTCTTGAGCACCTGTGGCCTAAGGGTAGGTCTCAGAAAGATTTCAACCAATATAAATCTGCCCTTTAAAAATAAAATTTTTCCCTCCTCACTACAAAGCAGACCTCTTTTATCATTCTCATTAACAACTTCATCATCCTGTCCCCGTCAACTCTTCTCTGCCTTAAACTCTCTACTTCATCCTCCACTGCCTTCAACCACTAACTCACTTACTGCCCAGGAGATTGCCAACCACTTCAAACAAAAGATTGATACAATCCGTAAGGAGATCATTGCCGTTCAGATACCTTCTATCCTTTACGCCTCATGCCCACAGGTGCGATCACTACTTCCCTCATTCAACCCCACCGCTATGGACGAGGTTGCTAAACTACCGTATTTATCGGCGTATAACACGCGCCGGCGTATAACACGCACCCCAATATTTGGAGAGAAATTTCAGGAAAAGAGCTTAAATTTAAAATAAACAGCTTTGAACTCAGAACATTTTTTTTTTTTTAAATCAAATGATATCTCACCAGTGCCCATGAATGCAGCCCCATCAGCAGTGTGCAACAATGCATCCTCATCAGCAGTGTCCATATATGCAGCCTCACCAGCAGTGTCCATAAATGCAGCCCACCAGCAGTGTCCATATACTGTATGCAGCCCACCAGCAGTGTCCATAAATGCAGCCCACCAGCAGTGTCCATATATGCAGCCCACCAGCAGTGCCCATAAATGCAGCCCACCAGCAGTGTCCATATATGCAGCCCACCAGCAGTGTCCATAAATGCAGCACACCAGCAGTGTCCATATATCCAGCCTCAATATATGCAGCCCATCAGCAGTGTCAATGAATGCAGCCCACCAGCAATGTCCATATATCCAGCCTCAATATATGCAGCCCATCAGCAGTGTCAATGAATGCAGCCCAGCAGCAGTGTCCATAAATGCAGCCCACCAGCAGTGTCCATATATGCAGCCTCGCAAGCGCAATGTCCAAATATGCAGCCTCGCAAGCGCAATGTCCAAATATGCAGCCTCGCAAGCGCCATTGGAACTGACCAAATTTGTTTTAAAAAAGGCCGGGAAGCAGCGCCGAGAGCAGAAGGGGCGGGCCGGGCCGAGGAGAAGGAAGGACTAGCTGTCATAAGAGCAGAAGGGGGCGGGGTGGGCCGAAGAGAAGGAAGAACTAGCGAGCGCAGTCATCGGAAGTCCGGCCTCCTCTGCGGAGACGTGTGACGTCTGTCATAGGTGGGACTTCCGATGACTGCGCTCGCTCGTTCTCCCTTCTCCTCAGCTCGGCCCGCCCCCTTCTGCTCTTATGACAGCTCGTCCTTCCTTCTCCTCGGCCCGGCCCGCCCCTTCTGCTCTCGGCAATGCTTCCTGGCCGTTTTTTTTTTTTAATATCGGCGTATAACACGCACTGCTGCTTTTTCCTCTATTTTTAGGAGGAAAAAGTGCGTGTTATACGCCGATAAATACGGTACTTGCTAATGTCCACTAAACCACCTGCCCTCTGGATCCTGTTCCTTCGCGAATGCTACGTTCACTCTCTGGACCTATTCTATGCTCTCTAATCCACATCTTCAATCTCTCCCTCTCTTCTGGCATCTTCCCCAACTCTCTAAAACATGCACTAGCCACCCCCATACTTAAAAAGCCATCACTGGACCCCACCAATCTTAACAACCTACGCCCCATCTCCTTGCTCCCCTTTTTATTCAAATTCCTTGAAGTGACCAGCTCGCAGAGAATAAACTTCTTTGATCCCCTTCAGTAAGGATTTCGCCCTCAACACTCCACAGAAACTGCCCTCCTAAAACCAACAAACAATCTACTAACGGCCAAAACCATTGGACACTATTCCGTACGCATACTTCTTGACCTTTCTGCCGCTTTTGATACGGATGACCACTCCTTCCTCCTCAAAAAACTCCACGCCTTTTTTCTCTGTATTCTTCACTGGTTCTCTTTCTACTTATCCAACTGTATCTTTAGCGTTACTTACAATTCTTCATCTTCGCCTCTTCCTTTCTCTGTAGAGGTTCCCCAAGGTTCTGTTCTTGGACCTCTCCTATTCTCGATTAACACCTCCTCCCTGGGTCAGCTGATAGCCTCTAATGGCTTCCAATACCATCTCTACCCCGACAACACCCAAATTTATCTCTCTACCCCACAGCTCACCCCCTCAGTCAGATCATGTATCACTAATTTACTAACAGACATATCAGTCTGGATGTCTCACCACTTCCTCAAACCCAATCTATCCAAAACCAAGCTCATAATTTTTCCTCCCCCCACGTGCCCTTTCCCCTGACTTCTCTGTCAAGATCGATGGCACAACTATCAGCTCAACCCCACGTGCCAAGGTTCTAGGTGTAATACTGGACTCTAACTTATCCTTTAGGCCCCACGTACAATCACTGTCCAAATCTTCCTGCCTCAACCTCCACAATATTTCCAAAATATGGCTTACAGTTACATAGGCTATCCCTTCTTCAGTCCATCTTGAATGCTGCTGCCAGGCTCATCCACTTTACCAACCACTCCATGTCTGCTACTCCTCTCTGTCAATCCCTCCATTGGCTTCCGCCCACCCAACAAATTAAATTCAAAATACTAACAACAATTTACAAAGTCATCCACAACTCAGCCCTAAGCTACATCATTAGCCCAGTCTCAAAATACCAACCCAATCGTTCTCTCGGTTCCTCCCAAGACCTCCTGCTCTCTACCTCCCTTGTCACCTCCTCCCATGCTCGCCTCCAGGATGTTTCCAGAGCCTCTGCCATCCTTTGGAACTCCCTACCCTTTTCTGTCAAATTATCTCCTACTCTGTTTTCTTTTAGAGGATCCCTGAAAACCCTCCTCTTCAGAGAAGCCTATCCTGCCCAACCCTAACAACTGTACTTTTATTTTCTCCATCAGCTCATTGCCACAGGTATTACCTTTTGTATCACTTAAACCTCCCACCTAGATTATAAGCTCTAATGAGCAGGGCCCTCTGATTCCTCCTGTATTAAATTGTATTGTAACTGTACTGTCTGCCCTCATGTTGTAAAGCGCTGCACAAACTGTTGGCGCTATAAAAATCCTGAATAATAATAATAATAATAATATTAGAGGAAATGCTGTAACCTTTAGCAAATTCTAAGATATCTGTTAAAGTGTAACTAAAGACAGAGGCAGAGTGGAGAGGGATTAGAACACCTATCAGGATGTTATTGCTGTCTGCGGTGCTGTTACCCTTTCTAGTCGTCCTGTTTACTATTATCACTGTAAGTGAGAAGAAAAGAAAATCCCACATTTTCCCTCCATTCCTATTCTGGTAAGTCGTCACCAGAAGAGAAATAGAGGGGAAATCTTTTAACAGGGCCACTAGTTCCATTGACAACCAGCGGTTCCCTCACTTTGGAGGGATTTTGTCTCGCTTTCTGTTGAGGATGAAAAACGATTGATAATTTTCTTCCCTGGTGAATTGACTCAGTTTGATGGAATCTGATCTAAATCAAATCTAAATTGATCGGAAGGTAAGTTGTGGCTATTCCATTATTTGAAGATTTGATCATTTTAATTTAATCACACACTGATTGGATCATAAAATCAAAGCATGGATGCCCACTATAACACATATTAGAGTACTTTATTTTTTGTTTTGGATAGCATGTAGATGTATTAGAACACCTTTTGCTGTCTGTGCCTTCATTAGAAAGAACATCCTAAATTTTATAGTTGTCATTAGAACAGGAATAGAGAGGAAACCGTGCGACACTGTACCCAAATACAATTGATGTCCTTTTTTCCCCACAAATAGAGCTTTCTTTTGGTGGTATTTGATCACCTCTTCGGTTTTTAGATTTTGCGCTATAAACAAAAAAAATGGCAACAATTTTGAAAAAACACCATATTTTTTACTTTCTGCTATTCCCAATAACAAATTTTAAAAAATCCAATTTTTTTATCAGTTTAGGTCAATTTGTATTTTGCTGCATATTTTTGGTAAAAAAAATCACAGAAAGCGTATTTTAATTGGTTTGCCTGTCTGCCAGAAGACTCGCCTGCTTTGTTTACATAAGCAGGCGGGTCTTTTGTCAGTTTATTTGACGATCGCTGGAGGAAGGCGGCGATCATCGCTGCTCCTCCCATAGCCTGCAGCCCGCCTCCCCCTGTGTCGCATGATATGTCTGTGTCGCGTGCCGCCGAAACCTTGTGCACAAAGTCATGTAGTACTACAGGATTTTGCGCAGCCGAGCTGCCGCCCTGCCAAAGTAATACTACGGTGGGCGGTCGGCAAGAGGCAAGTGCCTACTATGTATGGTGTTGATATGTTTTTTTTTTTTTTTTTTTTACTTCTTATTTGCTTGTAAGAGTCTGTTCCAGAGTACTTTCAAGCAATATTTTATTTATTTATTTATTTATTTGTATTATTTTCCAAGAAATTACAAAGTAATATAATCAAAAAACAAAAATGTATTATATTGCAGCTTGCCAATCCTTAGGCTCCATTCACATTTGGGGGTTTTGGGATCTTGAGCAGAATTGCTGCAATTCAGCCCTCAATCTCAAATCGCAATGCAAATGCAAAACACATGTTCGGGGACCATTCATTTTCAATGGCACCTAAAAGCAGGTGTGGTTTTACCACAATTATCACACAATAACTCGCATTGCATTCTCGGGAAACTGCAATGTGTGAGGCTTATCTCCCAAAAGAAGCTCCTGCTCCTATTTGGGTGACAAGTTTCACGCATTGCGGTATGCATTGATTGCCACGTGATTTATTGTGCGATAATCGCAGCAAAACTGCACTGCATTTTAAGTGCCATTGAAAATGAATGGCAACTGAACATGCATTTTGCATTTGCATTGTGTTTTAAAATCGAGGGCAGAATCACAGCAATTCTGCCCAAGATCCCAAAATGCCAAATGTGAATAGAGCCTTACATGTGGTGGCTGCATCAGTTTTCTTATCTATGGCTTTTACCCCTCTGTTTTTCGCCTGGTGATCTGGCCAATAACATACCTCCTGTATTAGTGAAACACCACTCTGGAGGATGGAGAACATGAGGCACAGCAGACAGTAGCAGTGTCAGTTTTGGGGGGAGGGTAGTGTTAAATGTATTAGCAGATTTAAACACACTAACAAACTGACACCAAACTCCAGCTCACACTTTATAAACAGTTACACCAAATAGATTTTTTCCCTTTTGGGATAAAAGTTTTACATAAATAAAACATAGCTGATAATTTTAAGCACCTCTGTCAGTGTTAAATGGTTTGTCTCATCCATGTAAATATCCTGCTGGAGAGCTTAAGATTTTGAAAAATCTGCTGGCTGGATCACCAGATGAAAATAGAATGAAAAAAAAAGCCTCAAAAAAAGAAAACAAAATCAGCCATCACATCTAAGAATTAGTAAGCTGCAATATAATAAATATTTGCTTTTGGTTTTAATACTGCTTTAAATAAAGAATGTATTTTATAAAAAATATATATACACCATTAGATGTGCAGATCTGAACACAGCATGTTTGTGCATGAACCCATTCAGTAAAGCTTCTGCTCCACCTTTCTTATGTTAATCCCTCTTGTTAATGATGTATTGTGCCAAATTCATGATTCTTATGCAACACTTTTGGTTCTGTCAGCGACTGGTGCGCCAAATCCAGGTAGCTCTAAAATGCACCACTTTTACATCAAGGCACAAATAATGCTTCAAATTCAAAAATACTGACAGTTCATATTTCATAAAAGTGGAGAGACAAACTCTTTTGGCGTACATCAAGAGACCATGGCACAGATAGATTTTTCCAAAGTGTCACGCGTGCATCCTAAATGTAGTGCAGCATGAGCAAAATTCATGTACATGTTCTAGACCGAAAGATGAATTAGGTGCAGTCTTCACGACTTTGACCCACGAGAGAAACTTCTGCAAAATCTGTCTGCACCGCGCTTTATGAAATCTAGGGATTATGTACAGTATAGGAGAAGTATAAGTGTGTGCAGCCTATTGCACTAGGGTGTGCACCCCAAAGCTCAAACACATATGTGTGCATGTGTGTATATAGCTATTGTGTGTGTATACATATATATATATATATATATATACAGTATCTCACAAAAGTGAGTACACCCCTCACATTATCATAGTTTAATCTATCTTTTCATGTAACAATACTGAAGAAATTACACTTTGCTACAATGTAAAGTAGTGAGTGTACAGCTTGTATAACAGTGTAAATTTGCTTTTACCCCAAAATAACTCAACACACAGCCATTAATCGTGACAAGGTAGACGCGTTTCACACACTGACTGTGTGCTTGGTAATGATTAAGCACACAGTCAGTGTGTGAAACGCGTCTACCTTGTCACGATTGTCATATTTGGATGTCCAGTCAATAAACCTGGATTTTGACTCAACCTGGAGTGCTGCCAATTCCTTTTCTTTTATCAAGTTTTCACGGAGGCGAGCTGGGGAATGCACCTGTGTGAGTCATCAGGCAATTACACCACCTTGAGCAGTGACTCCTTGTCTGTTCAACACAGCCATTAATGTCTAAACTGCTGGCAACAAAAGTCAGTACACCTCTAAATTAAAATGTCCAAATCAGGCCCAAAGTGTCAATATTTTGTGTGGCCACCGTTATTTTCCAGCACTGCCTTAACCCTCTTGGGCATGGAGTTCACCAGAGCTTCACTGGTTGCCACTGGAGTCCACCTCCATGATGACATCATGGAACTGGTGGATGTTAGAGACCTTGCGCTCCTACAACTCGGGTATGAGGATGCCCCACAGATGCTCAATAGGGTTTAGGTCTGGAGACATGCTTGGCCAGTCCATCACCTTTATCCTCAGCTTCTTTAGCAAGGCAGTTGGTCGTCTTGGAGGTATGTTTGGGGTCCATATCATGTTGGAATACTGCCCTGAGGCCCAGTCTCTGAAGGGAGGGGATCATGCTCTTCTTCAGTATGTCACAGTACATATTGGCATTCATGGTTCCATCAATGAACTGTAGCACCCCTGTGCCGGCAGCACTCATGCAGCCCCAGACCATGACACTCCCACCACCATGCTTGACTGTAGGCAAGACACACTTGTCTTTGTAATCCTCACCTGGTTGCTGCCACACACGCTTGACACCACCTGAACCAAATAAGTTTATCTTTGTCTCATCAGACCACAGGACATAATTTGAGTAATCCATGTCCTTAGTCTGCTTGTCTTCTGCAAACTGTTTGCGGGCTTTCTTGTGCATCATCTTTAGAAGAGGCTTCCTTCTGGGACGACAGCCATGCAGACCAATTTGATGCAGTGCGTGGTGTATGGTCTGAGCACTGACAGACTGACCCCCACCCCTTCAACCTCTGCAGCAATGCTGGCAGCACTCATGCATCTATTTCCCAAAGACAACCTCTGGATATGACGCTGAGCACGTGTACTCAACTTATTTGGTCGACCATGGCGAGGTCTGTTCTGAGTGGAACCTGTCCTGTTAAACTGCTGTATGATCTTGGCCACCATGTTGCAGCTCAGTTTCAGGGACTTGGCACTCTTTTTATAGCCTAGGCCATCTTTATGTAGAGCAATCATTCTTTTTTTCAGATCCTCAGAGAGTTTTTTGCCATGAGGTACAATGTTGAACTTCCAATGACCTGTATGGGAAAGTGAGAGCGATAACACCAAGTTTTATTTTTTCCACTATATTTTTTATTGTTTTTATCAATTTTACAATACAATCAATATAAAAAAAAAAAAGAAGAAGAAAAGATCTAGTTCCTTTACAATACTAAATAATAATTTAAAAAATACCCCTAACCTTGCTCCCTCTATTCGCAACCCCCCCCCCCCCCCTTCATTACCCTATTCCACCAGTTGCTACCCATCTTTCTAAGTATTCTTTATATATGTTGCAGTTGTTGGCTTCCTTGATTTCTCCATATTCGTATATAGTTTCTGGATTCTTTAAAATCTTTCCACTTTTTCCACTTTGCTAAAAAGTTATCAGTCCGCTCTTCATCTCTACAACACATACAGTATATTCCATATTGTAAATATATTCAACTCTCATACACCATTCCTCAATAGTAGGAGCTTCTAGGTCAAGCCATCTCTTTGGGATTGCTCCCTTAGAGGCATTAAGTAGATTTGGAACAATTGTATTTCTATATTTCTTTAAAGGACCGTCTACTCTGTGAAAAAGACATATCCAAGGGTCGTCTATAGCTTCTACTCCTGAAATCTGGTTGATGTGGTGAAGTATCCTTAACCACTTTATACGTATCTTAGGGCATTCCCACAAATGTGTATCATTGTACCCTCCACTTGACACCCCCTCCAACATAATTCTGACTTCTCTGGTTGACATTGTTGTGCAATAATTGGTGTTATATACCATCTCGTAAGACATTTATAATTAGTCTCAATGGTATTCACATCTCTAGCAGTGCAGTGGACAGCTCTCATCAAAGTTTTCTCTCCCTGAACCTCTAAATTAACTCCAGTTTCTCTTTCCCATTTTTCAAAAAAAGGACGTCTCCTCAATCCCACCAGATCAGTAAGTATCTTATACACCTGGGACAACTCACGTCTTACCATCGTTTGTGAATTGCATAGTTTTTCCATAAGGAATAATTCCTTTCCTGATCTGATGGGTTGAGGCAGAGATCCTACAAAATGTGTTAATTGCCTATAACGCTATTCCTTCAGTGTTAAATTTTTCTTTGTGTTGAGTTCATCCAGTGGCATTATCTTCCCTTATATATGATGTCTTTTAATCTTAAATCTCTTAACCCTCCACCAAATTGTTTCTCTAACCCAGGTACAAAACATTTTTGTATCCCCTAGTGGTAGTAACAGAGAGTTGTATTGCCACATGGCCCGCTTATAAAAAGCGCCCCATGTCTTATACACCACTCTCGTTATTTTGTGTCTCCTCGTGTATCATTTCCCTATATTTCGGTGGAATCCAAACATTTCTATCTAATTGTGTTTGACTTAATGAAGTTTCCAACCTTACCCATAATTTTCCTGAATCTCTCTTTGTCCAATTTATCATTTGTGAGAGTACAGCTGCTGTATAATATCTTTTAATATCTGGTGCCCCTAATCCCCCTGCTAATTTATCCCTGCTGAGAGTCGCCCACTGCACTCTAGATTTTTTCCTTGCCAAATATATTTCAATAACATAGCTTTTAGTGTGTTAAAATAAACTGGTGGGATGGCAATATGTAGCATTTGGAATTTACAGTATATAGATTTTTTTTTTTTTTAATTATCATCTTAAGCATATTAATTTTACCCATCCACGATATTGGGCTTCCATATTTTCCTAATATTTGACTTAATCTCCTCCAACAGGTGTATAGCTAGCCAAATATAGGTTTTCAAAGGATAATGTTATTTTTATTCCCAGGTATTTTAATTTAGACTTCGCCCAAGTAAATGGAAATTCCCCTTGCAAGGTTTATTCTTTTTTATTCAATCTGATGTTTAAGATTTCCAATTTAATTGGGTTTATCTGAAAGTTAGACGATTCTCCAAATTTCCTCATCTCTTTAACATTTGGCAAACTAGTTCTAGGATTTCTCATATAAAATAAAACGTCATCTGCTTAGGCTGTGACTTTATGTTCGTCTTGTCCAATCTTCACCCCTTTTATATCTATGTTACTCCTAACTGATGCTAAAATAGGTTCCAGTGACAAGAGGAAGAGAGATTCCAGTGACAAGAGGAACAACAAAGGCGAAAGAGGACAACCCACATCTCAAAACTTGATAACACCAAATTTAACACACCTGCTCCCATTCACACCTGAGACCTTGTAACACTAACGAGTCACATGAAACCAGGGAGGGGAAATAGCTAATTGGGCCTAATTTGGACACTTTCACTTAGGGGTATACTCACTTTTGTTGCCAGTGGTTTATAAATGAATGGCTGTGTGTTGAGATATTTTGAGGGGACAGCAAATTTACACTGTTATACAAGCTGTACACTGACTACATTACATTGTAGCAAAGTGTCATTTCTTCAGTGTTGTCATATGAAAAGATATAATAAAATATTTACAAAAATGTGAGGGGTGTGCTCACTTTTGTGAGATACTGTATATGTACAGTATATATATATATATATATATATATATATATATATATGCTCCCTGTAGAGGGCCCAGCCTGGATATAGTAGTAGTAGTGTAGTAGTGGTTGTACAGTGGAGGAATGTGTGTTGTTCAGGCTCAGTCTCCTGTCCCTGCTCTCTGTAAAGGACTCAGCCTAAATGTAATAGTATTTGTACAGTAGAGGAGTGTAAGTTGTTCAGGCTCAATCTCCTGTCCCTGATCCCTGTAAAGGGCCCAGCCTTGATGTAGTAGTAGTTGTACAGTAGGGGAGTGTTTGTTGTTCGGGCTCAATCTCCTGTCCCTGCTCCCTGTAGAGGACCCAGCCTGGATGTAGTAGTAGTTGTACAATAGAGGAGTGTTTGTTGTTCGGGCTCAATCTCCTGTCCCTGCTTCCTGTAGAGGACCCAGCCTGGATGTAGTAGTAGTTGCAGGGCCGTCTTTAAGGCAGGGCAAAAGGGGCAGCTGCCCTGGGCCCCATCATTGTTGTGGGGCCCAAAGCAGCTGCCTCCTACTTGCCAACTATCCCTGTTTAAATCCCCTTAAAGTTTTAGTCCAATAGCTGCCCAGCTCTGCCCTATTGCCATGTACAGATGACTCACCTGCAGACCCTGTGTTTACCTGTAAATAACCTGCAATGATATGTAAATTGTGTGGCATTAATATGTAAATAGCCGCGGACCAGCTGCATTGATATGTAAATAGAGGCAGCATTCATATGTATATCATGACACCCTGAGGTCATATCCACCTTCACTTCTGTTGAATGCTGCCCACTGGGGAGGTAAAGGCTTGAAAGTCCTGTCTACAACTGAGGTCATTAAGCCTACCATCAGCCTGTTCTGCAAAGGTAAGCAAATTGGAGGGGAACCTTTTTTCAAAACACCATGGTGGCACAGCACCCTGAATATTGGTGGATGTGAATACGCACATCTCAGCAGATTCGTAAAGGTGTCATTAACAATTAATGCCACTGCTGTGTACCAGGTGAAGGGCAGCACATTTCTGTGGTGTCAGGAAAGCAATTTTGCATGTTTTCCTGACACAAGAAATGTGAATGCAGTCTAAATGTCTCAGTTACATTGGTGGTTAGTGTAAATCTTCTCATTACATTGGGGATTGGTGAAAAATCCTTTCATTCACACTAGTGGTCAGTGTAAATGTCCCCCTTAGTTTGGTTGTCAGTGTAACTTCTTCATGACATGAAGAATCACATGGTGATCAGTGTACATTTCCCTTTACAGTGGTGGTAAGTGCAGAATTGCCCTTACATTGGTGGTCAGTACAAATATCAGTACAAATATCCTCAACAATCGTTGTCAGTGTAAACTTCCGCTTACATGGAGTTCATTGTATATTCCCCCTTACACTGGTGGTTGGTAAAAATGCTCCTATTACATTGGTGTCAGTGTAGAAATCCCTCTTTTATTGGTGGGGGGGCGTAAAATCACCCATTGCATCGTGGTCAGTGCAAATTGCCACTCACATTGGTGGTCAGTGTAGAATCTCCCCTCACATTGGTGGTCAGTGTAGAATCCCCCACTATATACTTGCCTTTCCCCAGCAATGCCACTGATCTCAGGAGTCCTAGTATCCCTAGGAGTTTTCTATCTATTGATGGGTCTCCTCACCTCCCCAGTCCATGGTGTGCACCAAGCAACCAATCAGTGGGCAGTAATGATGTGCACTAACCTCTTGAAACCAATTATTGATCGGTAAGGACATGTAGTAACCTCTAGCAACCAATCAATGAGCAGTAATAATATGCAGTGACCTCTAGTAACCAATTAGTGAGTGGTAAGGATGTTCAGTAACCTCTAGCAACCAATCAGTGAGCAGTGTTATTGTACAGTAATCTCTAGAAACCAATCAACAAGCAGTAGTCATGTGCTGTAACCTCGAGCAAATAAACAGTGAGCCATAGTGTGTGCTGTAACCTCTAGCAGTCAGTCAGTGAGCAGTAATGATACACTGTAACCTCTGGCAACCAATTGCAATTGCTGCCTGATCTCATTAAGTAAACTGATTTTGAGTCTAGCTGCTGTTTATTGTATGTTTCAGAGAATGTGGAGAGCGAAATTGCATGGGGGGCCCAAGAAAATGTTTTTCCAGGGTCCAATCAATATTAAAGACGGCCCTGAGTAGTTGCACAGTAGAGAGTGTATGTTGTTCAGGCTCAGTCTTCTGTCCCTGCTCCCTGTAGAGGGCTCAGCCTGGATGTAGTAGTAGTTGTACAGTAGAGGAGTATGTGTTGTTCAGGCTCAGTCTTTTGTCCCTGCTCCCTGTAGAGGACCCAGCCTGGATGTAGTAGTAGTTGTGCAGTAGAGGAGTATGTGTTGTTTGGCTCAGTCTCTTGTCCCTGCTCCCTGTAGAGGGCCCAGCCTGGATGTAGTAGTAGTTGTATAGTAGAGGAGTATGTGTTGTTTGGCTCAGTCTCTTGTCCCTGCTCCCTGTAGAGCACCCAGCCTGGATGTAGTAGTAGTTGTATAGTAGAGGAGTATGTGTTGTTCGGCTCAGTCTCTTGTCCCTGCTCCCTGTAGAGCACCCAGCCTGGATGTAGTAGTAGTTGTACAGTAGAGGAGTATGTGTTGTTTGGCTCAGTCTCTTGTCCCTGCTCCCTGTAGAGGACCCAGCCTGGATGTAGTAGTAGTTGTATAGTAGAGGAGTATGTGTTGTTTGGCTCAGTCTCTTGTCCCTGCTCCCTGTAGAGCACCCAGCCTGGATGTAGTAGTAGTTGTATAGTAGAGGAGTATGTGTTGTTCGGCTCAGTCTCTTGTCCCTGCTCCCTGTAGAGGACCCAGCCTGGATGTAGTAGTAGTTGTATAGTAGAGGAGTATGTGTTGTTCGGCTCAGTCTCTTGTCCCTGCTCCCTGTAGAGGGCCCAGCCTGGATGTAGTAGTAGTTGTATAGTAGAGGAGTATGTGTTGTTTGGCTCAGTCTCTTGTCCCTGCTCCCTGTAGAGCACCCAGCCTGGATGTAGTAGTAGTTGTATAGTAGAGGAGTATGTGTTGTTCGGCTCAGTCTCTTGTCCCTGCTCCCTGTAGAGGACCCAGCCTGGATGTAGTAGTAGTTGTATAGTAGAGGAGTATGTGTTGTTCGGCTCAGTCTCTTGTCCCTGCTCCCTTCTCCCTGTAGAGGGCCCAGCCTGGATGTAGTAGTAGTTGTATAGTAGAGGAGTATGTGTTGTTCGGCTCAGGCTCTTGTCCCTGCTCCCTGTAGAGGACCCAGCCTGGATGTAGTAGTAGTTGTATAGTAGAGGAGTATGTGTTGTTCGGCTCAGTCTCTTGTCCCTGCTCCCTGTAGAGGGCCCAGCCTGGATGTAGTAGTAGTTGTATAGTAGAGGAGTATGTGTTGTTCGGCTCAGTCTCTTGTCCCTGCTCCCTGTAGAGGACCCAGCCTGGATGTAGTAGTAGTTGTATAGTAGAGGAGTATGTGTTGTTCGGCTCAGTCTCTTGTCCCTGCTCCCTGTAGAGGGCCCAGCCTGGATGTAGTAGTAGTTGTACAGTAGAGTATGTGTTGTTCTGCTCAGTCTCTTGTCCCTGCTCCCTGTAGAGGACCCAGCCTGGATGTAGTAGTAGTTGTATAGTAGAGGAGTATGTGTTGTTCGGCTCAGTCTCTTGTCCCTGCTCCCTGTAGAGGGCCCAGCCTGGATGTAGTAGTAGTTGTACAGTAGAGTATGTGTTGTTCTGCTCAGTCTCTTGTCCCTGCTCCCTGTAGAGGACCCAGCCTGGATGTAGTAGTAGTTGTATAGTAGAGGAGTATGTGTTGTTCGGCTCAGTCTCTTGTCCCTGCTCCCTGTAGAGGGCCCAGCCTGGATGTAGTAGTAGTTGTACAGTAGAGTATGTGTTGTTCTGCTCAGTCTCTTGTCCCTGCTCCCTGTAAAGGACCCAGCCTAGATGTAGTAGTAGTTGTGTTGTAAGTAACCATGCCTCCTAATATTTTAAGATGGGAATGAAAGACACATATTAGCAAAAGTAGGTAGGCATAGGACACACCCCCTGTCTTGTCCCCTTAAAGGAGAATTATACAACAAAAATGCAAAAATGATTAGTTAATCCCACGCGTACCTTTTTTTTTTTTTTTTTTTTTTTTACCACTACTATCCCTCTATACTTGCTTTTGAAATTTACAAATGCAGTAATATAGAAATTGGATGAAAGGTTTTGCATGGGGAAACACTTTTTGAAAAATAAAAAGGGCATTTACATACAATTATATAGATCAGACCAAAACGAGGGACAAAGGTACTTTGTTCCAAATCAGGGACAGTTCATTGAAATCAGGAACAGTTGGGAGTTATCGGTAACTGTGTGTTAGTCAGGCTCTGTATCCTGTCCTTGCTCTCTCCTGGATGTAGTAGTAGTGGTACAGTGGAGGAGTGTGTGTTGGCCATGATCAGTGCCCTGTCCCTGCTCTCTCCTGGATGTAATAGTAGTGGTACAGTGGATGAGTGTGTTGGCCATGCTCAGTGTCCTGTCCCTGCTACCTGTAGAGGGATAAGCCTAGAAGTGTTAATAGTTGTACTGTAGAGAAGTGTATGTTGGTCAGGTTTAGTGTCCTGTCTCTGCTCTCTCCTGGGTGGTGTAGTAGTATTTGTGTTGTAGGTGACTGTGTGTTGGCCATGCTCAGTGTCCTGCCCCTGTAGATGGCTCAGCCTGGATGTAGTGGTAGTTATGTGGTGGAGGAGTGTGTGTTGGCCATGCTCAGTGTCCTGTTCCTGTAGAAAGCTCAGTCTGGATGTACTATCTGTGTAGTAGAGTGTGTGTTGGCCATGCTCAGTGTCCTGTCCCTGTTGAAGGCTCAGCCCGGATGTAGTAGTATCTGTGTAGTAGAGTGTGTGTTGGCCATGCTTAGTGTCCTGTCCCTGTAAAGGGCTCAGCCTAGATGTACTAGTACCTGTGTAGTAGAGTGTGTGTTGGCCATGCTCAGTGTCCTGTCCCTGTAGAAGTCTCAGTCTGGATGTAGTAGTACCTGTGTAGAAGAGTGCGTGTTGGCCATGTTCAGTGTCCCTGCAGGGCTCAGTGTGTGGATGTAGGGCTCAGTGTTCCTGTAGGGCTCAGTGTGAATGTAGGGCTCAGTGTGAATGTAGGGCTTAGTGTTCCTGTAGGGCTCAGTGTGAATGTAGGGCTTAGTGTTCCTGTAGGGCTCAGTGTGAATGTAGGGCTTAGTGTTCCTGTAGGGATCAGTGTGAATGTAGGGCTTAGTGTTCCTGTAGGGCTCAGTGTGGATGTAGGGCTCAGTGTTCCTGTAGGGATCAGTGTGAATGTAGGGCTTAGTGTGAATGTAGGGCTTAGTGTTCCTGTAGGGATCAGTGTGGATGTAGGGCTCAGTGTTCCTGTAGGGCTCAGTGTGAATGTGGGGCTCAGTGTTCCTGTAGGGATCAGTGTGGATGTAGGGCTCAGTGTGAATGTAGGGCTCAGTGTTCCTGTAGGGATCAGTGTGGATGTAGGGCTCAGTGTGAATGTAGGGCTTAGTGTGAATGTAGGGCTCAGTGTGAATGTAGGGCTTAGTGTTCCTGTAGGGCTCAGTGTGGATGTAGGGCTCAGTGTTCCTGTAGGGCTCAGTGTGTGAATGTAGGGCTTAGTGTTCCTGTAGGGCTCAGTGTGAATGTAGGGCTTAGTGTGAATGTAGGGCTTAGTGTTCCTGTAGGGATCAGTGTGGATGTAGGGCTCAGTGTTCCTGTAGGGATCAGTGTGGATGTAGGGCTCAGTGTGAATGTAGGGCTTAGTGTTCCTGTAGGGCTCAGTGGGAATGTAGGGCTCAGTGTGAATGTAGGGCTCAGTGTTCCTGTAGGGCTCAGTGTGTGAATGTAGGGCTTAGTGTTCCTGTAGGGCTCAGTGTGAATGTAGGGCTTAGTGTGAATGTAGGGCTTAGTGTTCCTGTAGGGATCAGTGTGGATGTAGGGCTCAGTGTTCCTGTAGGGATCAGTGTGGATGTAGGGCTCAGTGTGAATGTAGGGCTTAGTGTTCCTGTAGGGCTCAGTGGGAATGTAGGGCTCAGTGTGAATGTAGGGCTCAGTGTGAATGTAGGGCTCAGTGTGAATGTAGGGCTCAGTGTGAATGTAGGGCTCAGTGGGAATGTAGGGCTCAGTGTTGCTGTAGGGCTCAGTGTGGATGTAGGGCTCAGTGTTCCTGTAGGGATCAGTGTGGATGTAGGGCTCAGTGTTCCTGTAGGGCTCAGTGTGAATGTAGGGCTCAGTGTTCCTGTAGGGATCAGTGTGGATGTAGGGCTCATTGTGAATGTAGGGCTCAGTGTCCCTGTAGGGATCAGTGTGGATGTAGGGCTCAGTGTGAATGTAGGGCTCAGTGTGAATGTAGGGCTCAGTGTGAATGTAGGGCTTAGTGTCCCTGTAGGGATCAGTGTGGATGTAGGGCTCATTGTGAATGTAGGGCTCAGTGTCCCTGTAGGGATCAGTGTGGATGTAGGGCTCATTGTGAATGTAGGGCTCAGTGTCCCTGTAGGGATCAGTGTGGATGTAGGGCTCAGTGTGAATGTAGGGCTCAGTGTGAATGTAGGGCTCAGTGTGAATGTAGGGCTTAGTGTTCCTGTAGGGCTCAGTGGGAATGTAGGGCTCAGTGTTGCTGTAGGGCTCAGTGTGGATGTAGGGCTCAGTGTTCCTGTAGGGATCAGTGTGGATGTAGGGCTCAGTGTAAATGTAGGACTCAGTGTGAATGTAGGACTCAGTGTGGATGTAGGGCTCAGTGTTAATATAGGGCTCAGTGTCCCTGTAGGGCTCAGTATGGATGTTGGGCTCAGTGTGAATGTAGGGCTCAGTGTGAATGAAGGGCTCGGTGTTCCTGTAGGGCTCAGTGTGGATGGGGCTCAGTGTGGATGCTCAATGTCCCTGTAGGGCTCAGTGTGGATGTAGTAGCTGTGTAGTAGAGTGTATGTTAGCCATGCTCAATGTTCCTGTATGGTTTAGTGTCCCTGTAGGGCTCAGTGTTGCTGTAGGGCTCAGTGTCCCTGTAGGGCTCAGTGTTGCTGTAGGGCTCAGTGTCCCTGTAGGGCTCAGTGTTGCTGTAGGGCTCAGTGTTCCTGTAGGGCTCAGTGTTGCTGTAGGGCTCAGTGTCCCTGTAGGGCTCAGTGTGGATGTAGTGCTCAGTGTCGCTGTAGGGCTCAGTGTGGATGTAGTGCTCAGTGTCGCTGTAGGGCTCAGTGTGGATGTAGTAGCTGTGTAGTAGAGTGTATATTAGCTATGCTCAGTGACTGTCCCTGTAGCTGTAGGGCTCAATGTCCCTGTAGGGCTCAGTGTGGATGTAGTAGCTGTGTAGTAGAGTGTATGTTAGCTATGCTCAGTGACTGTCCCTGTAGCTGTAGGGCTCAATGTCCCTGTAGGGCTCAGTGTGGAGGGGAGGGCTGTGAGAAGTAAGCTGCTCTCTACACAGGGCTGGCAGCTGCTGCCAAGGGGCGGGGGAGGGGAGCTGTCCCTGGAGATCACAGGAGAGGAGGAGGGAGAGCCCGGGAGGATAACAACACCCATCCAGCAACAGGTCCGACCTAGTGACAGCTGAGGGAACCCACTCTGCCTGCACTGCACCCTTCTCCTTCTTCTTCTCCAGGTAGGTGAGCCGGGCATAGGGGAGTAGTGAGTTTCTCGGTACCTGTCGGTGTGTTGTGTGGGTGTGGGGTGTCCTGTTACCATGTGCTCATGTTGTCTCTGGGTTGCCGGGGACACTGCTGATGGAAGCTGAACTGAGCTGTGACAGGCTCCTATAGAAGCAGCTGCGATAGAGATTCCATATTGCACTTTATAATAAGGGGGACCGGGAGCTGTGTGTGAGGAGACCCAGAGACTGAACAACCTGACCAGGGGCTCATTACATGGTCACCCTGTGTGAGTGTCAGTCAGACAGGCTGTACAGGGAGGTGTACAGAGAGACAGCCTTCTGTGGATTAGAGTTTATTTAGTGAGATGAAGAACAAAGTGCAAGTACAGGAAACAATCACAATGTATCAACAAATAACCGCATCTATCAACAAACTATCTCAATGTATCAGTCATATCTATCAACAAACAATCACCTCCCAACCATCTTGTATTTAATTGCATTGTAACTATACTGTCTCCCTTTATATTGTGACTGTACTGTCACTCTGTATATTATTACTCTACTGTCATCCTATATATTGTAACTGTATACTGTCACCCTGTATATTGGGATTGTATACTGCCACTATGTATATTATGACTGTACTGTCACCCTATATATTGTAACTCTATACTGTCATCCTGTATATTGTTACTGTACTGTCACCCTGTATATGGTGACTGTACTGTCACCCTGTATATTGTAACAGTACTGTCACCCTGTATATGGTGACTGTACTGTTATCCTGTATACTGTATCTGTACTGTCACACTGTATATGGTGACTGTACTGTCACCCTGTATATTGTAACTGTACTGTCACCCTGTATATGGTGACTGTACTGCCACCCTGTATATTGTGACTGTATTGGCACCCTGTATATTGTGACTGTATTGGCACCCTATATATTGTGACTGTATTGGCACCCTGTATATTGTGACTGTATTGGCACCCTATATATTGTAACTGTACTGTCACTCTATATATTGTGTAACTCTATACTGTCACCCTGTATATTGTAACTGTACTGTCACCCTGTATATGGTGACTGTACTGACACCCTATATATTGTGACTGTATTGACACCCTATATATTGTGACTGTATTGGCACCCTATATATTGTAACTGTACTGTCACTCTATATATTGTAACTCTGTACTGTCACCCTGTATATTGTGACTGTACTATCACCCTGTATATTGTGACTGTACTGTCACCCTGTATATGATGAGTGTACTGTCACCCTGTATTTTGTAACAGTACTGTCATCTTATCTATATATTGTGACTGTAAACTGTCACCCTATATATTGTAACTGTACTTCCATCCTGTATATGGTGACTGTACTGTCACCCTGTATATATACTGTTATCCTGTATTTTGTATCTGTATTGTCACCCTGTATATTGTGAGTGCACTGTCACCCTGTATATTGTAACTATACTGTCACCCTATATATTGTAACTCTATACTGTCACCCTGTATATTGTAACTATACTGTCACCCTATATATTGTAACTCTATACTGTCACCCTGTATATTGTAATTGCACTGCCACCCTGTATATTGTGAAGTGCTGTGGTGCTATACCAATTCTGTATAAGGTGAGGTTCACACGTGTGCAGGTCGGGAACACTCACAAAATCATCAGTATTCCTCACCCACAGGCAAAAACACAATGCTCTTTAGCAGATATGCAGGGGTGCCATTAATCCTTATTGGCACCCCACACATCGGTAAAACCCCCGAATTTCATGTGTGCTAATCCACATGGTGCTGATTCCATGCAGCAAGATTTTAAGGGCTCATACACATTGCAGCTCCAAAAAAGCTGCTTTTACAGGCACTTGAGCTTTTTATTTCTCTGCCTAAAAGTTTGAAGAAGCTTGTGCTTTATTGAGCTCTTTTGCACATTTATGTTGAGCTTCTTTGAGCTTTTTTGAGCATAAGCATTGTTTGTTTCACAAACTCTCCCCTCAAGCTTTATTTTTTAGTGTTTTCGCACAATTTTGGGCATTTAGTTGGCTTTTATGTTAAAAGCACCTCTCGAAAATGTGAGTTTGGTGGAGGGTTTTTCTGCCTGTAGGAGCATATGTCTGTAAACTCCTGAAAAAGCCATAACATGCATGGACACATTGGCTAATATGGAGGGGGGTTTCCAGGCAGAGAATAATGAGAGCTCAAAAAAGCTTAAAAGCCTGTAGGAGCAGCCTCTTTGAGATGCAGTGTGCATGTGTCCTAGTGTCCATGCAGGCTTTGGCTTTTTCAGGAGTTTACAGGCATATGCTTTTACAGACAGCAAAAACCCCCCCACCAAACTCGGGTTTTTGAGAGCCGTTTTTGAACAAAAAAGATGCCCAAAACATGCAAAAAAGCTTGAAAAGCTAAAAAAAAGCACAAAAAAAGTGAAAAGTGAGCTGAGGGGAGGGTTACTAAAAAAAAAAAAAAAAACACTTACGCTCAAAAAAGCTCAACTAAGCTCAATGAAAACGTGCAAAAGTGCACCAAAAAGCACACGCTTCTTTAAGCTTTTAGGCAGAGAAATATAAGCTCAGATGCCTTGGTCCACGACTTCTTTACCCATGTTTCTGTGGGTAGGGCAACCTATTGAAATGAATGGCGTGCCCTACCTGTGGAATAAAGTTGCACTGATGGGAACAGAGCCTAATATTAGTAATAATGTATCTTTAAACAAGCGAATGCATCGACAAAAAATCAGAATGTATCAACAAGCAACTTCCAGCACTTGCTCTAAGGGCCAGCTTACACCAAAGAAACGCAGTCTGGATGCGTTCCAGATGCTTTTCTGCATGCACATTTTCTATGCGTTTTTGAATCAGTCCAGCGCCTCCCCCCCCCCCCCCTCTTTGTTCTTAACCTTAAATAAGGACATGTATGTTCCAGTGCATTTTTGGTGCGTTCTGGTGCATTCCAGTGCATTTTTGTAGCATTTTACAGCGTTCCAGTACAGTCCAGTGCAGGAAAAATGCAGCATATTCTACTTTTTTTTCTGGAACTGGAACGCACTGGAACTGCAAGCACTAGTGTGATGTCATTGAAAACCATATCATTTACTTTCTATGCATTTTTAATGCAGAAAACAAACACACTGGACTGGTGTGGTGTGAACTGGCCCTTATATTTATTAAAGGTACTTATATAGCATCATCAATTTACTCAGCACTTTACATAGATATTGTACATGCACATCAGTCTCTGCCCTCAAGGAGCTTACAATCTAAGGTCGTCCATGGACTTGCCTAAAGCCGGCCATAGACAATTTGAATCTCGGCAGGTTCAGCAGAAACCGGCCAGAGATTCAACCGTGTATGGGCAGACTTAATGTACCCAAGTTGAACAATTGATCAACTAGGTACAACCAGCCAGTTGGATTTTACATGTGATTATTGCTAGTGGCTGTTATAGCTGCTAGCAATAATCACTGTGTTCTCCCAGTGGCTGGGAGAACACAATGGCTCTGTGGGAGGGACTGACTGTGTTGATAGGCAAATCAAACGATTTTCTTTTGCAGGAAAACAAATTGCTCTGTCCATGGCTGGTCTAATTCACATTTACAGTATATACACTGCCTGGCCAAAAAAAAAGTCGCCACCCAAAAAAATGGTCACACGCTTATTCATGTTACTATTTTGTTGGACCGCCTTTAGCTTTGATTACGGCACACATTCGCTGTGGCATTGTTTCGATAAGCTTCTGCAATGTTCACCAAATGATGAGAGAGTCAGACCACTGCGCAAAGCCTTCTCCAGCACATCCCAAAGATTCTCAATGGGGTTAAGTTCTGGACTCTGTGGTGGCCAATCCATGGTGAAAATGATGTCTCATGCTCCCTGAACCACTCTTTCACAATTTGAGCCCGATGAATCCTGGCATTGTCATCTTGGAATATGCCCGTGCCATCAGGGAAAAAATAATCCATTGATGGAATAACCTGGTCATTCAGTATACAGTAATCCCCCGCTACATCGCGGTTCAGTTTTTGCGGTCCCGGTAATTTGCGTTTTTTTTGTAATGTTATTTTACTATATAAATAATTAAAAATGAAAGATTTTTGTGTTTTTCATAGCTCTTGCTCTGTCTCTTAGTATCTTTTATGTGTTTAAATGAGTTTCTATTGTTTTAAAAGTGTGTTTAAAGACCTTAAAATGCTTTTACATGTACAGTGACATTAAAAAAATCATGCCTACAATGCATTTTAATAGGGTTTTTCTATTTCGCGGAATTTCACTTTTCGCGGCTGGGTCCGGAACGTAACCCCCGCAATGGAGGGGGGTTTACTGTATTCAGGTAGTCAGCTGACCTCATTCTTTGGGCACATGCAGTAACTATCCAATAGAATAGTTACTGCATGCTTAGTTTAGTTAGTTGCTTAGTTTATTCCAGGTGGCAACTTTTTTTTTTGGCCGGGCAATGTAATAGGGCAAACTGAGACTGAAGCCAGTTAACCTACTAGCAACCTAGCATGGAGTGTGGGAGGTAACTAGAGTAAACCCACGCAGGCACAAGAAGAACATGCAAACTCTAGGTAAGTTGTACCATTGTTAGGATTTGAACTACCCCACTACTGTCAGGCAAGAAGGGCTAACCACTTAGCCACTATGCTGTCACAGTATAGGTTTTAATCTATGTGTGCACAGTTAAAGGAGATGCACAGCCATAGATCACAGGAATGCAGTTCCTTCTGCACTCCTGTGACCTGTTTTCAGCAGACAGCGGGCTGAAGTCCGCTGTCTGCTGAAATCACAGATGCCGGTGTTTTGCTTGCGTATATCTAGCAAGGTTACTTTGCGGTATAAACAAGGAAGCTCAGACCTCTGCAGGGTATAAATGTAACAATGCCTAACACATGAACAGCCTATGTTCTGTAAACAGCAGAAATACGCTTCTTAAACATACAACCCTTGTCCCAAGAATATCAAATAAATACTCCAGGCATCGCATCATCACAACCACGGAGTCAGGATCTGCCAGGTGCCTGAACTGACTCTCGGCTCAGCCTCTCAGTGAGTCGCTGTGAGGCTGAGCTGGCTGCTCCCACCCCCTCCACAGCTCAGCGTTCCAATAAGCATGCCATGCGTGATTCATTTTTTCCATTCAACCAACTGGTTGAACAAAAGAAAAATGAACCGATTTCCCCATCTACACATTCAATGTGGATGGGGAAATCACTGCTGCTGAACTACTGTATTCTGATGGTGGGGAGCCTTCCCCGCCAGCAGAATACAATAATTGGTGTTGCCAGCTATTGCCAATGGCACTGATCATTTAGGAAAAACCCAACAGGCTATTTGTACATAAGTCGATTGATAGAGTGACTTTTGTTCAACCAGCTAGCCCACACATGGATCAGAATTCGGCCAGTCCCTGCTGAACCGGCTGAATTTCGATACATATATGGGTGGCTTTAGGGCCTGTTTTCACGCTATGTGCAGTAACCTGAACAGTTCCTTACGGATGAACGCAGGTAACTGCACAGAAAACAATAACTTTCTGTGTGTCATGTGCACACCAGAATGTGGTGTTTTCTCCGAGTTCCGGAACTGTGTGATATTATCCACTTCTGGACCGGAAGGATTTGCCCCCTTAATGACCAGGTCATTTTTTGCGATTCGGCACTGCGTTACTTTAACTGACAATTGCGCGGTCGTGCGACGCTGTACCCAAATAAAATTTATGTCATTTTTTTCCCACAAATAGAGCTTTCTTTTGGTAGTTTTTGTTCACCTGTGCGATTTTTATTTTTTGTGCTATAAACAAGAAAAGAGCGACGATTCTGAAAAAAAAAAAAAAAAAAACAATATTTTTCACTTTCTGCTGTGAAAAATTCCCCCTAAAAAATGTCAAAATCACATTTTTTCATCCTTTTAGCCCAATTTGTATTCTGCTACATATTTTTGGTAAAAAAAATCCCAATAAGCATATTTTGATTGGTTTGCACAAAAGGTATTGCTTCTAAAAATTAGGGGAAAGATTTATGTAATTTTTATTTATTTTTTTATTTTTTACTAGTAGCAGGACTGTGACATTACGGCGGACAGATTGGATCTCTAACTGACATTTTTGACACTTTTGGGGGTACCAGTGACATTACCACAGTAATCGGTGCTAAAAATATGCACTGTTACTGTAATAATGACACTGGCAGGGAGGGGTTAACTCAGAGGTGATCAAAGAGTTAAGTGTGAGCCTAGAGGAGTGTTTTCTAACTGTATGGGGGATGGGCTTATGGAATCAACACAGAGACCTGTGATCCTAAATAGGAAGATCACAGGGGCTCTCTGTTCATTCCAGAGAGAACACCGGTCTGATGTGTTTACAACAGCAGAACCGTTGCTCTCTCTCAGCGGGGAGCGATCGCGGGTGCCCGGCGGCAGTCTACCGGCCCCATGGATCAGCTTCCTGATGGGGGCTGGCACGTGCCCCCAGGAGCTTTCCCACGAACCACCGTACATGTGCGGCGGTTTGCGCAGCCGAGCCAGCCTGCCGCAGTTTACCTGCGGCGGGCAGGCGGTCGGCAAGTGGCTATGCAACATTTTTACATATTATCACACCTCTCTGGATGGTCCTGTATGTCACTGTACAGCAAGTGCAGCACACTGTGCTACTGTGTAGTGATGTGGAGTGTCATTTGATGCATTTCTTATAGGTTTAAAAAAAAGGGAGCTGTATGATTCTATAAAATGTGCATCACCCCCGTCACACAGCTCTGCAGTCCAAAACAGCTGCTGCCTGCCCAATAATCCGCTGTGGTTTAGAGTGCTGGCAAATGCCTAACAGGCCCATTGGCTTCATTCACACCAGTGCATTGCAGGAATCTAACACTTTCCAGCAACACACACACATAAACACGCTGCCCCTTTGCAGACGCAGGGTGTTGCAATTGCTTCTTAATGCCACCCCAAATGGGCTGCCCTAAACGTGATGCTAATGTGCACACCCTGTTGCACCTGCGAGGCATGAATTGAGCCTTTACAGTTGAATATTCCTATTTAATTAAAGCGGTGTTCCGACCTCCCCCTCTAAGAATTAAAAGTCAGCAGCTACACATACTGTAGCTGCTGACTTTTAATATCAGGATTCTTACCTGGCCTGGAATCCAGGGATGTCGGCACCACAGCTGATGTTTACATCGGCTGTCAGATGCTGCCGCCGCCATTGCCGGTCAGGGAACCTGGCTGTGAAGCCTTTTGGCTTCACGGCCGGGTCTCTACTGCTCATGCGTGAAGCTCGCTGAGCTCAGTTACTGGCTTGGAAGCAGAGGAAGGAGAAGGGAGGAGGGGGTCGAACTTCTGACGTACCTCACCGCTGGCGAGGTCCGACGGAAGTGGGCACAGGGTACCTGTCAAAAACGGGTAACCCCCGAAAAGGTGCCAAATATGGCTCCGGTGGGGGAGGAGACAAAAAAGCGGAAGTTCCACTTTTGAGTGGAACACCACTTTAAACAAGTGATTTTATTAGGGGTAGATACAGTGTGTGTGTGTGTAACATCTTATTAAGAAGAACTATAGGCAAAACTTTTTTTTTAATTTTGAATAAAGTTAGGAAGGGTTTTAATGCCTGTTGCAAGGCTTCACTGCTTGTTTCCCTTACTTGAGATGCCGGCGCCTGGCTGGGGTGGGGACATCACTGGATCCCAGGACAGGTAAGTGTCCGTATATTAAAAGTCAGCAGCTACAGTATTTGTAGCTGCTGACTTCTACTTTTGGGGGGGAGCCTGGAGTTCCTCTTTAAGTTCTGCTGCTGTATTACACCAGTGTGAACAAGGCCTTAAAGCGTTATTAAACCCAAAACCACAAATGTAATATATTACAGCTTACCGATCATTAGATGTTGGTGGCTGGATTCGTCTTCTTTTTTTGTAGGCTGTTTCCTTCTTTGTTTTCACCTGGTGATCTGGCCAGTAACACACCTCCTGTATTAGAGTACCTCCACTCTTGATAAAAGAGCACAGGGGGCACAGCGGACATTTGAGTTGAATGCACTAGCAGATTTAAACACATTAACAAATTGAACTCCAGCTCACATTTTATTACATGAATAAATAAAAGCTGATCATTGTGAGCACCCCTGTCAGTGTTAAATGGTTTGTCTCATGCCTGAAAACTGATAAATCTGGAAGAGCTTTTTCTTTTTTTAAAAAAATAACAGACTTACCGGCCAGATCACCAGGTGAAAATTTAAGAGAAAAAGCTTTAAAAAAGAAAACGTATGCAGCCATGTTATATAAGAATCTGTATGCTGCAATATAATAAATGTTTGCTTTTGGGTTTATTACTGCTTTCTTTAATCTCATAAGGGATCATGTAGTATTTGTTCGAGCTTGGTATTCATGTTAATGCTTTCCGTTTGTCTTATTAAGCTCTTATATATCTGATGATGGCTCAAATGAGTTGTTTCAAATTCACACATGGGCCTGTACAGCATAAAAAATAGCATGTTTGGGCCTGAGGGAGGCACAGGAGAAGAGTACAGCCCGCTGCCAGCAGCCAGTCCAGTGACAGGTTAAATACTGTATGTGACCGCTGGATGCTGTTTCAAGGGGCACATGGATTCATGAGTATTTCCATTGAGGGATGCATCTCCCAAATGCAGGAAATCCCCTGTTTGGAGTATACATCCCTAAGGCCCTGTTCACACCTGAGCGTTTTTCAGCTCATAAAATGCCCATCTCTAAAGTCTCTAAAGTCTCAAAATGCCCAACATTCATTTCAATGGCCCCTGTTCACATATGAGTGTTTTGTCGCCTGAAGCAAAACGCTTGAAGCTCAAAAAAGTACGTGAGTTTATTTTTTGGCAGATTACAAGCGTTTTTGTTAGATGTCAATGCCTGCCTCTAAACACCTACAAAAAACACCTGAAAAAATGCCTGAAAAACGCCCAAACAAATGCCTGAAAATGATACACTCAGGTGTGAATGGAGCCTAAACCAATACAGCCTTAATCACCAGTGTGCAGCTACATACAGCCGCTGCACATTTAGGCCTGTCATGTATTTTGGCAGGCTGCTAGCATCTGTGCCCCCCTCTGCACTAAAAAATTATGGGTTTTAATGCTGCTAATGTGCGCAAGTCCTTAGATTTGCTGGGGATTGGGGGCAAAACCTACTTAATCAGCTGTGCTGAATAATTGGTCTTCTGCGTAGTGAAAACTAAAAGACTTTTTTTTTTTCATTTTGGATAGAGCAAGGGAGGGTTTAAACCCCTGTCAGTTTTTTTTTCCTTTCACCAGTTGTGTCTCATTTTGGAGATTTCCCTTTCATTCCTGTCCCTAAGGCTGGCCATACACTATACAATTTTCTTATTCAATTTCCTTTAGATTTACCTTAAACTATGTAGTGCAAGGGCCTGCCTGACTGCATACAAATTGAAAGTGTTTAGGTTTGACCCTATATTACATGGTTTTGGTAAATCTAAAGGAAAGTTGAACAAGAAAATTGTATAGTGTATGGCCAGCCTTAGCCAAACCGGAATTGAGAGGAAATCCATGCAAATGAACCACTTGCCGACTGCCCGCTGTAGATATGCTGCGGCAGGCTGACTCGGCTGCGCGATCTGCCGTACCTGTACGGCGGTTCGCGGGAGCGCTCCTGGGGACACGCGCATACCGCCACATGCACATGCCTGCCCCCATTAGGAAGCGGGGAAGCCGGGGCACTTGTGATCCTTCCCCGCTGAGAGAGAACGACGGTCTATTGTTGTAAACACAGCTGACCGTTGTTTTCTCTGGAATGAACACAGAGCACATTTGATCCTCCTATTTAGGATCACAGGTCTCTGTGTTGATTCCACAAGTCCCTCCCCCATACAGTTACAAAGCACCCTCTAGGCTCACACTTAACCCTTTGATCACCCCTGGGTTAACCCCTTCCCTGCCAGTGTCATTATTACACTAGCAGTGCATGTTTTTAGCACTGATTACTGTAGTTATGTTACTGGTCCCCCCAAAAGTGTCAAAAATGTCAGTTAGGGGTCCGATCTGCCTGCCGCAATGTCGCAGTCCCACTAAAAATCGCAGATCACCTCCATTACTAGTAAAATAAATAAATAAAAATGACATACATTTTTCCCCTAGTTTGATAACTTTTGCACAAACCAATCAAAATACGCTTATTGGGATTTTTACCAAAAATATGTAGCAGAATACAAATTGGCCTAATTTTTTTTTTTTTTTTGGGGGGGGGAATGTTATATAGCAGAAAGCGAAAAATATAGTTTTTTTTTTCTTTTTTAGAATTGTCGCCCTTTTTTGTTTATAGCGCAAAAAATAAAAACTGCACAGGTCATCAAATACCACCAAAAGAAAGCTCTATTTGTGGGAAAAAAGGGACATTAATTTTATTAGGGTAGAGCGTCGCATGACCGCGTAATTGTCAGTTAACGTAACGCAGTGCCGAAACGCAAAAAGTGTCCTGGTCATTAAGAGGGCAAATCTTTCCGGTCCAGAACTGATTAAGGGAAATCCTTGGGGTACCCTAGGTAACCAGAACTAGTGTCCCTTTGGGGTTTTCTTTTACTTTCACTTTCAACGATAATTGTAAACAGGACAAATAGTGGGTGTGAATCTCCCTAATGGGGACACAGACGGCAATTCTAATGCCTCTCCACTCTATCCAAAATTAAAAAAAAGTTTTTCCTTAAGTTATACTTTAACTCACTTTATGTCCTAGGATGGCATAGGAATACATAATACTGTGTTAGGACTAGATAACCCACCCCTCTCTTCTCTATAACAGATGGATGTATTTTGTAGTCTATCGAGATAGCAAAGAACAGTGCTGACTGATAACAGTTCAGAGGCAGAGAGTATAGGAAGTTATCAACTCACAAGACAACAGCTACTTGTCAAACAGATATAATAAAGCACTTCTAATATTTAATAGACCAAGGTGGCAATAAAAGCAATTGATTGTTAGTATTTACATACACTTTAATATTTAGTTTGTTGACTTATTTGTTTATTCATTCTTTAGCTCGGGGATGTACAATACAACCAGGTGACAGAAAGGGAACATTTGCTACCATGATTGTTTATTCCACAATTTAACTGAAGAATTTTACAAGAAGAGGCATTCATGGAGACGACCCAGATCCCACCCGCTGGGTAAGTACCTGAAATACCAGCATTATCATAATGTATCTTGGCTGCATACTTGTAGATATCACGGCAAAGCTCACACGTGGATTCCATCTACCTCAACATCCTAATATAATCATGTTATGTTGTTATTTAAGGTATATTATATACCTGATGTGTAGTAGATGAATAAAACAATGTGCTGAATTGTGCACTATTATATGCAAGATGAACTGATGTATGCCACTTTGATCATAGTCATTCACATTTTCCACGATTTCTTCCTAGAATATTTTTTAAGTCAAGCATACACTACACAATCTGATATTATATATAATCACCTTTAGATCTACTGGCAACTTTGTAGAGCAGCTTGTATTCAGTAGGGCCAGGCCAGCTTGATTTGATATAATTGAAAGTTTACGTTTATCCTTGTATAACATAATGTAGGTAAATGTAAAGGAGATGGTACTTGGATTGGACAATCAAACTGTATATTGCAATTTTGTTTGAAAATGGAATGAGACTACATGTTAGAGTTAAATTTATGGTGCTTATACAGTAGCCTAATGCCTCCCCCTGTACCGGGCCTGGGCAGCAGGGGAAATGGATGTGGGCAGAGGAAGGGTTGCTCGGTGCAGAGGGAGAAGGGGGTGCAATTTCAATAACCGATCCCCTGCATCTGTACAACGCTCTCTGCAGCAGCTGAAAGCGGGCTTCTCATCTTCTCCCCCCCACTGACTTTTAGCTGCTTCAGGGAGAAACACACCAGGGGATAGGCTCCTGTAATCCACCCCCCCCTCACTGATCACCCTCCCTGACCAGGGATTTGATTCTTCTTTCTGCTCATGCGTTCCTGTGTGCCCCCCCCCCCACAGCACTCCCAGCTTTCCTCCTCTCCCCTCCTGCTAGCTACTGTCGGCACACAGAAGGGAGATCTTTTTTTTGGAGAGCAGGGGGAAGCCCCTTCCTTTTATAAATGAACACAATGAGTGATCTGTACCAATCATTCACTGTGTTCATTCATGACTGGAGCATAGTAAACTGTGTCCCGCAGTCTCTCTCTATGAAGCTAGACCAGCGTTAGCAGCCTCTTTCCCCCTAAGCTCCAGCAGATGAAGGCCCTCTGACAGCATCAAGTACAACATGGAGGGACTCCAAGGGACAGTCCACTGCTGGAGAATAGGGGAAAAGCAGGGATCAGCTATGTCAAAGTATTTTCTGGTCCCCTAGACCTAATCAAGCATTTAACCCTTTTTTTCCTTGCTACGGAGGTTGAATACTGTCAACCTTGTATACATTTTATACAGTTGATGAGTATTTCTTAGTGAAGAACTGGCATTTGGTCCCCATCCCAAAAAGATATTTTATGCTGATCTATGTTTTGTGTTCTAACAACTTGATTGGCCTATAGCAGGGATCCTTAAACTACGGCCCTCCAGCTTTTGCGGAACTACACATCCCATAAGGCATTGTAAAGCTCTGACATTGACAGACCTGACTAGGCATGATGGGAATGGTAGTTCCTGAACAACTGGAGGGCCATCGTTTGAAGAACCCTGGCCTATAGTATGGTATTTATGACACCATTTTGGCACATTCCTATATGCTGTTGGCCTGAGGGCGTTTTTATGTGAATTAATGTTGACTTTTAATGGAGGATGATGGTCTATCTGTAACTTCAATGAAAGTGAAATACACCATTTGAGCTTCCTCTTTTTTGGTTTACTATGACTGGGGGTGTCTCACCATTCTGAGATGAGGGGAACGGAGGATCCAGGTTTCCTGTGTTTCAGCGACACTAACTATACAAACATGTATTGAGCTCTTTCAAGCTGTGAGGTCCTACTATCTGGTGAGTTTTCCTCCAGGAGTTATGGTGGCGCTTTTTCCACTGTGATTGCTGGAGCACGGTCACAATATTGGAGGTTGCTGTTTTCTTCTGAGTGTGACGGGTGGGAGTCAAAGTTTTACTTCTAGCGCTGCAATTTAATTTGACATCTGAATAGGAACTACATAAATTGTTCTTTTTGTGAGCTGCTATAAAGACGTATACTGGCACACATTGTTTTGTAGGGTTTTATTGTTTTTGGTATATTGCTTTTCTCTTTTGTACCATTGCATCTGATTGTTATCCATAAATGGTTCTTTAGGTTTCAATCATTATGATTTTTTTTTACCAGTCCAGGATCTCTTCATTTCTTTCACTGTATCGCGGTGCTGCTTTGAATTTATAAAAGTAACATTAATGTCGATGTGCCACATTGTTCTCTCACTGTGTGCAGAACGTTTCCTGTTTGCTTTTTGCAGTGCACCTGTAATTGTTATATTGTAATATGCTCAGCCTATTGTCCTACTGCTTTGTAAAGTGTGCTGAGCATACAAAATGTTATCGGTATATGAAAGGAGAGCTAGTGTGACTGTACACAGCCTGAGCTAATACCAGTTCAATGGCTCAGTATAATAAACTGACCTTGTATGGGTTCTCTAGGGATTACAACTTACAAGCACGCTCAGGTCATTTTCCTGCCATGTAGTATAGGAAAGGAAGTGTTCCACCATGCATACAGTGCCTTGCGAAAGTATTTGGCCCCCTTGAACTTTGCCTCATTTCAGGCTTCAAACATAAAGATATAAAACTGTAATTTTTTGTGAAGAATCAACAACAAGTGGGACACAATCATGAAGTGGAACGAAATTTATTGGATATTTCAAACTTTTTTTAACAAATAAAAAACTGAAAAATTGGGCGTGCAAAATTATTCAGCCCCCTTAAGTTAATACTTTGTAGCGCCACCTTTTGCTGCGATTACAGCTGTAAGTCGCTTGGGGTATGTCTCTATCAGTTTTGCACATCGAGAGACTGAAATTTTTGCCCATTCCTCCTTGCAAAACGGCTCGAGCTCAGTGAGGTTGGATGGAGAGCGTCTGTGAACAGCAGTTTTCAGGTCTTTCCACAGATTCTCGATTAGATTCAGGTCTGGACTTTGACTTGGCCATTCTAACACCTGGATATGTTTATTTGTGAACCATTCCATTGTAGATTTTGCTTTATGTTTTGGATCATTGTCTTGTTGGAAGACAAATCTCCATCCCAGTCTCAGGTCTTTTGCAGACTCCATCAGGTTTTCTTCCAGAATGGTCCTGACCAGAGCAGCTTCTTCCACATGTTTGGTGTGTCTCCCAGGTGGCTTGTGGCAAACTTTAAACAACACTTTTTATGGATATCTTTAAGAAATGGCTTTCTTCTTGCCACTCTTCCATAAAGGCCAGATTTGTGCAGTATACGACTGATTGTTGTCCTATGGACAGAGTCTCCCACCTCAGCTGTAGATCTCTGCAGTTCATCCAGAGTGATCATGGGCCTCTTGGCTGCACCTCTGATCAGTCTTCTTGTATGAGCTGAAAGTTTAGAGGGATGGCCAGGTCTTAGTAGATTTGCAGTGGTCTGATACTCCTTCCATTTCAATATTATCGCTTGCACAGTGCTCCTTGGGATGTTTAAAGCTTGGGAAATCTTTTTGGTATCCAAATCCGGCTTTAAACTTCTCCACAACAGTATCTCGGACCTGCCTGGTGTGTTCCTTGTTCTTCATAATGCTCTCTGCGCTTTAAACGGACCTCTGAGACTATCACAGTGCAGGTGCATTTATACGGAGACTTGATTACACACAGGTGGATTCTATTTATCATCATTAGTCATTTAGGTCAACATTGGATCATTCAGAGATCCTCACTGAACTTCTGGAGAGAGTTTGCTGCACTGAAAGTAAAGGGGCTGAATAATTTTGCACGCCCAATTTTTCAGTTTTTTATTTGTTAACAAAGTTTGAAATATCCAATAAATTTCGTTCCACTTCATGATTGTGTCCCACTTGTTGTTGATTCTTCACAAAAATTACAGTTTTATATCTTTATGTTTGAAGCCTGAAATGTGGCAAAAGATAGCAAAGTTCAAGGCGGCCAAATAATTTTGCAAGGTACTGTATGTCACTACTCCATATTGGCTATATTGTGTGGATGACAAAAGCATGTTTTAAACCGAAGTTCCACCCTAATTTTTCACTTTGCTGAATCCAGCAGTGATCACTATGCTAATGAAGAATTGGGAACTTTACATTTTTTTCGGGGGTCCCTTACCTTATTTTAAGAAGATTTTTGCTTCTACTTCCTCCTTCCCCCCCTTGTGCGGCCGCGGCCGCTGATGTCACTTCCAGCTTTGCATTGCGTTCTGGGAGAGGTTTGTCATCAATCCCAGGAGGCAATGGGCAGTGATGTGGGCGGCCGATTATGCCGATCGCATATTTACAGCGCATGCGCGAGATCGCCAGATGCATTCTGGGTAGCCAGAATGCACTGCAATCAGGAAGAAGGACACAACGGATTCCACAGCAGCTTCAGATGCCCACAATCAAGATGGCCACGCTCAGACAGCGTTTTTAAAACTTAGACTTGTACTACAATCTAATACTGTACAACTTATAAATATGAGAATAGCTTTACTGTAAAGGGCGATTGATTTGTATTAAAGGGGAATTTTTATTAAAAAAATGTATTCTTGTCCGGAACTCCGCTTTAAGATGTGCAGGTATCTCCTGTGCGTTTTTCTTTTAAGTACTCCTGTTTCCTCCCACACTCCAAAGACATGTTGGTCGATATATTGGCTTCTGTCTGAAATGGTCCTAATTTGTGTACATAGGTAAGATAGGGACCTTGGAATGCAAACTCCTTCAGGGCAGGGACTGATGTGAAAGTACAATCTGTAAAGTGTTGCGTCAATTGTCAGTATTCTATAAATACCTGTAATAAATAAATAACTAAGAGAGATACCTGTCCTAAATACTATGTATGGCTGCTGTATGTTTTAAGCCACATGTACACTGGACGTTTTTACGGCTGCTGTTTTTGGCGTCAGGCGATTTTTTTCTGCAGCCAGTAAACTCCCCAGCATGTTATCCTATGTGTCCATGCACACATAGGCTGTTATCAGCAGTTTTTGGCAGGAGCATTTTCTGGCTGGAACTGGTGGGTTTTCAGAGGCGTTTTACAGCTGTAAAACGCTCTAACACCGATAAAAGCTTAAAAACGCTGAAAAACACCAAAAAATGCCTAAAAATGTGGCTATTCTGCATTTATCTGCGTCTTTAAGCCATACGCTTTTGTGAGGGTATATGTTTGCTAAAAAAAAGCTAGAAAAAAACGCTACAGCTGAAAAAACCTAGAAAACGCAGAAAAATGCTACTGTAAAAAAGCTGAAAGGCTCCTTCTACAGCTACAGCTTTCTACTGATGTTTTGATAACGTCCAGTGTCCATGCGGCCTTACACTGTGCAGTGTTGTATAAGGCTACAGATCACTCTTTGGGACTTTAGGTGGAAGTCCTGCTAATTAGTTTCCTAGATTTGGAAAGTGTGGAAATACATGACCTCTGAAATGTTATGGTTGTCACTAAAACAAGTGTAAAGGGACACCTATTGACTACTGCTAAATGTAGGATTTCGCCTCACTTCATGGTATGCCTCTGTGACAGCAAGTGGAAGGTAATATACAGTAGTTTACTTAAAGTGATTGTAAAGTCTCGTTTTTTTTTTTTTTAAATAATACGCTCCTCTGTATAGTGGTTTTGCACACAGCAGCCCCGATCCTCCTCTCTCAGGTCCCTCTTCGGCTGTCCTGGCACCTCCCTCCTGTTGGGTACCCCCCACTGCAAGAAGCTTGCTATGGGGGCATCCGAGCTGAGTCACAGCTCCCTGTGTCCATTCAGACATGGAGCCGCGACTCGGCCCTGCCCCCTCTCTCCTGATTGGCTGAATGATTTTGTTTGACAGCAGCGGAACCAATCGTGCCACGCTGCTGTCTCAACCAATGAGGAGGGGAGACCCAGGCAGCTTAGACACTCCTGCTGGATAAAGCTGGATAAAGACGGGCTCAGGTAAGTATATCAGGGGGCTGCTGCACATAGAATGCATTAAGATAAAAAACCTTCTGCCTTTACAAACCCTTTAAAGTGAACAAGTGCTTTGCCTATGCAGATTCACTTAAAGCAAAATGAATCCCGCCTATCCTTTACAGCCAAGAAAGCTGTCCTCTTAGCCTTGCCATGGAACAGCACATTTCATCAGCTATACATGGTTGCTAAACCTGTGGCCCTCTAGCTGTTGCAGAACTATGTGTTCCATCCTGCCTCTGCCTTTGGGAGTCATGCGTGTAACTGTCAGCTCTGCAATGCCTCATGAGACTTAAAGTTTTGCATCAGCTGGAGGACCACAGGTTGAGCACCCATGAGCTATGACATCAGCCATTTGATAACTTGACAGTTCTGTTCTAACATAAGCAATTTTTAACTACCAGTCAGGGATTTTTTCTCAGAAAATAGGTCCAGGAACTCAACCACAATCCCCCAACCCCCCCCCCCCACACACACACACACACACTCTCTCCAAACCGCATCAGATAGTGGGTGTGGTCAAATTTTACTAACAGTGGGAGGGTCTTAAAGAGGCAATAAATACAACAAGTACATTAAGTACAGATTGCAGAGTTTGGGAGGGGGGTTACACACAGAGTGCAGAGTTTACGGGTGTCTTATGTGCAGAGTTTGGGGTGCACTACATACATAGTACATAGAGCAGTTTTTAAGGGTGTGCTGCATACAGAGTGCAGATTTCAGCCTTCCTCCACAGCTGCTTACCTGCATCCCCCATCCCCCATCCACATCTCACTTTTTCCCCTCTTCAGCTCTGACCTCTGCATGCAACCCCCCTACACTGTCCTTACCCCCCCCCCCACCCCCCTTTAAAAGCTCCACGATCTTACACGTGTCTACTTTTGTTGCTGTATTGGCACCCAGACAGCCCTAGTACCTTTCTGCACACTGTAGGTGGCTCTGGCTATCTAGCTTGCAGGGCGATCATCCAGTGGGGGTGTTGGCATCCGCACGAAACCTGCATCTCCCTTGTCCTCATCCTGCACTCAGTAGAAGCCATTGAGAGACAAGCTGTCACTTGTAAACCCAGAATCTGGATCTCTGTGTTTACAAGTGATAGTGGTGAGCAGGGAGAGGAGAAGGCCTGAGCCAGAGGCCATGGAACTGAGTTCCACCAAGTTCCAGCTAAAAAAAAGCCCTGGGACCAGTTATTAATCAAGGCATGCCATGAATATAACTGTTTTGGCAAATCAGTAAAATTTAGTTCTGCTTTAGGTGCCACCCTCCAGAGATACACACATATTCACCTTAGCTTAACTTTCCTGCAGATGTCTTTTTTTGGCACCCAAGTGCAAAGAGAAATTTCCAGTACTTCCAACTTTGGGGAGCGCCTTAGTCACTTTTTTTTCCAGGTGGCAGCACTGACCACTTAGGCACCCCAGGCTGTGACATATGGGTGAGGAAAGAGTCCGCTCTTTGCTCTTGGGGGCTGAGCAAAGCGATGGGGAAGAATAAGATGAGAGTGTATCTTGGTACGGTGGCAGATAAGTAAATCGGTTGCTCTGCATGGGCATAGTACAGGTTCACATTGAAGAATCATGTTTACACAAAACCAGTGAACCTGTGCCCACTCCATTAGGAAATCAGCCATGATATAAATATTTGGTGCCAGTCATTTTGGGAATGTCTATGTGCTATAAACTTCTGTTATTTACAACCTCTAGGTCACTGGGTCTATTAGTGCTACAATGTTTTGATGTGGCTACAGAAGCCTGTTGGTGTATATTTGCATCCAGTTTAATCCCTCGTCTGCCCTGACGTCTTCAGTGAAGGAGTTATATTCAAATCACAGTTCCAGCTTCCGCCTTTCTCTGGGTTATCAGATTGCAGACATCTAAACACACTGACATGCCTTTACTGAGGTGTTACACATAGTTTGTAGCGCAATACAGTATATAATATCACAACACAGTGTATTAGTGAAAGATGAGTCCATCTATGACCAGTCCTAGTAGTGCTCCTTATAGGTCAAGTAGGTTGTTTTGTGAATCTGAACTATGAATCAGTCTGAATGCAGACAGACACCATCACTTTCAGGAAGGAATTGTATTTTTTTTCCCCCACTGGAGCGAATTGGATCATGCTCTATTGTTTTTTTTGCTTTCCTCTGGATAAACTATGGGTATAGGATAGTTTATATGGAGGTTTTCTATTTGTGTGTGTGTGAATTTTTTTTTTCAATCAATACATTTTTATTGGTTCCATCAAAAAAGACAATAACAACGAAGTTACATCAACTGGATGTAGCAAACAGGGGTAGAAACAGGGTAGTGGAGCTTCATTTCAAAGATTGTCATTAAAATATTACAATAGTAGATGGCAATAGTAAATATATAAGCAAGAGAGAACATATACATAGGAGAAAATATATATTTAATGGTGGAACTATGGTTCAAACTTCCAAATGGGAAGAGAAGGGAAGGGGTAGCTCCCGCCCACCTGGCCCAGAGCCCCAACAATGTCGCCGAGACGGGTGGCGAAGCCACCCCCCCCCCTGCACGGGCAGCATTGTACTGTGTATTTTTTTTTTTTTAATTGGTTGAACTTAATGGACTAGTACATTTTTTCAACCCGATTATGTAACTATGTAACTTTAACAACCATCTAGAGCTCCTTGGGAGCCCCACAACCTTGGGATGTCTATTAAGCAAGTACTGACCTCACCTAGAAAGTCAACAGTTTTCATTCTATGTTTGTTACCCATGCCTTAAAAAAACTATAGAACATCTCCTTCCTATGATTGGATATTTAAAATGATATTAAACCCAAAACCAGAAATGGAATATTTTGCAGCTTTCCAAATATTAGATGTGGTGGCTGCATCAGTTTTTCTTTCTTAGGCTTTTTCCCTCTGTTTTCCCTTGGTGATCTGGCCAGTTGTACACCTCCTGTATTATACAAACACCACTCTGGATTATGGAGAACAGGGGGCAGATTTGGACATTATCCATCTAGAGCATTGTCAGTCGGGGGGGGGGGGGGGAGTGTTAGAAATACTAGCAGATTTAAATACAATAACAAAATGAAGATAATACTTTATAATTAGTTACAGCGTTTTTTTTTTTCTTTTGGGATAAAGGTTTGACATAAAAAAAAATAAACGCTGATCATTTTATTCACCCTTGTCAGTGGTTAATGGTCTTTCTCATCTCTGTAACTGCAAGAAAGCCTTTTTTGTTGAAAAACAACAGACTTATTGGCTGGCTCACCAAAAGAAAATAGAAGAAAGAAAGCATTAAAAAGGAAACTAATACAGCCATCACATCTAAGAATTAGTAAGCTGCAATATAATAATGTTTGCTTTTGCGTTTTAAAGTGATACTAAGGGGAATTGTTTTTTAAATCACAAACATGTCATACTTACCTGCTCTGTGCAATAGTTTGGCTCCTCCCCTTGCTGCATGCCTCCATAGCAAGCCACTTGCTATGTGGGCACTCGTGTGTGCTTGCTCATGAGCACTACTCTGTGTGTCCCAAAAACACACAAAGCGGGCCTCAGCCCTGCCACCTACACCCTCCTCACTGGCTGTGATTGACAGCAGTGGGAGCCGATGTCTTTCACTGCTGTGTCTGAGCCAATGAGGAGAGAGAAAGCCGAGAGAGCCTCGACTCTCATGCACATTGCTGGATCCAGATCGGGCTCAGGCAAGCTGCATCTCAGGTAGCTGCATACTGAAGGTTTTTTACCATCATGCATAAAATGTATTAATGTAAAAAACCTTCAGCCTTTAAAATCACTTTAACCATTTGCCGACCGCCCACAAAACATTTACTGTGGGCGGCTGGAACGGGCAGGATAAATGATGTACATGTACGTCACCCAACTTATTCTGGGTTAGGGGCGCATGCAGCATGCCGCTCCCACGGCCGCTGTGTCCATCTAATATAAATTTCATTTGTATACAGTATTGCATGACGACACAATTGCCAGTTACAGGAGCACAATGCTGAATAACAAAAATAACCTGATCGTGAATGTGGTAAAACTTTCCAGAGTTGAGGTGGTTAATACTGCTTTAACATGGTCATAGGTGAACTTTAACTAAGTTTAACTTTGCTGCTTTTCAACTCACACGTTACTAACGTAGGAAGCTAGGAGGTGAAATATCACCTTCCAGCTGCCTGTCCGCTGTCCAATGGTAAGCAATCTACTGTGGATTGCTTTTCAAAGGGGCAGCAGGGCTAATACACATGTGAATGAAGTCTTAATAGCTTATTCAAAAGATGTGCATTTTTTTTTTTCATTATATTAGGGCTCCATGCACTCTCTGCTCCTAGAGGAGTTTAGCATTTTGCCTGTAGAAGCAGGTCAATGTTATCCTGTGTGGCGTTTTTTAAGCTCAGCATTAAGAGGCAGAAAAAAAAACCCTTTTGTTTTGCGTTTTTGAGAGCTTATTCCTGGCAGAAAAAAAAAACGCTAAACGCTCCTAAAATCTAGTACAAAAAATGCTCACAATTTGTAATTTTTTTCTTCCAAGAGTACTGGTGTTTTTTTTTTTTTTTTTAAAGCTATTGTGCATGGAGCCTGAAAATTGATCTTTGCTCTGTCTGTGCCAATAATTTAGTAAATGATTCCAAGTGTCATGTGTGCCCTTTTTTTTTTTTTAAACATCTTTTTCATATGTATGTTTTTAATACCTCATTCACACTGCCACAGAGGGCCATACACTGTCATGAAGGAGAATATTTTTGCGCCCAGGAGTCACAGATGTTTGCACACAGCTGCAACCATTAACATGTACGAATCAATGGCAGGCTGACACCACAGCATTACAGATGTAAACGTTTGGATGCGCAAATTATCATTTTTGTCATTGGTATAAGACTTGCGTAGGGCCAGCCAACAAAGACTTTCCTTCAGGAAATTTCAAAGAGGCTGAGAGCAATAAAAGGTGTTTTTCTGAGTCAAGATTACATACTTGAATAGAATATATATTTTTTAAAGCAGATTTTAGTGTCACGTTTAATGCACACAAAGGTTTTTTTCTTGAAATAAATTGGTGAGAGGGTTTCTTTGAAGAAAGGAAGCAACATCCCCAGAACTTCATCTTTTTTAGGGTGTTTAGAAGAGGAGACAAATAAATCAATGACAAGTTTGGGAGTATATATAGTATACACATCTACTGTATATATGTATAAAGAACTGCTGAAAGGAAGAACAGAACACATCTTATGGTTTTGTGGATGTGAATAACAACTGAGTGTTTATTTTTATACCATCTTAAAGACCTTAACTTTTATTGGTTCTCACAGTGGCTCATCTTGCACTTTTTTAGGAAACAAAGAAGACATTGTGCAGAATATAGCCGGAGTATAGCAGTTGCACCTGTTCTCCATGGTTCATGAGTTTTTAGCTTCTACCAAATTTAGAACTAATATGTCAGCTCCCACTTAAGGACAAGGGTGTAACACTTGTAACAGTTGGGTTCTAGCCTCAACAGCTGTTCTAATGTTGAACAAGTTGCAAGACTTTGAAAAAAAAAATTGATTATTAGTTTATTAATGATGCTACATTTATTTTATGAGGATGATAAACTAATGTGCAATGGAAAAATTTGCGTCTCCAACCAGGAGTGTTTTTGTAATTTTGGATAGCTTGGAGAAGGACAAATCCTATTTGAGGTTTTACTGCAGTCTGTGGCTCCACTGGGGTGATTTTGCCTCACCTCCAGATCTGTTGACAACATTGTCATAATAATAGGGGAAATCACTAACAGAGGAGGTGTTCTGTAGTCACAGCACACTTCCTGATACGCAGGACACAGGACAGAACTGGTAATCATGGGAATGACACACCTCCTGTCCCAGTATATAAAGAATAGCCCTGCTTGGAAGCCTTGTAGTTCCCTCTTGTCTACTCTATATCACCCCACATTGGTTGCTGGCTCCTTCAGGAGCACATCTTATCCTGTTTGTCACTGTGGTATTAGATCCAGGTGTATATTCCAAACAAATCAATCAAATCCCTTAGTAAGCATGCAGGCTTCAGCTACAGTTTTTGCATCTTGGCCATTCCAGCTGCCGCATTTCACCCTGATTGGGTTTAGTCATAGACTTTAGCTGAAGACTGCATGCTTACTAAGTGACCTGATTGATTTTTTTGGAGGGCGGACCTAGATCTAATATTGTGGTGGACATTTCCTGTCTATACTTTTTTCTGCACTGTATCTACACGGGTACCTTGTTGTCATACAGGCTGAATTCAAACATGGTTGCCTTTGTTCTTCTCCATTACATGGTGGATTAAGGAGACTAGTAGTTTACACAGGAAAGAAACACTGGTTCTTCACCGGTCTTTAGGTCCCTGGCACCACCATGTTGACTGTGGGAAATCCGCTGTGGTTTCCTGTGTCCACAGGTGGCTGTCCACTGCGTATTCACAAGCTGTGCTGCCCTATCTGAATGATCCCGCAGCGTCCTGGGACCTGTGATGTGTCTCAAGAGAGAAAAAGGAGGTAATCCCAGATGCCGCACATCCATGTGGTTTATTGGTGGTGTTCGGAGTGGCAACCTAAACCTGGACTCCTGCCAGGCCATGCCCCTTAGTAATGATCCCCAATTTCCAGGGGCAGGGCGAAACGCATTGGGGGTGTGACCTGGTAGGAATCCAGGCTGAGGTTGCCCCACGGATGTGCGACATAAGGGATTCTCCCTTTTTCTCCCTTCAGTTAAAGCAGGGGCAGGGACGGACTCCATCACTTGCCAGCACTCCCAGCAGCAGGTACGGAACAACCTACACACACACCCCACATCAGCCGAGCCTGAGCGGAACACCAGGATACCATGGGTCACCTGTGATGTGTCCCTGGAGGTTGTGGGTGGAGGGTAAACTTCTACCACGATTGTCTAGGTGATCCAAGTGGTAGTGGGAGTGGGTACCTGTCAAAACTAGGTACCTGCTCCCAAAATGAGAATGTTTACATTAAGAAGAGAGGAGGAGACAAGTGGAAATTCCCTTTTTTAGGTAAAGTTCTGCTTTAACTACCACTTAAAAAATCTCATTGCTTTTTTACAAAATACTGGATTATATTAGGATAATTTCATTGTGTCTACAAAGTCCAGGTGTAGGACATTGTTTACCATATGAAATTGTTTAATAGCAACAGGAGCTGGACTATAATATAAGATATGTATTTAGGACAACACAGTTATTTCTTCATTTTATATATTTAGGTCACAGCATTAGTGGGTGAATTTAATAGAGATGTCCTGAACAAGTATTTTAGGCTGTCATTGACTTATGAAACTGTTAGCAAAGAAATATGAGGATAAAAAAACATACATACTCACCTAGATGGCTTCAACATCGATCCAATGTCCCCCCGCTGGGTTCTACACCTAGAATTGAGGAATCAAAGACCTTGAGAGCTCTGTTCTTTTTTTTTATAGCAAGAAAGGGCATCTTATTTTACTCAAAATAATATTGTGAAGTGGTAATGATGACATTTGTTATTTACTTACTTTATGTATTTATTTGAAACGTATATTTTTGAAAGGACCATTTTAAAGAAATATTGCCAAAAGACTGTGAAAACAGAAGGGGTCTCTGACTTATAAAGTGATTGTCAAGGCCAAGGCTATCTACCAGGGTTGCAGCAGTCGCACTTGCAACTTGGCCCTGAAGTTTTGCCACTGTGTGTGTGTGTGTGTGGGGGGGGGGGGGGGCTGCCGGCTGCTGCTGCCGCTTCTTGGCAATGATTAGGGCAATATGTCCCGGACATTGTTGTACAATGTGGGCGTCACCCGCGGCCACTGCTAAATGCAGGCATCATGTCAGTCGGGACACTCACTGTGTCTGTCTGAGTGAGCACTTAATGCTACTGGCAAAGCACTTCATCCATTCGTCCAAACAAATCAATGTTGGGTGGAGGAGAAAGTCAGCTGATCAGGTGATGGACCAGTAGAGTGAAGGGGAAAGAGATCTCCCCTGTGTGACTGTGAACAAATGTGAAGACAGAGTCCTCATGTCCGGAGAGCTGCTACTGGAGGCACTGTGAAGCCTGGCTGAGAGCGCTGACACTGACTGACTCTAAGAACAGGTGAGTGCCAGTGTCACCATCCCATCCCCATCACCATCCCTCTGCCACTTATCCCATCCCCCCATTGCATCCCACCCACCATCCCTCTGTCCCTGATCCCATCCCCAGCACTTGCGACTGGGCTCTGGCGTTCAACCACCATGTGGGGGCCTCAAGACAGCAGGCGGGGGCCCGCTGAAAAACGTGAGAAAGGGCCCCGGGATGGGGTCGGGAGGGCCTTCATAGTTTCTTGCACCAGGGCCCCCTAAGGTTGTAATTGCGCCTCTTGCCAAGACCATACAGCAGTTTAACAGGACAGGTTCCACTCAGAACAGGCCTCTCCATGGTTGACCAAAGAAGTTGAGTGCACGTGCTAAGCATCATATCATAGAGGTTGTCTTTTGGAAATAGACGTATGAGTGCTGCCAGCATTTCTGCAGAGTTTGAAGGGGTGGGGGGGTCAGCCTGTCAGTGCTCAGACCATATATCGCACGCTGCATTAAATTGGACTGCATGGCTGTCATCCCAAAATTAATCCTATTCTAAAGATGATGCACAAGAAGGCCCGCAAACAGTTTGCTGAAGACTTATTTGGTTCAGATGGTGTCAAGCGTGTGTGGCAGCAACCAGGTAAGGAGTACAAAGACAAGTGTGTCTTGCCTACAGTCAAGCATGGTGGTGGGAGTGTCATGGTCTGGGGCTGCATGAGTGCTGCTGGCACTGGGGAGCTACAGTTTTTTAAGGGAACCATGAATGCCAACATGTACTATGAAATACTGAAGCAAAGCATGATTCCCCTCCCTTCGTAGACTGGGCCACAGGGCAATATTCCAACATAACCACCCCAAACACACCTCCAAGACGACCCCTGTCTTGCTAAAGAAGCTGAGGGTACAGTTGATGGACAGGCCAGGCATTTCTCCAGACCTAATCCCTATTGAGCATCTGTGGGGCATCCTCAAACAGAAGGTGGAGGAGGTCTCTAGAATCCACCAGCTCTGTGATGTCGTCATTCAGGAGTGCAGGAGGACTCTAGTGGCAACCTGTGAAGCTCTGGTGAACTCCATGCCCAAGAGGATTAAGGCAGTGCTGGAAAATAATGGTGGCCACACAAAATATTGACACTTTGGGCCCAATTTGGACATTTTCACTTAGGGGTGTAATCACTTTTGCTGCCAGCGGTTTAGACATTGATGGCTGTGTGTTGAGTTATTTTGAGGGGACAGCAATATATACTATTATACAAGCTGTACACTCATTACTATATATTGTAGCAAAGTGTCATTTCTTCAGTGTTGTCACATGAAAAGATATATTAAAATATTTCCAAAAATGTGAGGGGTGTACTCACTTTTGTGAGATCCTGTAGATGTGTGTATATATACATATATATATATATATATGTATATATATATATATATATATATATATATATACACAGTGGATATAAAACGTCTACACCCCTATTAAAATGTCAGGTTTCTGTGATGTAAAAAAATGAGAAAAAGATAAATAATTTCATAACTTTTTCCACCTTTAGGCCCCTTTCACACTGGCGGACCGTTCAGATCCGCCTGTTCGTTTTTCAGGGGGATCTGAACGGATGCCCCATGCATCTCTATGGGGCATTGGATGTCAGCGAAGACATGTCCGCTGACATCTGATCCGATCCGTCAAATCTGGATGGATGGAAACCCTATTTTCCATCTGTCCAGTGGATTGGATCGGATGAGAATGGACAGACGGTCCATTGCCATCCGATTCCCCCATAGAGAGCAGCGGGGATCTGACAGCTGTGTCTCCTCACACAGCACGGAGACACAGCTGCCAACCGCCTGCTCAGTGGGGGATCGGCGGATCGATAAACTGAGTCCGCTGATGGACTCCTATGTGTGAAAGGGGCCTAAATGTGACCTATAAACTGTACAACTCAGTTGAACAACAAACTGAAATCTTTTAGGTGGAGGGACATTATAAATATATATATATATATATATATATGGTATGGTATGATATGGTTACATACAAGTGTGAACTATTGAACTAATAGTTTTTTGAAAGAGTGAGGCATTTTGGATTTTTAAAAAGAAAATACCTTGTCGCCCAATGGTTTAAATGAGGAACTGGAGACGCACAGTATATTATAAACAGCCTCGGATCCCTCGGCACATTTAAGCTCAGTATTTATCCTTCAGCATTTCTATTTTTCTGGGGCTTGTTTTTTTTTGGTTCTTTTTTTTTTTTTTTTGGTTCTTTGGTGCTATTATTAGCATGGTCTTGTAGTCACTGTAATGTTGCTGCCCGGACATAATAATGGTTCTTGTCCAGACATAAGATTGGGCCTCAAGGAACTATGAATTTTTGGTTGAGGTTTTTTTTTTTTTTTTGGTACAGATGTAGATTTGTAACTCTGCACATAGATTCTCTGTTTTTATTCTTCTTTTTGTTTTTTTGTACCATATATTTTTTAATTTTTTTGAGTGTGAATGTGATTTTTGGTATATTAATCTTCTTGCGTTTATTTCATCCAATTTGTACAGTATAATTTGATTTACATTTATTGACTAACGTTATACTGATTAGTTGTTATTATTGAATTAATTATTTTTACTAATGTGTTGTAACATTATAGCTCTTAAACGAATGATTAGTCCCCGATTTTTTTGGTTTTTATCTATCTGGTCTCTACTATTGTTCTAGGTGACTATTCAGTCAGTGTCTTTGGGGTTAACCATTCCTATGGAGTTGTTACCAGCAAGTCCGAGGCTAGTTCCAGCCCATTTACCCCAACTTCCAGCTTCTCTTCCTTAAATGCGTCCAATTGGTCCCTTCTGTTGCATGACTTGATAAGGCGCAGGCACACGAAACGTGTTGTCATAGTGACGGGACATTCACCTCTTAACTTGCAGTCCATAGCTCCACCATCCCCAGAGGCCTCTACCTGGCTCTCTGATCTAATGTGGCTCTGTGACATCACCGCTCGCCTCTCTCATACACAGTGGTTCCATGGAGTGAACAATGCAGGTTCCTCCATCTTCACCCTATCATTGGTGTCGCGAGTGGCAGTCGTGACAGCAGCCCAGCTATTCTTCACGTTCCCCGTGTGTCCCCGGACAACCACATGATCCGTGATTCTGCCACGGCTGAGGACCTATCCGTAACATCTCCACATATGGGCAAGTAGTCAGTTTAGCCCCTGGTTGTTTACATTGGTGGATCTGGTGCATGCTTATTCTACAGCTAACCATCTTTAACCAATGAATTTCTTATGGATTTTTTATGCTATTATTAGTTTTATAAACTGTTCCTGTTTTAGTGACTCTGGTGACAATTGCCTTTTAAGACTGGTGCTCATTAGAGGTGTCCACCCATGCCACATACAGCCTTGTTCTAAGCGCCATACAGAGACATTTGGTGTTTTGTGTTGTTTATACCTTTTACCTCCCTCCCAGGGGTTGTCTCCAGCTGCTAGAATCAGCAGAGCTGTTATCAATAACTCCCCATAGTAATTTTCCAATTGGCGCCTGATCTCTCTGTGGTATTTTCATATTTCCCTCTACCTTGGTAGGGCCCCTGTTCCAGCTGAAAATAAACAGCCCCAAAGCATGATGCTGCCACCACCATGCTTCACTGTGGGTATGGTGTTCTGATGGTGATGTGCAGTGTTGTTTTTGCGCCAAACATATCTTTTGGAATTATAGCCAAAAAGTTCAAACTTGGTTTCATCAGACCATAACACATTTTCCCAAATGCTTTTGGGCGACTTTAGATGTGTTTTTTCAAAATTTAGCTGGGCTTGGATGTTTTTCTTCGTAAGTCTTGCCACTCTACCCCATAGCCCAGACATATGTTGAATATGGTAGATTGTTGTGACATGTACCACAGAGCCAGTACTTGCTAGATATTCCTGCAGCTCCTTTAATGTTGCTGTAGGCCTCTTGGCAGCCTCCCTGACCAGTTTTCTTCTCGTCTTTTCATCAATCTTGGAGGGACATCCAGTTCTTTATAATGTCCCTGTTGTGCCATATTTTCTCCACTTGATGATGACTGTCTTCACTGTGTTCCATGGTATATCTAATGCCTTGGAATTTTTTTTGTACCCTTCTCCTGACTGATACCTTTTAACAATGAGATCTTTCTAATGCTTTGGAAAGCTCTCTGCGGAGAATGGCTTTTGCTGTAGGATGCAATTAAGAAAATGTCAGGAAAGACCTACTAGAAAAGCTGAACTTTATTTGGGGTTAATCAGAGGTACATTAAATGATGGAAGGTATATTCTGACTCCTATTTAACATGAGTTTGAATTTGATTGCCTAATTCTGCATTCCCAGTTATAAGAGGATTTGCACACTTATGCAACCACATTATTTTAGTTTTAGTTGTACAGTTTATAGATCACATTAAAGGTGGAAAAAGTTCTGAAATTATTTTTCTTTCTCTAATTTTTTCACATCACAGAAACCTGACATTTTAACAGGGGTGTGTAGACTTTTTATATCCATCGTGTGTGTGTGTGTATGTATATAAGTATATATATATATATATATATATATATATATACTATATTGTCAAAAATATTGGGACCCCTGCTTTTACACGCATATGATGATTAATGGGATCTCAATCTTAGTCACTAATCTTGGTGTGATCAAATGCTTTTTGGGGCAGAGGAGGGATCTAACCCCAGATCTCCCCATAAAGAGTACCTGTCACATGCCTATTGCTGTCATAAGGGATGTGAGATCCTTGTCACAGCAATAAAAGTGATAAAATTATAAATAAAATAGAAAAATAAAATAGAAAACTTAAAGCGACAGCGTAAAAATACAAATAAATACATAATTTAAAGAAAATGTTCCCCCACCCCACCCTATGGATAGAAAAATATACATTGTTTGTCACTGTGGGGACATTTATACTGTGACATGTTTGGTATATATTTACTCAGTGTAACAATATGTTTTATATTTTACCAGAAAATTGGGTTATGTATTGTGTTTTTTTACATTAAAATTATAAAAAGTGTATTTTTTCCCCTAATGTATTTTCCTATATTCATATATATTTATACACAGGATTTTTAAAACATTGTTTACATCAAGTCGATCTTTTTCTGATCTTTAACTTTTTTAAACATACGTCTCCAAGGCAGTGCAGATAAACATCTGGGTACAGATGTTACCGAATTAAGTAAAAAATTACCATATTTCTGTGGCAAAAACAAGAAATTGTGCATAATCGGAAGAAGAGGTATACATAAGGTTCAGCATAATAACAGATCCATACAATAAGCATACTGTTTTACACAGAAGTGATGTGGATTGCTAAAGACCGCCTATAGAAACATAGGGGTTGATTTACTAAAACTGGAGAGTGCAAATTCTGGTGCAGCAGTGCAGGGTAGCCAATACGCTTCTAACTTCAGCTTGTTCAATTTATCTTTGAGAAAAAAATCTGGAGGCTAATTGGTTTCTATGAGGAGCTGTGCCAGATTTTGAGCTCTCCAGTTTTAATAAATCAACCCCATAGTGTGATATAATAAGTAGAGTCATTCAGTAATAGTACTCATATAACAACAAACAGAAAAAAAAAACATTACATAATAACAGTGCAAATGGATCCTCTGTGTGACTTCTGACAAATTAGGTGAAACGTTTTATCTTCATTTGCTAAGAATTGTAAGACGAGCGGCCATCAAAATATGTACTGCCACAGTGAGGCATGCCCTAGGTAGGTTATCTAATTCTAAACCCAGTAATGCCATTTGTGGGGAACGAGTGATGTAGGTGCCCGCAATGGTAGAATGAAACTGATCTTTAACCTTAATGGACATTCCCAGTAGGATCTAAAAGTACAAATAAATGCTGGATTTGCATGGTATTATTCTTGTGTTATAGGAACTTCTGAAATATTATCTGTAAAACAAAGCATTTAAAACAAAATTTGCATGACTTAACATGAGGTAAAAAAACAACTGTCAATGCTTGGACATACTTTACTGTACAGATTTGGTTTTGTGATGCATCTTTATGGATCGTGGATCCAAGGCCTTGCTCGTATTTAGGAGAAAAGTCTGCAGACATTTTGACATGCACAGTTACTTTGTCAGGATGCTTTGGCTGTGTATACTGTGAGGAAATTAAGTGTTTAAGAGGAATAAAGGAACCCTTGTTTATGTAACAGGTGCTGAGGTGTGTTACCATCTTCCTTTCTGCAAAGGGAAAAGCTTTTCATATTTAATTTTGTTTTTCTAGTGTAGCTGCCAGTTTCTTCTTGGAGTTCCTTTCATAAATTTATGAATCGTCTTTTGAGTTCTGCGGCACAGGACTGGTTGAACTTAAAGTGCAAATCTGAAAATTAGGAAACAGGCTACCTTACAGGATGTTTGTTTTACTTATATGCTCTTATTTTATGTCTGATGCTGCAGAGAATCTCAGTTCTACAGCAGTTTTATTTGACTTATTTTAGACATGGTGGGCACCTGCCACGGAGGTAGCAAAGTATATTCACAACCTTAAATGATCCTGAAACTAGAAACGAGCATTGCATATCTGATATGTGTCTTCTTGTAGGCAGGCTCTTTACTCCTTACTTACACATTATTCTCTATCTTTTGCTTTGCTTTTATCAGGTTTACATTTTGAGATACAGCAGTTGAAGTGTTTCTCAGATCATGTTTCTATATCATCTTTAGATCCCCCCCTTGGGCCTTCTTCATTCCATTCTTTCCATTCTCTCTATATGCTTTAGCCATCTCAGGCTATTAAAAAAATTACAACCACCACAATTTATAACTAGCTTTCAGGATAAAGCTGATCATAAACTAGTAGATTTACAAATAAATGTTTGCTTTATTATTTTGTTTGCATTTATTATGTGATTTTCAGATTTTCTTGTCACTGTAGACAAAAAGGAACAGAAGGCCGATTTGAATCCAATAAGGATTAAAAAAAATCATATGAACATTTTTAAAATGAAAAATTTTGATCAAAATTCTATTAGTGTATGGCCAGCTTTAGGTGTTCCAATCTGTAATAGAGGGAAGCGCACGCAGACCTCGGGCAATATTGCTTTATTATTGGACAATCAGTACAGTACAGTTAAAATGCACTCACGTGTTTTCTTCTTTGTAAATGCATATCAGCATCTTAACAGAAGCTCCTCGCTCCTCCCGTCCCTCCAGATAGTATAACTCCGGTCTCTTCTCCTGCGGCTCCGGCCGCTATGACCCCGCTCTCCCCTACTTCCTGTTTGCGGCTCCACACCGTCAGGTCACTACGTTTCGGTGCCAGTGCTCCTGCGCACCAGTCCGCCGTCGTACACCGCTGCACAGGAGAGCCGAAGCCGAAGCCACAAGCAGTCAGGAGCTACGGAGTGGAGGGTACAACACGGGTACACTGCCTCTGCTGGTTGCCACGGACAATGCGTTTCGGAGGCGGAGCCTCCTTCTTCAGGTCCCACCTTACTTCCTACTAGCACCTCCTCCCTCCTATATACCCGGAAATCCTTCAGCCCTGATTTATTAACTATATTCTCTTAAAGGGCCAGTTTCCAATTTCCAATTGTCATTGCCTACCTCGGTTGGAGGGGAGGAACAAGGGGCTATCCGTTTAAAGTGCAAGCACAGATTTTATAAAAACCTTTATTAAAATTATTAAACATTACATTCCATATATTACATTTAAGTATCGTATGCTTATAAAACATTGAAAGTATAGAACTCTAATCAACCTCAGCATCTTCTTCTTTTCAGACATCCTTCTAACACCAATAGGCATACCATAGATATGATATGATAGCCTCTAGGCCATTAAAAAATTGATATTATAAAATCAATATAAGAATTCAATATATAAAACATTCCATATAAAAAATTCCATATAAAAACTTTTCTATATATAAAAAATGTTTTCTGTATATATACAACTGTCTAAAAATCAATATCAAATTCATACTCAATAGAAACTTCGATGTCTGGTCCTGCACCAGTGGAGTGGGCATGTGTGTATATGTATGTGCTTAATCATGCATACCCTACGCACCACGCATGTCACCACGCATACCCTACAGGTGTGGGATGAGGTTAATGGGCGACTCCAGCTGTCTGCTCGCATCTCCCCGCTGGCGCCCCTGGGGGGATACACTTGGTTCCCACCCGGGGAGGATGTGTCCTTCTTCGGGACCTAGGCGAGATTCGCTGTGGTAGGTTCGTCCAGGAGGGGTACATTGTGTCGTTGCCTGAGCTCAGGGAGCGTTACGGGCGCTTCCCCATGGACTTCTGGAGGTATAACCAACTCCTGCAGTCGGGCGGCCCTGTCCCGAAGCCCATATTCATCCAGGAGTGGGAGAGGGACCTACAGTGCACCTTCACGGACCAACAGCTGGACCACATGTACCAGCTGACACACTCCAGCACAGTGGACACTAGAATGCAGGAAAATGGGTATAAGCTTCTTACCCGTTGGTATCGGGTTCCCTAGAGGCTCGCACAGATCTATCCGGGCCAGTTAGACCGCTGTTGGAGGGGCTGTGGGGAACGGGGCTCCTACCTGCATATTTGGTGGGAGTGCCCGCTCTTGCGCCCCTTTTGGCTGGATATTCTGGCTCAGATAACTGCGATCCTGGACGTGGAAGTCCCGGATGACCCAAAACATTTCTTGCTTCACCTTCCATCCATCCCCCTGTGCCATTACAGGAAAAGTGTCCTGCCACACCTCCTGAACGCGGCGCGCCGCTTGGTGCCGATTTATTAGAAACAATCGGCGGTGCCAACCCGCGCGTCCTGGGTTAAGATGGTGAACGATATCATGTCGGCAGAGGAATGGATGGCCAGATGTAAAGACCGATACGATAAGTTTTACACCAAGTGGGCGTTATGGATACACTATACTACTCCTGACTCGTAGAGACTCTTGATCCAGTTGCATCTGCCTTTGGTACACATTGAAATGTTTATTTCTTTGCTTCTCGATCCACCCAATTCCCTTTGTTTTTCTCCCCCACCCTACCTCCCCTTTTCCCCTCCCCTTCCTTGCCTTAGTCGAACCCTAGCCTTAGCCTCTCTACTCCTGCCTTGCGCTGGATGGGTGGAGGCCACCCTGCTTCCCGCCCACTTTGCCCTATAGTACGGTTTCACTTTGTGACTAGATTAGTGGCTGAGGTTGTGGGGTGGGGGTGGCCGCTGATGGGGAAGCCTGTGGGTGGGATACCGATCCCACCCAAATGTGCACATTATGGTTACTTCATGTGTTTAAAATTTCAGTAATGTTTCTGAGTGCCTTGTTGCTCTCCATCACCCCTCCGGCTCATGCAACTACCGGGGGTTTCTGTTGTTCCCCCTCTTTTGTTTACTATGCATATCCTGCTTTATTGCTGTATTGTTACATGTCTTTTATTTTCTTAAATAAAGATTATATAAAAAAAAAATGTAATATATGGAATGTAATGTTTAATAATTTTAATATAGGTTTTTATAAAATCTGTGCTTGCACTTTAAACGGATAGCCCCTTATTCCTCCCCTCCAACCGAGGTAGGCAATGACAATTGGAAATTGGAAACTGGCCCTTTAAGAGAATATAGTTAATAAATCAGGGCTGAAGGATTTCCGGGTATATAGGAGGGAGGAGGTGCTAGTAGGAAGTAAGGTGGGACCTGAAGAAGGAGGCCCCGCCTCGGAAATGCGTTGTCCGTGGCAACCAGCAGTGGCAGTGTACCCGTGTTGTACCCTCCACTCCATAGCTCCTGACTGCTTGTGGCTTCGGCTGAGGCTCTCCTGTTCAACGGTGTACGACGGCGGACTGGTGCGCAGGCGCACTGGCACTGAACCGTAGTGACCTGACAGTGTGGAGCCGCAAACAGGAAGTAGGGGAGAGCGGGGTCTTAGCGGCGGGAGCCGCAGGAGAAGAGACCGGAGTTATACTATCTGGAGGGACGGGAGGAGCGAGGAGCTTCTGTTAAGATGCTGATATGCGTTTGCAAAGAAGAAAACATGTGAGTGCATTTTAACTGTACTGATTGTCCAATAATAAAGCAATATTCCCCGAGGTCTGCGTGCGCTTTCCTCTATTACAGATTGGAATTGCTTTTTATCCCCCCCCCCCCCCCCCCAGTGGAGTGCGAGAGGAGCAGCAGTGACCAGGACATATCTGCTTATAGGCATATATCCAGTAGGAAGTGGACACATGGTCAGCGCCAGAGGCTGGTGAAGTATTTCCCCATGTATATGTTGTTTATCGGCATGTGCAGGGGTTGTTCTTATTGATTCCAGCTTTAGGTGTACATGAAAGGGTTTGGCAAAGCAAAAACAAATAAATATATGTGGAAGCTGCAATACCTCGCCAAGGCCCCTCTCTACAGTGCAGTCCTAACTCTATTCTGTGCGAGACTTCATGTTGAAGAATATATAGCCATTAATAATTTTTCCTAACTTGTTCTTATTCTTCTTAGTCACCATTCTCACATTGTGCTCCATAGTCCTCAGCACATTCCATTCACATAGTTAAAGCATTTTCTCATCCACTTGTATTAAATACCTTGTTAAAATATCTTTGTTACTGGTGGTCTAATTATAGCTTTCAAAAGTTTCATCCTAGGAAATTTGGACACTACGTTTATTGTTGAGTACATTGCAGAGCCATTTCTATGTTCTTTTTTTTTTATTGTAGATTTAATGCTACTTACTTTTTTGTAATAATAGATTTAAATATTTAAATATATTGGCATTCATATTTTTATAACCTTCGTATTTTCAAAGCTGCACAATATAATGATATATTTATTTATTTTTTTGTCATTGATTTGCATCTTCTTGACTCCTTTAAAAGGAAACTTGCTTTATAGAATCTGTAAGGTTGTTATATATATAATAATAACTAGGTTTGCACGAAGTGCATCCCAAAACCCCTCATGGACTTTGGAGGCAGAGAAAGTAAACATATGTATAAAAAGGTATAGAATTTTATTAGAAAACTTTGAATGAGAAGGGAAGAAAATCCCTATAAAAAACAGAGTGACGAAAAACACATGCACTTATACATGTCTCATAGCAGTATATACATACAGATACCCTAACCCATCCATGGAGCCTCCTATATGCAACTTCAGGTCAGCCCAGGTAAGTATTGGTGGTCACACCGACATGTTTCAGACATATAGTCCTTCTTCAGGGTGTGGGGTATATTTGCTTCTGGAAGTAGTTATGTAATAATCAATTATTTTGGATATCAGTATATAAGCATGTATATATGAACATACATCAAAAATAATGATTTGACATCAAATATAGTTGCTGGTCATACTTACAAATATTGGTAAAGAAATACAATAAAGAAAGAAATGTGTGCAGAAGCGGCTGCAGAGCATAGGTCAGAGGGGGCCCACCAGGGAGGAAGCTCCTACATTAATCACTGTTGCAAACACGGAACCTCATGCACACTGAACGTTATCAAAACGCCAGTAGAAAGCTGTAGCTGTAGAAGGAGTTTTTCAGCTTTTTCGCAGTAGCGTTTTTCAGTGTTTTTTAGCTTTTATCAGCTGTAGCATTTTTTAGCTTTTTTTAGCCAAACGATACTCCCACAAAACCTTATGGCTCAAAAATGTAGATAAATTCAATATAGCCTAGTTTTTCATTTTTTTTGGGACATTTTTTAAGCTTTTATCAGAGTTAGGCTTCATGTACACAGGACGTTTGAAAACCTCTCCTGAACACCGGAACTTGACAGCTAGTAACCTACTAGCTAGACGGTGAAAAACTTCCTTTGTGCCGCGTTTACATGCCACGTTTATGCGGGTTCAGCGGAGTTTGCACTTAGAAGCGTTTTTACATTGTAAAATGGTCAGAAATGTAGCCACCTATATACTAAAAGCTTATAAACGCGAGTTACTGCGTTTAGACGTGTTTACACGCTGTTACAAGTATTAAGGCATTTTAAACGCCAATAAAATTCAGTCACAGATAAGATAACATAAAGGACTGATAAGATAACATAGAGGAGAGTTCAGGGGCTGCTCAAAAAAATGTCCAGCTGCTCCTAAACGTCACTTTATCAGCAGCAGTGTACATGAGGCCTTAGACCATTTTTACAGCTGAAAGACTTTTCTCAAAACCCTCTAGTTCTGAGTTATTTTCCAGCCAGAAAACTGCTGATAACAGCCTATGTGTGCATGGACACATAGGATAACATGCTGGGGAATTTACTGGCTGCATAAAAAAATGTCTGACGCCAAAAACAGCAGCTGTAAAATTGTTCAGTGTGCATGAGGCCTAAGTATGACCAGCAACTATATTTGATGTAAAATCATATTATTATTTGATGTATGTTCATATATACATGCTTATATACTGATTTACAAAGTAATTGATTATTACATGTCTACTTCCAGAAGCAAATATACCCCATTCCCTGAAGAAGGAGTATACATCTGAAACTCGTCGGTGTGACCACCAATACTTACCTGGGCTGACCTAAAGTTGCATATGGGCGGCTCCATGGATGATTTCAATGGTTAGGTTAACTTTGTATGTATATACTGCTATGAGACATGTATAAGTGTAAGTGTTTTTTGTCACTCTGTTTTTTAAAGAGATTTCCTTCCCTTTTTATTCAAAGTTTTCTAATAAAATTCTATACTTTATATACAGTACATATGTTTACTTGTTCTCTGTCTCCAAAGTCCATGAGGGGTTTTGGGATGCACTTCGTGTAAACCTAGTTATTTTTGTTATAATTTGGATTTTGGCAGATTACACTACACCCACCCTCAGATTTACTATTTTTAAGGTTGCTATATAAAGCACCTTATTGCTTTTTCAAGACTGTGTCTCTACTGTGGAAATTTTCCCTCACCTGCTGTTAATTCAGTATCCCTCCTACTACAGAGATTATCTACCTTTAGTGTGGAAGTCTGTTTTATCAGTTCTATAGTTCAAGTGTATCTAAACACAAAAGTAAACAATTCATATACTGTATATGGCAGCTTACCAGTCCTTAGACCCCGTTCACAAATTGCATTGCAGGACTGTGCATTCCTGCTCTTTAATTGTCAAAGCATGATTGTCATGCGATTCTGCGTGTCCCTTCACTTGAATGAGCTGCCCTATGGGCGCTTGTCGTCCAAAAAGAAGCCCCTGCTCTTTTTTGGGTGACATGCTTTTTTTTAAAGGCGTGATTGCCGCACAATCCTGTCATGCAACAATCGTTGCACTTTTTGTATCGATTGCCATGTGATTTGATGTGGTTTGTGTAACGATGGGACTAGTAGTTTACACACTAAGGATAGAAATGTGTGTGCTTTATTTTAAACAAGGACACTTCCTTTTTGACAAGTTCAAGGGTATTTTCTGTACTTAAAACAAATGCAGCCACCACATCTAAGGACTGGTAAGCTGCAATATATTACATTTTTTTTTTTTTGGGTATAGATACACATAAATGACCATGCATGTAGAGACAGCTCCCTGGATCAGTCAACCATTCACTGTAGCTTTGTACATCTTGTATTTATAAGTGTCATTCTCACAATCCTTATCAACTTAGTAGGGATATAAACATTGAACATTTAAGTAACTTCTGGACTACACCTAAAACCTACAAAAGTACCACTTGTGGCTCTACAGTATTCACAAATCTTTCTTTTACTTCAATTATGGTAGACCTCTCCTGAGCCTGGAATAACAGGAGTGGAATGAAGAATGAAAGTGGTATGCCTGGCCAAAATATGGGTGCAGAGCCGGATTAAGAGCATCATGGGCTTGGTGCTGAGGATTTAAAGGGGCTTTTTTATGGAAATAAATAAAATGAAAATGCAATTTTTTTTTTTTTTAACAAATTAAATATTTTAAACAAATCACGTATTCACACATGTGAAGGCGCTGTTCATTTCGTTTTTATTTATTAAATTTTTTTAATTAAATGAATTATAACATTTTTTTCACAATACTTTTTGGAGGAGGGGGTGGAGTTTTGGATAGTGTCAGTAGAGCATACACAGTGGGGTCCAGAGAGCAATGGGAATCCAATGGACAGTCGGGGATAATCAGCATGGGGGGGGGGGGTATTACAAGCACTGTTCTCCCTGTATGGCTCTCCATGAAGTAGCTGAAATTTTGCAGGAGGGAGAGGAGGAGAAGGGGCTTTCAGATGCTTCATGAAACACCATAGAGGGAGATTGGTGCTTGTAATTGCCCCCCTCCCCCTCCAGTTGCACCGTTCACCCCCGACTTTCAGATTCCCCCTGCTGCAGGAGGTACCAGGAGGCAGTGCAGTGCCTGAATGGTCAGTCCCTGGGTGCTAGGCCTATATTGAGGTAGGGGCCTGAATCTGCAGCTCCAATAGCCCCTACATTAATCCGGCTCTGTATGGGTGGGGCAGTAATCTTAGAAGACATGATAAAATCAACAAAGAAATATTAAAATAAAACACATATTACGGTATGGTAGACAATAACATTTATGTGTGTTCTAAGCCTTCTGTTCAGCCTTCAAAATTTTTAACAGGAGATTGGTTTATTCCATATGCAAATTCTCTTTTATGCATTTTTTTCATACATTTCTAATAAACAAATAAACTAAGGACATTATTATCAGTATGCAAGTTTTTGGTGCAATGGACCCATAATCAACACACTGACACAAATATTTTTTCTTTTATGTGTGCCACTCTTGGTTCTACACATAGGTAAGGTCACAAAGTGAATCCTAGATTCAAGATGAAAGATTAAATACCTTTTACGTGTTACAGTTGGCTTTTATCAGCAGTGCAGGCCTGGGTAGATCAGTTCTGAAAGGCATAGCTCCTTTTGTTTGACAATCATATCTCATTAAAACAGTACTCTATAAATATCATTAGTGCTAAAGCACAATTAAAGAACAATTCAGTTCAAATGATTTAGCAGCAATTTTGTGACTAGTGTAAAGGGCTAAGTCCACCTCCTCCAAGCACAAAAAGGGGCCTGTTTTACAAATATAGCTTCTGTTTAGCTTTGTTATAGGCTCAGAAAGTGTGTGTATTGGCCACACATATTTTACAAATAAGAAGAAAGGGACAATAGTAGGAAACACTAGTACCTTTAAGGACTGTACACACTTGACGAAAATTGGACGAAATATCCTCCCGATTTTTCTCTGTCTTCTCAGCGTTCATAACCATTTTTAGTTGACAGTGCATAAATGTTCATGAAATTTCTCGTCCGATTTTTCTTTTTTTTTGGCACATTTGTTCCTAGACTTCCGGGTTGTCAGCAACTTCAGATCATGTGCAGTCTTTCGTATCTGATTTTTTCACAGACGTACTGCATACACATTAAACGAAAATCGGTCGTCTGGGGACTGACAAAAAAAATTTTGGTGTTTGTCCCTCCGTTTTTTTTCGTTGAAAATGTCGGCATTGGCTGCTGAAAGTTGTGTACACACTAGCTGAAAATCGGACGATTTTACCTCGGACGAGAATTTTCGGCAGATTTTTTACTAGTGTGTACCCCACTTTAGCAACTCAGGTAAATGTTTAGTGATAACAATAATCTAACATTCTCACCATGTTGTTGCTAGCTTGCATGTAGGGGTAGTAGTAGAGTCTTAGATCATCTTGGCTATTTTTAAATGTAAAAAGTTTGGAGTTTAAGCGATATCCTTTATTGGCTAATAGGCTTCCCTCTTCAGACATTTTACAATTCAAATTGTATGGTTCCTAAGGAAGGAACCTAACATTCTGAAAGGTTGCAAGTTTTGTACCTTACCTTCATCTTGAATAGATTCATTTGGCAGATCAACCATCAACTATTGTTAACTGCACCCCAAACACAGAAGCAAACACACACACACACACACACATTTTGCCATGTGAAAAAAATGAGCAACAAACAATGCCAAACACACAGTAAAAAATTTGCAAACCACAATATGTGAAAATGTCCCATCAGCTACTTTGCCATGTGTAGGGCAGCCCATTGAAATCAACGGGCTGGCCTATGCATTTTGTGGCAAAAACTAGCCCAAAAAATTGCCCTTCTTCTACGCTAGATGTGAATGGAACCTGAAAGTGAATTTGGAGCGTTTACACGAAAACATTGAGGAGCCATTCACATCTGCACGTTTCCGAATGTTAATGGCACCTGAAGTGCGAGTAGCAGACATGATTCTGCCATGCGACAAACGTGCTGCGAGTGCACCAAAGAGTGCAGTTAAAAATGCACCCTGCTCTGTTCTAAAAAAAAGTTCTGCCGTTTCTTTGGGGTGTTTGTTGTGTGTAGGGCAGCCCATTCAAATGAACACAGAAACATTCCAAATTGCCCAAAAACAGGGCCTGACAACTGAGTGTCTCTGTCTACTCCCTCCTATGTACTTGTATAAATTTGGCCATGCAATCTGATTTTACAATCTCTGTACAAGTTCCTTTAGATTCATGAGCACCTAAATAAGCTATTCAATTTGTTTCAAATCAGACAGACCCTTGCACTTTATAGATGATGATATATCTAAAGGAGATTGTACAATCAGATTGTATAGTTTATGGCCAAATTGGGTGAAAATAAAGCAAGAGGTTTTGTAAAGGGGGGATGGTCCAGAATAGTAATACACGCCATATTGTGTGATACGTAAGGCAGTGCATGATGCGGGATGAAGCTTCCTAGAATGTTATGTCATCTACATTAGGGAAATGATGGAAGCAGAAAGCATTTTTTTTTTACATTTCAAACAGAGAGGTGGAAATTCAAAGCTGGTATGGAAAAGGTAAGGGAGGGATAAGTACATTGGCATGGCTGAAGTGGAAAAGACATAAGAAAAGGCTTCAATTTCTTAGTTAAAGGATTCCAGTATAGGTGTTCAAGTAGCTATGATTATGATGATCCCATATCCAGGCCATTCGGAGTGGTCAAGGTACCCACATAGTTTCACTGGAGGGGTGAAAAGTTTATTTGAAGTATACAGTATACTAGTATGTTTTAGGATAAAAAAATATTTTCCTAAAATTTGTTTAATACAATCTTCTTTGATTATGTTACATATAATTTACTTAATATAAAATTAAGTTTTGCTTTGATTATACATAGTAAGCTCAAAAAGAATACACGTCTGTCAGGATAAAACCTTAAAAAAGCACATACATTGCAATCCAGGAACCCCCCAGTTGGAGACCAAAACTAATATAAAGCATGATCTAGTTTGTTCTGACAGGGCAAACATTTCTCAACCATCTTTAAAGGAGTTGTAAAGGCAGAAGGATTTTTTTTATCTTATTGCATTCAATGCATTAAGATAAAAAAAATCTTCTGTGTGCAGCAACCGCCCCAGCACCCCTAATACTTATCTGAGCCCATCTCTATCCAGCGATGTCCACGATAGTCTTGGCTATCCAAGACTCTCCCTCCTGATTGGCTAAGACACAGCAGCGCCATTGGCTCCCCCTGCTGTCAATTAAAGTCAGTCAGCCAATCTGGAGAGAGAAGTGACGGGCCGGGCCGCAACTCCGTGTCTGAATGGACACAGGGAGCTGTGACTTGGCTCGGGTGCCCCCATAGCAAGTTGCTAGCTGTGGGGGCACTCGACAGGAGGAAGGGGCTAGGAGGGCAGAAAAGGAACCCGAGAAGAGGAGGATTTGGGCTGCTCTGTGCAAAACCACTGCACAGAGGACGTAAGTATGACATGTTTGTTATTTTTATTGAAAAAAAGAAACATAATAATGAAAAAAAAAGACTTTATAATCACTTTAAATCATAGCTTTTATAAAAAATGAAAATACAAACTATTTGTTAGCACCCGGCCCATGCCAAATTTATACTTTTCAACTTTGCAACAAATAGTATAAACAATTTACTCACATAGGTGACGGTGTTGTCACAATGCCTCCTAGGATTCCAAATCTCACAAGAAAGGTTTTTATACTTCAATTAGATCATTCAAGTTATTCTTACGAAAGCACAGCTCCACTTAGCAGTAGGAGCTGAGCTGCTGAGAAAAAACAAATTCAGTGCTTCTTCTGCTGCACAGTGTCTCCTGCTACAGAAGTCAGTGGGTAGTTGTGTTAAAGTGACTCTATCACTATATCAAATAAAAAAAAAATAAAAAATTTGCAAAAAAAAAAAAAAAAGATGCTTTATGCTTACCTCTCGGAATTTCACTGTTTTCAGCAGCTACGCTCCCAGAAGAAAAAATTGCCACCTGACACACTTCCAAGTGTGGTGGGTGCCCGTTCCCTGCTGAACGCTGTGATTCTATTAGCAGTTATTTACATCGCTACAGGGGCCCCGGTGACAGTAATAAAAGTAAACTTTACATCACTACAGGGGCCCTGGTGACAGTAATAAAAGTAAACTTTACATCACTACAGGGGCCCTGCAGACAGTAATAAAAGTAAACTTTACATCACTACAGGGGCCCTGCAGACAGTAATAAAAGTAAACTTTACATCACTACAGGGGCCCTGGTGACAGTAATAAAAGTAAACTTTACATCACTACAGGGGCCCTGGTGACAGTAATAAAAGTAAACTTTACATCACTACAGGGGCCCTGCAGACAGTAATAAAAGTAAACTTTACATCACTACAGGGGCCCTGCAGACAGTAATAAAAGTAAACTTTACATCACTACAGGGGCCCTGCAGACAGTAATAAAAGTAAACTTTACATCACTACAGGGGCCCTAGTGACAGTAATAAAGTTAAACTATAAAAATAAAGTTAAATAATTTAAAACATTTAAGAATAAAAATGACACAAATATCAATAGGCACACATCAGCCCTGCACAGTCATATTGTACAGTGATAACACATTTATGCACAATTATGACAAACAACATGTGCTGCTTATTGCACTGTACACATTACCCACACACATTACACTTCATATTTTATCAAAATTATTGTTTTGATAAAACATTTGCACAATACCATGAGGCATACATATTGAACAGTAACTTTCTTTAATTTAACAGGCACTGCTTTTTTTTTAGAACATATGCTCTATGCTTTCGGAGGTTTGTAATGTGTATGTGAACATAAGCAGAAGTGTAAAATTTAAGGTAGTGCTCAGAAGCATTTAGAAATCATGGGGCCCCATACATCCTACCTGACAGGACCCCACGGCTGAAAGTGACTGAGGACAAACATTTAATAGTCTTTTTCTTTGAAGCCTCAGCTGCACAGATGAATGAACAGGAAGTGCTCTGAGGCTTCATGCTCATTTAGGAACTGAAGCATAGTAAACACAGTTTACTACGCTTCAGCGATGAATGGACATAGGGGCGATTGGTACGGATTGCTCACTGTGTTCATTCAGGAAAGGAAGGGGCCAGTAAATTAAATATTTACCTGCCCCTTCCCCTGCTCTCCATCCTGAAACATCCCCCTGTGTGCCCATAGTGGCTGCCGGCAGTAGAGGAGAGGGAGAAAGCTAGCAGCACTATGGAAGAATGGGGCACACGGGGGGCCCGGAGAGCAGATGGGAGGGGCATACTGGGGGGCCCAGACAGCAGATTGAAGGGACACGTGCTAGGACCAGTCCCCCTGCAGTGCAGCTGTAGGGAGATAGAGGAGGAGAAGCTGGCAGAGCTGCAGGGGGGGGCAGAAGAGGATTGGTGTCTGCACTAAGATAGTGCAGCTGGCCCTCCTGCTCAGCAGGTGCCTGGGCCACTCTTTTAAACTGATGGGGCCCAGGCTCAGTACAGGAGGGCTGGCTGTACTGCCTTATCAGTGGCCCTGCTCAGCAGCAAAACTGTCAAAACAAACATTTGTGCGATTTTTGCATATGTATTTTCTTTGTGTACCATTTATTTATTTATATAAGGAAATTATTTTCCTACTTACTAGTAGTAGTTTGAATAGATTACATTTAACTTACTGTATATATGCAAACAACCCCTTTCCTAAACAGGAAAAAACATCTTGTTAATAGCTTATATTACATTGCAAAACCTGTACCTGAATTTTCGAAGCAGCGAATTATTAATACAATCATAGGGCCATTGCTGAAATAGAAAAACAACTTTTGGCCAATGCTGTTTCAGTCTCATGGACTTCATCAGGAAAGGGACCAATACAGTACTGTCCACAGTTGGATGTTCTAATAGAGCAAAGGCCCTGTAATTGTGGCATGTTCACTTTCAGGCCTGCCATTTTAAACACAATATTACCCAGAATTCCTTTCTTCTTTTACAGTGTTTTTTGTCATATACTGTATTTGCAAACATTTTTGCAACTTTAAAGTATCCCAATCCATACTATGTACTCTAGTGATTACTCATACATACGTATATGACCTATTTGGCCTATGTGGCCTATTTCTGTTTTATGCATTTTTATAGACTCATACGAAGAGAAATTTAAATAAGTTAGAAAAGCAGCAAAGAAATTAAGGAAAATACATTTTTAAAAAAAATGGTGGAGGTGGTTGGGGGGGAAGGTTCATCATTATGACGTGCCAAACTGGGGTATCTGAAACTGTGGTAGTAAGCGTGTACACCTGAAAGGATGAATTGACAAATTGTGTGGAATTCCATTCAGTAGTGCCTTCCTACCCTGTTTTCCTGAATGCTGGAAATGTATCAGGTAGAGAAAAGATAAGATCCTCCATCCGCATGATATCATTCACTCTGGCAAGTCCCTTGCTCATTAAAAGAGAAAAGGTCTGTCTCTAAACAGTGGTAGTGTTTAACAACGAAATGAGAAGAGATGATGTTGTTCTGGGAATGTGTTTAAGGTAATGTGGGTAAAAGTATGAAGTTTATTGCGAGAACCCAATGCACGTGTGCGAAAATTTGTATTTGACCTATTGATAGTAGTTAGAGATGGAAGATTTATAGGCAGACAAAGTGGGGCTGATTTTCTAAAGGAGATTGAGTTGTTCACCTAGCAAAGTGAATTTTCATTTTGTAAGAGAATTTCTACTTAGCTTAGTGACTGTATTGAAGCTATGCTGACTTCAATCATCCAATTATGTCTAAGCCAAAGACTTTTCTTTTTTTTTTTCAATATTCCTTCAGTGTGAATGGGTATTGTATGCAAAGTAAATTTTCACCACATTTACTAAAGTAAATGGAAATTAATTTTGTAAGGTCAACATGGTCTACTTCTTTACTAAAACAACTCCAGCCTATCTTGCTATTCTGTTAAAAAAAAGTCCTAGATTTAGAGGTGCACCGAATGGAAAATTTGATGCCTAAACCGAAAATGCAGGATGCACTTGGCCGAAAACCGAAACCGAAAATGACAGTTTAAAAAATATATATATTTTTAATATACGGTATATAATTGTATTTTATTAAATTTTTTTTTATAATTTCATCAATTTAAATGAATATGAATTTATCTTTGGCCATTATTGTCACCTTTAGCGCAAGAAAAGCTCAAGAAAAACGTATCCCTTTAAATTCTATGTATGTTTTCACACTGGTCCACTGTGCTTCCATTGTGGTGTTAAAAATCTTGCTTGTTGCATTTTTGGTCAGTTAAAATTTTCAGCACCAAAATTTAAAGCACTAGAAACGCATCTCCCCATTGAAATGCATTGCAAACGCAGAAAGAACATGATAGAGAGGACATGTTGGGCCAGGCGTGATATGGAACATAATGTTCCTAAGGCCCCTTTCACACAGGCGGACCGTTCAGATCCGCCTGTCCGTTTTTTTGGCGGATCTGAACGGTCCCCCCATGCATTCCTATGGGGCATCGGATGTCAGCGGAGACATGTCCGCTGACATCCGACCCGATCCGATCCGTCAAATCTGGACGGATGGAAACCCTATTTTCCATCCGTCCAGCGGATCGGATCGGATGGGATCGGGTGAGAACGGACTGACGGTCCGTTGACATCCTTTTCCCCCATAGAGATGCATGGGGAACTGTCAGCTGTGTCTCCGCACACAGCGTGGAGACACAGCTGTCCTCCTGCTGCTCAGCGGGGGATCGGCAGCTCGATCCCCCGCTGAGAAAAACGGACTCCGTCCAACGGATGGAGTGTGTGAAAGGAGCATTAGTGAAGGATGTGAATGGAGCCTTAGGCCCTGTTCACACCTGAGTGTATTTCAGCTCGTAAAACACTCATCTCTGAAGTCTCAAAATGCCCAACAAGCAAAATCCCATTAATTTCAAAGGCCCCTGTTCACATCTGAGCAATTTGTGGCCTGAAGCAAAATGCCTAAAGCTCAAAAAAGCACATGAGCTTTTTTTTTTTGGCAGATTACAAGCGTTTTTGGGAGATGTCAATGCCTGCCAAACACCTGCAAAAAAACCCAAAAAATGCCTGAAAAAAGCCCAAAAAATGCCTGAAAAAAGGCCAAAAAAAAAAAAACACCTGAAAATGATACACTCAGGTGTGAATGGAGCCTTAGAGCTATGGATAGGTAACATACCATCATTTCTTTCTTTTGTAGTGCCCAGTTGACTACTGTAAATGAAATAATTCTGGCATACATTACCAAGTTAGTAGTGCAGTGATGTTTATCCTCAAATATATACCTGTGTACATTTTTGATGAAGGATAGAAACTATTTTATGTGTTATGTGCAGCTGAATGAACTACTGCACTTGCACAGCATCTTTTACATTCCATAGTAAGTGGAAGATATGTTTGCCAGAAACATCACATCAACTTTTAACTACCTTAGGAGCAATTCAAAGGTTCAGGGAAACATATAATGCAAATTGGCCCTAAAAGTATCCATAGTCACACGTGCCACCTGCTATACTGTATGTAAATTTACATATACCAATAATCTATAGGGCTAAAGTCAACTCAGACAGAACTCAGTCTTTTACATTTGTAGAATGCAACTAGGCACTCATTGTCAAGTCATTTTAACTGTATTCCTCCTTTATTTAGTTCAAACTAGTATTAAAAATGAAAGGCAACTATACATACATTTAGATCATATGTCATAATAATAAGCGACAAACCTAAAGGTAAGCAGCAGGAAAAGGGGGTTTACTGCAGATTCATTCAGGATGTCTAGGGATGGTAAGTTTGAACTTGTTTCTTTTTTCAAAACAATTGCATGTAAAAGCAGGAACAATTCAAGTATTTTACATTCTTACTTGTGGTGTTTTTCCTTTACAAAAAAAATGTTTTATTTGCTTGCAATGTGACTTTGACCTTGCTAGAAAATTTTTACCAGCCAATTCCCTAGCATGGCCCCTTCCTACTTGCACGTCATAGCCCTGTTCTCTTCTTGAAGTGTCTAATTGTTCTTTTTGCTGGTTTAAAGAGGTTGTAAACTCGTTTCAAAATTTTTTTTTTTAAACCTGCAAGAGAAACACATAATGAGCTAGTATGCATCGCATAATGAGCTAGTATGCATCGCATACTAGCTCATTATGAAATACTTACCTTACAACGAGCCCCCGCCATGCCGCTCACTCACCTGTATGACGGGCAACATATTCAGTCGCCCGTCTTCCGGGATCGCGGCATCCGGCCATCTGATTGGCGGGAGCCGCGGTGACGTCACTCCCGCACACGCGCGCGGGAGCCGACGGTAACGGCACGGGACTCTGAAGGAACGGCACGAGCGGCCGGTCCTTCAGAGCGCATGCGCCAGTGACGTCACTGGCTGCATGAAAGGTAAATATCTCCTAAACGGTACATGTTTAGGAGATATTTACAGTACCTATAGGTAAGCCTTAATATAGGCTTACCTATAGGTACAACTTGCCGAGGAGGGTTTACTTCCTCTTTAAGCCCTCCACTCATTACCCGACATAACTTTTTGGAAATAGGAGTGAAAGGGAATACTATTGAATATGTTGTGTATGACAGCATCCAGGCTGCGTTCAGGGCCCTGCAACGGCACCCATATCACATTGGGAGTAATGGCTTTGCCCATGCAAGGGCTGTGTCCCAATTGACAGCAAAGGAGTTGCCTGCATGAGGATGCATGAAACACCTGTGCATCCCCATTGGGATAAACATGGCCCTCCATGGGGGTACGTTTATGAACGCCCTGTGTGAACGAGATCTTAAATAAAACACTTCTAGTTTTTCTTTTCTCTATTTGTATAAATTAATTTAAAGTGCTTTATCCTAAAGAGAAGTTCCAGTCATATTTGTGTTTATCAAAAGGCGGCAGACACTCATCTGTCCTAGGATCCAGAGATGTGCTCACCTGAGCCGTTCTTTCCATTGGTGTTCTGTCCCTGGCGCCGGCATCTCAACTGTAGGCACCCAGCTGTGACAGCTTGCGGCTTCACAGCCGGGTGCCCATTGCGCATGCATGGGCCACACTTTGGGAATGGTCCTGCAGTCTTCTGGGACCTGTGACGTGTCCCCCCCTTCTCCATGGCATTTCGTAATGAGGAGGGGGGGGGGGGAAGGAGCACCTAACCACTTCCCGCAAACTCACGTAGATCTACGTGAGCTGCAGGAAGTGGTTGTACCGGGGTGATGCCTGCAGCTAGAGGCATCATCCCATTACCATTTTTTAGAGCCGGCGGTCGGCTTTCAGGTGGTAATGGCCAATGGAGCTGCTCAGTCGTTACCCCAGCAAGTGGGAAGGGATGCCCCCCTCCCGCCGCCTTCCGCGGCTCTGCCTGGGTCTACCGTCACACCAGGCACCTCCGCTGGCTGGTTGGAGTCCCAAAGAAAGCCAGATTCGGCTTTGATCGGGTCTCCGATGATGTAACCCGGAAGCGGCGTTCATTAAGTCACGTCCGGGTTACTCGGCAGCTAAATGCAGTTTTCAGGATTTTGAATACATTGGAGTGCAGTGGAGGGGTCTGGGGTCTTTTAGACCCCGATCCCTCCATAAAGAGTACCTGTCACTGTCTATTGCTGTAAACATTGCTTGTGACAGAAATTAAAGTGATCAGTTTTTTTTTTTAAAAACCTGTGCTAAAATAAAACAATTAAATAAAATAAATAGGACATTTTTTTTAAAGCGCCGCCGTCGCCATGAGCTTGTGCACGAAAGAAAACGTAAACGAAAGTCGCGCCTGCAAATGAAAGCACTGTTCAAACCACACATGTGAGGTATCACCGCGTTCACCAGAGGGAGAGCAATCATTCAAAAAAAAAGAGCCTCTGTAACTTTAAACTGGTAACCGTTAAAAAATGTTAAATCATCGCCTATGGAGATTTTTTTTGACCGCAGATTGTCGCCATTCCGCGGGTGTGCACGATTTTAATCCCGTAACATGTTAGGTATCTATTTACTCAGTGTGACATCATCTTTCACAATATATAAAAAAAATATGGGCTAACTTTACTGTTTATTTTTTTTTTAAATGCAGTGGAATGTATATTTTTCCCAAAAAATTGCATTTGAAAGACCGCTTTCAAAAAATTGTATTCTCCAGAGTCTTTGCTAAAATATATATATATATATATATATATATATATATATATTAGAATGTATGGGGTTCTAAGTAATTTTCTAGCTAAAAATACAGATTTTAAATTGTAAACAACATGTGTCAGATATGGGCTCATTCCAGAAGTGGTTAAAGCAGAACTTCCCCTTTTGGTTGGAGCCCTGCTTTAAGTACATTTAAAGCTGAACTCCAGGTAAAAAGCTAGATATACAAATGAAATAATATAATGGAGCTGTTTAACCTGCAATTGGAGTTGTATTTTAGTCTATCTAGTGGAGGGATTTACACAGCTCTGCCAAAGAGCACAGCCTTGTTGGCAGTTCAGGAGTTTTGATTTATCTCTCCTGTAATAAAGTAAAACTTAGGTTATATTCACATAGACTGTCAGGGACAGATAATTTGGCACCTTCAGAGAAGGCTAATGCCACATACAAACTAGCTGATTAACTGCAGCCAGTTTATGTACAGAACAGAAACTCCATCTGTAGACACACACTGCCTGTGGCCCTTGCCATTCATTTGAACAGAGTACAAATCTGACACCACTGTGTGCATGTTGTGTGTGTTTGTGGCTCCACTTTTAAACTGATGCAAAGTAATACCAAATGTGTGCTCCTTTCCAAGTGAAGGGTGATCCTATGACTTTAAAACTACAATGCACAAACTTGCAGGACAAGCCCTAATCAAGAAAGTCAAGTATTGAGGCAAAAACATTTTTCTTTTATTATACAGTATTTTAGTAAAGTATACTCTTGGTAATCACTAGATATACATTGTATCTTAAATGTCTGTGATTGCTTTTTTATAACAGAACTTCTTTGTTTATTGTAAACTTAAGCTCTATTTTTTCCATATTCAAAAACCTTAAAAATAATAAGATAAAAAAAAAAAGAAAGTCACAATTAAGGATCACAATGTGTTTACACTAAAGTTTCAAAACAAATATAACTTTATTCACAAATAGAAACTATTAACAAAAATGTATCAAACCTATCCACAACAAAACCCCCCACCTTTTCCCAATATAAAAAACATATGACAACGGATTATTATTTTCATTCAGCCCATTGGTTTAACAAAGGACAATGATGTATTTATGGGCTGTTTTAGGATTACGGATAGATAAGATGGCTTCTGAATATTACTGATAAGCTCATGTGCAAACCAAAGTTGTCTAACAAGACTTACAAGGATGTTTAAACAGGAAAATAGTATAGCAGCTTTGGCCATTGCAGTTTTGCCTGTTGCATTCCCAATGCATAGACAAGGTAATTTGCCTACTTGCAATGTCCTATTGCTTCAGTTCACGCCAATATGCTGTGTTGCTATGCGCTAAAAAAAGAATAATACATTTTGGATTTTTGCACAGCACACACACTCCAACATGCTATAACACACTGCTGCTTGTTGAATTAAAGCGGAGTTCCGGCCACAAAATCGACATAGTCGATTTTGGGCCATCCGCTTCCTATTTGTCACCTGAAAAAGAAATGGGTAGTTACGATTTTTTTTTTTTTTTTTACTTACCTTGTAATTGCAGAAAAATATACTCACCTTTCTTCCACTTCCTCCCTCGGCCACGCGGCCCGCGCCGTCACTTCCGCTTTGCAATGATTCCTGGGAGCTGAACGTCATCGCTCCCAGGAATCAATGCGCCTGCACCGGCCCCGACGTCAGTTCCGGTTCAGGTGCATCATACCTTGCTAAACAGCTTCTGGGCATGCCCAGAAGCTGTGCATGGATGACGCTGCGGCCCCGGAAGTGACGGCGGGGTTGGCGCAGTGGGACTGAACAGGACGGAAGAGGACGCAGAAGAGGATCGCGCTGGCTTCAAGCTGCCCACACCTGAGATGACAGCGCTGGAGAAGAAATTTTCAAGGTAAGTATTTCTCCTAAAAGGTAAGTGCGAACCGGGACAGATCAGAGGCTAGCCATTGTGGAATGTACTAGCCCTGACTGTCCCGGGGGTATTTTCATTGAAATTTTTTTTTTGTGGCCGGAACTCCGCTTTAAATTAATGTTAAAAAAGAAAACAAAAGCAAGCACTACAATGCAATTTAACAACGCATCACAACATTCTTGCACATAATGTGCACCTTAATGCAACCACTGGTGTGATTAACCCCTTGGAAATGTAATGAAATTAGGCTCGTTAGCCTTTTTTTGTTGTTGTTTTTTAGGTTTTCTAAAAAAAAGAATAACTTCATAATAAAATCAGCTAGAAAGCCCTTTTTTTGCTTGTTAAAGCGATTGTATCCTCAAAAAAAACAAAAAACAAACAAACTCTGCAGGACAAAGACATAATGAGCTACTATGCAGCGCATACTAGCCCAGACACCGCTGAGGAAGCTGACATCTTCCCTCGGTGTCTCTTCTGGGTTCGGCGGCTCCGGTGCTGTGAGTGGCCGGAGCCGCGATGACAAGGAGCCAGCAAGGAGCTCAGAAGGTCCACCGGACCTTCGGAGCACATGTGCCGCTGGTGTCAGCAGCTGCATGCAGGGCGAATATCTCCTAAACCTTGCAGGTTTAGGAGATATTAATTTTACCTACAGGTAAGCCTTATTATGAGCTGGAGCTTAGTGACTTTTTTCAAAATCAGAACCAGGAGGAACAGTACTTACATAAATGACGAGTGCCCTGTGTGCTGCTCGCTGGCTGCTCTGTTCCCTAAAATCCTCTGTCCTCTGCCCCCTGGATACCCCTGCGGCTGTTATCTTCTGGTGCTGGGGGGGGGGGGGGGAGTAAGAGCTCCTGCAGCTGTGACCCAGCGCTCATCAAAAGAGCTGGCTATACTAACCCTTTCTGCCCCCCTGCTCTATTTGTGGAAGAGGTACTATTTGGTTCCCACAATAAAAAGTTTTCTATGAATAGAGGAGGGATGGATGAATGAAATGTCCACCTTCTCAATTCAGGATTTAAAGGAGTTGTGAAGGCATTCTATGCATTAAGATAAAAAGCCTTCTGTGTGTAGCAGCAGCCCCAGCACCCCAAATATTTATCTGAGTTTCCTCTCTATCCAGGGATGTCCACAAGTCCCTCGGCCATCCGGTATTCTCCCTTTTGATTGGCTGAGACACAGCAATGACGCCATTGGCTCCCATTGCTGTCAAACAAAGTCAGTTAGCCAGTTAGGAGAGGGAGGTGAACGGCAGCTCTGTGTCTGAATGGGCACACGGAGCTGCAGCTCAGCTTGGGTGCCGCCATAGCAAGCTGCTTGCTGTGGGGCACTTAATAGGAAGGAGTGGTCAGGAGCAGTGAAGAGGGACCCGAGAAAAAGGAGGATCCTGGCTGCCCTGTGCAAAACCACTGCACCGAGGAGGTAAGTACATAATATTTATTTGAAAAAACAAAAATTAAACCCGCGCTACACAACGTGAGAATTTAAATAAAGATAAATGCAATATTGGGCAGCTGCTGCAGACACTAAGAAAGTCTTAGGAAAATATGATGAAACCGAAATTATGCAGCGCTAGCTCAAAACAAAGTGTTAAGTGTTGTGATATAAATACAATAATCAGTATGATCAAATATACAAAAAAAGTGCTAAGTGCTTATAAATATCTGAGCAGTAACAGATAAATATATAATTAAATATGATAGTGCACAATAAATAAGTGATTGAAAATAGTCCAAATAAATATTCAGTGCTTGAAAAAGTCCTTATAGTGATCCAATTAAGGTGCCAAGGTGCCAAATAATTAAGGTGCTTGCAGAGTGATATGGTGCCCCTCAAGGTTCCCCACTCACCAGATTGCAGATAATCATAGACCTTCAAAGTTATTGCACATTGCCCGGGATCTTTACAGGACCAGAACTTCTCCTATGTAGCCTTGGAAATTGTTTTGGGTCAGCTTCCGCTTCCACCGTTAAACAAAAAAATGGCCATACATGGTGAAGTAAGTATGAGCAATTTTATTCCCAAAAAAAATTTAGATGGGTACTCACAAGCAAGAATATAACTCAGGCATATACAAGGAACTCGTGTGGCGCCGCTCTCGGCGTGCGTTCCACACACAGGAAGTTCCTGACCGGAAGTGACGTTTGTTTTGGTCCGCGACCGGAAGTGCGTCAACGCGTTTCGCCGTCAATACAGCGTCTTCAAAGACATCACTTCCTGTTAGCGGAGGCTCTTTATATCGTAGCCTCTCGATGCTAATTTCCGGAATCTAATTATTTAAACTTTGGCAATCGATCATAAACCATATATCTTATCCAATGGCATTGTTATAGTGGAATTACTCATCTATAACCTTTGTTATTTAATTGATATATCTATAATATTCATGAGCGATTGTTACGTCCGGGCATCACTTCCTGTACACAATGCTTATTTAACCCATTGTTTATCCTGCTGTTTTACAATGTTAAAAACATCAAAGATATAAATATTTTATTGTGTTCTCATTAAATAGTTATTCAATTTTTAATACTAAGTTAATTGATGATAATAAAAATAATAAAAATTCATTAAAATTGATCTTAAATTAAACAAAATAAAAATAAAAAATATAAAATTATAATAATAGAAAAACCTGTAATATGTTCCTATAAATAATGGGACAATTGATATTTTAATAATATGATATACATAAATCATTAAAACCTTTATATAAATTAATATATAATCTTGAATTATAAAAACATGTAAATATATGTGTGGAGAGGAAATATGGTCATCAGAGGAATATAATAATATAATAGTATATATAGTCAATTCTGAATTTCTATACTAAAAATAATAAATAAAATGTTAATTAAAAAAAGGTTGAGAGGAGATTATATATATATATAAACATTTTATTCTTAAAGGAATAAAGGATATTTAGGGAGGGTTACCAATTGGATAGGAAACAATTGACATCTAAGTCTACGTTCAGTCCTTTTGGTTTGAGTGTCTCCAACCGATGGATCCACTGGGTCTCGTTTTGTGACACTGCTTTTTTAAGGTTACCACCCCTCCAGTGGGGTTCTATTTTGTCTATGGCACAAAAGGACAAAAGGGTGGGGTCACTATGATGGAACAATTTGAAATGGTGGGAAAGGCTGTGGTTTTTAAACCCTTTCTTTATATTGGAGACATGTTCTCTCAGTCTCACCTTCAGTTCCCTTGTGGTCCTACCCACATATTGTAGTCCACATGGACAAGAGAGAAGGTAAGTTACATGTGTGGATGAACACGTTATAAATTTATTGATTTTATACATTTTACCATTAAAAGATGATTTAAAATTCATATTTTTCCTTTTTCTAAACCTAGAGGTGCGGCAGATCATACACCTGCCGCAACTAAAGAACCCATTCTGATCCCAGAATGTGCCTATTTTTTTAGGTGGATTGACCACATTATGTGCTAGTTGTAACCTGAGGGTTTTAGGCTTGGTATAAATGAACTGTGGTTTTGAGGGAAGTAAAGTTTTAAGAACATTATCTTTTAGTAAAAGGTGCCAGTGCTTTTTTAAAATCTTCTCCATTTGGGTGTGCTGTCTTGAAAAGCTGGTGAGGAATGCCATACTATAATCTCTATTAGTCTTTTCTTTTTTCTTGAATAGATCCTTACGTTCAATATTTTTAACTTTTTTCTTTATTTTCTCCAGATCTTTTTTCTTATATCCCTTTTCAGAGAATTTATTTATGATTACTTCTGCTTGTTCATCGTAATCACTTTCTTTGTCACAATTCCTTCTTATCCTCATTAGTTGACTGCTAGGAATTGTATTGAGCCATCTGGGATGGTGGCAGCTACCTATGGGGATGTAGCCATTGGCATCCACTTCTTTAAAATAGGTTTTTGTAAAAAGTTTGTTAAAATCTTTAAAAATACAAAGGTCCAAAAAATTGATACCTTCCAAACTATTTGTGTGGGAAAAAGAAATGTTATATTTGTTGTTATTCATAGATGATAAAAATTGATCTAATGTATTCTGGGTACCCCTCCATATAATAAAAATGTCATCTATGTATCTCTTATAGGTGATGAGTTCCTTAGGTCTGTTTTTGAAAATTTGTTCACTCTCCCATTTCCGCATAAATATGTTTGCTATGGAGGGAGCATATTTTGCTCCCATGGCGACTCCTTTCTTTTGTCTATAGTATTCTTTCTCATGCCAAAAAAAATTGTTGCTCATTGCGAGGTCAAGACCTTGTAGTATAAATTCCTTTTGTTTCGTTTTTATTTCCGTCTGGTCCAGGGCCCATTTTGCTGCTTGTAATGCATGATCCTGCTTAATGTTTGTATAGAGGGAGTTAACATCTACTCCCACTAGAATGTCACTTTCCTCTATTTTAATATCTTTTATAATTTCCATAAGGTGTTTGCTATCTCGCAGGTAAGCCAATCCTTTCTGTGCTAGCGGCTGAAGAAAACAGTCCAGATATTCTCCTAGACGTGATAAAAGGGAATCCACCCCGCTCACAATGGGCCTGCCAGGTGGTTGTTCCTTGTTTTTGTGTATTTTGGGCAGCTGGTATATTACCGGTACTCTGGGTGCATCTGGTACCAGGTACCTACTTTCCTTCTTGTTAATAATATTTTCTTGGCGTGCCCATTTAATAAGTCTGGTAAGTTTAGCTTTGTATTTCTTAGTAGGGTTCCCTTTTAATTTTTCATATGTCTCAGGATCATTGACCAGTCGGTTTAATTCATTCAAGTAGTCATTTTTATTTAAGATTACAAGACCGCCTCCTTTGTCTGCGGCCCGTATTACTATATCTTTTCTTTTTTCCAATAATTTAAGACCTCTTTCTATGTCTTCTTTTTTCCTGGAATTTTTTATTTTCAGACTATCCAAATCATTTTCTACCATAGCTTTAAAAACATCTATAAATTGATTATTTAAAATTTTGGGGTTAAAAACAGATTTGTTTCTCAATTGGGTATAGGTGAACTCTCCTAAGGGTGCAGTGTTAGATGTATTCTTCCCCGCATAATATTTTTTGATATTTAATTTTCTCACAAATTTTTGGAGATCGATATAGGTATCGAATTTATTTAAATTTTTTTCTGGCGCATATTTCAATCCCAAACTTAAAACTTTGAGTTCATCCTCTGTGAAAGTGGCAGTGCTTAGATTAAAAATTCCTTCTGTTAATTTGTTCTTTTTCTTTTTCTGCCCTCCTCTACATCCTCTCTTTCTTCTTCTCTTTCCTCTCTCACATATTGTGTTTGTTCCATCTGGGGCCAGGGTCTCCAATCGTCTCTCCGGGCCAGGTGGTAGGGGTTCCCCCCTCCTCCTCTGTAGTTGGGTGCTCCCCTTCCTCTCCATGGGGGTCTGCCTGATCCCCTCCTTTGAAAATCCCCTCTGTAATTATTGTATCCATAGTTGCCTCTACCTCCTCTGAATCCTCCATTATTTTGTGGACGTCTTGCTCCACGTTGTCCACGTTGTCCTCTATAGTTATTATTATATCCTTGTTGCTGGGGATAATGTTGTTGAGGATATTGTTGTTGAGGATATTGTTGTTGAGGAGTTTCATTCCTTAATGGCATGAATCTGTTACTCGTAGGGACATTGTACATTGGGGTGTTTGGTTCCGATCTACCGTATGGAGTAAAGTTGGGATTCTCAAATCTTTCCTCTCCATATTCTTCGTTCTCATTGAGATTCACTCTGGGGGTCATGGCAAGGGGATATGGGAGACCTCTTTCTGGAGATGAGTCTCTAGAGGCTCCTTCTTGGGGAGGAGCTTCTTCTTGCCATTTGTAGATTTTATTAGATTTGTAATCATTTGAATCTCTTAAATATTTTTTCATTTTTTTCCTTTGTGTGTCCCTATCAACTTTTTCAACAAATTCTTGTAGGTTTTTAATGAATTTTTATTATCATCAATTAACTTAGTATTAAAAATTGAATAACTATTTAATGAGAACACAATAAAATATTTATATCTTTGATGTTTTTAACATTGTAAAACAGCAGGATAAACAATGGGTTAAATAAGCATTGTGTACAGGAAGTGATGCCCGGACGTAACAATCGCTCATGAATATTATAGATATATCAATTAAATAACAAAGGTTATAGATGAGTAATTCCACTATAACAATGCCATTGGATAAGATATATGGTTTATGATCGATTGCCAAAGTTTAAATAATTAGATTCCGGAAATTAGCATCGAGAGGCTACGATATAAAGAGCCTCCGCTAACAGGAAGTGATGTCTTTGAAGACGCTGTATTGACGGCGAAACGCGTTGACGCACTTCCGGTCGCGGACCAAAACAAACGTCACTTCCGGTCAGGAACTTCCTGTGTGTGGAACGCACGCCGAGAGCGGCGCCACACGAGTTCCTTGTATATGCCTGAGTTATATTCTTGCTTGTGAGTACCCATCTAAATTTTTTTTGGGAATAAAATTGCTCATACTTACTTCACCATGTATGGCCATTTTTTTGTTTAACGGTGGAAGCGGAAGCTGACCCAAAACAATTTCCAAGGCTACATAGGAGAAGTTCTGGTCCTGTAAAGATCCCGGGCAATGTGCAATAACTTTGAAGGTCTATGATTATCTGCAATCTGGTGAGTGGGGAACCTTGAGGGGCACCATATCACTCTGCAAGCACCTTAATTATTTGGCACCTTGGCACCTTAATTGGATCACTATAAGGACTTTTTCAAGCACTGAATATTTATTTGGACTATTTTCAATCACTTATTTATTGTGCACTATCATATTTAATTATATATTTATCTGTTACTGCTCAGATATTTATAAGCACTTAGCACTTTTTTTGTATATTTGATCATACTGATTATTGTATTTATATCACAACACTTAACACTTTGTTTTGAGCTAGCGCTGCATAATTTCGGTTTCATCACATAATATTTATTATTTAAAAAAAAAAAAAATACCAGACTTTACAATCACTTAGATTTTTTAGTCACTTATGTAAAGTGCATTTAAATGTTGTAGTCAATCAGACACCATCCTTTTCACAGGATGACAATTATGTTGAGCAGGCCAACAAGTGAAAATAAAGGAAAAAAAAACATGACAGCTGTCACATCTTTGTATTTAAAGGAATAAGGAATTTATACAGCTGCTCAATATTTAATAGATTTTTGGCATAGGTGTTTTTTTTTTTTTTTTTTTGTTATTACCTAATAAACATTAAAAAACAGAAGGTCTCAAAACAATAAACGGGGTACCAAAAATGGCCACCTCCATGGTCAACCGCCCACTCACCTATTAAATAAATGGTGGGGCTCTGTGGTCAATTAAACCACGCAAACTTTTGGCAAACAGGTAGAATCTGCCCAAACAGGACCATGATACTTAGCCTCTGGGGCTTGAAATGAACCAAAACAATAATGTACAAAATCAGATGCAAATATGAAAATTTCTTTAGCACAATTTCTTTTATTAAAGCATAAATAATTACACAAAAAACTTTTAAACAAAGACCTCCTTCCACCACCAATAAAAGACATTGTTGTCTTGGTATTAAACCATGCATCGAGACACCATCGATTCATGCATACTTCCAAAATATAGGAAATAGGACCCAATCGCCATTGGGAATAAACCAAGAGGCTGTATGAATAACCTCCCAACAAAAGAGTGTTCCATGAAAGGAAAACTCATGGCTGGGATGCACAAACACCAGTAGGTCTTAGGAATGCATATCAAACAGTGTATCAAACAAAGCATGGCAGACCACAGCCCTGCGAGATCCAAACATTTACAGTGCCTTGCGAAAGTATTCGGCCCCCTTGAACTTTGCGACCTTTTGCCACATTTCAGGCTTCAAACATAAAGATATAAAACTGTAATTTTTTGTAAAGAATCAACAACAAGTGGGACACAATCATGAAGTGGAACGAAATTTATTGGATATTTCAAACTTTTTTAACAAATAAAAAACTGAAAAATTGGGCGTGCAAAAGTATTCAGCTCCCTTAGGTTAATACTTTGTAATGCCACCTTTTGCTGCGATTACAGGTGTAAGTCGCTTGGGGTATGTCTCTATCAGTTTTGCACATCGAGAGACTGAAATTTTTGCCCATTCCTCCTTGCAAAACAGCTCGAGCTCAGTGAGATTGGATGGAGAGCGTTTGTGAACAGCAGTTTTCAGTTCTTTCCACAGATTATCGATTGGATTCAGGTCTGGACTTTGACTTGGCCATTCTAACACCTGGATATGTTTATTTGAGAACCATTCCATTGTAGATTTTGCTTTATGTTTTGGATCATTGTCTTGTTGGAAGACAAATCTCCATCCCAGTCTCAGGTCTTTTGCAGACTCCATCAGGTTTTCTTCCAGAATGGTCCTGTATTTGGCTCCATCCATCTTCCCATCAATTTTAACCATCTTCCCTGTCCCTGCTAAAGAAAAGCAGGACCAAACCATGATGCTGCCACCACCATGTTTGACAGTGGGGATGGTGTGTTCAGGGTGATGAGCTGTGTTGCTTTTACGCCAAACATAACGTTTTGCATTGTTGCCAAAATGTTTGATTTTAGTTTCATCTGACCAGAGCACCTTCTTCCACATGTTTGGTGTGTCTCCCAGGTGGCTTGTGGCAAACTTTAAATGACACTTTTTATGGATATCTTTAAGAAATGGCTTTCTTCTTGCCACTCTTCCATAAAGGCCAGATTTGTGCAGTATACGACTGATTGTTGTCCTATGGACAGAGTCTCCCACCTCAGCTGTAGATCTCTGCAGTTCATCCAGAGTGATCAAGGTCCTCTTGACTGCATCTCTGATCAGTCTTCTCCTTGTATGAGCTGAAAGTTTAGAGGGACGGACAGGTCTTCATAGATTTGCAGTGGTCTGATACTCCTTCCATTTCAATATTATCGCTTGCACAGTGCTCCTTGGGATATTTAAAGCTTGGGAAATCTTTTTGTATCCAAATCCGGCTTTAAACTTCTCCACAACAGTATCTCGGACCTGCCTGGTGTGTTCCTTGTTCTTCATGATGCTCTCTGCGATTTAAACGGACCTCTGAGACTATCACAGTGCAGGTGCATTTATACGGAGAGTTGATTACACACAGGTGGATTCTATTTATCTGTGGAGAAGGGTTTCCGCGCTGATGGAGGAGTTTAAATAAATGACTGCAGCCTACCTCAAAATATAGCAAGCTATATTTATCAAATGTGGGGGGATGGAGGTAAATGGCGCTGTCAGACGTATAAATTAGGGAATATAAATATAACAGTGGGTGCACTTGTGATGTGAAATAAATAAGGTAAAATGTGTCAGATATAAAAATCCACAAATTAAAGCGTGATCTGCAGTGAATCCTTATATATATAAAAATGTAAAGAGTCTAAAAATCACCGTGTGTAAATGGTGGGAAATGAAAACAAATATGTGTAAAATTATTCAGATATGAGTGACACAAAAATAAATAAATTCTGTGTGTAGCAATAAAGAGTAAAAATCTGATCCACTTAAAAACCACGATAATAGAATAAATACATAAGGTGATATAATATTGCATAAATTAAATAGCATAAATAGATAACTGTTAGACAGTTAAAGTGCTCTTATTCAAGTGCATCAATAAACTAGTGATCCAAAAACTATATAGCAATGTATAAATTAGGTAAACAAAAAATGTGAGAAATTAAAATCATAAACAGTGTCCCAGCAGATTGCATAAAATGTCCATAAAGGTAACTGGTGCCACAAGTATACAATCAGATGTAGATAAGTCCCAAAATATAGAGGGAGAAGAGATTATCAGGAGAAAGTGGATTCCAGAGGTTCCAAAATGACGTCATCAGCTGCTCCTGATGACGTCATTGATGACGAAACGCGTAGAGCGTGGTCACGTCAGTTCCGCTTCCTGTTGACTGAGACGCACATCCGGCCGGTGGAACGCACCGCGTCCCGGAACAACCGCTACACGAGGGTGTTGCGGTCCCTAGGACATACATGCACTTTTTCTCTTATGCTGAATGTGAGTATTGTAAATTATGATTTAATAAAGCACTTTTATATTACAATACTTCACTATTGGAGCCTTTTTTTCCTTCCTTTCATCCGGATATCTCCCACATATATCGGAGTGCTTATGAGGAGTTATTACCTACTAATTCCCCTGGAGAAGAGTACCCTATAAGAGGTCTGGATTAAGTGGATAATTAACCAGCCTTCGGAGGGACCCCTGAGAGTCACCCCAAACGCTGTTTACCCCTGTAGGGGTACCACTATCTGGTGAGTGCGGGATCAATAGGAGGGGAGCACTTATTTCCTTATTGAGCACCGCCACCATTTTGGAACCTCTGGAATCCACTTTCTCCTGATAATCTCTTCTCCCTCTATATTTTGGGACTTATCTACATCTGATTGTATATTTGTGGCACCAGTTACCTTTATGGACATTTTATGCAATCTGCTGGGACACTGTTTATGATTTTAATTTCTCACATTTTTTGTTTACCTAATTTATACATTGCTATATAGTTTTTGGATCACTAGTTTATTGATGCACTTGAATAAGAGCACTTTAACTGTCTAACAGTTATCTATTTATGCTATTTAATTTATGCAATATTATATCACCTTATGTATTTATTCTATTATCGTGGTTTTTAAGTGGATCAGATTTTTACTCTTTATTGCTACACACAGAATTTATTTATTTTTGTGTCACTCATATCTGAATAATTTTACACATATTTGTTTTCATTTCCCACCATTTACACACGGTGATTTTTAGACTCTTTACATTTTTATATATATAAGGATTCACTGCAGATCACGCTTTAATTTGTGGATTTTTATATCTGACACATTTTACCTTATTTATTTCACATCACAAGTGCACCCACTGTTATATTTGGATTCTATTTATCATCATTAGTAATTTAGGTCAACATTGGATCATTCAGAGATCCTCACTGAACTTCTGGAGAGAGTTTGCTGCACTGAAAGTAAAGGAGCTGAATAATTTTGCACGCCCAATTTTTCAGTTTTTTATTTGTTAACAAAGTTTGAAATATCCAATAAATTTTGTTCCACTTCATGATTGTGTCCCACTTGTTGTTGATTATTCACAAAAAATTACAGTTTTATATCTTTATGTTTGAAGCCTGAAATGTGGCAAAAGGTTGCAAAGTTCAAGGGGGCCGAATACTTTCGCAAGGCACTGTAACATTTATGTATCAGCAAATTTCAATGAACATATGCCAGCAAGCATATAGAGCGGTAAGCAAGCAATGGAGCTGCAAATGGTGTAGCGGAAGGCAGGCGGTAGCAAGATAACAAGCACAATTCCACAGAGGGAAAGCAGCTAGTCTGCAAGGCTCAATGATAACATGCCAGTGGAACACTTGTGAGTCTCCATAAAGTTTGTTATTCAGCCAACCAAAAACCTAATGCGGTAAAACATGGGAGCAATAGTGGATATAGGCTCCAAATAAAGATACAGTTAATGTAGGTACTTTTATTTCACAACAAGTCTTACCAACTTACATCTAAACAGCACAACACAGTGTGGAGCAGAATATGCAGAGAGAGAAGCAGTCAGCAAAGCAATGTAGCAAGTACAGTGTGAAACATGCTCCACAGTCTCTCTCTCTCTCTCTCACAGTCAATCTCTCCACCTTCAACCTTAGCCAGGCAATAGAAAAGAAACAGCGTGGGGTCCTCCCCATGTGAATGAGTATGGGGTCATTCACCAAAAAAAAGTGTCAAAAAAGTAAATAAAAATACACAGTTTTTTAATTTCTATTTTATAAAAAAAGAATAATTATTAAAAAAAAAACAAAAATAATGTCGCCTAAACATGCACCGTATAGGAGATATTTACTGACCTAGCAGCCAGTTACATCACTGGCACATGCGCTCTGAAGGAACGGCTGCCCGTGCCTTTTCTTCAGAGTAGTGTGTCGTGACTGGTGGCTCCCGCGCACATGCGTCACAGTCACAAAACTGGAGCCACAAACCTGGAAGGAAGACCGGGAATTGATGACATTGCATCGCTGGAATGCTTCGTTTTCAGGTAAATTTAACATAACATAATATGCGATGCATACTTGCACATTATGCCTTTGCTTTGCAGGTAAGAAAAAAAAAAAGTGCAGTGGTTTACAACCGCTTTAAAAGGGACACAGGATGAAGTAATTAAGGACATTGGGTTAGTCTACTGCCTTCAGGAGATTGGACGACAAACAAAATTATAAGGACTAGTATTATTTTCCCACTCCCATCAAGCCTTAGTTTTTTGCTAGCATCCTAGGGGATGTCTTGTCTAATCTGAGAGAAGCAAACACTTTTTCTTTACTGTTATCAAGATTTTGGGCTAATCTTTGGCATCGCCATGGTGGCTGTACCTAGCTGGGAGAGACAAAGCAAGGAGAGCCTGTATTGTATCCTTGAGCATTGGGCTCTGCTGAAGGTGCTCGTATAGACAAATGTACTTGACATGTGAGTCAGACACAGAATGTTTACAAGTTTAGGGATGTTCTGCACCCACTGGTGAAAACCTATCCCCAAAGACCCTCTACAGCAGACATGTCCAACCTGCGGCCCGCAGGCCGCAAGTGGCCTGGAACCGCAGGCAATGTGGCCCACTGCCCCCTGACAAATTTATTTATTTTTTGCTGGAAGGAAGGAATTTGAGTCGGGGGCACAGCCATGGCAGCTTCCAACTAACTGTAGGCAGAGGCTGCTTCAGAGGGGGGACGAGCGCCGCCGGAATACAAACAGAGCGGGGATCTCCTGCTTACCCGGCAGCTGCTATCATATGAAGCACTGCCTCCTTTACCGGCTCCTATGATAGACAACACATTGGCGACATCTAGACATCTATCATAGGAGCCGGTCCAGGAGGCAGGACTTCGCATGACAACGGTCGCTCTGTAATCCAGCGGCTCTCCTCTCTCTTCATTGCAGGCTGCATTGGTTGGGCGTGAACTGGTGAGGCTTCATTGGATGGGCATGCACTGGTGAGGCTGCATTGGATGGGCACTGATCAGGCTGCATTGGATGGGCATGCACTGGGGAGTCTGCATTGGATGGGCACTGATCAGGCTGCATTGGATTGGCACGCACTGGTGAAGCTACATTGGATGGACACAGTTTAGGCTGCATTGGATGGGCACACACTAGGCTGCAAGTGCCATGCAATCTTCTGGCTGCCGTGGGAGACTTAGGATTTCTGCAGTCAGTGACAGAGCCACTGCCTCCTGTATAGTTCCAGCTCTGTCACAGGCGGAGTGATATAAAATGCACTCTGTGACAGGAGCCATACAGGAAGCAGCGGCTCTGCTCTCTACTGCAGTCGCTGCTTCTTCCAGCAGTACCCAACGTCATGACCAGTAGTACCCGCATGACCAGCATTACCCGCCAGCAGTACCCACCAGCAGTAACCGCACCAGCACTACCCACCAGCAGTCTGCAAAATAGGTAGAAAAGGTATGTGCATTAGCGTGTGAAATTTGTTGCAATATGTTTTTTAATAACTACTTGTGTTTTGTCATACTATGTCATGTCCTCATTCATACATGTATGAATAAGGACATGACATTTTCTGGCTGCCTAAGTCAAACGTGCTAGGGATGCAACTAGCCCCAGCACATAACTGTAAATATCCCAGTATGTGCAGTGTTTCTGACTCCTACCACCATGACCACTTCAAATCAAGAAAGTCAAAATCAAAAAAGTGGTCATAGAGTGTCCCTTTAATATCTCTCAGAAGAATTAAACCTCTGTATACTGATTCCATTTAATTTGATCATCCTCTAGTTGTGTCAAATAATTGCAAGGGGGGGGGGGGGGGCTGCAGCGTGGGAAGGTCACAGGGGCGTTTTATTACTTATATACCTTAACTATAGTATATATTTTATCTGCAGCCCAAGAAAATTTCTCTACACTCAATGTGGCCCATGGAAGTGAAAAAGGTTGGACATCCATGCTCTAGTCTAGAGGGTATGCCTGCTGGTGGGGCGATGACTGTCTGGAAAGGGATTTGTCTCCTGCACCCTGCCTAGTACTTTCTATTCTGCACTGCCTATGACTTTGCCCTTCTTTTATGTTCCGTTCTTTCAGCAGGGGTAAGGTCTGGGTCGGCAAACGACCAGAGTTTGCGGGGAACCCATTCTCTTCATATGATCCATACCTTATTGCTTCGCTACAGAACTGAGACATAAAGGGAATGGAAAGGGTAATACTAGACTGTCCTTACAGTTTTGTTTGCCTGTGTCCATTTACCTGAAAGAAGAAACATAACCGACCAAAAGGATTTTTGGGAAATCTCCTTTTCTTTCTGGCTTTTAGTCCCGGTTCACACTTCTGCGTGTGCCGGGTTCGCATGTCATGTCGGAGCGCACTGCTCCGACATGACATGCGATCAGCTGTGCGGTGCGAGTTTAGCCATACAGTTTGTATGGCTAAATTCGCACCGCACCCGCAGCAAAGACGCACAGGAGGCATTTTTGCTGCCGCATCAGGATCGGATCGCACAGCGGTTCACACTTGTGCGATCCGATCCTGTGCGAACTGCACGATCGCACTGCGATATGCGATCAAACTGGGGGTGTCGTTAAGATTACATTGACACCCCCAGCGGATCGCATATGGCAGTGTGAACTGCCGGGGGTGCGTGTGCGATGCGGGAACAGGCTGCGAATTCGCAGCCTTCCCGCATCGCAATAGTGTGAACCCAGCCTTACACACAAGTGCTTATATTTGGCCAAAAGATTTATTGTTAAAAGTGCTTGAAGGCAGAAGCAGGGGATTAGGAGGACTGGTATGATCTTGGTACTGTCTAAAATGATGTTGTCTTTTTTTCTCTCATTTTGAATGTATCATAGTTCTCAATGGATAGCTGTAGTTTTGTACATCTCTTCTTCCTTTACGTATGATGGTCTGGACTAAAACATGTCTTTTTTTGTAATAAAAAAAAAAAAAAAAAAATATATATATATATATATATATATATATATATATATATATATATATATATATATATATATTTAATACACACACTGCCTAATAACATATAATATTCATTTTTTGGAGCCAGCAGGTAGAAATTTAGAAATTCAGGCACCTCTTCACAAAGCAATTCCTACCTATCTATCCCTCCTCCCTCCATTGTTTACAAAGTTAGTGGGTCAAGATTACATTAACAAACAGAACTCGCATTATTACATCACAGTGACTTGTTACTTATTAGAGGGCTCAGTCCCAGGTTACTGCCTTGCAACTGCCTTTGTAAACATACATACTTTTCTGCAGAAAGGCAATTCCTGTAAAATCTAATCGTGATCTCATAAATTTTTCTGTAGAAATTTGATACTTTGATTTGATGGAGAGTCCCAGTTTTCAGACAGCACATGCATGAAAAGGACAAATTTCTTTCTATGGTGATTTCCTTTCATCAGACATCACATGAGCTAGGTAGAGCAATTTGTTTCTTTATTGATTACCTATTTTCTGGCAGGAAATGCACCAAGTGGACCCAAGAAATTTCTATTAAAGATAGTAGCAATCCCCTTTAAATCTCCATATGCCAAGTTAAAAGAGAAGTATGGCCAAAGCCTTTTTGGCTATACTTCTCCTGTTGGTCACAGGAGGGCACTTACTTGTCCACTCCTGTGACTCAGAATTAGCCAACAGAGGGCTAAAGTCCACTGTCAGCTGACGTTGCAAAGCCGCTCCAGGCTCTGGAAGGATCCTGACCATATTGTCGGGACCCACCCAGATGTCTGATTGGCAGCTGGCGCAACCTCTTGGAACACGACTGAGAGTAAAAGTCAGCGACTTCTGTCCCCCTCCCCGGCCCAGAGCATGAGAGGAGCAGAGCAGAGAGCAGTGTCCAGTTTCCACTCTCTGCCCAGCATTGACTGAGAACTTAGCGATCAGAAGTCATGTGATTGCTCTGTTCTCAGTCTTAGATAGAGCTGGCAAGGGACAGCTGCAGCATCAGACTGATGCTTAAGCATGAAAGTGAGTATAAAGGTTTATTTTTTAACAACCTAAAACTTCTCCTTTAACCCCTTGAATCTGTGGAGATTCCCTGTCTGCTGACAGTGCATGTACTGAATAGATTTATTGGCTTCTACGGTGGCATCCTGTCTGCAGGCAGTGCATGTTCCAAAGAGGGAACCCATTAACTTAAAAAATTGAGATTTCCTGTCAGCAGATGAAACATACTAATGCCTGGTGTCAGTTGACATCACAGACCTATAAATACCAACATTTAAAATACCAATACATAACCATTACACACATTATCTATTTTTGTTTGGTTGCGCTGATTGTTCATTTGTTTTACATGACATCAGAGACCTGTTCCAGATTCTGGAGAGATTCCAACAATAACGTTGGGATCCACTCAGATGCAATAGAGACCCGAGACAGCCTCTTCCTCCCCCTCTCCTGCTCGGTGCTTCATTAGGTGCTGCATGGGCAAAGCAGAGAGCCAGTGACTGACGGTCACCGCTCTCTGCTCAGTGAAGCCTGAGAACTGAGCGATCGGTGGTCATGTGGTTGCTCAGTTCTCGGAGTTAGTGCTGGCGACAGGAAGCTTGCAGCATCAGATCAATTCTGTAGCAAATAGGTAAGTATGTGTTTATTTTTATTTTTTTGGATATCCTGCACTTCCCCTTTTAATTGTACTTTAAAAATATGTACTAAAAAAAAAATCATTTGGATTTTCCATCTCAACATTTTGTCACTAAAAGAAAATAAAGAACAGGAAAATATTGAACTGAATGCAATTCAGTGCATTGAGTACACTAAATTTAGCAAAGGCAAAGCTACCCTTTATTCATGTTTCATTAGGTTGACTGATAACTAGAACATAGCAGGGGTTTGTGTTATGTGAGTGAAGGCAGATTTGTTAACAGTTTCTTGCTTGCCTATTCATCTTTATCCTCTTACCTTAGTAGAAACTGAATATTGCATTTCACAGCACATAAAACTCCCCCTGGAATTTGTGCATTTCACGCAAGATCAGGTTATTCCCAGAGGAATGAGCAAAGGGATGTAAATCAGTAAGGATTTCTAAAAATACACCTGGATCTGCAGTTATACTGTACCTAGGAAAAAAATATTTTTGCTGTTCCTTGCAGCAAGCTAAAAATGACAGGTAAAAAGAAAGCAAGCTATAACCCATAAGCAAGGCTGCTGTTAGAAATCATGGGGCCTCGTACAGCCTTTCTGATGCCCCCCCCAATGCTGCTTACACCCCACCTACCCTCTGCGGTGCAGCGGAATGGTTGCACTGACGTTATCCACCTACGCCATGAAAATTAAAAAAAAGTCCCTACCGTTCTTCCACATTCTAGGCCCTCTGTTAAACTGATGGGGCTGAGGAAATAAAAGTTAAGCCCTGGTAAGCGAGTAGGAGTGGGGGTGTGGTCTAGTAAAATCCAGGTATTCAATTAGGCAGAAATTAACAATAAAGCTGCCCTGGGCCCCCCGTTTAGCTGATGAGGCCTGGGCCCAGTAAAAGAGGACTGGTTGTACTGCCTTATCAACAGCCCTACTCACAAGACACTATGTAGCTATACCATGATGTGATAGTCTTGATTAAAATGTTTTCATTAATCTTGGGTGATACGATCAAGTCAAGATTAGATCTTAGGTGTGAACTATTTGCAATTTTTTCGGTTAATTAGCTACTGTAAAACATTAAAACCTGCTCTACATTCATATTGCAAGTGTAATTGCACAGGGACTTAAAGTAGTTGTAAACCTTTACACATACCCAGTGAAGTGACAAGCCTCAGGTGATACACAGAGATTACAGTCAGGTCCATAAATATTGGGACATCGACACAATTCTAATCTTTTTGGCTCTATACACCACCACAATAGCTTAGAAATTAAACAAACAAGATGTGCTTTAACTGTAGACTTTCAGATTTAATTTGAGAGTATTTTCATCTAAATCAGGTGAACAGTTTAGGAATTACAACAGTTTGTATATGTGCCTCCCACTTTTTAAGGGACCAAAAGTAATGGGACAGATTAACAATCATAAATCAAACTTTCACTTTTTAATACTTGGTTGCAAATCCTTTGCAGTCAATTACAGCCTGAAGTCTGGAACGCATAGACATCACCAGACGCTGGGTTTCATCCCTGGTGATGCTCTGCCAGGCCCCTACTGCAACTGTCTTCAGTTCCTGCTTATTCTTGGGGTATTTTCCCTTCAGTTTTGTCTTCAGCAAGTGAAATGCATGCTCAATCGGATTCAGGTCAGGTAATTGACTTGGCCATTGCATAACATTCCACTTCTTTCCCTTAAAAAACTCTTTGGTTGCTTTCTCAGTATGCTTTGGGTCATTGTCCATCTGCACTCTGAATCGCCATATATAATGAGTTTTGAAGCACTTGGCTGAATATGAGCAGATAATATTGCCCAAAACACTTCAGAATTCATCCTGCTGCTTTTGTCAGCAGTCACATCATCAATAAATACAAGAGAATCAGTTTCATTGGCAGGCATACATGCCCACGCCATGACACTACCACAGTGGCGTAGCGTGGGGGGTGCAGGGGGGGCCGGCCGCACCGGGCGCAACATCTGGGGGGGCGCCTCCACAGTGTCACTCTGTCTGTCTGACTCTGACATACACAGTTCACACACTGTCTGCGGCTGCCTCCATCTTTAGGCTGGGAAAAGTCCAGCGCGGCCGCCCTATGGCTGAAAATGGCGGGTCGGGCGGGGCTGGACTGTGCCTCACCTGTCCATTGGTGTAGGGTGGGGTGGCGTTGCAAGCCAAGCCTCGCCTATGCAGTCTCACGCTGGTCATTCTGCATTGAAAGGGGGCACGCTGGTCATTCTGCATTGAAAGGGGGCACGCTGGTCTCTCTGCATGGAAAGGGGGCACGCTGGTCATTCTGCATGGAAAGGGGGCACGCTGGTCATTCTGCATGGAAAGGGGGCACGCTGGTCATTCTGCATGGAAAGGGGGCACGCTGGTCACTCTGCATGGAAAGGGGGCACGCTGGTAACTCTGCATGGAAAGGGGGCACGCTGGTCACTCTGCATGGAAAGGGGGCACGCTGGTCACTCTGCATGGAAAGGGGGCACGCTGGTCACTCTGCATGGAAAGGGGGCACGCTGGTCACTCTGCATTGAAAGGGGGCACGCTGGTCACTCTGCATTGAAAGGGGGCACACTATACCTTGATTACTGAAGGCCCCTTTCACACTTTTGTGACCTCAAAGTCGGGTTAGGGGGCGCAAATTACTTGCCTTGTCCCGGGTGCTGACAACCCATGCTACGCCACTGCACTACCACCACCATGCTTCACTGATGGGGTGGTATGCTTTGGATCATGAGCAGTTACTTTCCTTCTCCATACTCTTCTCTTCCCATCACTCTGGTACAAGTTGATCTTGGTCTCATCTTTTTTAGATGTTGTTTGACAAACTCTAATCTGGCTTTCCTGTTTTTGAGGCTCCACAATGGTTTACATCTTGTGGTGAACCCTCTGTATTCACTCTGGTGAAGTTTTCTCTTGATTGTTTACTTTGACACACATACACCTACCTCCTGGAGAGTGTTCTTGATCTGGCCAACTGTTGTGAAGGGTGTTTTCTTCACCAGAGAAACAATTTTTCAGTCATCCACCACAGTTGTTTTCCGTGGTCTTCTGGGTCTTTTGGTGTTGTTGAGCTCACTGGTGCGTTCTTTCTTTTTAATGATGTTCCAAACAGTTGATTTGGCCACACCTAATGTTTTTGCTATCTCTCTGATGGGTTTGTTTTTCAGCCTAATGATGGCTTGCTTCACGGATAGTGACAGCTCTTTGGATCTCATATTGAGAGTTGACAGCAACAGATTCAAAATGCAAATAGCACACTTGAAATTAACTCTGGACCTTTTATCTGCTCCTTGTAAATGGGATAATGAGGGAATAACACACACCTGGCTATGGAACAACTGAGCAGCCAATTGTTCCATTACTTTTGGTTCCTTAAAAAGTGGGAGGCACATATACAAACTGTAGTAATTCCTACACCCTTCACCTGATTTGGATGTAAATACCCTCAAATTAAAGCTGAAAGTCTGCAGTTAAAGCACATCTTGTTTGTTTCATTTAAAATCCATTGTGGTGGTGTATAGAGCCAAAAAGATTAGAATTGTGTCCCAATATTTATGGACCTGACTGTAAACAAAGCCTCCTACATAAGTTGTACCTGTTTAACTGCAGCAATTTTACCTGTACAGCCTTCTAAAATACACAGAATTTCCTCAGCTCCAGCAAGCAGGGGGTGAGGATCTGATGTCACACACTGCACAACATAAAGCACAGAGCTCAATGTAACCTGATATGTTACTGACTATGCACAGCGGATGCTGTCATTCATGTGGGAAAGGGGGTGCCACCCAGGATTCTGTGGTGTTGAGTTAGACTGTCAGAAGTGAGTCATACAGATAACAGACAGTGGAGAGATCAGAGAGGAACCACACTCAGTGCTTTGGATTGAGGATAGTACACACTCTAAAGGGATATGCTTTGTTAATTTTTCATTGCAGAGGTTTACAGCAACTTTAACCACTTAAGAACCAAGCCAATTTCTGACACATGTTGTTTAGAAAGTAAAATCAGTATGTTTACCTAGAAAATGACTTAGAACCCCCCCAAATATCATATATTTTTTAACAAAGACTCTGGATAATAAAATGGCAGTCATTGCAATATTTTTTGTCACGCTGTATTTGAGCAGCACAAAAATCTGAAACTTACACAGGGCATCTAATCTTCCTCTAACAGATGAGCAGAAAGGATTTTATAGGAAGTTTCATATAAATGGTACCCAGGGCTGGCATTTTATTCAACCTGATGCTTAGCATTGGCTCACTCAAACTTTTTTTTCTTTAATTTGCCCTTCCATAATTTTTATATTCTATTAAATGTAAAGATTTGAAGATTATCCACTAGCAGGAGCTCTCAGTACTTTAGTGCAATTACTCTGTCACAAATGTAGAGCTAAAATAACACATAGGGAGTGCATTGTTTTCTGTTTAATCTTTTTTTATTGTTGTGGAACTGATCACAGAGAATACTCCAATACAAAAAGAAACATAGAGTATATAAACAGATTAGGATCTCCAAAAGTTGACAGTTCAGAGCCAAAATAGGTAGACAACATATACAGTATGGTAAAGAAGAAGGCGCAAGGCCTTCAAAACATACTAAAATAAATGGTAGTATAACCAACATTAAGTGTCGGTTCACACTATAGCGATGTGAGACATCGTATGTGATTTGCACCGCACTGCTCTGCAAATCACATGCAAAGTCTGTGTGATGCGAATTCAGCCATACAGATTGTATATACATTTTCTTTGGTCCGCACCAGAATCGAATCGCATGGGTCTTCACACGTATGTGCTTCGATTCCTCTCCGAATTGACCGTTCGCACTGCGATATGTGAAGTAATCTAGGGGTGTCATTAACTTTGTATTGACACTCTCAGCAGTTCGCATATGTCAGTGTGAACTGCCTGCGAGTCGGGTGTGATGCGGGAACCCACAATAGATTTGCAGGGTTCCCGCATCACAGCAATGTTACCCGGCACTAAAGCAAGTGCAAAATATCCAACCATGATGGACATGTATACAGAAAAACAAATCTCATAGAATCACATTCCAGTGGTTTAGAGTAAAGAGTAGTAAGGGAAAGTAGAAAAGAAGGAGAGGAAAAAGAGAAGGTAGAAAGGGAAAAAAAGGGAGGTCGACTGCTCCAAGTGGGCCCAGGACTCAAACCATAAGGATCCTGGGAGAGGAGGAGGAGGAGAAGAGGAAAGAAGAAGAGGAGAGGAGGAGAGGAGGGTTCCAGGAGGGACTCATCAAAACCGGGTGGGAGAAATGAGCCACCCAAGGGTACCAGATTTTAAGATTTTAGAATTATACCCTGAATAGTTGGCTTCAATTTATCTGTGTATCATAGCCCTGTGTTTGGTTTCAAGGGTACAAAGTGTGGGGGACTTCCAAGTGCATGCTATGGTTTTTTTTTGGCTACTGTCAAAATAAGACCTAACTGGGCTGTGGTACAGTCCAGGGTATTATAGTTCAGAAAAGCGAGGAATGGATCGGGATCCACCGTGGTGCTGAGCAGGGTTGGAGCCATTCGCAAAATCTAAGTCTAGAATTGCTGCACAATAGGACAAATCCACGGTCCACCAGATATGCACGTGCATGCCCTCTTGACCACAAGCACAGAAACACACAGAGGGAACCCCAGGTAAAAACTAGAGATCATTACCAGGACTAAATACCATTGCGAGTGCATTGTTTTCAAGTATACCAGCTCCTTGCATTTTGAGCAAGGACAGTAAAGCACAACTATTGTATAGGACTGCGAAGCAGAAAGTACAGCCTCCAAATATAGTAAGAAAATTTTGTTGCCCTCATAAATATATGCAAATTACACATACAAATAAGGTTTTTAAAACATTAACACATAAATTTGATTATGTTATTTTATATAGTGGTGTCAGTTTAGGTAGAACTTTACTTATTTATTTTACAGTATATTCACATCAGTCATTGCCCCCAAGGGCCTTACAATGTAAGGTTCTGTACTAACACTCATACATATGTACATCAAACACATTTGTTTATTTAAAAAACGTTCAAAATTATTATTTATTAGCTTTAATACATACTTATAATAGGTTTATACTGTATGTAGTGAACAATGCAGGCGCAGCTCACCAGCTGTCTCTTATAGACAAATGCTTATGCAAGTTTTTTTTTCCTATGTGTCTATGTGTGTGATACGGATACAATGTAGCCATAACACACTCCTGTTTCTACATTCATCCATTGCAACAATGTTTTTGTCATTGTTTTGGAATGCATTTGCTATCTGGTTATACAAATCATTAACATGTAAAGAAAGGTCAATCACTCATAGTCCTGGCTATGTGAATGTGATCCTTGGGAGTAGCTTGATGATCCAAAGCCAAGTACTACTTTTAGTATGGTGTGATATTCATTCATTATTTTTAGTCTTCAAGTTTAGTTTAGTATCAGTCACAATGATACATTTGGGAATATTTTTGCACTATAATAAACAAATTAGTCTCAGCTAGAGATTGAAAAGGCAAGGTAATACAATGTTGTAGAGTATTTACTAATTTACTTTTTTACTTTTACACTAATAATTAGTTAGTAAAAGGACTAATGTGGTAAATTCCCATGGATTAACTTTAATAGCTTTGCAAAGAAGTGCATTTGAGTTTAGTGTATTCTGTTCAGCACAAAAATATGTTAACATGGTTCTAAAGGCTAGACATGTTTTATCTTAATGTATTCCCTTCATTAAAATAACAAATGTCCCAGTATTTGAATCACCCCCTCACCCCCCTGTATACTCACCTATCTTGAGTTCTATCTCAATCCAGCGCTGTACCCATCTGCAGTGGCTCTCTCCCCTCTCTGCTGTCACAGGACACAGAAGTAGCAGCAGGAGCCATTGGCTCTTACAGCTGTCAATCAAATCCTGTGAGCATAGAGCAGGGAGCAGGGCTTAGATGCACTGCATGAGTCAATAGACAAACATAGCCTGGCTCAGGTTTGAGCATGCTGGTGTACCCCCATAGTAAGTAACTAAGAAGAGTAGAAGCCAAGAGCACCCGAGAGACCCCAGAAGAGAAGGTTTGGGCCATGCTGTGCAATACCATGTTTGTTAGGCTGGCCATACACTATACAATTTTCTTGTTCAACTTTCCTTTAGATTTACCAAAACCATGTAATATAGGGTCAAACCTAAACACTTTCAATTTGTATGCAGTCAGGCAGGCCCTTGCACTACATAGTTTAAGGTAAATCTAAAGGAAATGGAATAAGAAAATTGTATAGTGTATGGCCAGCCTTAGTTTAGAAAAAAAATGAGCCTTTACAATCACTTTAGGTATACTAACTTGCCTTCTTAAGGACCATTGTGTAATTTGCCAATTAATTGGCCTACTTTGTATTCATCAATGTCTCACTAAGGGATCAATTCAATAATGGTTATCGCATGTGATATTTGTGTATTTTTGGAAATATCGCATTTGATAATAAAAGAGTAATAAAGAGTAATAAAATAGTAAATATCTCAAAGTAAAATATCAAATTTTCAGTAAATATAAGAGAAGTCAATTCACAAAAACACATTTGTTTATTTTTCTCATGGTATAAGTTAATGGTGGTCAACTTGAAAATTATAGAGGACCACAACTGCAACCCTTGACACTTCTAGATACAATAGTAGCATATTTGTGTGCATTGAAGGACATCAAACCAGATTTGCAGATTCAAAATTAATAGAGTATAGAATAAGAGTATAATGCAAATCAGCATCCAAGAATTTTGGTCCAGTATACCGTAATGTACAATGTTTTACAATAACTCCAGCATTTGGATTTAATGGCATTATTAATAACCCTCAGCATTGGTGTTAGTAAGTGCAATAATAACCCCTAACATTGGTGTCAGTGGATGTGATTTTAAACCCCAGCATTGGTGTCAGTGGATGCAATAATAACCCCTATCACTGGTGTCAGTGAGTGCATTAATAATCCCCAGCATTGGTGTCAGTGGATGCAATAATAACCCCCTATCACTGGTGTCAGTGAGTGCATTAATAATCCCCAGCATTGGTGTCAGTAGATGTAATAATAACCCCCAATATTGGTGTCAGTGAGTGCAATAATAACCCTCAACATCAGTGTCAGTGCATGCAATAATAACCCGCAACATTGGTGTTAATGGATGCAATAATAAATCCCAGCATTGGTGCCCGTGGATACAATAATACCCTCCCCATTAATGGTATCCCTGAGTGGATTAATATTTGCCAGAATTGGTGTCAGTGGATGTAATAACTTATGGACATAACGTATTATAATCAATTTAGATAAACTATTTTCATAATTGATTAGTTGGTCAGCCAATTAGTTGTCCTGGATACCGAATGCATTATTTGTTTACATATCAGCAAATACAGTGCAACACACATACAGCTCAGTACAACATCCATACATGTCAGAAGACACAGTGCAGCACACATACAGCTCAGTACACTGTCCATACATGTCAGAAGACACAGTGCAGCACACATACAGCTCAGTACACTGTCCATACATGTCAGAAGACACAGTGCAGCACACATACAGCTCAGTACACCATCCATAGATGTCAGAAGACACAGTGCAGCACACATACAGCTCAGTACACCATCCATAGATGTCAGAAGACACAGTGCAGCACACATACAGCTCAGTACACTGTCCATACATGTCAGAAGACACAGTGCAGCACACATACAGCTCAGTACACCATCCATAGATGTCAGAAGACACAGTGCAGCACACATACAGCTCAGTACACCATCCATAGATGTCAGAAGACACAGTGCAGCACACATACAGCTCAGTACACTGTCCATACATGTCAGAAGACACAGTGCAGCACACATACAGCTCAGTACACCATCCATAGATGTCAGAAGACACAGTGCAGCACACATACAGCTGAGTACACTGTCCATACATGTCAGAAGACACAGTGCAGCACACATACAGCTCAGTACACCATCCATAGATGTCAGAAGACACAGTGCAGCACACATACAGCTCAGTACACCATCCATAGATGTCAGAAGACACAGTGCAGCACACATACAGCTCAGTACACTGTCCATACATGTCAGAAGACACAGTGCAGCACACATACAGATCAGTACACTGTCCATACATGTCAGAAGACACAGTGCAGCACACATACAGCTCAGTACACTGTCCATACATGTCAGAAGACACAGTGCAGCACACATACAGCTCAGTACACCGTCCATACATGTCAGAAGACACAGTGCAGCACACATACAGCTCAGTACACTGTCCATACATGTCAGAAGACACAGTGCAGCACACATACAGCTCAGTACACAGTCCATACATGTCAGAAGACACAGTGCAGCACACATACAGCTCAGTACAACATCCATACATGTCAGAAGACACAGTGCAGCACACATACAGCTCAGTACACTGTCCATAGATGTCAGAAGACACAGTGCAGCACACATACAGCTCAGTACACTGTCCATACATGTCAGAAGACACAGTGCAGCACACATACAGCTCAGTACACCATCCATAGATGTCAGAAGACACAGTGCAGCACACATACAGCTCAGTACACCATCCATAGATGTCAGAAGACACAGTGCAGCACACATACAGCTCAGTACACTGTCCATACATGTCAGAAGACACAGTGCAGCACACATACAGCTCAGTACACCGTCCATACATGTCAGAAGACACAGTGCAGCACACATACAGCTCAGTACACCGTCCATACATGTCAGAAGACACAGTTTAGCACACATACAGCTCAGTACACCGTCCATACATGTCAGAAGACACAGTGCAGCACACATACAGCTCAGTACACCGTCCATACATGTCAGTATACACAGCGCAGCACACTGACAGCTCAGTACACCCTCCATACATGTCAGTATACACAGTGCAGCACACATACAGCTCAGTACACCTTCCATACATGTCAGAAGACGCAGTGCAGCACACATACAGCTATTAAAATGAAAAAATCCACCGTTTACAATCATCTTAAAGTGCTTGTAAAGGCAGAAGGTTTTTTTTTTTTTTTTATCCTAATGCATTCTATGCATTACGATAAAAAACCTTCTGTGTGTAGCAGCCACCCTAATAATTACTTGAGCCCCATATCAATCCAGAGATGTTGCACAGGAGCCACAAAGTCCAGTCAAAGTCAGTAAGGCAATGAGGAGAGATAGGGGGAAGGGCCAAGCAACAGCTCAGTGTCTGAATGGACACGCAGAGCAGCGGCTTGGCTCAAGTGCCCCCATAGCAAACTGCTTGCAGTGGGGACACTTAGGCTCCATGTACACGGGACGCTGGAAATGGCCGTTTAGGAGCAGTTGGGCGTTTTTTTCAGAAGCCCCTGAACCCATCTACATTTTATCTTATCTGTCCATGTACACCAGGTCGTTTACAGTCATTTGCAGGCAGTTGCGTTCAGGGACTGTTTTTAGAACGCAATTATTTGCGTTAGAACGTGTGTTTCCCGGCGTTTCAAACGCACAAACGCGTCCGAACGCGTCTGAACTCGATGCCCGTGTTTAGCGTTTGCATTTTTCCATTTTAAAGGGGAATAATTTTTATGACCTCTAGGAACGCTTCTAAACGCAAACGCCCGCAAACGCTGCTAAACGCCCGTTAAACGCGGGTACAAACGCGACTGAACGGACGTTTCAAACGTCCTAAAAATTCCAGAATTCAAAGGGACTTTTAACAACGTCCCGTGTACATGGAGCCTTAACAGGAGGGAGGTGCCTGGAGTGCCATTACTGTTGTCGAAAACAAATGTTGATTTGATCCTACTAAGGAATAGAAAATCAAACGAACATTCTTAAAACAAACATTTTCTAAGGAAAAATGCGTAAATGTATGGCCAGTTTAAGTGACAGCAGGCACAGGCAGCTTGTATAAAGCTACCTGCCTATGACAAGGGAGTCTGTCATGCATAATATTATATTACAATCCTGTCTAAAAATATGTAAAACAGCTTTTTAGGTATTTTAAAAAAAACATTTCTTTAAAAAAAAAAAATGCTGATCTCTGATATGTACCAGAATAAGCCTCTAATAGCACTGTTATTCTCAGAGTGGATTAGATATTTTGTTCCCTAACCATATAGCTGTTTTTTTATATTTACCACTGCATATAGCTATTCAAGATTATTTTTTTTTTTAACTTTACATAATAACTAAGTTATACACAGCACTTTTTTGGAGGTTTTTATCCAATTAATCTAAACAATAATCGGCCAACTAATTGATTATGAAAATGAGACTTCATGTATACTAGCATACTTTTACCATGGCTGGCGGTCAAAAAGTTCCTATCCTGAATGAATGAAATATTTCCACAGAGGTTGAAGCTCACTAAACACAGCAGTTCCTAAATTCTGCTAAAAGCCTATGTGTACATTGACACAAAGGCTTTTATGCAGTTGAGTTTAGGAGCTTTGGCAAAAAAACAGCAAACGCTCCTTAATTCAACTTTAAAGGGTTTGTAACCCTAAATTTTGCCTTGCTGCCAGCCCCTCTCTTTCAAGCTCCCATCCTGCACTGTATAAGTGTTTGTAAGAAACTAAGCATCTAAATACCTTTTTGTGAAGTATCTTTAGGTCGGTCACGTGCTGCTCTGCTACTACGATCCAGGGCTACAGCAGGAGGAGCCGAGCTCTCCCTCTGATGTCAGCTGGAAGTCACGTGACCGCCAAGCTGGCCACTCAGCTCCTCCCAATGTAGCCCTGGATTGTGTTATCAGAGCAACTGGGAATCACATGACCGGCCTAAAGCTACTTCACAAAAAGGTATTTAGGGGCTTTGTTTTTTACAAACACTTATAAAGTGCAGCATGGCGGGTTAAAAGAGAGAGGCTGGCAGTGACATTTTAGTTTTTTTACTTACAGCAGCAGGGGGGAGGGGGGCAGAGACAGAGACATAGACTCCCGAACTGACCGGCAGTGAGAGGAGGGGGGAGAGGACGGGGTAGAGCAGAGAGGAGACACAGCTGATGATAGAGGCATGCAGGCAGACCATGGTAGTCAGGGCTCAGCAGCCATGATTATCGTGGTCAGGACACAGAGGGGGACACAGGAAGTGGCAGGATCAGCCAGGTTTTTACAGTTTCCAGAGGGGCAGGTTAGACAGCACAAGCGCTGTGCTGTTTAACCTGTTATAAGAAAACAAGATCTCTGTTTTTTTTTTTTTTTTTTTAGGGTAACAAATATTTTAAGAGCTGCCAGTGTAGGCTAATTTATATGAAACCTAATCATTGGTTGCATCCCTAGTAATAATAACCCCACATCATTAGTGTCAGTGGATGCAATAATGACTGCCAACATTGGTGTCACTGAACTCAGTAATATCCAAGAATACTGGCATTAACCTCCTTAGCGGTAATCCCGAGCGTGACTCGGGGTTGATTTTTCATATCAGGATCGGTAACCCCGAGTCACGCTCGGGGTGGATTGCAGAGAGCGCAGCGGTGTTCTCTTACCTTATCCTGGCGATCCAGCGATGATCTCTCATTGCTGAGATCGCCAGCCGAGAGTCCCGCCGCTCCTCCGTCCACCGTCGGTCTGATCACTTCCTAGTTCCGTTCCCTGCAGCAGCAATGCTGCATGGGAGCGGAACTAGGGAGGGAAATTAAAAAAAAAAAAAAAAAACGTTGCACAAAACACAAAGCACATTTTATATTGTATATATATATATATATATATATATATATATGCATATATATATATATATATGCATGTATATATATATATATATATATATATATATATATATATATATGTGCATATATATGTATATATGCATATATATATATATATATATATATATATATATATATGTGTATATATATATATATATATATATATATATATATATATATATATATATATGCACACACACATATATCTATATATAATATATAATGCATGAATTATAATCTAATCAATATAATTTTATTATATATATTATATATTAAATAATAAAATAATATTATTGATTTGATTATAATTCATGCGTTTGTGTTTCAAATTTATCACATCTGGGATGTCTACTAGAGTCTTATTTTGGTCAGGTTTAAGTCAGTAATTACTAAGAATTGTAGGCCTATAATACATAACGCCAAATTTCCATGAAAAGAATTGTACCGCTTTTGGTATGTAATTCCTGACATAATCATACCACCAGGGAGGTTAATGAACACATTAATAGCTTCCAACATTGGTGTCAGTGGGAGCAATTATAGTCCCCAGCATGGGTGTTTGTACTATTAAGCCCCCAACATTGGTGGTCACTGGCAGTGAAATTTAATCCCCCTGCCCCCTATACATTGGTGGTCATTGGTAGTGAAATTAACTCCCCCTCCCACATTGGTGGTTAGTGGCAGTTAAATTTAACCCCCATGCCCCCTGCAATATTGACAGTGGCAGTGGAATGTAAACAATCTCCTCCCCCCCCACACATTAGCGATAACTCCTACCTGATCACACGCTCTGACACCGCTCTCTTTCTCTGAGGTCGGAACTTTACATGCACTGTGGGCAGATGCGTCCATTCATAGTACTCATCATAGTACAGTCTTTCTTATAGTGCAGGGTTGCTACTAATATGTTCCCTAATAGGTGCCCAATATCTCATAGGCCACACACTGAGGGCTGATGGACCACATTTTGGACATAAGGGGTATAAGCAATTTACATTTTAGAAATGTGCAAAATATCAGTGAGGGGAACTCTGCAGTGGCCAGTAATTTAAAAGAAAAAAATGTGTGTAATAATGTTATGCCCTCAGCTAAAGAATGTAAATAATTTGTAACATTGTGAATGAAGGCATACTAAGGCTATGCTCATTCATGCAGCTGTCACTGCAATCGAATCACTTTTCAGAGGCTTTGAACAAGTGGCAAAGAAGCAACAAGTCACCTCCTCAATGCCTGTTTTAACCCTGTAAATTTCATACCACCACACCCCCACTGGGGATCATTTTCTCCATCCATCTTCCCATCCCCAGTTCACCCAAAGGGAATTTTTCTCCATTGTTTACATGTGGTTCGGGCTGTGCAAGTCTTTCAGCTACTGGTTCTTCCAGGAAGTCTGATTCCTTTTTAGTCATCCTGGATGGACCCAGCAATGTAGCTCAAAAAGGACACTGTGCCAGTGCTGTATCTTGGCCTAGGCCAACAAGGCCCAGGCCTAGGGCGGCACTTTGCAGGGGGGGCAGCAAAAAGCTGTACCCTGCACGAAAAAAAAACAGCCTCCTCCCGGCATGAAAAGGGTCCCCGCTGGCTTGCTCTACACTTTTTTTATAGTGCCAGTTTTATGTGGTGAATTGGGCCGGAGGGCAGGAGGGTTCAGGAGGCAAATCAGTCTGGTACCCCCATAAAGCGGTCACACTGCTACCTACCAGTGGTGCCTACTCTCCTCTGCCCCCAGGCACTGATGGGCACTCATATGCTGCACTGATGGGCGCTATTAGGCTGTACTGATGGGCACTAATATGCTGCTCTGATGGGGCTGAACTTATGGGAACTGATGAGGCTGCACTGATAGACTGTGGTTGTGGTCTGTGGTTTACAGACGACAGGGCGGGCCATAAACAGGAAGGGGTGTGGCCTTTACAGGAAGGGGTGGGTCATATTTAAATTAGGGGGTGCACAAGTTTAGTCAGGCCTAGGGCAGCACAAATCCTAAATACGCCACTGCACTGTGCAGGCATCAGGCCTTTGTTTCTGACATTTTCAAAGCTGCCACCTATTTCTCTGTTCAAATGTTCTATCAGGTTAACATTTATGCCTCATCTGATGCCAGCTTCTGGCGTAAGGTCCTTCAGAAGAGTCCTTTTTGTTTTTTTTACATTGGGCCTGTTAGCAGTTGGACTGCTTTTGGATATCCTGAAGATTTAAGATTTTCTGTGTCTCTTAATTGCTTACAAAGAAAATAGGATTTTTGCACTCACTAATAAATATTTTTCCTAAGGGTAACCACTTGCCAACCACCCCATAGCAGATTTACTTTATTTAAATAAAAAATGCAGTGCAAAATGATCAAATACCACCAAAAGAAAGCTCTATTTGTGGAAAAAAATGACATTAATTTTATTTGGGTACAGCGTTGCATGGCTGCACAATTGTCAGTTAAAATAACCCACTGCCATATCGTAAATAATTGCCTGGTCACGAAGGGGGGTAAATCTTCTGGAGGTTGAATGGTTAATTGAGGGACACAAGTTATGCCTTTCTGTGTAAACCGCTTGCTGCCAAATCACATACCTGGTACGTTATTTGACTTCAAGTGGTTGTATCGGGGAAATGTAACCATATCTACTTTTGTGCAAGCCATATGTCATGTGTGTGTCCATGTCCCCCTTTCTCAAATTCTAATGTTGGGAGGTATGATACTGCCATTTTGGAATAATTAAACAGTATAATAAAAAACTGTTCACTCTCAGGTGACCAGATTTTTAAAATGAAATCCGGGGACATATTTTTTTCTTTTTTTTTTGCAAATGGCACAGAACTGCATATTACACAGAGCGCTGGGTACAGGACTACATAATACACAGAGCTCTGGGTACAGGACTGTATAATACACAGAGCGCTGGGCACAGTACTACAGAAACCTGGGCACAGGACTATATAATACACAGAGCGCTGGGTTCAGGACTGCATAATATACAGAGTGCTGGGTACAGGACTAAATAATACACAGAGTGCTGGGTTCAGGACTACATAATACACAGAGTGATGGGCACAGAACTGCAAAATACACAGAGCGCTGGGCTCAGGACTACATAATACACAGAGTGCTGGGTTCAAGACTACATAATACACAGAGCGCTGGGCACAGGACTACATAATACACAGAGCACTGGGTTCAGGACTGTATTATACACAGAGCGCTGGACACATGATTACATATTACACAGAGCGCTGGGTACAGGACTTCATAATACACAAAGTGCTGGGCACAGGAGTACATAATACGCAGAGCGCTGGGCACAGGACTACATAACACACAGAGCGCTGGGCCCAGGACTACATAATACACAGAGCGCTGGGCACAGGACTACATAATACACATTGTGCTGGGCACAGGACTACGTAATACACAGATCGCTGGGCACAAGACTTCATAATATACAGGAGGGTCTTAGGCATTGAGTGCAGGGTTCAGAGGTTTGCTTTGCACAGAGGACACTTCTGCCCTCACATCTATAGCTCATCTCTTCACCCTTCTCTCACAGATTATCTCTGCAGCCACCTCTTAGCCCTTCCCCCACAACAGCTAAACTCTCCTTCTCTCCCTGCAGCTGCATCAACTCTGACCCCTGATCCCCCACTGCCTTCACCATTGTACAAACAGACCCCCCCCCCCATCTGCTCACCTTCTGGTCTCAGCCCTCCACACAGTACATTTTTGGCTCTGCCTCTCCTCCACTGAACAACAGCAGGGGGTGTCAGCATCTGAGCCACCAGCCTGTTTGTCATCCAGCATGGGATGCCCTGTCTACGTTAATCCAGCCCTAAATCCGGGGACAAAAACGGTGGCAGACTTGGTCCGGGGACAGTATTTTCAATCCAGGGACTGTCCCCGGAAACCAGGGATGTCTGGTCACCCTAGTTTACTCGCTTTTAACTGCTTGCCGACCGCCCGCCGCAGTTGTTATTTTTAGCACTAATTACTGTAGTAATGTCACTGGTACCCCCCAAAAGTGTCAAAAATGTCAGTTAGGGGTCCGAGCTGTCCGCCGCAATGTCGTAGTCCCGCAAAAAAAATCGCAGATCTCCGCCATTTCTAGTTAAAAAAAAAACAATAAAAATGACATAAATCTTTCCTGTAGTTAGTAAATGCAATAACTTTTGCGCAAACCAATCAAAATACGCTTATTGTGAATTTTTTTTACCAAAAATATGTAGCAGAAAACAAATTGGCCTAAAATGTTAATGTTTTTTTTTTTTGAGAATTTCATATAAAAAAATGTGAAAAATTGTTATTTTTTCAAAATTGCCGCTCTTTTTTTGTTTATAGCGCAAAAAATAAAAACCGCACAGGTGATCAAATACCACCAAAAGAAAGCTCTGTTTGTGGGAAAATAGGACATCAATTTCGTTTTTCGCATGACCGCGCAATTGTCCGTTAAATTCACGCAGTGCCGAATCGCAAAATAGGGCCTGGTCTTTGATCAGCCAAATCCTCCGGGGCTAAAGTGGTTAATTTATGTGCACACAATAGGTTGCTTCCCTGGGATCAATCACTGAGCACAAAACATAATTTTAACTGGCATGGCAGAGCAATTATTGCATTTTTTTGCAGCATTATACACAGGCCTTTCATGTCTGTGCTGTTGGGCCTAATATGAGATACTAATATAGATTTTGCACTCTCCAGTTTTAGTAAATCAACCCCATTATTTTAAGCCTTGTATGGAACTGTTACATTTGATCATTAACCTTTACTAATTTAACTCTGCACTTTCTGCCCTGGTTTGTGTGATATAGTAACTGTAAAAATAAAAGGTGTATTTATAGCTAAAATATAAATAGCAAGCCTTGAATAAACTAGACAAGTGCTTGCATGTATGTTGGGCCTTAAATCACTTGACATAGCATCATGTTCCATGTCTACCAAGTTCCTAATGATAACCCCAAATGCCCATGGCTAGAATCAGACACTGAGTGCAAAACCAGTGCCATATCAGATTCTCTGAGCAAAGTTACTTCAATGTTTGTGCTTTCATCTTTACACTATATATAACTGTACATGTTTGATGATTACATATATGCTGACACCAGACTAACTAGTCTTAAAATAACAGCAGATTTCCCAGAGAGCAGCTGAGGGTGAAAGACAAAATGCCATCTTATTTGAGTCATGCAAATGAGAAACATTCGGATTTGGATAGTGTGCTACATTTTTTTTCCTTGGTTTGTATTTTCATTACCACTTGTGCTCATCGCTTTACTTACAGAGGGTTCTTTGTCTATGCTAAATGAAGCTGTATTAATAGGTATTCTATGGCCTAGTTATAGGCAAAGTGCATAAGCAACCAAAGAAAAGTATCTGCAGAATGTACTGTGAGATTGCCATATATGTTGTGACTGTATAATTGACTGTTTTCTGATAATGATCCAGTGCTTTTGTGAAATGTTTAAATCTAAACTCTGGGCTGGAAAAAAATGTTAGCAGACATTTCTTCTTTTTTTTTTTTTTCAGTCAAGACTTCTACTACATGCTGCTTGAGCTAATCTTTAAGGCAGGCCATTGACGATGCAAATTTCTTTCCTGCGAAAGAAGTTTGCATGATTCCCCCATCAACACAGAGTGCTGACAGTAAGAATCCCTCCTGCTGAGACATTGTATGCTCCCTCTGGGAGAAGACAGTGAATATTGCTAGCAGCTATAGCAGCCACTAGGAATAATCACAAGTAAATCCAGCAGGATGGTTGTACCCAAGTTGATCGATTGATCGATCAACTTGGTACATTCAGCCTGCCCATATATGGTCAGAATCTTGGCTGGTTTCTGCTAAGCCAGCCAAGATTTGAACCATCTATGGCCAGCCATATTTCCCTATGTGGATCAGCAAATCCTCAGCAAAAGCTGTACCCCAGACCTGGACTTGACTGGATTGTGGGGCCTGCCTGGAATGAGAACTTCAGACACTGGCCTTTGCTTGTGGTGTTTTCCACACCTCTGTGTACTGTGTTAGCTGGCCACTGGGTGCTTTCCAATTCCAGAGCTGGGGCACAGCCTCCAGTGTGACCCAGCCTCTGTAGGCTCATTTAATGAGTATGCCATGTGGGCCGAGCATCCACAGCTATTTTGTTTAATAGAAATGCTGGGGATAATTATTATCCCTTCTTTTCTGTTGCTCTCCACTGAAAGGAAGGAATTGAGTGCTGTGTTACCTGCTAAATGTCACTTGTGCACTCATTCCATGCTCTTTTCCTGCCATTGAGGTAGCTCCTTCACCACTACTCCTTATTACAAGAGGCATGCTGTTCACCTCAGTCTATGCTGCTGCCTAAAAGGGCTTAGTCACCTCCGGTTTTTGAATGTTTCTTGCTTCTAGCAGTTTGTTTTTTGAGTGCTCAAGGTTTTGCCTTGTATTAGAGCTAAGTTGTTCCAGTTTATGGTCAAACATTTCAGATCGCAAGCACAGTTGGACTCACGATTATTTACAGCCCTAGGGTAGCCTGCAGTGTTCCTTCTCTATGACCTGAGGACAGCTTAGAATATTATTCCCCGTTTGAGTCTTCACATTTCTGTGAGTCCTTATGCAAGATTTTTTGGGTCAAATTCCCTGGCAGAATCATTATTGGTTGTAAATGTTGTATGGGATGAGGAGTTTCAAAAATCCTTGCCATTTGTGGTTGTTCCTGAGAAGTTGCAGGCAACCACCATAATTTCCAGGCTTAGAAAGACAATTGTGACTCTTTTTTGACACGGTGCAATGGGTGCATGCCAACCTGATAATTCTGTCTTTAACTTCTACTAGTGCAGCTACCTTGCTTAGGATCCCTGAGTGGCCCTATGACTACTAAAACTGTTCCCATACACACACTGGAGTTGATTTTCTAAAGGAAAATATGCTGTTCAGTTTGCAAGTAAAATTGCACTCTGTAAGATAATTATCCCCAGAGCTTAGTTAATGAGGTGAAGTTCTGATGACTTTCATCATCCACTTATGTGCTGGCAAAAACGCAGTTTTTATTCTTTGCACATGTACCACTGCCCCCGTAAGGACTGCTAGATAGTCACTCTGTGGGTCCCCCTGGTTACTAGCACACAGCTATAAGCAATGCATTTTTCTTACATTCCTCTTTGCTCTATCTCTTCAATAACCAGTCCAGGGGTATTTGGTTGTTTTGTTGTTTATTTTGTGATGGGGATAGGAGAAGGAAATAGTGGGATACTCAAATTTAACTATTCACAGTATTTGAGGACTTCTATCTTCTCTACTTCACGTTTAGGTATGGAACAGCCAGGCTGGTAATACATCCTGCCACTTCAGATGAATAAGGATTAAGTCTCTTGTTTTCCCTCAAGACGACTTGGCGGACAATCTCTTATCTTATCTTCAGGACACTTTCCCTAGCATCCTCTTTCTGCTGACCCCCATCCACTGACTATCATATGAGCAGGGATGGCCCTCCTCAGATCAGGCCCCTTTACACGAGTCCCTGTACTCACGATACTGCAGCCACAGGGTCTCCAGTGCAGTGGCGGTTTGTGAAGTTTTAAGATGGTGGGGTGCAAGACCCGCCCTTCCAGTTTGACCCCTCCCATTTCTCAGAAGCCCCACCCTTCTAGACTCCACCCATTTTGTCCCCTGTATTTTGCTTGCGTGAACAAATTCTCCCAATATATCACATATTAAGGGGTCCATGAGTACTAGTATATCCCATAATAGGGAGCAGGGGCCCTATTATGGCATATACTGTGAGAGACACCCTATTATGGGATACACTGACTGAGAGTGGCACAAACCCCACAGTACAGACCCCCCAGCACAAACCCCTCAAGCACAAACCCCTGAGGCATCATGAACTTACCTCGAGTCACGACACTGACACGGACGGACCGGACCAGGCAGCTGCAGCAGTGCTTCTTCTCTCCTCTGTGAACTTCCGAGTCCCGACGGTGACCACTCCGACTCCTCACGCGGGCATGGTGGCGGCTCTCCTCTCTCCGGCGGGCGGGAAGGTGATCACGTGATGCCAGGGTGGTGCACCGCCCCCAGGCGCACGTCACCAAGTCCCGGGATGTCCTCCTGTGATTGGTCCAGGCTGGAGTCTGGACCAATCACAGCCAGGACATCAGAAAAGTGGGGAGTGTTGGGCGCATTGCTCTGCGCCCCGATGACCCCCAGAAGGCCGCCAATCGGCGCCTCTGTCCCCCGCACGTGGGGTCAAAAACCCCACCCCCCCATACCCACCACTAGGTCCGGCGCCCCTTGTGGACTAAATTATTATTTTTTTAAAATCTTTTTTTTTTCTTCTTTTTTTTCTTCTTTTTTTGGGGGGGGCAGTGCCCCTGCGCCCCCTATGGACAGGCCGCCACTGCTCCAGTGTCTCCCCTCTCGGTCAGCTTCCCTGGACCTCTGGGTTCAGCTCCTCTCAACCGCTCCTCGGGCCCTCAGGACGACCTCCTGCATCCGCATGGCACCTCTACAGAGGAGGAGGCAGCTGCCCCCTCCCTCCGGGACTCCTCTCTCCAATGAAAGACCCCGAGCACGTGCCCCTGGCTTTTTATACAGTATCCCAGCATGCATCGAGGCGACCTGCCCTTTGCCAATAATCAGGACTGTATCAAAAGCCTATGCACCCATTCGTCAGGTTTCCTCCCACTATCCAACATGCCTCCCTATTGGACCAGCGTGAAACACTATCCCGACTAAATGAATCACATACTGAGCACCATGAACAGACCTCACTAACAGATCCTGCTCTCTGGTAGGCAGAGAGCAATATAGATTTACCTGCAGCCCCTCTGGTAGGCAGACAGAGCTCAAAACTATACTCTCTCACTAACACCTCCCTAGGAGGGTGCTACAGACATGGTTGGGTATCCTTTGCAAAGAGAAGCTTTACCACATTGACTAAGACCTGGGGATAATTCCCTTGCAGAGTACAACTGCACTTTCAATGTGAACAGTCTATTTGCCTTAATAAATCAAACCCCATTATTTGCAGACATTCTCCTGTCTGACTGAAAACCTTCTAATAAACTGTTTAAACCATGTTTTGCATATATTACCTGTTTGAGGAAGCCTTTATTAAAAAGTAGGCTGTTCTGTAGTTATCCAGCAGTATTCCATCATAAAGCTCTGATGATCCTGTAGAGGATGCACTAGTACCTAAAGTGGAATTCCAGCTTATACCTAACTAGACTTAAAACTGTCCCCTCTCCCCTCCTAACACTTTTGCTATCTAACCTTTGTAAATAAAAAGATGTATATACTTACCTGTATTGCATGCTATCCAGCTAAAATGTATGTTTGTTATTTGATGTGTGAGTTAACACCTCCTTGTGGCCACTGAGCAGACCAACTCACCAAGCCTCACACCAGAAGGAACATGTTTTCACAAAGCAGACATTCTTGAATAACGAAATGTATTTACTGAGTTTAAAAAAGGTTAGTCTTGGATAGTAGGTTTCTTACAAATCACAAGTGCAACACACTTCAGGTTTTTTACAGGTTATTAACAAGACTTTTCAATAAAGGACAGAACATACTTCATACCTCCCAACTTTTTGAGATGGGAACCAGGGACACCTATGATCAAAAGTATGCAGTTTTAAGACACACCTCCTTTCATGGCCCCTTAAAGGAGAATTATACAAAAAAATAATTGGGTAAACCCCCAAGTGTTTTTTTTTTTTTTTATATCACTACTATTCCTCTATATTGGCTTTTGGAATTAACAATTGCAGCAATTGAAAACTTTTAGCACAGGGAAACACTTTTATGAAAGATAGAAATTGCATTTTATATACAACTATATAGTTCAGACCAAAATGAGGGACAAAAGAGGGACAGAGGGACTTTGTTCCAAATCAGGGACAGTCCCTCGAAATCAGGGACAGTTGGGAGCTGTGCATAAATTACATGACTAGCGGCTTCAGCTGTGGCAGTGGTGTGCATGCCTGTAGCTTTGTCATTTCCCATATGTATGGTTCTTAGGCTCTCTACCATTGCCCATAATTGGGTTGAATAAGTCCGGGCAACACTATCTACTCAGCAGCCACTACTTTGTTGCATGCGTGGTCTTCCTCCTGCCTCCCATGGAATGAGCCCCAGGAAACAAATTCCTCTCCCCTATATAAGACAAAACCAGAGAAATTCCCAGCTCAACTCACCAACCAGTCTGCTTAACAACCGAATTAACCTGTCTAACAGTATGAGTTAAAAACAGGAGTTTATTTAGCACACATTTGCAAACACATGTGTAAGCTGCAAGGCATATGTACTAGGTGAAGTGGCTCAACCTCAGGCTGATGCATCATGCAACAACATCCAAAGTTAACCTCACAGTGACATAAAATTATCCCATACAGTACAACACAGTAGACCCTGCCCAAAGGTTTATTAGCATTAGGGTTGTCACCTGTCCGAGATTCACCCAGACAGTCCAGGTTTTGAATAATGTGTCTAGGTTTCAGTCCATTTGAAACCCGGACAAAATTGCTGCCTAATAAAGATGAGAGGATGTACCCCCCCCCCCCCCCCCCTGGAGAGAGTGGAGTCAGTGATGTGTCTCTGACAGGATGGATGCCATGGCTCTGCAGTGAGGACAGTGTCTGATGATGGAGGACACCCCCAGCTGGTTACACTGTGCTTCCTTAGTGGCACACATAGTCATGCAGCCTGGAGAACTGCTAAAATGGATGCACTGTGCAAAATCTTGTTTTCTCTAGTAGGCCCTGCAATGCAACCTGCATTGGCTGTGATATTAGACCTTTTCCAAAGGTTTCTTTATAGTATGATGTGGCATTTTGCCATAGTCGTGGGGGCCTGATGTAATAAGTGGACAGTGCTTTTTAGTGCAAGCTCAGTTTTAAAAAAAAAAACCATAAAGGTATAGCTTACCTTTACCAAAAAACTGCCTATGCGGGTAAGGTGTGTCTGTAGGTAAAACAAATTGTGCAGCTTTGTTAAAAGGTGAATGATGCCTTTGCTATAGGTATAGGCCAGTGATGGCGAACCTTGGCACCCTGGATGTTTTGGAACTACATTTACCATGATGCTCAACTACACTGCAGAGTGCATGAGCATCATGGGAAATGTAGTTTCAAAACATCTGGGGTGCTAAGGTTCGCGAACACTGGTATATGCCATTTATGTACCTCCTGAAGCCTGGTTAAAAGACTCCCAGAGATGGCATCGTCCCATTGTTGCTAGGATGTTGGTAAGACACTCCTAGATGTTACTGTTCACTCCCATCTTCACCGGAGTGAGCTTTTTCTCTGATTCAAACCCCCTCACATGTACTTTCCCTCCACTGATGCAGTAGCTCTGAGCTCAGCATTTCAGAGCTCGCTCCTGTGATGGTGGGGATGAACGGTAATAGCTGAGAGCATCTTAGCCACATCCTAGTAACAAGGCAGAATGAGATGATGCCATCTCTGGGATTTCAGTCAGGTTTCTGAAGGTACGTAAGTGGTCTATATGCATAGTAGGGGCATTATTTAACTTTGATCAAAGCTGCACAGTTTTTTTGTTTGTTTTTATCTACAGACACCCCTTCCGTGCATAGGCAGCTATTTGGTAAAGGTGAACCGTGCTTTTAAATACGTATCAGGTAGGCTGTGTTCTTTTTAGGCACTTTATATTAGGAACCCATTCAAGCCTACAGACGTTAGTAAGTTTATTGTGTTGTCATAAAACTTCAATAAATGCTATCATTGTGTTTATGCTGATGAGTGTGTTCTTTATTATATGTGTCAGCTGTACTGAATTTTCCTGTGACAATAACTATAGGACCTGCCTGTGCCAGTTAATGATATTCTGAAACATTTGGCATTGGGCATATATTTACAACAATGGCATACTTCTATATATCTTTCACCTTGTACAGAATGGATGTATCATCTGTGCCATAATACCCACACCTTCCCATTGTGTCTGTTTTTAATTTGGTGTAGGTTGTAAAATAAAAAGTATTGTTGTTGGCATGTTTAGGATGCATTAAAAACATGTGATGTACTGTATGTTATGTGCATTATCTGTAATTTGTATGACATAAAAAGGCAATACTAATGCAGTGAACTGCAGCATGTATCTTAGGGGTAGGCAACCTGTCAGGTCACCTGTGGCCAGGTGACAACTGCACCCTGACGGAGGCAGGGGCGCAGCGCAAGGTAGTAAACCCAATAGCTGACTGCTGCGGATGGACCGGAACGTGAGCCCAAGATTCCCCAGGGCGCAGAGTCTAAGACCCAGCAGGTGTTCACCAGAGCCTCTAGTGGTGAGGATGGACTTGGCTGCAGCTGGGCCCAGGTCGCGGCCCCTGGGGTCCCCCAGGTCACGCTCCGTATGGAGAGAAGGGAAGCAGCCACTCAGGACACACAGAATGGTGATGGGTAAGCCGAGGTCGGGGTAACAGGCAGACAAGGGTAGTCAAGGGACAGGCCAAAGGTCAGGGTAACAGGCAAACAGGAATAGTCAGAAACAAGCCAAAGTCGGTACACAGAAGAGTAGTTCAAGCACACGGCAAACAGGAAACAGTAAACTAACACTGTTGAACATCAAGGCAGACCTGTAGTGCGCTGGTTAATATAGACTTCCTGTGATGACCTGGGCGGGGCAGGAACAGGAAGTAAAGGTGATAAAAAGGAACCAGAAATGCGGTCTGACCTCTAATACAGACATGAAGGTACAGGTAAGCTTGCCAAACTCTATTGCAAGTCCATGACACAACCTTTCAGACAGAGGTTGAGATCTATCTGGACAACATGGAGGAAAGCAAAGATCCCCAGGGTGGGGGTGGGGCGGTGGATGCGGGGTCTACTATGCGGAGCCTTTTAACAAAAAAAAAAAACGCTCCCAATAATAAAGACAGCCTCACAATAGTGTCCTCTGTCCTCTTCACATCACCCTCCCACTGTAGTTTCCTCTGCCCCCTATAGCAGTGTCCTCTGTCCCCCTCCCACCACAATAGTGTTCTGTACCCCCCCAATGCAGTGTCCTCTGCACCCCTCAAGTCGCCCCCCCCCACTGTAGTGTTCTGTACTCCCCAATGCTGTGTCCTCTGCCCCCATCACATCACCCCCCCATTGTAGTGTCCTCTGCCCCCCTCTCCCTACAGTACAGTGCTGTGTCCTCTGCCCCCATCACATCACCCCCCCCAGACGCAGTGTCCTCTGCCACTTCACATCACCCCCACCCCACTGTAGTGTCCTCTGCCCCCTCCCCCACAGTAGTTTCTTGTACCTCCCAATTCTGTGTCCTCTGCCCCTTCATATCCCCCCCCCCCACTGAAGTGTCCTCTGCCACTTCCCCCCACAGTAGTGTTCTGTAGCGCTCCAACACAGTGTCCTCTGCTACCATCACTACACCCCCCATTCTAGTTTCCTCTGCCCTCCTCCCCCCACAGTATTGTCCCGTAACCCCCCCTCCCAAAGGAGTGTCCTCTGCCCCTTTACATCACATCTCCCCACTCTGAAGTGTCCTCTGCTCCCTTCACATCATCCCTCTCCCTACTGTAGAGTCCAATACCTCCCAATGCTAAGTCCTCTGCCCCCTTCACATCAACCCCCCCCCCCCCACACTGTAGTGTCCTCTGCCCCCTTCCTCCCCCTGCAGTGTCCTGTCCCCAAAAACAATGTCGTCTGACCCCCTTCACATCAAGCCCCCCTCATGGTGTCCTCTGTGTCCCCTCAAACAGTCTTCCGCTGCCCCCCCCACCCCACATTCCCTCAGTGCTGTGTAGCACTTACCTGCCAGCATGTGTTCATCAGAGTGGAAATCAGGAGACAGCATAGTGCTGGGTGGAAGGTGGGAGCAGGAGCTGTGGGAGCGTGCGCCCCCCCCAAACCATACCAGGCCACATACCCTTTATATACATAGTTAGTGAGGTTGAAAAAAGACACCAGTCCATCCAGTTCAACCTATGATGTGTGTGTGTTTGTTTGCTGTTAACCGTACATTGTATACCCCTCTATGTTGTGGTCTTTAAGGTGCCCATCTAATAGTTTTTTTAAACTATCTATGCTCCCTGCTGATACGACTGTTTGCGGAAGAGAATTCCACATCCTTACTGCTCTCACAGAGAAGAACCCCCTGCGTATTTTAAGGTTAAACCGCCTTTCCTCTAGTTTTAGTGAGTGGCCACGTGTCTTATTGTATTTCCTTTCACTGAAAAGGTTTTTCCATATGCTAGGGTTGCCAGTACAATATTTGTACATTGATATCATATCCCCCCTCAAGCGTCTCTTCTCCAGAGAGAATAAGTTCAGTGCTTGTAGTCTTTCCTCATAGCTGACGTCCTCCATTCCCCTAATTATTTTTGTTGCCCTTCTCTGGACTTTCTCCAGTTCCAGCACATCCTTCCTGAGGACCGGTGCCCAGAACTGGACAGCATACTCCAGATGTGGCCGGACCAGAGTCTTGTAGAGTGGAAGAATAATACCCTAAACATGAGGGGTGCTTTGGGGCAAGCACCTTGTCCTTGGGGACAAGGGTCTCTTCCCCACAACCTGGTTGGTGGTTGTGGAGGTCTGTGGGTGGGGACTTATTGGAATTTGGAAGCCCCAGATCCCAGCCCCGCCCTATGTAAATGAGTATGGGTTATGGTTATATAATACCTCTACTCATTCACCAAAAAAGTGTAAAAAGTGAATAAAAACACTACACAAGTTTTCGACAAATCCTTTATTAAAAAATAAAAAACAATGTCCCCGATGTAGATCCATCGTCTAAACACAATGCCCGCCGTACCACTGGACCAAAAAAAAAAAAAAAAACCTCTGGACTCGTCAAAAAAGCTCCTGCCGTCTGCCTGCTCCTCCGTCTGACATTTCTTAAATAGCTAAGGGGCGGAGCCACCTGTTGATGTCATCTGGTGACCCCCGCCCCCTTGTGACATCAATGACCCAGCGTGCCTTGGTTTATCACTTCACAAGAAGATGTGCCCCAAAGCAACCCCCCCCCCCCATGTTGAGGGCATGTGGCCTGGTATGGTTCAGGAGGGAGCAGGGCGCTCACTCGTCGTCCCCTCCCTTCCCTCAGTTCCTGGCCTGCCGGGCTGCATGCTCGGATAAGAGTCTGGTAAGGATTGGAGAGAGGGCACTCCACGCTGTTTAATTTCAGAATTTTCTATTGCCGTCATTCTTTTGTTTACATTTCAGCTCTCAGCAGGGAAGCCTCGCTGACAGCTGATGAGTCATCGTTTGTTAAGGACACAGCAGCCATCTTCCCAGCCCGCACCTTAACAACGAGCTATTCTTCACACAGAATTGGAATCAATGGATCATTTTTTGACTAACCTGAATTTGAATCGTTCCGAAAATTTGGAATTCGTTAGAAAATTAAAAAACTAAATGAAATTTAACAAAACAAAACTAAACAAATCAACCAAACAAAGTTAGTAACATAAAAAATCTATCCGAAACGAAACAAGTTTTTGCGTTCTGCACATGTCTAGGCTTGATGACCCTTGATAGATTATCTGGCTACATGGGCCATATTTACTAAAGCTTATGTGTGTACATTATCAATCATACATAGGCAACCAGTCCTCCCAATATTTACTGTGTGACGGCAGTGTGCACAGGTACACACTGTTATATAAATGCGTAAAATATTTAACTACATAGTTTAATGTTTTATGTAAATAAGCTCACGTGGCAGATCATATCTTTGGACTAGTGAATACTGGCGTTGTCCAATAGATGCCCTAATCTTTGATTCAGTTTACAATTTTTTTTGTTGCTTAGGACTTTACTTTAGGACTTTGATTTTATATTTAAAGACTTGTCACATGTGATATGCTGATGTATTTAAATAACTTATATTGTTGTTTAATTCTGTAGCTTCTGTAAATATATACATTAATTACAAAATGCATAAACATATACCTGCCAATGAAAAATCTCTGTATGGGCTTTGTTTCCCAAAATATATTTGATTTCAAGCAGTTATAACACTGTCATTACAGATATGAACATAGTCACTGTGTCATCAGGTTTTACCATTATAACTTACATTTGAACTACTAGATGGTAATAGTACCCTATACTTGTCATAATGTTCAGAGTTGTATAAAGTTCTCAAAACCCATACTTGAGTAAAAGTACAAGTGCTCGACCAAAAAGTGACTTGAGTAGAAGTGGAAGTGCTCGATCAAAAAGTGACTTGAGTAGAAGTACTAAAGTATTCAACATTTTTTGTACTTAAGTATTGCAAGTAGTTTTTTTAAAAAATTTGCTACTCAAGTACTGAAAGTAAAATTACCAGTAGTTTTGAAAAAAAAAATGCTACTCAAGTACTGAAATTAAAAGTACAAGTACTGTGTTATGTAGTTATTAAAGAAAGAAGGCAAAAGTTTGAACATCATATTGTTTTTTATTATTTCAAATGCAGCTTTTATTTATGCATACAGTAGCATTTATTTTCGTATGCGCTGATAATACACATGTTTTGAGCTTCATGAAACCTGCCATCTACTGTTCTGGCAGTGGTAATTTTTATAATTGTAACAAGTAACTATGCAGCACAAAAAAAAAATATCGGAGTAGAAGTATTGAAATCATCGAAAAAATGTAGTGAAGTAAAAGTGGAAGTAGGAGAAAAAAATTCTACTCTAGGAAAGTACAGATACCGCCTTTCGGTACTTAAGTACAGTAGTGAAGTAGTTCTACTTAGTTACTATACATCTCTGATAATGTTACTTTGAGGCATCCCCACCACACTGCAATGCAGTATGCAGCCTCAGTAACTAACTACAATGAAGGATCTAATGCGCCATTGTAAGTTGAAATGTGCCATCTCCCTGGACTAACGTTTTTTTACACAGCATATTCAGAAGCAACAGTGGGCACATGTCATACCTATTCTTCTATGTAAAAGTAATTGAAATTTAAATTATCAATCAAGTTTTTTGGAAAAAGCATTTTAAAAAAAGTAGTGTATTGAAGAAGAGCTGAGGAACAAAAACCAATTCAATCACTCAATCTCTTTGCAAGATAGGCCCCTTTCACACGGGTGTCATCTGTTCATGCTTATGCATAGAAAAAAAATGATTCAGTTCACATCAGTTTATACATTTGTTTTTAGTTCAGTTCAGTGTACATCAGTTTACATTCACTTTTATGTCCATTTTTACATCTGCCCACCGGCCTCCTTAACAACTTTGACTGTAAGAATGTAAACAGAAAAGCCAACATTAAGGCTTCATACACACTAGAAGCTAAATACTGCTGGATAAAAAACGCTAATATTTTAGCGTTTTTGGCCGGCGTTTAGCAGTGTTAAGAACAGTGTGTAAGCTAGGTTTAGTAGCATTAGCGTTAAGGAGTGGGGCCGCCGGCGTCCTCAACAACCAGTAAATAGCAGGTTGTTAAGAGCAGGCCAGCAAAACGGTCTTTATTAGCAGATAAGTCATCAGCTATCAGCGGGGATCCGCACTGACAGCTGAATGTAAATAAAACAATTGCTGGCAACAAAAAATTGAGAAAAAAACAGCGTGCCCCCCTCAGTCCATACCAGGCCCTTCGGGTCTTGAATGGATTTTAAGGACGAGTGAGTGCCCCTTCCTCCTGAACTATACCAGGCCGCATGCCTGGTGCGTTGGTTCCCTCCCCTTCCTTAAAGCGCCTTGTCTCCATATTGATAAGGACAAGGGCCTCTTCCCCTCACCCTGGCCCAGAGGGTGTGGGAGTAGGAGGGGTGACTTGTCAGAATCTGGAAGTCCCCAGATCCCTCCCCCCTATGTGAATTCACCACAAGTGAAAATGCACATTTTTTTTTTTTTTTTAGATAAGGGACTATTCAAAAATTGTGTGTTTGTATTTACTTTTCTTGGTAAATGAGCAGGGTTACAATGTCCCCCATACTCATTCACATGGGGGGACGGGATCTGGTGGTCCCCTTTTTAAGAGGTTCCAATAAGTCACCTCTGCGCCCCCACAACCTCCCTATCTCAAAGCCCTCCCCATGTTTAGGGCATGTGGCCTTGTATGGTTCAGGAGTGGGGGTGCTTGCTTGTCTCCCTCTTTCCTGGCCTGCCAAGCTGCATGCTCAAAAAAGAGACTGATAGGGATTGTTTTTAAATTTCAGCATTAGGTTCCCCTAGAATTCATATCAGACACGAAGGGTCTGGTATGGAGGCCGATGGGCTCCTGTATTTAGCAGCGCTTAGGAGAGTTTAGTAGCTGTCAGGGTTTTTTCTGCCAAAATGCTTCTGCTCCAGAATACACTGGCAGTGTTTTTTTTTGTTTTTTTTACCACTTTTTTCTACCATCTTGCCACAAAACACTGCTAAAAGCCTATGTGTGCATGAACACAGGATAACATGCAGGGGAATTTGCAGAAAAAAAAATGTGTGACGCCCCTAACAGTAGCGTCAAATGTCCAGTGTGCATGAGCCCTTAAATAAAAGTTTTTTTAAAAAAGGAATGCGGGTCTCCCACCCCCTCCCCCTTCCCAATCCATACCAGGCCCTGTAGGTACCAATAGAAATAGTAAAAATCAGCGCAAACTGGGAATAATTGACCTCAAAATAAATAAATACTCTACACAATTAAAAACGTGCAGCTGCTATCACTATGTATGTTTCACTGCATACCAAATATAAAAAACTGATCCAAAAGAGTGCAGTGCCACTTAAATGAATACATATATATTATAAATAAATTTCATAAATACAAGTAAATCTAAGTGAAATAAATAAATAATATTTCATTCATATTGAATAAATACAAATAGTGAAAAAAAAGTCCTTTAGTGCCGGTTCACACTTATGCGATGCGGGAAGGCTGCGAATTCGCAGCCTGTTCCCGCATCGCACACGCACCCCAGGCAGTTCACACTGCCATATGCGATACGCTGGGGGTGTCAATGCACAGGATCGGATCGCACAAGTGTGAACTGCTGTGCGATCCGATCCTGATGCGGCTGCAAAAATGCCTCCTGTGCGTGTTTGCTGCGGGTGCGATGCGAATTTAGCCATACAAACTGTATGGCTAAACTCGCACCGCACAGCCGATCGCATGTAATGTCGGAGCAGTGCGCTCCGACATTACATGCGAACCCCGCACACGCAGAAGTGTGAACCGGGGCTTAAAGTGAATAAATATTGAAAAAGTCTTTCAAAAATAATAAATATATAAATATAAAAGTCCTGTGCTAGAAGAGTGTGCAAAAGTTGTGCAAAATGACCAGAAATATCACAAAATAGAAAAGTGACACTGCTTGAAAGTGAATCTTCTGAGGTGCAATCCTTCACCAATAAAAAGTGGCTGCTCACCTCCTGTTCTGACCCCTGTGTTACCAGTGGGTCAGAAATAGCTGTTCCCAACGAGGGATATATTACTAAGGATGAGGACTGGCCAATGATCCTTCAATCTCCAATCTTGTATCCCCTTAGCTGTGTCTCCTGACAACCCAGAGGAGAGGCTGGGACTGATAGCAACATGCAGAATAGCAGGGGATGTGGCTGCTTATTGGGAAGAGAGTGGGCCCACTCTCTCTCTCTCTCTCTCTCTCTCTCACCAGTGCAGGGGAAGAGAGAGGAGAGGAAGAGGAAAGCTGGCCGGATAATCACAGAGCGGGGATCGCCCCGCTGTAACAGCTTTCATTTAAATTGCCAGGTGCTCACTATCACACACAGTCCTGCCTCTTGGATCGGCTCCTATGATAGACATCACACATCCCGTCATTGGTCCAATGTTCTGTCTGTCAAAGGAGCTGGGCCAGGAGGCAGTGCTATGTGTGACGGTGAGCGCCCAGCAATTCAAATGAAAGCTGTTACAGTTGGGCGATCCCCTCTCTGTGATGATCCGGCCGACTTTCCTCTTCCTCTCCTCTCTGTTCCCCTGAGCGATTGCTGGGAGTACGACTCCCGAGGCAGCCCCACATATGCCCTCAATCATTTTCTCCTCGCAGGCAAGTGGAAAAATTGAGGGCTGAACTAAGGGGTGGGGTCATTGACTATACATGGACATTTCTATATTTAGTCAATGATGTGACGGTGACGGGTATCAGATCCCTGCCCTTCTCACTAACTCGTGACCAAGGACCAGCCAATCTCACACCCTGCCGTCACTTGCGTAACAATGCCACCCTCAGCTGTACCCGGCACATAGATTTTCCAGCTTGCGGGACCACAATCTAGATGCCAGCAGGCTGAGAGCGATTGTCACCGGGCTAATTAAGCAATTAATCCATTCACTGCCACCACCGCTACGTTATTATGAGCCCAGCGGATGCTCGTAATTTTAGAAATACCAATTATGATTTTAGAATAATCGTCTGTAACACGCACTGTCACCGCAGACAGGGATGTTCAGAGGATTTATTCTATACAGTAGCACTCGTCAAGAGACAGGTTCGTTGTTAGTTTGCATTAAGAGCTTAGGGACAAGATTAACACTTTTCAAAATAAGGTTTAATAATAAAAAGGTTAAAATTGGTGCAGATAAAATATTTACAGAAAAAAGTGTTTCAAAGAAATAGAGACACAATTCAGCAATTTGGAAAAATAAGGTAGGATTTAGAAAGAAGAATACTTGCATTCAATGTCCTCGGGTTATCAATGTTCAGAAGCTGAGCATGTGTGATCGGTTCTCCAACTTGATTGATGTTCCTTCTTTGATGGTACAGGAGAACTGACTAACACCATCTGCCTCTCTCTTTTTCTCTGAGACCGCAGGGGGTGTCACCAGAGGTCCCTGACCAATAAACACAGTAGCCATGGGCGGCCCTAAGGTGTAGACAATGCCAAGGAACCTCCTGTTTAGGCAGATTTATAACATAATTCATATCTCGAAATATGTAATGGTTACATTCTTTAAACTGCTAGTTTATCATTCAGCCTGTGATTTGGCTTCAAACGATACTAAACATGAATATATTATTGCACAGGAAAATATCTTATTGCTATCAACTATTATATATGTGACAGGGGGATCATGCATGGTCTCGTTCCGTTCAGTATTTTATTTTGCATTTAACTATACACTTTCTAGAGACATATCTTGTTTGTGTATAAAGTTATGAGTTTGTGTGTGAATGAGTTCATTTTCCTAATGAACAATTTGGCTGTGGAATTTACGAAGCGGCTCTGGCCAGTCTTACTGAACATCTGCTAGGATTTCCGGATTTCCGTCTGTGCTTGATATAAGGGTCTTTGAAGTGCCAGCCCTTTGAAGCCTCTGCATTCCTACATTAATTACCTCAAGGAGGGGGCTAGGTGAATGAGTGGTCTTTAGAACTGTCATGGCTGAGCTCTCAAACAAAATGGTTGCTTGACAAAATGGTTGCTTGCGACAGCTTTTAGGATATCCAGTGCAGGATATCATTACAAATGACATAAGGGGGCAGGGTCACTAGGTAATGCCATTGACCTTATATTGCCCATTTACCTCTGTTTATCTCTATCCAGGTTCATTTAAATGGAACAGGTTGGAGTCTGATTAAGTGTTCTTGCATGGCAAGACCACTTACTGTTATCTCACATATATTTTCTTATTATTATAGCCACATTTACCACCCTAACTCCTCCCACAGTTTTTACACTACTTAGACAGTAATATACTGAAACGTGTGGATTGTTCCCGATTGGTGTGCTATTACTTTGTGGAACGTTTCACCAAAATGGCTCACGAAATATCAGCATTTTTGTGGCAAAATTTGTCCCATAGAAATGAATGGCAAAATGTTCAAAACTAGAGTGGGAGCTGCCAAAAGCTAGAGTGGGAGCTGAAAAATCAGATAATGATTTCTAAACTGCCACCACTCCCTCATTTTCAAGCCCTCCTGCACAAATCTTATATCAAAACGTTCAGCTATCCCTGCTGCCACTAAAAATGTCTACGGCTAAGCCATAGTCCTGATAGTTTTCACAATATGACTGGTGGAGGCAAGAACACTTTGCACAATTTCCCCAGAAATTGTAGCTTTTCTAGTTTTAAATTGCTGTCTGTTTTTCATCCATCAACGGCCAGATGAAAAATGGACCGACAGAACGCCTGTGTGAAAGGGGCCAAACTTGGATTATGAAAGTTTGCAGAAGGTTGACAAGGTCTAGCTCTCAAGAGAATGTAGTAGAATATTTATATTAACTAATATATTTTGTATTATTGATATTAATTTAACATATGTATTAATAACAAATAATTATTATTTTTGTTAAGCAGTCATTCTTATTTCTAGAAACCTTTACATGAACTATGACAAAAACAAAGAATTAAAAAGGAACTTTATATGACCTGTAAAATTCTTCATGTAAAGCATCACATGTATGATCACTGGCAGGATTTAAAATTATATAACATTTATTTGTGATGACAACATGCTTTATAGAGCAACCCATAAAACAAACACATAAAACGAATACTGTAACTATTGCCTACAACTATAACCACACCATTATTTTTTTCTATTCCAGACAGTTAATAAAAAATATTTAAACCAGGGTGTTTATGTTATAGGAATTTTATAGTTATCAATGTGCTACTGTACTTGGAGTGTGCTGTTAGATTTCACTGAAAGTTGCAGTCACACCCGCAACTATAAACGAATCTGGCAAGAAACTGAACCATAGCTGAACCATTTGAAATCTTTCAGCATACCGCTATGTGGATATAACAAATTGTAGGATCTAATAGGGAGCTTGAATTATTTGAGTGGAACAAGATACCGGTTATATAAGGAATGCACATATATGGGGATCATACTTATATATGTGTTACTGTGAATACAGGATTAAAATAACTAGGGCACATTATGTAGGTGTATTTTTATGCCAAGATAAAATCAAATTCCACTAAGATTATGAGCATTGGCAACATTTGATTGGACTACAATGGGAGTGCTTTCTATGCACAAACCGCACAGGAATTTGTTTTGAAAGTTTAGTATCCTGTTTAATGAGAATATCTGCTATTGTCCTACTTTCTCTGCAGTTGCTGGGATCCAGCTCTAATGATTTGCAGCAGGATGGGTGACCTAAAATGAAAATAAGAACTGTGAGACCCATGGCACAATATGTTTACTTGATAAAGATATAGATCTATACTCAAGACAAAAAAGTTAACCGGAAAAAAAAAAAAAACATTTATAAATTTTAAAATAAGGGCAGACTCGATGAACCACTTTTTTTTTCCTGCCATCTCTTTTCTATGTTTCTATTAATTTGTATGTGAAAAGAATGCACAAGTGACTGTTGGGTGGCATATGTATCTATCTTGATACATCAGAAAGCTAAAAAAACAGGTACTTCTTGCTACATTTCCAGTATTATTGGTAATTGGTATTATTGGTAAAGTAGAGCCAAAGACAAAACTTATTTTTCACTTTGGATAGAGTTAGGAAGGGTTATAAACCCTGTAATTTTTTTCCCATTAACTTTATCTTACATAAATCGTTCATTTGGTAGATAATGCAGGAGCTGAGCAATCACATAACAGCCTATGCGGAGAAGAGCTGTAGCATTGAAAACAAGAGAAGTGTGCCCCTGGAAGTATGTAAAACTCACCATACACTATGTAATCTGATTGTACAATCTCCTTTAGATCTACCATCAACTCTGTAGTTCAAGGACCTGCCTGATTCGATACAGAATGATTCGATAAGTCTAAAAGAGATTTACAGAGATTGTACAATCAGACTGTATAGTGTATGGCCACATTTGTATACATAAAATGAAATAGATGCAGTTTTGGTGCCATTAATTGTTAACGGCACCCCAAACAGTAAAGCAAATGCACATTTTGTTCAGTGCAAAAAAGTATGACAAACTCGCAGTAAAAATGTGCAAATTGTACCTGCCAAAAGGCCCCAAGAGCTACTTCACTGCATTTGTCGTGTGCTGGGCCTATGTATGACCTATGTGTGTCAGAGGGAAAAGGCACCTAAAAAAACGTGCAGGCACTATTCTGTGTGAATGGGGCCTGACAGTGAAATTTATTTTTTTTCACCCTCCCCCTCTCTAAGCTGAACCTGGATTACAAGAAAATTGATGACTGAATGCCTCTTTCCCATGTTTTTATATAAAGATAACCATGCAATATGCAATTTGTACAATCTCTGTTTAATTTCCTTTAGATTTACTAAAACGTTGTAGTAAGACAACCCATCTGAACAATACATTCAAGTTGTATCAAATCAGGCAGACCCTTGCACTACATAGTTGATGATAGATCTAAAGGTGATTGAACAATCACAATTTATGGTGTATGGCCACCTTAAAGGAAGAAGTAGGAAAGTGAGTGGAAATAAAAAAAGATGGCAGGGTAATGTGAGCGGTGTGGTCCAGAGTGGTAAAACATTCCCTTTTCTGTGATGCAGTAAGGTATTGGGTAATGGGATATTACGTTTCCTGTATGGCCAAAGGAAGTCAAGGCTCAGAATGCATTTTTTTTAAATTTTGATTACAGAGGAGAAAATTCAAAGCTGCCATGAACTAGGTAAGTGAGAGATAAGCACATTGAAAATGCTTGGGTAGAAAAGTCTTTAAAAAAAGGACGAAGGTGAACCTAGCCTTTAAAGTGGTTGTTATGAAAAGAGCATATTCCGCTATAAGGTGTACTAGCCTCAGTTGAAAGCACAGAGTGTGATTTCTGTCTGCTCCGTCATTCATCTGCTATTTGCAGGACAGTCTATCCCGACACCACAGAATCAGGATAGATTGCCCCGCCCTCTACAACACACAGCAAGCGACAGCCTCAGCTGTGTATGTTTTCCTATGAGACTGTGTGGTGCCTAGTGTGTTTACTCCCTCCACTCAGCTTTCTGCTTTATGCTGTGAAGTGTATGATGTCAGACTCAAGGACTCTGTGTCCTCAGTTTCTTTCTTGAGCAGGGCTGTCTTATCAAGCAGGCACCTAGGGGGCACTCCGTCGTTTCAATGGTCTAGGGAATGTGGCAGTGCCGAGGTCAGGTGGGCTGTGGCATGAATGGTAACTGCACTCTGCACTGCACACGCACAAGTAACTTTAGTTTTGCTATGTTATCACTAGCAGAGGTGGCTCTGCCCCCCCCCCACCCAAAAGCACCTTGTCCCCATGGTCTCTTCCCAACATCCCTGGGCTGTGGTTTTCAGGGTCTGCAGGTGGGGGGCTTATCAGAATCTGTAAGCCCCCTTGAACAAGGGGCCCCCAGGTCCTGCCCTGAAGAGATCAGGCGTCTAGAACAGAAAACACCTTGGTGGTTGTAAAGCCAATTAGTCCACAGCAGCTCCTGTATAATCTCCTGGGTTGGAGAATAAGATCTGTCAGCAAAAGGAGAACCACGAGCGCTTTAGGTAAGGCTTAATGAAGATAGATGACATCCCGCCCCTCTCCCCATGTGAATAGGTATGGGTTACATAGTACAAATCTTTTATTAAAAATAAAAAAAAAACAGTGTCCCCCCCCCATGTAAATCCATCATCAATCACACCACCCACTTCAACAGTAATCAGAAAAATAAGAAAAACGACTCCGCCTTCTAGGACGGTCACCAGCTGAATGCCTCCTTCATGCTTTGACAGTCCTTACATAGGTAAGGGTGGGGGGCCACTTGGCAACATTACTTGTGTCCCCGCCCCCTTGTAATGTCACGGACCAGTGTATGATGGGCTGGTGATGTTACAAGAGGGCAGGTCCGCCAGGTGACATTGCCACATGGCCCTGCCCTTACCTATTTAAGAACTGTCAAAGCGTGGGGGAGGCATTCGCAGGTGGTGGTCCTAGAAGGTGGAGTGTTTTATTTTTTTTAATTTCTATTTTTCAGGTCTGCGGTGCAGTGGGAGGTGTGATTGACAATGTATTTACATCGGGGGGCACAGTTTTTTACATTTTTAATAAATGATTTGTCAAAAACTTGTCTCCTGTTTTTATTTTTTACACTTTTTTGGTGAATGGTTAGGATACCCGTGGGGGGGGAGCAGGATCTGGGGACCCCCTTGTGAATTGGGGCTTCCAGATTCCGATAAGCTCCCCGCCCACTGATTCCGACAACCACAGCCCAGGGTTATCAGGAAGAGACCCATGTCTCCGTCAACATGGGGAGAAGGTGCTTTGGGATGGGGGGCAGAGCCCCCTGCCTCAAAGCACCCACTCCCGCATGTTGAGTGTGAGTCTGTGAGTCTCCACCAATGGAAGCACATGCATTTAGATGGACAGTTTTAGGGCAGATAAACTTTAAGGGAGCCCTCCCCTTCTTAAAGGCACAAGGGCACCCTGAACACCCAGCCCATAGCACTATGGTAGCAAAGGTGCATTGCCCGGCCATTATAACTCATAGTACATACAAGTGGTTACTGCCCTCACCTGTCACCGGTCACTGCAGCAAAGGGCATTGTAAAGGCAATGTATAAAATAAACAAAGAAATATCCAAGCTCAACTTACCGCCCAGCCTGCGACCAACCGAATTGACCTGTCCAACAGTATGTGTTAAGAACAGGAGTTTAGTTGCGCAGATTTTCAAATACATGTGTAAGCCACAGAACATTTAAAGGCACAGGGGTGGGCTCCCTTACGGTTTATCTGCCCTACACCTGTCTATCTAAATGCATGTTCTTCCATTGTTGGAGACTCACAGAAATTAGAGGTAGGTCCACAGAAAATGGGGTGCCTTGCCAGGGCTCTGTGGCTTACGCATGTATTTGCAAATGTGTGCAACTAAACCCCTGTTTTTAACACATACTGTTGGACAGGTCAATTTGGTTGGTTGCAGGCTGGTTGGTAAGTTGAGCTCGGAAATTTCTTTGTTTTTTTCATGTCTGTTAGTTTATGCCAGACTGCCATCCAGTCTGATCCACTAAAAAAAATCCCAATCTGTCTGTTTTTAGTGGATTGGATTGGAGGTAGGCGGGTGTAAACAAACACATGTCCCTTTACACCTGCTTCTCTCTAGAGGAGGATGGAGGGTACGATTGGGTCTGCCTGAAAAACTGACAGTTAGATCTGGCTGGCTCACAAGTGTGAAAGGGGCCTTAGAGTGCCTACACTTTGGATAAAGGAGCAACGGAGGTCTATGGAGAGCAGCATTGTAATTTTGGGGGGAGGGGAGTGTTACATGTACTAGCAGATTTAGATAAAGCAAAAAAACTAAGACAAGCTTCTGTTAACACTTAATAAGCAGTTACAGCAACATTTTTTTTCCTTTGGGATAAAGGTTTTACATAATAATATAATACATGTTTGTTTTTGGGTGTAATGGCACTTTAAACAGCTGCAAACACCCTGCGAAAGGAAAAGGGCAGGCTGCCGTGTTGTATGTGCATATTTCATGTCTAGAAAATATACAGGTTCAGGTTTAATGTATACATTTCACAATTAATTGTTTCCAATTTTAGCAATACTTCAGTATGTAATTATAGCCTGTTATTAAATGCAAATACATTGAGATAAAGTCATCATTCACCAATAGATGCACCAACATTCCACAAATCTGTTTGTCCTCTCTGGTGGTACAGAACAAATGATCAGGCAGTACTCAAACCTTCAAAAAAAAGTGATTGTTATTTTTCCCTGACAAGCCACCTTTTGACTCCTCCGCTCTCCTTTTTTACTTGTTCCAGTGACAAGTAAAAGTTGGGCTGTGTTGACTTTACAAGTTTATAAAGTGCTTTGGACAGCGTGAGGACAATAGAAATGTTCAGTCATGAACAACCGTTCTCTCTAGTCTATGGGCAGTAAAGAGATGGATACCATTAAGCCTGGGTTCACACTGGGGCAACTTGTCGGGCGACTTAGCCGCCTGACAAGTCGTGCTCCATTCAGTGCAATGGAACCATTCTAATCAGAGCGACTCAAGTCACTCCGACTTAGAAAAAGGTTCCTGCACTACTTTGGGGGCGACGTGCATTGACTTCTATTAGTGTGAACCCAGGCTAATAGTTGATCCCAGATGTGGAGGCTACAAACAAATATTCAGTTTTCAAAACAAACCTACTTTTATGTAGGATAAAGGCTTAAAGCGGAGCTCTACCTAAAAGGGGAAGATCAGCTTTAAGGCCTTCTCCCCTGCTCCTGTTTCTGAAGTGGAGCTTTTGGGGGGGGGTACCCGATTTTGATGGCCTAGGCGATCGGAAGCAGAAGTTCTCCTGCAAGCAGTCATAGCGAGCTGCCCAGAGTTAAGGTGGCAGCGCCGGGGACAGTTGGGAGGAAGTGAACACGGCTCAGGTGAGCCCATCGCTGGATCGTGGGACAGGTGAGTAGCTGTTTATTACAAGTCAGCAGCTACAATTTTTGTAGCTGCTGACTTTTAATTTTTACATAGAAAACTGGACCTCCTCTTTTAATCTGAACTTTGGTGAAAATACAAAGTTAATCTAGCAGGGGTACCGTTAAAAAAGGCAATCAGATCAAAAGTTTTCCCGGCACACTTGCCAGATAGCCAGAACAAACATTACACTGTGTAACAATTTGACTTCAAAACGGACCCTTCCCTTTAGTTGCACAACATTTGCAAATGTCTTTATTTTATTTCAGGTTCTTATATAGCACTGTCAATTTACGCAGCGCTTTACATATACATTGCACATTCACATCAGTCCCTACCCTCAAGGAGCTTACAATCTAAGGTCCCTAACTCACATTCATACATACATAGTAGGGCCAATTTTTATACAGGATCTAATATATATATTCGTTGCCTTGTCAAGGTCCCTCTGTATAGTGTGGTCCTAACAGAATTTGTTCAGAGATGGGCTTTAAGGAAGTAATTTTATTGAGGTCATGTATATGGTCATTACTAGGAGGAGGCACATAAACTGAAATACCTTCTCCGAGCTAAGTGATACTATATCAGTATTTCTTCAGTGCTGAGGGGAAAAAGCATTTTCCCTTGAATTTCCTTTTGTTTTTCATTTTCAATTTTAGCTTGTTGTATTGCTCTACAAATAAAAAGTCAAATCATTACATCTGTAGTCTACCTAACTACACACACAGTAACCAAATGTATTTACATAGCAAAGCTCTTGGAAACCTTAACATTTTACAGACCAAAAGTGTGTTGTTCCCAAGTGCATTGACCACATATGCAAACATGATGACCTAACTAAGTGACCTGTGCTGACCTATTGTGGTAATTAACATGAGTGTAATATACTTTTAAAGTGCGTACTCTGGATTCAGCACAGTGGTTATATTGTGAGAGCAGCATTGCTTATTTATTGCTCATGGAAACATGTCCTGTTACCCTAGTGGTACTAAAGGCAGAGTCAAAAATTACATATGCAGTCTGTCACCAGTATTTTTCTGAGTTTTATAACCTTTTGATCCTGCTGTTATTTTTTCAATTTCCTTTAAAAGACCAAGCTGTGCAGCAAAAGTGGAAGATAGAAGGTTGAGATAAGCCATTTAATGCTGACACTTTGCCTACAATGGTCACCTTTTTTAATTTATATAAAACCTTTAACCCAAAAGAAAAAAACATGTTCCTCCAACTGCATAAAAAAAGTTAGGCAAAGTAGGCCTTTAATTTGTTAGCCACCTATTTAGGAGAAGGATGGGTTTCCAAAAACAATTTATACTCACCTAGAGGGATGACGCATCAGTTTGATGCTGCATCTGTGCCCGCTGTCTCTGCACCGCTGAGCGTTCAGTTCTCCCCTTGGCTCTGAGCACAGAGCGGTGACTGTCTTTGGCTGTCTGCACTGCCCCCCCCCCCCCCCCAGTGCTAACTGGAGCACTGGGCTGTACAGGTAGTGTGAGCTGCTGTCTCAGTCCCACAGTGGCTTGTAAAGTAATCCCACAGCGGCTTGTAAAGTAAAGATCAATCATGAGCCTGGAGTGGCTTAGTTACGTCAGCCGACAATGGACGGAGTTTTATGGACATGGCATACACTTTAGTTTAACCTCCCACCTGGCCGCTGAATATAAACGGGTAGGTGGGAGCTCCGTCGTTCTGAGTCCCTTAGAACCTCCGTCATTCTGAGTCCCTCCTAAGTCCCTTAGAACGAGCGCCGCGCAGCTGCACGATCCCGTAAAGGCTGTGATAACAGGACATAGCCAAGATGAGATTGGGATATGGGCATTGTAATTGGCCCTCCCAATCACATGACCGCTGTGTCCAATCACAGCCTTCACAATGTAAACAAAGACGCTTGTCTCTGTGACAGTTCTACCCGCTGAGCTCAGTGAGAGCTCAGTGCGGGGTGGGGGAGCGGGGGAATCTGCAAGATCTGTGACAGTTCTCTGTGCAAGGATGATTTTAAACACAGAGCTGTCACAGATCCCCCACAAACAGTACACCAAGCACCACTGTCACCTCTGTCCCCATTCACATCTGTCAGTGTCCCCCTAAAACATCTGCACCAGTGCACAAAATATCTGTCAGTCCCACATCACATCTGTACCAATGCACAAAACATCTGTCAGTCCCCCATCACATCTGAATCAGTGCACAAAATATCTGTCAGTCCCCCATCACATCTGTACCAGTGCACAAAACATCTACAATAGGGCACCATTGCGACATCAACATCTGTCAGTGTCCGCCAGTGGCCGATCAACATCTGTAAGTGTACCAGTGTCCCACCAATAGATAAATAAAACATTTAATGTGCCCCCATGCTCGCGTGTAAAGGCGAACGCACACGTTGGTCCCGTACGCATCCGTAAACAAAATTTCACCACACATGTGAGGTATCGCCACAAACGTCAGAGTGAGAGCAATAATTCTAGCACCAGACCACCTGTGTAACTTTAAACTAATAACCAATAAAGTGTTATAAGGCATCACCTATGGAGATTTTCAAATACCGAAGTTTGGCGCCATTTCCCTAGCATGCGCAATTTTAAAGTGTGATATGTTTGGTATTTATTTACCCCGCACAATGCCTTATTTTATATTTTACTGAAAATGTGGGTATTATATTGTCTCTGTGTGCATTGGAATTTATTAAAATCTATTTCCGCATTAGTGTGTAAAATTGCGTTTTGAACAAACCGCTGGGCAAATACCATGTCACTTAAAAATTTGCAAAACCCACTATTTTATTCTCTGGGGCCTATGCTACAAAAATATATAATGTTTGGGGGGTTTCATTCAGTCATTTTCTAGCAAAAATACAGATTTTTACTTGTAAACAAAAAGGGTCAGAAGAAGGCCTGGTCTTAAAGTGGATTATGGCTGAAGGTGCTATTTGGATGTTGCGCTTCTCTATGTGGCCAGGCTGTGAAAAAGCCTCACACTTGTGGCATCGCCATACTCAGGAGGAGAATGTGTTTTGGGGTGTAGTTGCAAGTATGGCAATGCCGTGTGTGAGAAATAACTTGTTAATATGAACTTTGTGAAAAATAAAAATAAATAATAATAATAATAATTTCTTAATTTTCCAAAAAGTTGTGGGAAAAAATTGAAACTTCAAAAAACTCTCCATGACTCTTACTATATATCCTGGACTGTCTACTTTCCAAAAAGGGGAAATTTGGGGGGTATTTGTATTGTCTTGACATGTTAGGGCCTCAAGAAAAGAGATTTGAGATGAGAGATGAGATGAGAAATGAGAGGCTGTCAGTACATCAGGTGTGATCAATTTTCAGTGATTGGTGCCATAGCTTCTAGACTCTAGAACTTTCACACAGATCAAAAGATATACCCTGATTTGGGTTATTTTTACCAAAAAAAATGTAGCAGTATAAATTTTGGTCAAAATTTATGAAGAGAAATAATTTTTTTGCAAAATTGTATAACAGAAACAAAGAAAAACTTTTTTTTTTCAAAATTTTCAGTGTTTATTCATTTGTAGCGCAAAAAATAAAAAAACCACAGTGGAGAACAAACACTACTAAAAGAAAGCTCTATTTGTGTTTAAAAAAAATATAAAAATTTAATTTGGGTATATTGTTACATGACCGCATAATTTACATTCAAAATGTAAGAGTGCTGAAAGCTATAAATTGGACTGGGAAGGAAGGGGTCAAAGTGCTCAGCATTGAGGTAGTTAATAACATCAGCATTGTAAAAGCCATAGAAACAATAGTTATTTTTGACAATCTAACATGATCCATCTCTATCCAAAACTTCCTGGATTCCATGCATGCTTTTCAGCTTCTTCTCTGCCATTCACTTTCATTTTCTAAGGACTATATATCCCATGGTACATTGCTGCTATGAGCAGTGATTCATGCAATGACTTCGCCTCATGAAACTCCTCCTCTCAGCACCTCTGTAAGTCATAAGGCATGCTCTGTGAATTCTGACACAGCAGCATAGTGAATCCATGTCATAGAATTCAAGGTAGTAATTGTGTGACAATCTTCACAAAGTAAATATGGAAAGCTAGAATTAATTTAAAGTGGTTGTAAAGGCTCAAGGTTTTTACCTTCATACATTCAATAATATTTACCCCCCCCTAATACTTACCTGAGCACCATCGCGATCCAGCGATGGGCATGATAGCCTTGGCTCTCCAGAGGACTCTTACTCCTCATTGGCTGAGGCCACAGGGGTGGTAGCCTAACTTGATGCCGAGAAGGCTTTTAAATTCTGCTGAATGGAGCTAACTCTGTGCTGTGGTAGAGAAATTCAGCTTTGGTCTCCGCTTCATTTCCTGGATTTGTTCATTATACTCTGCCCCTATGGGTAGGATCTGCACCAGTTACAATCTGTCTTGTCCCTTTCCCCGGGCTCTTGCCCTGGCTATGTAGACTTTGGGGGCTGCTTTGCAAGCAGTCTCTGCTGTCAGGCCTTATATGCGGTGATGCCCTTCTATTTCTGAAAGACCCCTTCTCTTCCTTGCAAGCTGCACTTCAGATAGCAAATTAATGTGGTGCCTTCTCTAGAATAGGGATCAACTTGAACAAGCCTATTCTCTTTCGCCTTGGTTGCTGGCCTTCATCACCTTTTACTAATATTCCTTTAAAATAGATCATGTAGTTTAAATACCTTGGGATTCACGTTAGTAGCACCATCCAGACCTATGTGGATCTTAACTTGTCACTAGGGATGATCGAACGGTTTGGGTCCACCATCGGTTCGGCCCGAACATTGGGTGTTCGAGGTTCGGCCGAATTTAGAACTTTTTGCCCAAAAAGTTCGGAATTCGGCAACCAGAACCGACCAAAATGCAATGCTTCAGGAAATGGGCTTTAAAAGCCCGTGATTGGACCAAAACCATTAGCAAAAGCCAATTGAGGGGGCAGGAGAATGCTAGGAATGTGATTGGAGTGACTAGGGGGTCCCTAGACCAATCATTAGTGAATACGCCCCCCAGTATATAAGATAGCCCCCGCCATATTCCTAGCATTGTTATACTGGACATGGAAGAGAGTGGAAGCAGTTCTGTTAATTTTACTTTAAAAGTGTCATTTAGCATTTATTAGTGTGAGGAAAGGGATATCTAGTGTAGTTAGAGTGCTCCTTTACACTTAAGTTAGCTTTAAAAATGTAGTTTCTGTAGGGAAAGTGTTAAGTGTAAGGGGACCGTAGTGTAGTATAGGGTTAACTGACAGTGACTGCTATGGAAGGGTGACAAAACCCTTCCATAGCAGGGTGACCGCTATAGAGAAATGATCATTTCTCTGAGTTGCTTCGGGACAGGAATATGGCTTCTCACCAGCAAGCATTTTTCATGCTGCAGGGGTTGCCACTGCCAGTGCTTTTTTGAGGACATGTTTGATGTCAGACATGACATCTGAACATGTGTATAGGGGGTATATATACACATATATGTCTGTATATATACCCCTAGACATATATAGGTGTGATAGTAGCAGAAATATATGCTTGCGCTAATGAAATCATTTACAGTAATATATTTCTGCTACTATCACACCTATATATGGCTAGGTGTCTATATACATATAATTATGTGTGTATATATACCACTATACACAAGTTCAGATGTTTTGCCTGCCTCAAAAGAACCCCAAAAAAATGCCAAAAAAACGCTAGCGTCAAAAAAAAAAAAATGCCCACGTGTGTTTTTGCTGGCATTTTTTGGGGGGTTTTGGAGGCAGGCAAAACATCTGAACTTGTGTATAGTGGTGTATATACACACATACATATATTTATATACACACCTAGACATATATAGGTGTGATAGTAGCAGAAATATATGCTTGCGCTAATGAAATCATTTACAGTAATATATTTCTGCTACTATCACACCTATATATGGCTAGGTGTCTATATACATATAATTATGTGTGTATATATACCACTATACACAAGTTCAGATGTTTTGCCTGCCTCAAAAGAACCCAAAAAAATGCCAAAAAAACGCTAGCGTCAAAAAAAATTCCCAGGTGTGTTTTTTCTGGCATTTTCTGGGGGGTTTTGGAGGCAGGCAAAACATCTGAACTTGTGTATAGTGGTGTATATACACACATACATATATTTATATACACACCTAGACATATATAGGTGTGATAGTAGCAGAAATATATTCTTGCGCTAATTAAATCATTTACAGTAATATATTTCTGCTACTATCACACCTATATATGGCTAGGTGTCTATATACATATAATTATGTGTGTATATATACCACTATACACAAGTTCAGATGTTTTGCCTGCCTCAAAAGAACCCCAAAAAATGCCTGCTATTGGTGTGTTTTTGCTGGCATTTTTTGGGGGTTTTTGGAGGCAGGCAAAACATCTGAACTTGTGCACAGTACCACTATACACAAGTTTAGATGTTTTTCCTGACTGCAAAGAACCCAAAAAATGCCTGCTATTAAACCGGCAAGGTGTGAAAACCGAGAAGAGAAGCCAACCCCCTGTGCTGAAAGTGTTCTAATACAAACAATCCTTTTTTTTTTTATGGTTCTGGACATGCTACAGAGCTGAAACTTCACAGGTACACCTTTTAGACCCCCCAGATACGAAATCAAAAAATCTCTTTTTTTTTTTTTAATTTTTCAATAATTGGCTTTTTTTATCAAAAATGAAAATTTTTAAGAACTTTTTTTTGTGTGATTTTGTGTCTGGGGGGTCTAAAAGGTGTACCTGTGAAGTTTCAGCTCTGTAGCATGTCCAGAACCAGAAAAAAAAGATCATACAGGTGTAAAAGGAGGGTCCCACATCCCTGTTCTACTGAAAAATTATCTTTTTTTTTTTCATGGTTCTGGACATGCTACAGAGCTGAAACTTCACATGTACACTTTTTAGACCCCCCCACCGGCATAGATAGACTTCTGGGGCACTTGACCAGGGATTCATCTTGCTAAGTGTGGTGTTTGTTTGTTTTACATATCCCATTGTGTAAAGGTTCCCCCTCCCCCTTCCTTCCCCTGCTCCTTTCTTATCCCTTCCCTTCAATCTGTCCTCTTAGTATTCCCTTCTTCTATCCCCTCTTTGGCCCCTCTCTCACTCGTTTCCCTTTTTCTCATACTCTTTTTCCCTTTCCTCATACCCACTCCCCTCCCTCCTTTTCCTTTGCTCTTTGATTTGGGATTTTGGGATTATACCAATACCACCCCTTGGTTTTGCCATACATTTGCTTGCTGGTGGTTACATACCGTCTGCTTTTTTGTCTTTTGCTACCATATGCACTGATGTCGCAGTTTCAGCCACTCTAACCCAACACACTGTACTGATTATGATATTTTGCTGTTTTTATTGTGCCAGCCACACTTGTATTGTTTTTACTAGCTCAATAAACCATGTTTGTGAAAAAAAAAGCTTTATGCCTTAGTAGATTTCTATGGAAATATAATCATCAGCAAGGAGGAACTGATTCATATTTCACAGGATAGAATTACCTGATTTTACAAAACATGGATGTGTTGGATCCATTTCAAAACCATAGCTGAATATACTACAATGCTTCGGGGCAGTGGTTATTGACTTGAGAGCACTTTGGTTTCCAGATCCTGCAACAACAGTAATGCTGGGACAGTCTGGATCTGTGACCAGTGCTTACTACTGATAATATAAGCTGGGGACTAGTGTTGAGCGAACACGGACTGTATTATTCGTGTTCGTACCGAATAATTGGATTTTTGTTACCCGAACACGAACACGGACACTTTACTGTATATTCGGGTAAAAATCCCTGTTCGGTCGTTTTATTTCCGGGTTTTGCATGCTTTGGCGCTCTTTTCATGGCGGGCTTTCAACAGCCAATCAACAATCGTTTAACTGGTGTGCCTTAAGCCATCCCAGCCATGCCTGCAAATGTCTCAGTAGCTGTGATTGGCCGTCTGAAGCATGTGACCAAGTCTTTATAAGTTCGAGGCAGCCGCAGCGGCGTCATTATGCTGCTTAGATCAGGGACAGATCACACATCAACGTGCTGGCTGCTGATTAGGGAAAGATAGGCAGGAAAAAAACATTTGTGTCCGGATAGAATTGAGGGACAGGTCGGAGTGTTTAGGCAGGGCGAGTTGTAGGCATTTTAGGGATAGAGTCTGCTGAATTATAGGGTCAGTGTCTTCTGCAAACTACAATCGATATTGCTGTGTGGGGGGTGGGGTCTGCACTCAATCCTGATCTACGATCTCTTCTCAATCCTGTTAGGGAGAGGCTGCTGCTGAATTTTAGGGTCAGAGTGTTCTACAAACTACAATCGATATTGCTGTGTGGGGTGGGGTCTGCACTTAGTTCTCCTGATCTACGATCTCTTCTCAATCCTGTTAGGGACAGAGTCTGCTGAATTTTAGGGAAACTGTGTTCTACAAACTACAATCGATATTGCTGTGTGGTGTGGGATAGGAGATAGGCAGGTGTCAGTGATCCACATCCATTTTTCTGTGTGTGGGCTGCAGTGAACACAATCTTTTTGGGGTGCAGTGAACACAATCCTTTTGGAGTGCAGTGAACAAAATCTTTGTGGGGTGCAGTGAACAAAACCTTTGTGGGGGTACAGTGAACACAATCTTTGTGGGGTGCAGTGAAGACAATCCTTGTGGGGTGCAGTGAAGACAATCCTTGTGGGGTGCAGTGAACAAAATCTTTGGGGGGTACAGTGAACACAATCTTTGTGGGGTGCAGAGAAGACAATCCTTGTGGGGTGCAGTGAACAAAATCTTTGGGGGGGTACAGTGAACACAATCTTTGTGGGGTGCAGTGAACAAAACCTTTGTGGGGTGCAGTGAACACAATCTTTGTGGGGTGCAGTGAAGACAATCCTTGTGGGGTGCAGTGAAGACAATCCTTGTGGGGTGCAGTGAACAAAATCTTTGTGGGGTACAGTGAACACAATCTTTGTGGGGTGCAGTGAACAAAACCTTTGTGGGGTACAGTGAACACAATCTTTGTGGGGTGCAGTGAACACAATCTTTGTGGGGTGCAGTGAACAAAACCTTTGTGGGGTGCAGTGAACACAACCTTTGTGGGGTACAGTGAACACAATCTTTGTGGGGTGCAGTGAACAAAACCTTTGTGGGGTACAGTGAACACAATCTTTGTGGGGTGCAGTGAACAAAACCTTTGTGGGGTACAGTGAACACAATCTTTGTGGGGTGCAGTGAACACAATCTTTGTGGGGTGCAGTGAACAAAACCTTTGTGGGGTGCAGTGAACACAACCTTTGTGGGGTACAGTGAACACAATCTTTGTGGGGTGCAGTGAACAAAACCTTTGTGGGGTACAGTGAACACAATCTTTGTGGGGTACAGTGAACACAATCTTTGTGGGGTGCAGTGAACAAAACCTTTGTGGGGTACAGTGAACACAATCTTTGTGGGGTGCAGTGAACAAAACCTTTGTGGGGTACAGTGAACACAATCTTTGTGGGGTGCAGTGAACAAAACCTTTGTGGGGTACAGTGAACACAATCTTTGTGGGGTGCAGTGAAGACAATCCTTTTGGAGTGCAGTGAACAAAATCTTTGTGGGGTACAGTGAACACAATCTTTGTGGGGTGCAGTGAACAAAATCTTTGTGGGGTACAGTGAACACAATCTTTGTGGGGTGCAGTGAAGACAATCCTTGTGGGGTGCAGTAAAGACAATCCTTGTGGGGTGCAGTGAACAAAACCTTTGTGGGGTACAGTGAACACAATCTTTGTGGGGTGCAGTGAACACAATCTTTGTGGGGTGCAGTGAACACAACCTTTGTGGGGTACAGTGAACACAATCTTTGTGGGGTGCAGTGAACAAAACCTTTGTGGGGTACAGTGAACACAATCTTTGTGGGGTACAGTGAACACAATCTTTGTGGGGTGCAGTGAAGACAATCCTTGTGGGGTGCAGTGAAGACAATCCTTGTGGGGTGCAGTGAACAAAATCTTTGGGGGGTACAGTGAACACAATCTTTGTGGGGTGCAGTGAACAAAACCTTTGTGGGGTACAGTGAACACAATCTTTGTGGGGTGCAGTGAAGACAATCCTTTTGGAGTGCAGTGAACACAATCTTTGTGGGGTGCAGTGAACAAAACCTTTGTGGGGTACAGTGAACACAATCTTTGTGGGGTACAGTGAACACAATCTTTGTGGGGTACAGTGAACACAATCTCATACTTCTGAAGCTTTGAGGGTGCTGCCTGTTCTATACTCCTCCTCCTCCTCCTCATCCATCCTTTTAGGTGTACAAACAATAGTAATTGGGGCCTAGTGTGCTTCTGTACGTGTGAAAAACATACACTTTTTTTGATCATATTTCCTATTCCGCTATTCTATAAAAACCTTTGGGGCTCAATTAAATTGCGGAATAGTCTGTGTCGGTACGTGTGAGATCCACCTTTCCAAGTTTTTGGGGTTCATCTCATACTTCTGAAGCTTTGAGGGTGCTGCCTGTTCTATACTCCTCCTCCTCCTCCTCCTCATCCATCCTTTTAGGTGTACAAACAATAGTAATTGGGGCCTAGTGTGCTTCTGTACGTGTGAAAAATATACACTTTTTTTTGATCATATTTCCTATTCCGCTATTCAATAAAAACCTTTGGGGCTCAATTAAATTGCGGAATAGTCTGTGTCGGTACGTGTGAGATCCACCTTTCCAAGTTTTTGGGGTTCATCTCATACTTCTGAAGCTTTGAGGGTGCTGCCTGTTCTATACTCCTCCTCCTCCTCCTCCTCCTCCTCATCCATCCTTTTAGGTGTACAAACAATAGTAATTGGGGCCTAGTGTGCTTCTGTACGTGTGAAAAACATACACTTTTTTTTGATCATATTTCCTATTCCGCTATTCTATAAAAACCTTTGGGGCTCAATTAAATTGCGGAATAGTCTGTGTCGGTACGTGTGAGATCCACCTTTCCAAGTTTTTGGGGTTCATCTCATACTTCTGAAGCTTTGAGGGTGCTGCCTGTTCTATACTCCTCCTCCTCCTCCTCCTCATCCATCCTTTTAGGTGTACAAACAATAGTAATTGGGGCCTAGTGTGCTTCTGTACGTGTGAAAAACATACACTTTTTTTTGATCATATTTCCTATTCCGCTATTCAATAAAAACCTTTGGGGCTCAATTAAATTGCGGAATAGTCTGTGTCGGTACGTGTGAGATCCACCTTTCCAGGTTTTTGGGGTTCATCTCATACTTCTGAAGCTTTGAGGGTGCTGCCTGTTCTATACTCCTCCTCCTCCTCCTCCTCCTCCTCATCCATCCTTTTAGGTGTACAAACAATAGTAATTGGGGCCTAGTGTGCTTCTGTACGTGTGAAAAACATACACTTTTTTTTGATCATATTTCCTATTCCGCTATTCAATAAAAACCTTTGGGGCTCAATTAAATTGCGGAATAGTCTGTGTCGGTACGTGTGAGATCCACCTTTCCAAGTTTTTGGGGTTCATCTCATACTTCTGAAGCTTTGAGGGTGCTGCCTGTTCTATACTCCTCCTCCTCCTCTTCCTCATCCATCCTTTTAGGTGTACAAACAATAGTAATTGGGGCCTAGTGTGCTTCTGTACGTGTGAAAAACATACACTTTTTTTTGATCATATTTCCTATTCCGCTATTCAATAAAAAACCTTTGGGGCTCAAATAAATTGCGGAATAGTCTGCAGCGTAACTTCGGCCTTCCCGCTCACCGCCTCATATGTGACGTGCCCACAAGGTGGAACTCCACCTTGCACATGCTGGAAAGACTGTGCGAGCAGCAGCAGGCCATAGTGGAGTTTCAGCTGCAGCACGCACGCGTGAGTCGCTCTGCGGAACAGCACCACTTCACCACCAATAACTGGGCCTCCATGCGAGACCTGTGTGCCTTGTTGCGCTGTTTTGAGTACTCCACCAACATGGCCAGTGGCAATGACGCCGTTCTCAGCTTAACTATCCCACTTCTATGCCTCCTTGAAAAAACAATTCGGGCGATGATGGAAGAGGATGTGGCACAGGATGAGGAGGAGGAGGAGGAGGATGAAGAGGTAACATTTCAAAGGCTTTCAGGGCAGTCATTCGCAAGGGGCTCCGAGGGTGGGTTCCTGCACACACAAACGCCAGGGACACAATTGTCCAGCAGGGGCACAGTTCTGGAGGATGAGGAGGAGGAGGAGCTGGAGGAGGAGATGGAACCATGTTCACAGCAGGGTGGCACCCAGGCCAGCTCATGGCCATCACTGGTCCGTGGCTGGGGGGATACAGAGGACACGGACGATACACCTCCCACAGAGGACAGCCTTTCGTCGCCTCTGGGCAGCCTGGCACACATGAGCGATTACATGCTGCAGTGTCTCCACAACGACCGCCGAGTTGCCCACATTCTAACTTGTGCTGATTACTGGGTGGCCACGCTGCTGGATCCCCGTTACAAGGACAACATACCGTCCTTAATTCACTCACTGGAGCGCGATCGCAAGATGCGCGAGTACAAGCGCACGCTGGTAGACGCGATGCTGCTGGCATTCCCATCTGACAGCGGGGCCACAGTGGAAGCACAAGGCAGAGGAGGAGGAGGAGGAGGTCGCCAACTCAACCAGGGCACCGCCAGCACCTCAGAAGGCAGGGTTAGCATGGCCGAAATGTGGAAAAGCTTTGTCAGCACGCCACAACAAACAGCAGCACCAGCAGCTCAGATGGAACGTCTTAGCAGGAGGCAGCATTTTACCAACATGGTGGAGCAGTATGTGTGCACACGCCTACATGTAGTGAATGAGGGGTCTGCCCCCTTCAACTTCTGGGTCTCCAAATTGGGCACATGGCCTGAGCTTGCCCTTTACGCCTTGGAGGTGCTGGCGTGCCCTGCAGCCAGTGTATTATCTGAACGGGTATTTAGCACGGCTGGGGGTGTTATAACAGACAAGCGCAGCCGCCTGTCCAGAGACAATGTGGACAAGCTCACGTTCATTAAAATGAACCAGGCATGGATCCCACTGGACTTTTCCATACCTTGTGCAGAATAGCAACCGACCTTACCCAGCCATTGTTCCATTTTTGCTCTTTCTCACTCTTTTGGGGTGTACCCTCATTTAAAATTTGTGAAAAGAAGCAGTGTTGGCTACCTCGTCCTCCTCCTCAGGGCCAGATTAACGTAGGGGCTATTGGAGCTGCAGCTCCATGCAGGCCCCTACCTTTTATATAGGCCCCGGGTTGGCCATATTCACTGTGACCACTCTTCTGTCACTTGTAAACACAGAAGTCTGGCTTCTATGCTCGCTTCCCCAGGCAGCACCCTCAGAACCTCCCCACACAGCGCGAAGGCCGGACAAGGAGGGACAGTTGCCGATGCATGGATGTGTTTATGGGCTTCAGAGACAGCATCCCATGTTGAATTAGGCATGCATGGCTGCACCCTTCCTCCTCTGGGTGCATGCCAAGGCACGGCCCTTAAGGCCCTTCAAAATCCTCAGCACCAAGACCATGATGCTCTTAATCCGGCCCTGATCCTCCTCCACCGCCGCTTCCACCTACACCGCCCATAGGTGTGCGCAGCCTATTGCATTAGGGTGTGCACCCCAAAGTTGAAATACACATGCATGTGTTTGCCTACATGTACATGGCCCCGATACATTACTCTCCCTGCTGGCAAAGAGAAATAGAGCAGAGCAGGTGCGAGGGAGATCTTTCCCATCTCCTCACTGGCAAACAGAGCGATAATGCTATGTGCCCTAGGTGATTAGGGTGTGCCCAGGTACACCAGGCACACCCTGTGCGCACGCCTATGACACCGCCACATCCACCACCACCTCAACCTCCCTCCTACTCCTTATGGGCCTCGTCCTTCAGAGATGAAGAACATTGTTTTATTTTTCTGTTTTTTTTTTGTTATTTTAAGTTATTTCCCTATCCACATTTGTTTGCAGAGCACTTGCCATGCTCTTAACTACGTTTTGCTGCCATTTGCAGCACTCTAGCCCTTTCCATTGGTGTTTTAGAGCCATTTTAGTGCCTTAAAGTTCGGGTCCCCATTGACTTCAATGGGGTTCGGTGTCCGGGAAAAGTTCGGTAAAAGTCCGGGACACGGACCCGGACTTTTTTTTAAAGTTCGGCCGAACCCGTCGAACACGGACATCTAGGTGTCCGCTCAACCCTACTGGGGACAGGTTCCTTACCTACTCTCCCTTGTTGATGTTTTCAACCATCTATAACTATGAGCTTTCCTCCTGCCATTCCATCCCCCCCTTTTATTTCTTCACCATTCCTTTCTGCCCGCCCCCCTTTTTTGCTTTTTGTTTTTTTATTTTCCTTTCTTTCTGTCTATTCTTTTTGTTTCTACTTTCTTTTTACCTTTCTCTGTTTCATTTTTTTCTTCCCTTATTGTGTGGTTCTATGTAGTCTTTTTTGGGACCTCTTGACTTTAGAGTAGTTGAGTATTCCAATAATTCTCCCCCTTTTTCTTTACGGACCTGTTAGTATATGGTAAGCATCTATCTTCTTTGAAAGCAGATACTTTGGTATTGAGCACAATTTTTCTACTATTAGAATACTATGATTTGTAATGTAATCTTGTAAGCTTTTGATATGAGACTGTTTCAGAGAATATGGTTGTGACCCTATTTTATGCCAGAGTATGTGCCTGTCTATTGTACTTTTTTCATTTCTCATTGATAAAATATTTTATGGGAAAAAAAATGATAATCAGCAAACTTGGTGATCAGCCAATCCACAGTAAGAACACAGCTCCAGTCAATTTTAATGAAATTACAACTATTAATAAGCAATTACAAGAGACTTACATGTTGGCACTAGTTCAGCACAGTATTAGTCACTTAGCCTGTAGGTCTTATAGTGTTCAAATCAATAACTCATATCAATTTGTTTAATGAAGATATTTTGGAACCTATAAAAGTTTCTTAGAGAGCACTGCAGCAATTGAAAACATATGTCAACTGGCATAAAGCGGGGAATTAATGTAAATGGGGGGGGGGGGGGCTCTGAAGTAAGGGGGGGCTATGAAGTAAGGGGGGGCACTGATATAAGGAAGGAAACTGATGTAAAGGAGCATACTAATGTAAGGTGGGGCATTGATATAAGGGGGGACACTGATGTATGGCAGGACTCTGATTTAAAAGGGGATTATGCTGATAGAAGGGACTCTGATGTTAGAGGGAATTCTAAAGTAATGGGGGAAACTGATGTTAGGGGGCTTCTAAAGTAATGGGGAACTCTGAAGCAAGAAGAACACTGATGTAAGGGGACACTGATGAGGGGCATTGATGTAAGGGGACACTGATGCAATATGATAATATTGTAAAAAAAGAATACAATTGTAAAAACAATTATAAAACAAAACAATAAAAAAAAAAAAACTACTGACACCATCCTCTTTGGGGAAAGGGGGGGCATGAGTAAAAGACCATCTAGCTTCGCCACTGGTTGTGCTTATGTTGCCTGCCCACTCACATGCAGATAAATTCTAAACATTGACTATAACTTAGGCCTTATGCCCACATGTGTGAAACCTGGCAAAACAGCAGTAATTGAACTATAGGCGTCTATTACCTTCAGTATGATACTCTAAAAAAATGAGTCATAGTTCGATCCCATGAATATAATTAGCACTCTGCCTTTCTTAGCACTTAAAACAATGCCCTAACTCTGAAGCTGCTGTACATATTTTTTTTTTTTTGTACTTTATATGCCTTGCATCAGTCTCCTTAATGTGTGTTTATGTCATTGGCAGAAACCTGTTTGTCAAGATTTGCTACTGAACAAGGGATTTGGCACTGCTTCTTATTGAAATTTGAGAATCTAAAGCTGAAATCAATATATTAATATTTTTTTTTATTACTTGTTTGTTGTGTAACATATCTGATTGCTGATCTGCATATCTTTCTGAGAAATGGCTTGATGAAACCCAAATGCTGTTGATCTGTGTGTGCCAAGTTAGTCAGTGAGCTGCCCTCTATCAAATTTCTAGTGAACTGCAGTACATATTATCATTGCATGTTCTCATATACTGTTTTAAGTAAATATACTGTATAGAGACACATCATCATAGGTTTTGGATTATTTGCATTGTGGATTTTTTTTTCTTTTGTAACAAAATTTCAACTTTTGGCCTCCATATTTATTATGTAGTTTTCTAAATTTTAAATGGGAATGATTTACTTCATCCTGCAGGATATTTTGCTCAGCAGAATACATACAGGGGGAGATATCTGGTTCTAAAGTAAGAGAGACTTCTATTGGCGATAAGCACTATGAATGCCATTTTAAAATGTATATAAAGTCAAATCTTTATTTCACTTGGTTTTGAAGAGAATGTGGAATGAACCAAAGAAACCCTGTCAGGTTTTTATTTATGCCTATGTCACCCTATTAGTCTAGGTGAGTATTGTTTCTGGCATAGAAATAGAAAATAGAAATGGAAAATTCAATAGTAAAAAGAGGAGAAATTTCCTTTTACTTCCTGCTGTATCTCAGGGGCAGAAAATAAAGGGAATCCTCCTTAATGGGACACAGTTAAAAAAACAAAGCCTGACAGGCGTCTTACCCATTCCCTACTCAGTCCAAAAAAGTTTTGGCTTTACATACTTTATTTATATATGTTTACAGTTACAATGATTTTGTTTCAATTTGTCAGAGTACTGAACTGAATTGAAGTGTTTAAGAACTGTTGTATATATGGATAATGGGGGTGCACTATTCATACATCAGTGCTGTGTGTTGAAGATAATCAAAAGTGCCTATTCAAAATATACATATAAAGTTGATGACATAAAAACAAATAAAGAAGTGATAATCTTTGTTAACAATCCGTGATAAAAAAAACTGTGATGATCTATAGTACAGTCCGTGATTTCATTGATGCATGTAGTGCTTTTCAATCCAGGTACACATATAATGATGTTGTAATTAAAAAGCTTCTTTAAACCAAACAAATATAAAGTACTTATAAGTAACAAAAAAAGCAAAAAAAAACTGTGGTTTTTATTTCTGTGTGTCTCATTGAGCAGAATTGCCATCTCTTCCTGTCCTAAAAACACAACAGTGAGGGAAAATGCTCACAGACTCAGAGAAGATGTTAATTCTGGTAAATTCCCCCTCCCCTGTTCTGAAAACAACCGCAAAATCGTGGGCTTTAAAAAAAATGTTTGTCACAGTTACAATAGTTACCACACTGCAATACAATCCTGACAAATTTTACCACTTTTACACTATCCAAAAATAGTTCTGACTGAGATGAACTTTAATAAAAAGAATGGCCAAAACAAGCTAGATGGGGCTTTAGGTGGATTAATGGTAGAGTTTTGAATACCGGAAACAGGGTGCACTTAGATGTGCAAATATCATCCAGAACATTTATTATGCCAAAATAGGGTCAAACTTATTGAAGAAGAAACTATTATTTGTACTTGTCAAACACTACATTGCACAAATGATACACAGTACACAATGCTTTTAGACTAACAGTAGTAAGAGTTCTTAAACGTGAATAGTATAAAAACAGGTGCGCTGCTATGATGCAATAAATGAAAATACCTAATGAATAAAGTGAATTGACCCATATGAAGTCACGTGTCGCGTGACGTAACGCGTAGGAGGAGCCAGTGACGTCAGACTCAGCTGTTCCACGGCGTTCAGAGCCGAGGAGCCAGGGAGTGAGTGAGCAGGACTCAACTGCGGCGGATTCAAATAGGACTACACAGATTGTACACAGATTGCACTAACACCGCCTGTCCCTACATCCCAAATGTGGGTTTTCTATATATGTTTATGCTTAATAAACACTTTTAAAAGGATAATGCACTATGGAAAATCCTCTTTCATTTACATAAACTGTGAAATCAGCAGGTGGAAGGACTAAGCACAGAGTGTAGAAATAACAATTTTTCTTACATGTTTTTCGTAGTACAACTTGGCAATGAAAAAGATGATAAAAAATAATAGCAATAAATAAAGAGAGGGATAGGTGTGAGTGATACAGGATTCTTTCTCGTTTTTGGGGTCCAGGCTTAAACTATGGTTATAGCATGTACATGTCAATCTGTATTCTTTTGTAAAAATATATTCATGCCATGCATAATATCCAAAAATGTAAAAAAAAGTTTAGGCTTTAGATGTATTTTGATTTAGATTGTGTTTGGTGCTGTACTACTTCCCCCTCAAAAGTACATTGCCTGAATGAGTAGGCTTAATTCGAGTTTATACATTTGAAGATTGTTCATTTGTGCATATTTAACCCCTTGGAGCCTAATCCTTTTTGTGACACTTGTTGCTTACAAGTTAAAATCAGTATTTTTTGCTAGAAAATTACTTAGAACCCCCAAACATTATTTATATATATATATATATATATATATATATATATATATATATATATGTATATATATATATATATTAGCAGAGACCCTAGAGAATAAAATGGCAGTCGTTGAAATATTTTATGTCACACTGTTTTTGCACAGCAGTCTTTCAAACGCAATTTTTTGGGGAAGAAATACACTTTCATGAATTAAAAGTTATTGGAAACCTAACATGTCATGCTTTTAAATTGCACTCGCCTGTGGAATGGCGACAAACTACGGTACTTAAAAATCTCTGTAGGCGATGCTTTACAAATTTTTAATGGTTACCAGTTTAGAGTTACAGAGATGGTCTAGTTCTAGAATTATTACTCTCTTGCTAATGATCGCTGAAATACCTCACGTGTGGTTTACACACTGTTTATATTTGGGGGCGCAACTTACAAAAGAGTTTGCTACTGTGTGGTGAGCACAGAGGGATGGGGCTATTTAATTTTTTTTCTTATTTATTTTATTTTTACACTGTGCCTTTCATTTTTTTTTTTTAATAATTTTATTGCTGTCACAAGGGATGTAAATATCCCTTGTGACAGTAATAGGCATTGACAGGTACTCTTTAAGGAGGGATCTGGGGTTTATAAGGTCCCAAATTTCTTCTTTGCACTTAAAAGCATTCTAAACTCCAAGTTAAGCTGTTATGAATACTGTCATTTTTTTTAAATCTGCCATCGCTTCAAAGCTACTAGATCTGAGACCCGATCAAAGCCGATCTTGGCTTTGTTCGGTTCTCCAGCCAGCCAGTGGACTGGCGGCTGGTCGCTCGGGTCTCTTGCCACATAAGGCCGGGCATTATCATACACCAGAAGAATTCCAGGACCAACTGCACCAGCGTAGGATCTGAAAATGGGTCCAAAGATTTCATCCCGATACCTATTCAGGTATCGGGATGTCAATGGCAGTCAGGGTTCCATTGTCTAGACTGTAGAGGTTAAGGACCTTCTACGGCCCTGTCTAGCTCTCTTTGAGTAACTGACTGCCTCCTGGAATCTCCTCCATGCTCTTGAGACTGTGCTGGGAGACACAGCAAACCTTCTGGCAATGCCACGTATTGATGTGCCATCCTGGAGGAGTTGGACTGCCTGTGCAACCTCTATAGCACGGGGTCTTCAAACTATGGCACTCCAGTTGTTCGGGAACTAAAATTCCCATCATGCCTTGTCATGTCTGTGAATGTCACCACTCCGCTGCTTGTAATAACAGCCGAGCGGCTGTTTAGCCATCACCCCAGTACAAACACTTGATGCTGAAGGCCGCATATTTGTGTTACGTCTGTGTGAAGGGGTTACAATAAAAATGTATCACTTAAATATTTACTAATAGTTTATTTCAAAGGAAATAATGGAAAAATTGTATTTTCTTTGCAGGGTGTTATATTTGACTGAATGAGTGTACATTTAGCAGCTGATACCTTTTTGTTAACGATCATTAAAGATTTATCCCCAGTAATAACATAATCTATTGTTAATTACTGTTTTATCCTAGTTGAAACAACTGCCAAGAAAGCAACAGAGAAGATATGAGTGATCAATCCTATCAATCGATGAAGTAAAGTTAATAGAAAAATTATGAAACAACAACTCATTGCAATTTCCTGAGGGGATTATTTGGATTATTTAAGTGCTACAACAATGACAACATATACTTTATAAACCATTCATTTTATTGGTACAAACCACTTTAAAAGATAAATCAAGCACAACCAGTTATAAAAATTTAATACAATAACATAAGATCCGGTAAGTGTTCCTGTTCAGGATCAAAAGAAACAACTATTACTAAAACTCATGTAAACTAGTGCTCCCATAGCCCATCATATATTGTTTGCCACGTTGTCTTTAAGACAAGAGAGCAACAAAGGCATAAAAAAAAAAATCTCCTGCACTCTGAAAGCTATCTTCTAGCCACATTCAGCCACACTCATGTGGCTACCGAAGACTTTCTACTTGGCTTTGCTTGGATACTTTGGCCTTGCAGCCCCTTTTCAAGACCAGGGTAGTCTGAGACCACTAAAATCAAAGAACAAACACAAGGGCGCACCGGCCTAGTGCATTATCCTCTATAAAGGTTTTATTGGATAAAAGGTATAAAAATACTCACAAACAGAGGCTTGGTAAAAGCATATCAAATGAATACAGTGCCATCCGCATAAGAACCCCAAGGTATAGCATCCTCTGAAGCTAGGCTTACACGTTTTGAAGCTTCGCCTCTTCCTCAGAGCAACAAAGGCAAAACATTTTTAAAGCTGGCTATTATTGATTGATCTTTTAACATACTTTTTTACCAATAAAACAAATGGTTTTATGAATTACATATTGTTGTCATTGTAGCACCTTAAAAGTCCCTTCATGAAATATCTATGGTGTTGATTTACTAAAACTGGATAGTGCAAAATCGTGTACAGCTGAGAATGGTAGCTAATCAGCTTCTAACTTCAGCTTATTTAAATAAAGGAGTTGTAAAAGCAGAAGGTTTTTTATCTTAATGGTTTCTATGCATTAAGATAAAAAGCCTTCTGTGTGCAGAAGCCTCTCCAGCACCCCTAATACTTACCTGAGCTCCCTCTCTATCCATGATGTCTATGAGTCCCTCGACTGTCCTGGACTCTCCCTCCTGATTGGCTGAGACACATCTCTATCCAGCGATGTCCACGAGTCCCTCGACTGTCTGGGACTCTCCCTCCTGATTGGCTGAGACATAGCAGCAGCGCCATTGACTCCCACGGCTGTCAATCAAAGTCATTTAGCCAATCCGGAGGGAAGGGGTGGGGCCGAACGCCAGCTCTGTGTCTAAATGGACACACAGAGCTGCAGCTCGGCTCTGGTGCCCCCAGAGCAAGCTGCTTGCTCTGGGGGCACTCAACAGAAGGGAGGGGCCAGGAACAGCGAGGAGGGGCCCAAAAAGAGGAGGATCTGGGCTGCTCTGTGAAAAACCAACTGCACAGAGGAGGTAAGTATAACATGTTTGTTATTTTTATTTTTTTTTTATAAAAAGAGACTTTACAATCACTTTAACCACTTAAGCCCCGGAAGATTTTACCCCCTTCCTGACCAGGGGGTTTTTTGCGATTTTTTACTGCGTGAATTTAACGGACAATTGCGCGGTCATGCAACGATGTACCTAAACGAATTTGACGTCCTTTTATTCCCACAAACAGAGCTTTCTTTTGGTGGTATTTGATCACCTGTACGATTTTTACTTTTTGAGCTATAAACAAAAAAAGAGCGTAAATTTTGCAAAAACAACAATATTTTTCACATTTTTTTATATGAAATTCCCCCCAAAAAAATGTAAAAATCAAAATTTTTTAACATTTTTGGCCAATTTGTTTTCTGCTACATATGTTTGGTAAAAAAAATTGCAAAAAGCATATTTTGATTGGTTTGCGCAAAAGTTATTGCGTTTACTAACTAAGGGAAAGATTTTTGTCATTTTTGGTGTTTTTTTTTTAACGCGTAATGGTGGTGATATGCGATTTTTTTGCGGTACTGCGACATTGCAAGGGAAGGTCGGACCCTTGACTGACATTTTTGACACTTTTGGGGTTACCAGTGACATTACTGCAGTAATCAGTGCTATACATATGCACTGTTACTGCAAAATGACACTGGTAGTGAAGGGGTTAACTTTATTTGAGAGGGAGGGGTGGTGTGTGTCCCTAGGGGCGTGATTCTTACTGTGATTGGCTATGGCTTGAAGTGTAGGAACAATGATCAACGGTCCTACATAGTAGAACCGTATGATCACTGTTTCTAAACAGGGGAGAATGACAGGCGGCTTGTTTACATCAGCCGCCTGACTTTCTCCCTCTGCACCGACGATCGTCGAGTGACCGGCGGACATCGGGTCCGCCAGTCACACGCACGGACTTGCTGGGGAACGAGCCGGGACGGGAGCGCGCCTCCACTGACGCACGCTCGCACGCTATTGGCTCCCAAGCAAGTGACAGGCTAGTGACGTATATATACATCACTTTGCCTGGCCGGGGCTGACTGCCGACGTATATCGCCGTGTGGCGGTCGGCAACCGGTTAAGCTTTAATAAAACCTGGACGCTGATTGGTTTCTATGCAGAGCTGCACCAGATTTTGCACCTGGTTTTAGTAAATCTCCTCCTATGTGTTTGTTCTTTCTACCTTAAAGCATGATATACATTTTCATGTCAGTCCCAAAAGCAACTTCTAGAAGCATCTAGAGAGGTCTTATGTGACCAGGAAAGAGACACGAACCAGCAAGTCAACGCTAATATGAGATCTCCCTATTTAGGGCAATCCTAGAATATTACATTATTTATGATAAAGCTGAACTCTGACAGGTCTAAAGGATGACATTTATTACAGTAATGTATTACATTAAATATAAATGTGAGTATTTTACGTACAGTACAACTACTATTATCCCCTTTACAACAGCACAGACCGGGTGGAGAAGTGGCAGCAATAGGAGCCAGTCAAATTTTACTTTATGCATATTTGCTGACAAGAAGCATGCAGACAAGAGGAGAGAGCAGAATTAGTGGAGTTTTTGACTTTTTACTATTTTGTAGTTCTGTCATTGTCTTCTCAACATGCTTTGGACAGGGATGTAAAGCTATTGTATTCTGCAACTCTTCTGTAAAAAATAGTATCACCTTGCTGACTGGGTTGTCTGCCAGTGGTGCATGAGTCACAAGTGCTTGGACTAAACTAGAAATCTTTCGTAGATTAGAAAGATCACATATGTGTCTTTCAAGTTTGAATTTAGCTGTGTATCTAGAGTTCAGTTGTAAAATTCTTTCCACGTATCTGGGTCAATCTTGGAGCCAAGATCCACTGCCAAGATTTACATGTAGGTGGTGACCTAAGCAATTCGTGTTTTGAAAAGGATGTAGTATTAAAAATTGACAAAACTCTGCCCTCTAGATGTAACCTAAGGAACAATGTTACATTTGCTAATTTGAAGCCCTTTCATGTTGCCCACCATATCACATATTATGTTATATGACACAAATCACGTGGAATAGAGCCATAACACAGCATTTCAAGCTGTCTGATCTATCTAATATAATTCAGCAACGTCAACAAAATGTCAAGAATTGTGGGAGCGCTATACTGCAATATAATTATAGCCATTAGAATGAAACACTATGCTAGAGTATAATTATAACCATTAGAATGACATTACTCATAGTGTTACCTAAGAGTTCTACTACTGCCTGAGGATTAGGAGGGCTGTAGTTACATTACTTAATATCAACATTAATGAGTAACTATCTGAGAAAAACCACTCTTAGGACTTTGACTTGCTAACATAGCAGACTGCTGTAATGTCTTGTGCTGTACTCTGGCAACCTGCAAAGGACTATGTCTACTCAGATTCAGCATCTTCTGATTTAAATGAAACAAAACAGCACTCATTATCTCTGGGCGATCTGACGAAGGAGAAAAAAACTCGCAGCTTAAGAGTTTCTCTAAAAAACTATTTATTCACCTCCAGGTATTTGTGTGAGCTAATGAGGCTTAGTTTTTTCAGTACATATATGATCAATTGTATCTTAAAATGTGCATATATATATATTTATTACTTCAGAAAATTACAAACTTTATCTAAAGCATTTAATAAGTTTCTTGGGAAATTGCAGTGCTGTTCTATGGGTATATAACCTACAACATACCTAAAGCAAAATGTTTTATAAAGCATGCTATATTTTAGGTGTACATTTTAAAATGCAGGGTGAAGTTGTAACATTTGTAACTATTTATTTTATTTTGTTACTAGCTTTTTTTTTTTGTGGAATATGTTGTGTACTTTACAATAGGTATATTTTGGTAAATACAAAGAATTGAAACAGTGTTAAAAATAAGACATAATTTTTGAAAATTGTATTTTGTATATTATACAGTATTTAATAGAGGCAGATTTTATTCTTCAGATCGTAAAAAGCTAGAATTATATATTAAATAGTACGAAAACTGCCACAGCTGCACTCACAAACAATACATAATACCAGTGCTGAATCTAAATTAAAAGGAATACAGATGTTGAATGTGTTACTAAATTAAATGTGCCTTAGTTATATGAATCCCAATACAAAGGATCATAATTTTATCAAAAATAAATGTGATATGTGTACCAACATCATAAATCCAAATAGAATATTTATTTTTGAAAATATTATTATTTGTATTGGGATACATTTACCTAAAACACATTTAATTTAGTAACACAGCACAACATTTGTATTTCTTTTAAATTTGGTTCAGCAACTGTAATTATAAAATTATATACAGTATATCATTGCTTAGATATGAACTCTTGTGTGCATTACTCCTATAGTTAGGGTTGGATTAAAAATTCTATTGGATTTAAATGCCTTGATTTAGGTAAATATGGTTGAATGGATTCTCGAAGTTGGGCTGTTTTGCCATTCTTTTCTGAACTACATTTGGTGCATAGGCTTGACCTTTAAAATTTATTTTTTGTTAATACCTATAATGATGGATGCTGTGGAAAAATACTACACCATAGTCTCCATGGTAGATTGGCTTATACACAGTACTGACAATTTATTCTGCAATTTTTACAGTTTTAAAGTTATCAGCTGCTATAAGATAAATAAATGCATTATTCTATTATGATGCTATGAATTTTGAATTTAAATATTCTTTCCTAATTATCATTGAGATAGTTTAAATGCATTTATTTATTGTGAAAAAAAAAAGTCCACAAGATTTACATTGTGACAGGGATTTAAGTTGGGTAAATGCTAAAAGAATAAATCCAGAGAAAAGCTTAGCCAACCAAGAAGCTGTGTATGTGGAGGTCACTATTTGGAATCCGCCTAGCTAAATGGTGCTGTGCACATTTGTCGTTAAACTGAAAATAGATTTAAAAAAATGCTCCTTAATCTTCCTTGTGGATAATGCTGCTATCCCTAAGTATGCAGGGCCAATCCTAGGGTCACAGATGCCTGGGTGCAGAAATATTTCTGGTACCCCCACATGGACGTGGTCATCTTACTAATTCCTCTCCTTTACAAATGTTTCTATGGCAACGACTTAAACACAGAGATGCTCTCCTAAGGAGTTTCTGTTGCCCTGGGATCCTCCCACCATCTCTTAACAATAAACAAAATACAGGAAGAGAAACAGAGTACTCGAATGGGACCTGAAGGGGGGTCTCTCTAATGGACATAGTGAGGGCCTCAGTTAGAGAGTCTGTTAGAAAGAGCCTCCACTAGGCCCCATTAGAGACTACAATGGGGTCCAATAGACTGTGCCTATCTGATGCCTACCTTCCACCCAGTGTGCACCTACATACATCCCTTCAATAGATCCCGGAGTGCATTGATTGAGAACTTTTCTGCGGACTCTGATTGGATAGCAGGCACGAGAGGCGGGACCTGGCAGTGTGCAGGCTGTGATTAGTTAGTGACAGGCATGAGAGGCTGGACCTGGCTGTGGACGCGGACTGTGATTGATTAGCAGTCACGACCAGGGGCGTACCTAGAGTATTTGGCACCCAGAGCGGATCCTGTATCTGGCACCTCCCAACTTTAAAATGTAAAAACACCCACAAAAATTTGTAATGTTTTCAAGAATATTTTTTGCACAAATTTCACAGCCCCCCATCACAGTGTCCCTTGCAGTCTGTCCCCAACTCCCCACCCCCATCTCTATAATCACAGTGCCCACTTTTAATCTCTGCTTCCCCTGCACAGTCCTACATTCGGCCTAAACAGATAGCTAATACTATTAGCAATGTGTTTAAGTAAGAGATTGCAGACATACTAAAGGAGATGGCTAGATACTGAGGACTTGATACAAGAGATAGTCAAAGACTGAAGACATACTACAGGAGATGGTCAGAGACTGCAGACATGATACAGGAGATGACCAGAGACTGCAGACATGATACAGGAGATGGTCAGAGACTGAGGACATGATACAGGAGATAGTCAGAGACTACAGGCATACTACAGGAGATGGTCAGAGATTGCAGACATAGCAGGCATACTACAGGAGATTGCCAGAGACTGCAGACCTGATACAGGAGATGGTCAGAGACTGCAGACATACTACAAGAGATGGTCAGAGACTGCAGACATACTAAAGGGTCAGAGACTGCGGACATGATACAGGAGATGGTCATAGACTGCAAACATACAACAGGAAATGGTCAGAGACTCCAGACATACTACAGGAGATGATCAGAGACGGCAGATATACTAAAGGAGATGGTCAGAGACTGCAGACATGATACAGGATATGGTCAGATAATGCAGACATACTGCAGGAGATGGTCAAAAACTGCAGACATACTATAGGAGATGGCCAGAGACTTCAGACATGATACAGGAGATGGTCAGAGACTGTGGTAATAATACAGGAGATAGTCAGAGACTGTGGGCATGATACAGGAGATGGTCAGAGACTAAGGACGTGATACAAGAGATGGTCAGAGACAGTGGAGAGATGGTCAGAGATTGCCGTTCCAGGCTGCCTCCCACAAAAGATCACTCTAATCTGGATTATTATGTTTCAACTCACAGGGAAGAGAACACCTGTAGATCAATTCTGATTTATATGTATATATACATGTGTTTTTTCCTGCCACCAACCCAGTTCGTGTCACAGATGTTGGTTACATGGTGGGCACAACACATTAGATGGTTGGCACACCACTCTGCATTACATGGTCAGCACAGCACATTACACGTGGACACACCACTCTGCGTTACATGATGGGCACAGCACATTAAATTGTGGGCAGAGCAAGACATGGTGGGCATGGCACAGCACATTACATGGTGGGCACACCACTCCACATTACATAATGGGCACAGCACATTACACAGAGGGCACACCACTCCGCATTACATGGTGGGCACAGCACATTACATGGTGGGCACTATACAGAACAGCACATGGCAAGGTGGGCACAGCACATGATATGGTGGACATGGCACAGCACATGACATGGTGGGCACATCACATTACATGGCGGACATGGCACAGCACATTACATGGTGGACACAGCACATTACATGGTGGACACAGCACATTATACAGAGGGCACACCACTCTAAATTACATGGTGGGCACAGCACATTACATGGTGGTCACTGTACAGCACATGAAATGGTGGACACACCACTCCGTATTACATGGTGGACAGAGCACATTACACAGAGGGCACGCCACTCCTCATTACATGGAGGGCACAGTACATTACATGGTGGACACTATACAGCACAGCACATGACAAGGTGGGCACAGCACATGACATGGTGGGCATGGCACAGCACATGACATGGTGGGCACACCACATTACATGGTGGGCATGGCACAGCACATTACATTGTGGACACAGCATATTATACAGAGGGCACACCACTCTAAATTACATGGTGGGCACAGCACATTACATGGTGGTCACTGTACAGCACATGAAATGGTGGGCACACCACTCCATATTACATGGTAGGCAGAGCACATTACAGAGAGGGCACACCACTCCTCATTACATGGTGGGAACAGCACATTACACAGAGGGCACACCACTCAACATTACATGGTGGGCACATCACATTACACAGAGGGCACACCACTTCACATTACATGGTGGGCACAGCAAATTACACAGAGGGCACACCACTCCGCATTACATGGTGGGCACAGCACATTACACAGTGGGCACACCACTTTGCATTACATGGTGGGCACAGCACATTGCACAATGGACACTGTACAGCACCTTTCATGGTGGGCACAGTACATTACATTGTGGGCACAGCACATGGCATGGTGGGCATAGCACATCACATTACATGGTGGGCACAGCACATTACACAGAGGGCACACCACTCCACATTACATGGTGGGCACTGTACAGCACAGCACATTATACAGAGGGCACACCACTCAACATTACATGGTGGGCACAGTACACTACACAGAGGGCACACCACTCTGCATTACATGGTTGGCACTGTACAGCACAGCACATGACACGGTGCGCATAGTACATTACAGCACATTACACGGTGGGTACTGTACATTACAGCATATTACATGGTGGACACACCACACTACATGATATGGTGGGCACAGTACATGACGTGGTGGGCACAGTACATGGCGTGGTGGGCACTACACATGGTGGGCACAGTATATTACATGGTGGGCTTGGTACATGACATGGTGGGCACAGTACATCACATGGTGGGCACTACACTGCACATGGTGGGCACAATGTATCAAATGGTGGTCACACCAATCTGCATTACATGATGGGCACAGCACATTAAACAGAGGGCACACCACTCTGCATTACATGGTGGGCACAGCACAATACACAGTGTGTACTATACAGCACAGCTCATGACAGGGTGGGCATGGCACAACACATGCCATGCTGGGCACCATACATTACATGTTGGGCACAGCACATGATATGGTGGGCATGGCACAGCACATTACATTGTTGGCACAGCACAAGATACAGAGGGCACACAACTCAGAATTACAAGGTGGACAAGACACATTAGATGGTGGTCACTGTACAGCACAACACATGGCATGGTGGGCACACCACTCTGCATTACATGGTGGGCACAGCACATTACACAGAGGGCACACAGGTCAACATTACATGGTGGGCACAGTACATTACACAGAGGGCACACGACTCCGCATTACATGGTGGGAACTGTATAGCACAGCACATGACATGGTGGGCACAGCACATTATACAGAGGGTACACCACTCAACATTACATGGTGGGCACAGTACATTACACAGAAGGCACACCACTCCACGTTACATGATTGGCACCATACAGCACAGCAGATGACATTACAGCAAATTACACAGCTGACACACCACACCACATTACATGGTGGGCACAGTACATGGCATGGTGGGCACTGCACTTGGTGGGCATAGTATATTACATGATGGGAATAGTACATGACATGGTGGGCACAGTACATCACATGGTGGGCACTGCACTGCACATGGTGGGCACAGTACATCACATGGTGGGCACTACACTGCACATGGTGGGCACAATGTATCAAATGGTGGTCACACCAATCTGCATTACATGATGGGCACAGCACATTAAACAGAGGGCACACCACTCTGCATTACATGGTGGGCACAGCACAATACACAGTGTGTACTATACAGCACAGCTCATGACAGGGTGGGCATGGCACAACACATGCCATGCTGGGCACCATACATTACATGTTGGGCACAGCACATGATATGGTGGGCATGGCACAGCACATTACATTGTTGGCACAGCACAAGATACAGAGGGCACACCACTCAGAATTACAAGGTGGACAAGACACATTAGATGGTGGTCACTGTACAGCACAACACATGGCATGGTGGGCACACCACTCTGCATTACATGGTGGGCACAGCACATTACACAGAGGGCACACAGGTCAACATTACATGGTGGGCACAGTACATTACACAGAGGGCACACGACTCCGCATTACATGGTGGGAACTGTATAGCACAGCACATGACATGGTGGGCACAGCACATTATACAGAGGGTACACCACTCAACATTACATGGTGGGCACAGTACATTACACAGAAGGCACACCACTCCACGTTACATGATTGGCACCATACAGCACAGCAGATGACATTACAGCAAATTACACAGCTGACACACCACACCACATTACATGGTGGGCACAGTACATGGCATGGTGGGCACTGCACTTGGTGGGCATAGTATATTACATGATGGGAATAGTACATGACATGGTGGGCACAGTACATCACATGGTGGGCACTGCACTGCACATGGTGGGCACAGTATATCACATGGTGATCACACCGCTCCGCATAACATGGTGGGCACAGCACATTGCACAGAGGTCACACCACACTGCATGACATGGTGGGCACAGCACATTACACAGTGGGCGCTGTACAGCATAGCCCATAACAGGGTGGGCACAGCACATTACATGGTGGGCACAGCACAAATTGTGGCTCATTGTTGAAAAACTGCAGTTACCCTTTAACCACTTGCCGACCAGCCACTGCAGATATACGGCAGCAGTTTCCCGCAAAACAACGTATGTCGCTTCGCACGTGCGCCCATTCCCCAGTGGGGAAGCTGATCTGCTGGGCCGGTGGCCACGTTTGCCACCGGGAACCCGCAATTAATTTCTGTGGAGACAGAACGGCGGTTTGCAGTTGTAAACATGACAGACCACTGTTCTGTCAGCAATGAACATGGGGCTGCTGTGTTCCTCTTATTTAGGAACACAGATCCCTGTCTTCATTCCATAAGTCCATCCCCCACACAGTTTGAAAGCATTCCCTAGGGACACATTTAACCCTTTGATCTCCCCTAGTGTTAATCCCTTCCCTGCCAGTGTCATTGGTACAGTAACAGTGCATATTTTTAGCACTGATTACTGTAGTAATGTCACTGGTCCTTCCAAAAGTGTCAAAAATGTCAGTTAGGTTTCTGATATAATATATAAAATGACATAAATATTTCCCCTAGTTTGTAGACGTGATAGCTTTTTCGCAAACCAATCAATATACACCTATTGGGATTTTTTTTTTACCAAAAATATGTGGCAGAAAACAAATTGGCCTAAAATGATGAAAAAAGTTGATTTTTACATTTTTTTTATTGGGAATGTTATATAGCAGAAAGTGAAAAATAGAAAGCACTATTTGTGGGGAAAAAAGGACATTCACTTTATTTGGGTACAGCTTTGCACGACCGCACAATTGTCCGTTAAAATTACGCAGTGCCAAATCGCAAAAAATGGCCTGCTCAGTGAGGGGGAAATCAGAATATTACATAAGACCAATAAAAAAAAAAAAAAAGGATTTTTATTACAGAAATGTTGGCTTACTGAAGAGTATGTCCATGTACACTACAGTATGCACTCAAAACCTGGTCAGGACTCCTTTTGCATGAATTACTACATCAATGCGTGGCATGGAGGCGATCAGCCTGTGGCACTGCTGAGGTGTTATGGAAGCCGAGGTTGCTTTGATAGAGGCCTTCAGCTCATCTGCATTGTTGGGTCTGGTGTGATTCTTATCTTCCTCTTGACAATACACAACAGATTCTCTATAGGGTTTAGGTCAGATGAGTTTGTTGGCCAATCAAGCACAGCGATGCCATGATCATTAAACCAAGTATTGGTAATTTTGGCAGTGTGGGCAGGTGCCAAGTCCTGCTGGATAGATGAGATGGCACCCCAAATCATCACTGACTGTGGAAACTTCACACTTGACCTCATGAAACTTGGATTCTGTGCCTCCTCCAGACTCTGGGACCTTGATTCCCAAATGAAATGCGTGCCCTCAACATGGGGGGGGGGGATGCTTTGGGGCAGGGGGGGGGGAGACAGACAAATGGAGGAGCAGGCAGTGCGTGGGAAGCGGACTGCTGCTTTTTTTTTTCTTTTTACGGGTTTGGCAGCACGGTGGGCAGCGTAAGATGGCTCTACTTCGTGGGGACATTGTTTTTTATTTTTTATTTGGTGAATGGATAGGGGTACTATGTACCCCATGCTCATTTACATAGGGGGGCTGGTATTTGGGAGCCCCTTTGTTAAAGGGGGCTTCCAGATTCTGATAAGCCCCCTGCCCACAGACCCCCACAACCACCACCCAGGATTGTTGGAAAGGAGCCCTTGTCCCCATCAACTGTTATGGTTCGGGGGGGGCGCTCACTCCCCCCCCCCCCCTTATTTTCTGGCCTGCTAGGCTGCATGCTCAGATAAGGGTTGGGTATAGATTTGGGGGGGGGGGCTTTTTTTTCTTTCCTTTTTTTAAATAGCTGAGCCGGCAGTTGCAAACGCGAGTCAATTTAAATGTGATTTGACTCGTTTATTTTTTCTTTAGAAATGTAATTTTTGCTGCAGCTTGTTCTATACATTCCACAGATGTGCCACTTTACAGGCAGACTAAGGAAACCCCCTTAGGCATTAAATTTAAAGTGGTTTTTTTATACTTTTTGTTTCACTATAAGTGGGAACCCCAAACCACGCCAAAATGTAAAAAATAAATGGTGTGGAGTCCCCCCCAAAATTGACCCTTATCCGAGCACGCAGCTTGGCAGACCAAGAAAGGGGAGGCAAGCGAGTGCCCTCCCTCCTAAACCATACCAGGCCACATGCCCTCAACATGGGGGGGTGGGTGCATTGAGGCAGGGGGTGCCATCGACCCAGCATGGATTTTGAGGGGTCGCATGGCTTTTTTATTTATTTTGGTGTGTTTTCACGCTGTTTTTTTTTCTGAATTTTCTATTGCCGGCATTGTTTTCATTACATTTCAGATGTCAGTGGGGAAGCCCGCTGACAGTTGATGAGTCATCAGTTGTTAAGAATGCAGCAGCCAGCTTCCCAGCCCACTGCTCAACAATTAGCTATTCTTCACACAGAATTGGAATTGGTTGATCATTTTTCGACCTATCTGAATTCCAATTGTTCTGAAAATTTGGAATTCGACAGAAAATAATAACCAAAACGAAATTGAATAAAAATGAAACTAAATTTAAAGAACTCTGAAATGACACTAAACTAATTCTGAAACAAAATGAAATTAGTAACATAAGGAATATATCCAAAACTAAACACATTTTTCCATTCTGCACATGTCTAAAGAGGAATGCTAACACAAGGCTTAGCTTTGTCCATGTAGGGAATGCCACTCCTGATCAAATGCTACCAGTGAGTAAAATTCCTGGGACTTCTAAAGCTGGCTATAGATGGATCAAATCTTGGCCTGTTCAGCAGGGGCTGGCAGAGATTCAATCCATCTATGGGCAGACTGGTATTACTAAGGTTGATCCATAGATATAATCTTTGGCTTGCTTAAATATGAAAGAGCATGTGTCCACCATGTGACAGAACAAGGCCAATCACCAAGCACCAGGACTGTCACAAGGGTGTTGAGGAGAGCATGCTAAGCCCTGTGTAAGCTCCAACTAGACTGGATCAGAACTTTCACAGGACATCTTTACTCAGTATAGGGAGCTCAATCCATTAAATGTGACCCTGACACTTAACCCTAAAAATAAACACTTTGGGGGAGATTTACTAAAACTGGAGAGTACACGATCTGATACAGTTCTACATATAAACCAATCAGCTTTCAGGTTTTATTGTCAAAGCTTAATTGAACAAGCTAGAACAAGTTAGAAGCTGATTGGCTACCATACACAGCTGCTTCAGGTTTTGAGTGCTCCAGCTTTTGTAAATCTCCCCCTTAGGGTCTATTTATATATGTTTTCACACATGGTTGCATACAACTTTCACCCAGAATTTACACATATTGTAAACTTAATCCAATTAGAAAAATATAAGAATCTTAGCTGAGAGCTGCATGAATCATGTGTGAATCCATTTATAAATAAAACAAAAAATTCCAACATAGTGCTAGAGTCCAATGAGTCTGTATGAGCAAAGTAAAATCCCGACAAAGTGAGTTGATCCTAAACTATCAAAATTGTGCTTGACCAAGTCTTAAAACATTCACTAAGGAAGGGGTTAACTCGGAGTGGTGTATGGTGTGCCATGCTGCTCTGTCCACCAGCGGGATAACTGGTAACTGCAAAAACATAAATAGAAAGGGCAGAGCGCACCGGCTCCTAGTGCAACACCGTTTATTGTTTAAAATTAAAATATATCAAAGTAACACTAAACACTCACATGTGTTCAGAGAACAAATGCGTCTATGTGAAGCTGTAGTGGATCTCTCATATGAAGGCCTCCAGGCTGGATCCAGGGTAAGCTGACAGCCAAAGTTCTCAGTGTAAGCTGCCCACACAAAACGAGGATCCTCCAATCACTTAGAAACTCGATCCAGATACACATCCAATAATCCTCGAGTAGTGCCAGCTGGTATCTGACACTAAAGTTGCTATGACAATGTGTTTCAGAGGGTGTGGCCTCCTTCTTTAGGTCTGCCCAATATTCTCAAGGGGGCCTTTAAGTAGTGTCATTCATATGGTTATTAACTCATTCCATGTCAGATGATAGGCTTCTCCAAGGAACATATGGCTACTAATTACTTAGCAAGACAACTCAGTGTGCAATTGTGGCATGCATTCAAGTATCATTAACCCCTTTTATGTTATGTGCTACAAACGGTTACCTTGCTATCAAACCTATCCTCTACACTGACTGTCTTGTAAGATAACATACATTTAAAACATTTAAATTAAAAAAAAAAAATGTAAAAAAAAAAAATCACTTTTTACAAGCATCTAATAAGAAGCATCTATTAAAATACCTCTAATAGAGGGAGGTGCATATTATGTATGAAGGAAAACAATACCTTTCCAACAGCATGCTTCTTTCATAAAAAATTGATACAATAATATAGTGGATATATGTCAATTCATTAATATAATTCCTATGTTGTGGTGAAAAACACATAAAAACATCTGAACTCACAGTAGGATCGCAATAGACTGTAAGGCTATCGACCCAATGTGTTTACTTATATGACACCGAGTTGGGTCAGTACAACCACTACAGTATCATTGAATAACAATATGTTATATGTTATAATTATGATATGAGTAAATCTTATATGATTTCTATAGTTTCTTACACACCCTGCACATCCAGCTCATATGGTTTACTACCCAACCTAAACCATGTGCATTGGAAATAGTTCAATATAGTCACACAATATATGTCTCCAAGCATGGGGACACTGGTTGGCAACATGTGCACATGTGAGACGTGCACAAGAGCACACATAAGGAGACGCAGCCTCCCCTTGAGTGTGCGCCCCCATACAAGCCTCAATGCACCAGCAACCACCACAGTGTACTTGCCCACTATGGTGTAGGGAGCCAAATATCACCCATCTGGAAAGTAAAAAGAAAAAAGAGAAAGAAAGAAAAGGATAACAAAGAAACTGGTACACAAAGAATTGTAAATGATGATACTAATTTCTAAGTCTTCATTGAGCACCCCCAGGGCTCATGGAATTGAGAGCAAAGATCAAGAAAATGTCTCTGTGACATAATTTAGAGTATCTTTCACCCTCTGGCAACTGCATAGAGATAGCTTAAATTCCAAATAATATGATATAATGATATGAGAAGCCTATCATCTGACATGGAGAATATTGGCCAGACCTGAAGAAGGAGGCCACACCCTCTGAAACGCCTTGTCATAGCAACCTTAGCATCAGATACCAGCTGGCACTGCTCGAGGATTGCTTGGATGTGTATCTGGATCGAGTCCCCCGATGATTGGAGTATCCTCATTGTGTGCGGGCGGCTTACACTGAGAACTTTGGCTGTCAGCTTACCCTGGATCCAGCCTGGGGCCCTACACATGAGAGAGCCACTACAGTATCACATAGATGCGCTTGTTCTCTGAACACAATGTGAGTGTTTAGTGTTACTTTGTTATGTTTTAATTCTAAACAATAAACAGTGTTGCACTTGTTGCAGCCGATTGTAACATCTCTGCATATCTGCATCTCCTGCATATGTGAGAGACTCTACCCATGTACTGGAGCTATTGGAACCTTACAAATGGTCTTCTGAGTACATGTGGTTGTCTTTAAATGTGTGTACTCTATGTACAGCAGGTATTGAAGCATTGAACTATTTTCATTTGAATACTGATTATTTAAACCCTCTTCAAGCCCAGTTTATTAGTAATTGCACGGAGTTTGCATAGACACATAATTATTTTCAATTCCAAGCAGCTAATTTTTTACAAAAATCAGGTACAGCGATGGTAGCTCATTTTGCACCTTGTTATGCAAACTTGTTTATGGGTTTTTGGGAGGAGAAACACATCTGGTGGAACAATCCCTACGGCAAACATCTGGTATATTAGGAAGATTCATTGATGATACTATTATCATCAGGAATGGTCCTGCAGATGTGATCTCTGAGTCCGTAGACTTTTGCAACCACAACCCATACAATGTTCGGTTCATATTTGTAGCATTTAGTATTCTTGGTTTTACTGTTATCCTAGGATAATGAGGGCAACATCATTTCCAAAACTCACTTAAGGGAAACTGCTGGAAACTCCTATTTACATTACATAATGACATTACATTACAAAATATCCCCTATAGTCAATTCCATCGGCTGAGTAGGAACGCTACTAATGTTTCAAATTATAAGAAGCAATGTACAGTTTTACACAAAAAAATGTATGGAGAAAGGATATAAGGAAGAACTTATCCAAGACGCCTCAAATAAATACCTTGATAGGTACAATGGTGGCATGATCCCCCAAAAAATCTAAAAAGAGCCCTAGGGATTTTTCTATAAAATTCATTATGAACTATAATGACCAACATTGGCAAATTAAAAACATCTTCCAAAAACACTGGCCCATTTTATTACAAGATACAGCTCTCCATAACATCTTACCATCAAGGCCCAATACTATATTTAGGAGGGCCAGGAACATCAAAAGTTGGATAGCACCAAGTAGTATTAAAGATAAACAGCCAAAACATGGTGGTATTCCCTCTATGTTTAATTTTCAGGTCATAAATAAATGCAAAAAATCCAGTTGTAAAGCTTGTGCGTTTATAAGACATGGTCAAAAAAAGTTTAAGGATAAAAATCTACAAATTCAAACAGTTTATCATATGTGGCACCCAATATGTTGTCTACGGATTGAGCTGTCAGTGTGTTCTTTGTTATGTGGGTCGCACTATCTGTACTATGTGTAAGAGGTTCAATGAACATAGGAGGCTCATAGAGACAGGCAGTCCGAAAACATAGTGTACTGTACCACTTTAGTGAGTATCATAAAGAAAGCTCTAGTGGCTTAGAATCATTTGAAATTGAAGCTATCTCTATGCAGTTGCCAGAGAGTGAAAGATACTCTAGATTATGTCACAGAGAAACTTTCTTGATCTTTACTCTCAATTCCATGAGCCCTGGGGGGGTCAATGAAGACTTAGAAATTAGTATCATAATTAACATTTCTTTGTGTACCAGTTTCCTTGTTTTCCTTTTCTTTCTTTCTCTTTTTTCTTTTTACTTAGCGTAGGGTGATATTTGGCACGCTACACCAGAGTGGTCAAGTTCACTGTGGGGGTTGGGAGTGCATGTGGGCTTGTATGGGGGGGGGGCGCACGCGTGGAAAGGCTGCGCCTCATTATGTGTGCTCTTGTGCACCTCTCGCATGTGCACATGTTGTCAACCAGTGTCCCAATGTTTAGAGACATATATTGTGTGACAATATTCAACTATTTCCAATGCATATGCACATGCACATGGTTTAAGTTGGGTAGTATACCATATGAGCTGGATGTGCAGGGTGTATCAGAAACAATAGAAATCATATAAGATTTACTCATATCGTAATTATAACATATAACATAATGTTATTCAATGATACTGTAGTGGTTGTAATCACCCAACTCCGTGTCATATAGGTCAACACATTGAGTCGGTTGCCTTCAAGTCTATTGCGATCCTACTGTGAGTTCAGATGTTTTTATGTGTTTTTCACCACAACATAGGAATTATATTAATGAATTTACATGTATGCATTATATTATTGTATAGATTTTTAATGAAAATTCTAAACAATAAACTGTGTTGCAATAGGAGCCGTTGCGCTCTGTTTTTTCTATTTATGTTTAAACATTTATAAATAGACCCCTAAATATTTTATCTGATTATTAGTACAATTAAGGAAAAGGTTTATTGAAAACTTTTTAAGATAACCTTTAACAACTTTTGGAAAAGAGGAACAAAAGTTTATGATAGGTGTACTGTTTTTACGCTTGTTATTAACTTGTAATTACATGAGAACTTTTATCTAAAATATAATTATTTACAAACACTGCAAATTAATCATCGACTCTATGGAAAATCACTGACATAAGGGTGTTTGTTGACCATCAAACATTGACCTATTATGCGTTGTATACTGGCGTGGGAATACAGGTTAAATGTAAAATGCAGTAAAATTATATGAAAATTTTCATTTTCACTTTTAAAATGTATCAATAGCCTGGACATTGTGAACTGAGCACGTTATAAAAAAAAAAAAAATCTAGAAGCAGTGGTTGGTTACCTTCAGTAAAGTTGATTTACCATAACAAAATCTCATGCAGCTCTGCATGGAAACCAATCAGCTTCCAGTTTTTTTTGTCAACACTTAAAGTGGTTGTAAATATATATATATATATATATATATATATATATATATATATATATATATATATATATATATACATATACAGTATATATATATATATATATATTTTTGTTTAAATACAAACATCCTTATACTTACCTGCTCTGTGCAATTGAATTGCACAGAGCAGCCTGGAACCTTCTCTTTTAGGGCCTCCTCCTCTATGTCCAGTGCCCCCATGGAAAGCGGCCTGTGCTTGCTCGTTCCTGAGTCCATTAACACAGACAGCACAGGCCCCGTCCCCTCTCCCTTGTCACTGACTTTGATTGACAGCAGAGGGCGCCAATGGCTCCCGGTGCCCCAGAAAAGCCAATGAGACCCGGAGGCGAGGGGAGAGAAGAGCTGCAGACGTGCACAGCGCTGGAATGAATGAAGGGCTCAGGTAAGTAAAAAAGGGGGCGTCGGGGACACTGATGCCTGAACATTTATTACCTTAATGCAAAGCCATATTATTAGCACTTATCACTGTATTAGTGTCACTGGTGATGTCAGTGGCAGTTAGTCAGTTTCCCCCCCCAGCATCAGTTAGTGTCAGATTGCCCACAGCACTATTGCAATCCCATTATAAATCATTGATCGCCACCTATAGTAATATAAAAAAAAAAAAAAAAAAAATTCCAGTACATATACCGTAGTTTGTAGGTGCTATAACTTTCATGCAAACCAATAAACATACACTTATTGGGACTGTTTCCATCAAACACATGTAGCAGAATAAGTTTTGGCCAAAATTATGAAGGAAGGCATTAGATTTTTTTTATTTTATTTTTTTGGATATGTTTTATAGCAGAAAGTAAACATTTTTTTTTTTTTTTTTTTTAATTTTAGTCATTTTTCATTTATAGTACAAACAATAAAAACCCCAAGTGGTGATCAAATACCACCAAAAGAAAACTCTATTTGTGTAAAAAAATGATATAAATAAAATTTAGGTATAGCATTGCATGACAGCGCATTCGCCAATTAAAATAGCGCAGTGCTGAATAGCAAAAAATAGCCTGGTCATGAAGGGGGGTAAGATCTTTGGAAGCGGATAATGGACATCATCTCCGTTTGGTATGGGCCCCTAGATCACCAAGTTTACTACTTACATTTTCATTAGTACATTTCAGGAGTTAGTTTGTTTTCTTCCTAGCCCCCCATCCACTTCCTAGGAGCATTCATACAACTTCTATTGTGCAAGGAAAAAAAAAAAGAATAATTCTGGACACATTGTAGAATACACATATCTGGATAACACCCCTCTAGGCGAAATTTCTCATGTGTGATACGTGTTACAATCTGATTGTACAACCCTAGTGCCATCTTAAGAGCATTGAAGGCCCCCAGGCAATGCAGTGCACTGGGGCCCTGTCTACACAATCACCCATGAGAATAAAAATGCAAATTATCGATAAGGCGATACTTATTGGTACAGCAGTGCAAGGCTAATGACAGTTGGCGGTTGGGTCTGGGAAACACACACACGGACGGGAGTCGGACTCAATTGTCCTGTGTATACCTGTTCCCGTGGAGGCTACTGGCATTCCTGCAGTTGTGGGCTCCCCTCCACGGCCTAAGTGGCCCGACAGCAGCAGGGCCGACAGGTGCTTGCCACCTGCTAAGTTTTGGCCGCGGAATGCACATGGGAGTCAAAACTAATGCCTGGCTGGGGTTGGGTCGCTGGGCAGGTGGGCCCCCCGGGCAAGTGGGGAGTGCCCATTCGGTCCGATGGCTCTGTACAACCCCCTATAGATTTACCAAAGCTATGGATTCTGAGAACCCACCTAAACAGGTATTTCAGTTTGTATCCAGTAGGACAAGCCCTTAAACTCTCTACAAATGTGCTATTTGAATGTCCAATGTCCTTTAGATCTATGAACAAATATGAAGTGTGAGGGCCAGTTTAATTGGAAACAAAATTGATAGTTTAGGAAGGGCCTTATATTCTCTAGTTTTGATAAAGCTAAAGGAGACTGTGCAAGCATTTTACAGTCAGATTGTAAGCTTTGCACTAAATAGTTGCCCAAACTAAAGTAGACTTTACAACCAGACTGCAATGTGTAAAGTTAGCTTACTATACAATGATAGTTTCAAGATGCATGACAGGTCATATACTATCAATATTATTAATTTTAATAATAAATCTATTCCTATTCTTTTAGAAAGAAAATAAAGGCCCCTGCTCCTCCTCCACCTCAGTCTATGCGAAAACCTTGCATGGAGCATGCGTCATCTACTGAGTCAGATGGCACAGGAAGCCAAAGCACAGAAGAATCAAAAGAAAATGTCCTGCATCGGAAGGTGGATATCACAGTGTGTTTACCTGATGGCCAGGAAAAAACAGTCAATGTAGATGGAAGGTATGTTATCATACTTTGGTAGACTAATTAGTGCTTCTAATTATGATTGGTAAGATTTTAAGTGACACTTTTTCTATAGTTGCATAATCTGTGTATTCGTTTTTTTATTTTCTTAAATTACTGTTTAGCATCCAAACCAAAGCAATTTAAAGAGTAAGGAAACTTTTCCATAAAGTTTCCTTACCCTTTTGCTTCCCACCCCTCTAAGCAAATCTAGGTAATATGTTTCCAGGGACGAATACCTGGCACTCAGACTGCTTGCCATGAATAAATGCTCAGTGTGCATGAGGCCTAAAAGTAAATTCTTTTAATTACTTCTATTTTGAAATGAAGACCTATTCTGCTCTGCTTGCCTAGGGCTAACTCAATGTCTATTACCTCTGGTGCTTTTTATCCTATTTCAAAAAAGATTTCTACAGCTACACCACAGGCAAACAATTAAATATGCAGATGAAATACGTACATATATGAGAAAAGTTTTACCTGCTGAAGGGATTGTATTTCTGACCATCCAGGTTTGGTATTTTTACAGGGGATCTGATCTTTGTGTGCTGCAGTTTCACGTTCCCTAACAGATCTCCTGCCCTTTGAATGGACAGTAAAACGAGAAACAGCATGAAGAAGAGTTCATCTCTTGGCCACTCTGCTCTATCCTCCTACACAAAGATACACGTAATATTTCTGTTCAGCACACATCAACACAGCATATTGATGTGAGCTGAAACCAGAGGTCATGAGGCAGATTGCCTTGTTACATAGTTAGACTGGTTGAAAAAAGACACAAGTGCATCTAGTTCAACCAATTGTTCTTGCATCAAGACTGCATTGGGCAACTCTACCCAACACAGCTCAACTCTGCTGGGGTGATTGAACCCTAACAGTCGGCCAGGATCTTTTGCATACATGTGTTATCAGTGAGTATGCAGACAGTATAGGGCAGTGTGAGCAAAGGGAAGACCTTATCATTTTCCTTTGCTCCTCCATGGTCCAGTCAGCAGAGTTGGGAGTGTGTTCCCAACCAAATTGGGTTGCTGCTGCTGCTGCAGTGAAGGTCGATCATCTGCCTTGGTTCTCTGGCAGTACTTTGAAAACATCACTGGCACAAAAGTACAAATCCTTTGACAAATCATATACATTAAGTGCAGGGGAGGACTGGGAGGGGGGGCAGGGTGACAATCGCCCCCCCCCCCCGGGCCGCTCTGATGCTAGGTAAAAAGGCAGCACTCAGGGCTGGATTAATGTAGGGGCCAGACACTGTATACAGCTGCCAGTTGCCACTACACAATGTTATATTTGCAGAGCTGCAGCAGAGCGGTATGAATGTGCAGAGTACGCTCCTACACCTGGCCTGCACCCGACAGGAGCTTCCTAGGCCCCGCCTGGTCTGGTGTCATGTATTTTTTGTTAAACCTCCTTTGTTGCTATGAACATTCAATTATATTACCACATTGCATCATGTTTGTCTTGCTTCATAACATCAATATCCGTTATAAAACCAGATGGGCACGGATTTTGAGCTGATTCGATGGTTCAATGGGCCACTTGATTGAACTTGCCCCCCAGGCCTAAGACTGCCAGCCCTCCCCTGATTAAGTGACTATATATGTACTTTAACTGTATATATAGCCACTTGCATGGATTTCCACTTCAGCTCTTCTAAATGGAATTTCATTATAAGACTTGCATAGTACAATGCAGCATCATACTCATATACTCATTGCTTTGCTAAAATGTGTGGTGTTTAAAAAGCCAAAGGTGTTCCAGCAACCTCTCTGAGCTGCTTTTAAAACGAGAGAAAATATCTCATGCATGCCTCGGCCCTTTTACTGTAGATGTATTTTCCTCAACATAATGAAAGTATAACAACATTTTAAAACACACTAAAAAAATGCAAGGTTGCTATAAAAGTGATCAGTACATTGGGAGGGACTTTAAAGATTCAGTATAACTAGGAGGACCTGATAATTTCTAGTTGTGTCCTTGTAAAGGACATAATTTTAATGGCAACACTTGCTTCTACTAAATTTGTCTCCCTAAACACATGGCAGTCTTTACTACAGTGCTTTAAATAATTTAATTGGTTTATTATGCAATCTGTATCATGGGTGCTACTCTTGATACAGCACCACACCTTGATTCTTAATATAATATGTTGTAGTAATGATTAGTTGCTTAGAATACTCAAGAACCAGTCTGCATCCTAACAAGTCATTTAACTGGTAAATCCTCATGTTGGGAAGCGCTGGCTAGACTTACAATTCAAATACAGAGCAGTTGTTGGTCTGGTCATGTTGAGCCTGTTGTGCACTAAAATGGTACAAAAATAGTGCAAAAAAAAAAACAGTATCTCTATTCATTAAAGGTGCTTATAATAGAATATATCTTAAAGTGCAATGCAAAAATAAACACTCCTAAAGTGCAAACAAGTGCAAAAGTCCAACATCTCTATTAGAGTGTATTAGACACACTCGGTGTGTGTCCTCTCCTAAGATCTTGTGCTCCAATCACCAGGTGAAGTGTCTGCTCACCTCCATTATTGACCCACTAGGGGTCAGCACAGCAAAAATATGAAAGTACTCTCTTGCATCCAATAATACAGCTCCACACCACTTGGCAGTGCTCCAAAATGACATATATGGAAAAAGGAGACAATCTCTAATAGTGCAGTACCCGAGTTAGAGGATGCAATAAAGCACAATCCCAGCTTCAATTAATACACTCACATTTATTAAAAAGAGACACAGCATAGAAATACAATTCAAGCAGTACTCCAATAGATCACATCAAACCTGCCCACCGCTTGGTACCTCTACGCATTACGCCACATTCCTTGTGGCTTCAACTGAAGGAGAAACTGAGTGGTATAAGTGGGGGCAATTTATAATGTCTATAGCATAATTTACATCAGATAAAATGCCTTCCACGCATGTGCAGTGACCCCGATCATTCTTGGAAGTTTGCATATGTGCAGTACAAATGCGGCCACTCCAGTGGACGAGCTCCACCAGGATGGCCGAGATAAAGACATGAATGAACTGATAACAACATCTAATTCAATATTAAGCAGCACCATTACAATAACATAGCCCAGACTGGCATTTATGATATTAGGAAGAGGGATAATCAAAAAATCACACTTAATAAGGAGGAATGATAGGATGACGTTTCAGGCTAATCCTCAAGGGATAGCGCATGCGCAGTACATTTATAGCCGCTCTAATGAGACATACAGAAGTGCTACATACAAATGGCCGGATTGGGGACATACATTCTGCTATAATACCTCCAAAAATCAGGTTCAATCTCCCCTTACGTATTATTGTGTAGTCACAACCACTATACATAATGTTAAAAAATAACCAGCTAAAAGTAAATACTGCTGTAGGTAAAATAAATAACAAAATAACAAAATACATAAATAAACCTACCTATAAGGCCATATAATAAAACCTACATATTAACCCATTCCCAATAAGATTCCGGCTCAACAAACCATGAGCATGATGGGAAGAAGTAAATAAATAAAATTACTATATAGTTACTATATTGTGAATAAACATAAATTTGACAGATGAAAACCCAACTGCCTTAACCGCAATATAGGGAACTATAGTTATACAATCCCTATATTCAACCCATGGTCCCCTATAAATAAATGGATGAACCAGGACTAATGGGGAAAGATTAAAAATAACCTGCACCATGCGTAAGTAAAGATGACATAAAAAATATCAATAATAAAATATGGACTACCCCATAAACTACAGAAGTATGACCAGAACATGATCAATAATTGCTGATAAAACAATGTCAAATTCAATGCTGAGGCCTAGAGGTTGGAGGGTCTGCATTTCATGAATCCAAAAGAATTCACATTAGCTAAATGTAGTGATTTTGTTACTCCCTCTCCAATGCGGATGATACTTTTGATTGCCCAGAAGATAAGGACACTTTGATAGCAAAAAAAAGATACTTTATTTGGCAAAACAATACACCAGAAATAAAATATTTATTTGTTTAATCAAGAGTGATTTAGTTTAAATTCTTAATTTCTATTAAATTCTTTAGAATGTAAATAATTTCCACACACATTGGTCATATCTATAGAAAAGTGGAACTAAACCACAAACCACCACAGACTGAAAATGCTGTTTATTTCATTTTTTATATTCAAAGCAAACGCACCCATCCACCCATGTGTCCATGCTTCATTTTGTTGAGAAATCTCATTGAAACACCCTGTTTAGAGTTGTAGAATGTAGAATGTGTGGCAAATCATTTTTTTTTTCAAGCAGTCGTTTCCTATATGCAGAAACAAAAATGTCTTTGAAAAATGTCATTGAATACTGTCATATATTACAGCTGTATTTCTGATCCTAATTTAGGTTGCATTGAAAAAGAAAAGTAAAAAACATGCATGGCACATTGAAAGGCAATACTATACAAACATTCTGATCAAATCTTAATTTAAAACAAGTTTTCAGTTTTATGTGACAAATAATTCAGTAGTGTATCATAGTGGGTGTGTAACATATATGTTAATTTGTCAGATTATATTCTGTAAATATAGCACAGAGCTCTTTATTTTCAAGTCTTCGTTTTAAGTATCATCTTGTGAATAATGGAAGTGGCACTAAGAGACTGATTACAGAGTGCTGCTAAGAATAGCTGGCAGACGTATCAAGATTTTAATCTCAGTGTGAGTTGTATCTTAGTCTGTGGTACTGTACTGTGAGAAGCAGAATAGCTGTGTTAGGCATTATAGGTAGAACATAAATGGCTACAAGAAAGTGAGATAGTGAAGACACATCTAGCATTCATGGCTGTCTAGTTAAAAGTAGTGGTACAAAAGCTAGTACAGTAAACTCATTTTGTGGAAATAAATAGGTTTATTCCTTTCTATTTAGAGTTATAACTTTGCTCAGATACTGGTGTGTTAAGGGTAGCAAGTTTAATTTATATAGTTTTAGCCAAAGTATGGTTATGGTTGGCATGTTTTTAATGAGGGTGCTACTTACAAGAATTTAGCCAGTTGTTAACTGTAGATTTGAGGTGCACCTGCCATTAGCGAGCTTTCTGGGCTGCAATTGCTGCCCTTGCCTTCTGAAATATTAGGTCCCTGGCTGTCATGCCTATGCTTAGCTTTTTCTTAGGATGGATTTGCACTGTTGCTATGTGGCAAATGTTACTAAAATTCACAAAGACACGTTATGCGCATTAAAACACCATGGTGCCATTCATTAGTAATGTCACCACAATTTACCTTACCAATGCACATACATTGCAGTGCAACACAACTTACAGTAATACACTACTATGAGTTTTGGTTTACTGCATTACAAAAACTAGTGCATGCACCTGTTTTGGTGCCCCAAACTGGCCATATATAAATGGAAAATTGGTCGATTCAGCAGAAGCCAATTGAATTTTGATCCATCTGTGGCCATTCCCACTCAAGAGAAGTCAGTCCAACGATAGACGTCTCTCAAATGGGACAGTTGAAAAACTTTCATTTGATCAGCTCTTGTAGCCAGTCTGCACTGATCAGTGTATACTGACAATGGAGGAATCCCCATTATCTGAATACAATAGCACCATGGGAAGGATTCCTCCATCCATCTTGCTTATTTGGATGGGAGAATTTTTTTTTCCAATCAGTCTGCAAGCTGATGGAAAAAAAATGATTATTGTATGGCCAGCCTTAAACAAGCTTTATAAAATAATAGGCTGCCTTTACAGAAGCATGTTAGCATACATGCATTACCAGACCGCAACAGTATGAATCCAACCTCAGGCATAGAAACATAGAAACATAGAATGTGTCGGCAGATAAGAACCATTTGGCCCATCTAGTCTGCCCAATATATCTGAATCCTATGAATAGTCCCGGGCCCTATCTTATATGAAGGATAGCCTTATGCCTATCCCATGCATGCTTAAACTCCTTCACTGTATTTGCAGCTACCACTTCTGCAGGAAGGTTATTCCATGCATCGACTACTCTCTCAGTAAAGTAATACTTCCTCATATTACTTTTAAACCTTTGCCCCTCTAATTTAAAACTGTGTCCTCTTGTGGTAGTTTTTCTTCTTTTAAATATGCTCTCCTCCTTTACCGAGTTGATTCCCTTTATGTATTTAAACGTTTCTATCATATCCCCTCTGTCTCTTCTTTCTTCCAAGCTATACATGTTAAGGTCCTTTAACCTTTCCTGGTAAGTTTTTTTCTGCAATCCATGTACTAGTTTAGTAGCTCTTCTCCGAACTCTCTCTAGAATATCTATATCCTTCTGGAGATATGGCCTCCAGTACTGCGCACAATACTCCAAGTGAGGTCTCACCAGTGTTCTGTACAGCGGCATAAGCACTTCTCTCTTTCTACTGCTTATACCTCTCCCTATACATCCAAGCATTCTGCTGGCATTTCGTGCTGCTCTATTACATTGTCTTCCCACCTTTAAGACTTCTGAAATAATTACTCCTAAATCCCTTTCCTCAGATACTGAGGTCAGGACTGTGTCAAATATTCTATATTCTGCCCTTGGGTTTTTACGCCCCAGGTGCATTATCTTGCACTTATCCACATTAAATTTCAGTTGCCATTCTGCGCTTAAGTGCGCTATGGTGCTATCCATTCTTAATGGAACCCCAACTCACCTTGCCAAGGCACGTGCATTTCAGCCCACCAAAATGCATAGTAAGTAATGCACCACTGTGCGTTATGGGGTACTGTGTTACAAAAAATAATGCATACATTTATTTTATTTCATTAGGCAGCCCATTTAAATAAATGGGCTTCCTCCAAGCTACATAAGTTATCGCTTGAATGCATGTTAACGCACCACATCAGTGTAAGTCAAGCCATAGCAACTGACCTAGAGCGAGCATAGAGGTTAAGAAATTCCAGCACACTTCTGTTTTATAGCATGCTTGACTCAAGATATGTAACTCAAAAGTATTTATTCCAGACACAGCCAGGGAATGAGCATTTTAAGAAGGGGACCAACAATGGCAGCCCCTGTGCTTCTCTGACAACAAGAATGTGGTAACAGTTTGTAAACAGTTGCTCAGTCTGCAACCACTTTCAGCATGCTTTGGATTACAAAAACAAATAGATCAGAGCAATCTACTACCAACAATTTTGATGATTTCATGGTTTTGATGAGTGTTGTTGTTTTTGTGTTCAAAAGCTAGTTGAAAGCTACAATTTTTTTTTAGAAATGTATACCACTTTTAACTAGCCACTTCCGGACCGCTTACGGTATATTTACTGTGGCAGGCTGGCTCGTACAGGCAAAACTACGTAGGCCGTCCTTCTCCTTGGGATGATCATAGAGCTCATGTGATCCTGCTATATAGGGTCGCATGTCTCTGTGATCATTTCATAAGCCACACCCCCCCACAGTTAGAATCACTCTCCTAGGCTCACACTTAACCCCTTGATCACCCACAGGGTTAACCCCTTCCCTGCCAATGGCATTATTACAGCAACAGTGCATTTTTATAGCACTGATTACTGTAGTAATGTCACTGGTACCCCCAAAAGTGTCAAAAACGTCAGTTAAGGGTCCGATCTGTTCTCCGCAATGTCGCAGTCCCGCAAAAAATCGCAGATCACCACCATTACTAGTAAAAAAATAAATAAATAAAAATGACATAAATCTTTCCCGTAGTTAGTAGACGCGATAACTTTTGCGCAAACCAATCAAAATACGCTTATTGCAATTTTTTTTTTACCAAAAATATGTAGTAGAAAACAAATTGGCCTAAAATGTTTAAAAATTTTGATTTTTAATTTTTTTTTTGGGGGGGGGGGGGGGGAATGTCATATAGCAGAATGTGAAAAATATATATTTTTTTTTTTTCAAAATTGTTGCTCTTTTTTTGTTTATAGCGCAAAAAATAAAAAAATCGCACAGTTTGGGTACAGCGTTGCAGGACCGCGCAATTGTCCGTTAAAGTAACGCAGTGCCGAGACGCAAAATCGGACCTAGTCATTAAGGTGGCAAATCCTTCCGGTCCTAAAGTGGCTAGGTTTCCATTATGAAAACAAATAAAATAACAAAAGCAACCTACGAACAACAGTTTCTGTATTTACATTTTTGTTAGCAGGTAAGGTGACCTCTTGCCTTCACTTTTTCTTTAAACATTTTTAAAAAAGATGACATTTCCAGCATTTTTCCCTGTATTGGCCAATGATAACAGATTCTTAGGCCTGGCTTGGCAGTTAGAGAATCATTTGATGCCTACTATCTGGAACTAGCATGGTAATTGAAACCTGCATTGCATAATCACACAGTTTTATGCTCAGACAACAAATAAATTCTAGGACTATACCATTCTTTAAAAAGTTTCACCTGCTTCTATCATATACTTCCAATTCACCTATGGGTCACTGCAAGATGTAAACGTATAGTGTAAATGTACCCTTGTCATACAGTTTATCTGGTGATAGAGGATCTGGTCTGCTAGAAAAAGTCATTACTCAACTGTAAGTACCCAATTTGTGATTGGATTGTTGCTACATTAACTGACATATTTCTATGGACTGTGTAGAGTTTGAAGAACTAATACCAGTGATGTTAAATGAGTGTTATAGACATACAGAATGCAGTACTAACAACAATGCTTTTGTTTTTTTTTTGTTTTTAGTAAAGCCGTGATGGACTTCCTAGTAGACCTGTGCAGCCAACACCACCTGAATCCAGCTCAACACACTCTAGAAGCCCGTTCCGGAGCATCACAGCAACCTTTTCTATTAAGACCAAACACTCTTATTGGAACTTTGGATTTACAAACAATTTTTCTGAAGGAAAAAGTGCAAGAAGTGAAAGTAAGAAAACCGGCTCCAAAGATTCCTGAGGTGAGAGGTTCAGGTGTTTTGTGCTAAAGCAAATAAATAGCTCAGCTCCAATTTGTGATTCTAAACAAATGTTAGACTGTGCTTGTCACCAACTTTTTAATAACATTTATTTTTAGATACTAAGGGGTTGATTTACTAAGACTGGAGAGCACAACATCTGGTGCAGCTGTGCATGGTAGCCAATCAGCTTCTAAATTGTTTAATGAGGCTTTGGAAAAAAAAAAAATGAATGATGATTGGTTTCTATGCACAGCTGCACCAGATTTTGCACTCTCCAGTTTTGGTAAATCAACCCCTAGGGGTTTGGCGGATAGTTACTAAAACTTTTGCACATGGTGCATAGTAGCCATAGTAGCCAATCAGTTTCTAACTTCAGCTTTTTCAATTAAGCTTTGACAAAAATCTCCCCTTTGTCTTTTTCTGCCTGGTAAAACTAATTTGATAGGTCTGTTGAGGTCTTTTTCTGCATACTCACTTTTACTGCTCATGTTCCAAAAGAGAACTGTCATATTGCACATGTTGATGCACATTACAAAGCACTATTCACTTTGCAGACTTTCTGAACTTCAGACAAACCGGCTAACCAGACTTCCCAAGTTATAAAAACCTTCCAGAAAGCCAAATAACAGAGAGAATAAGAGTCCATTCACACTGATCCGACTTGGACCGCGACTTGTCAGCCTGACAAGTCACGGTCCGTCACGCTCCCATTGTGCGGTACAGGAAAGGTTCTAATAGGAGCGACACAAGTCGCTCCGACTTAGAAAAAAGTTCCTGTACTACTTCGGGGCGACCTGGAGCGACTTACATAGACATTCATTATATGAAGTCCGTGCAAGTCGCGCCAAAGTTGTGCTGCACGCGACTTCACAGGTCGCCCCGAAGTCGGATCCGCCGTAGTGTGAACGGGGTGTAACTTTAATGACTTACATTACGTGCAGGGAAGCTTGTGTTCCAGGGGCCAGCATAGTAAGTAGTGATGGGTTTCTATGTGCTTCCTTACACTTCTGGTAAGCAACTTAAAGGAAAAGTATGGCCAAAGCTTTTTTGTCCGTACTTCTTCTATGGATCAAAAGAGTGCAGTTCGTTTTGCACTCCTGTGAATCGTTTTCAGTGCAAACATCACTCAGCTGGTCCAGACTCAGGAAAGATCCTGACAGTATGGTCGATATCCGTGCAGAAGCCTCGACTGGCATCTGGCTCAGCCGCTCAATGATCTGCTGAGAGCCTGGGCAAGCCTTTCCTGTCCTTTCACAGCACAGCACTCACTGAGGGGAGAGCAGAGAGCCACTAAAAAAAAAAAAAAAAAAAGTAAAAAAAAAATAGTTTGTTATAAAATTTTACAAGCAGGTAATTATTCTCCTTTATTGATGTGCGCTAATTAGGCTGCACTGTTGGACACTGATAGGCTGCACTGATGGGCACAGATAGGATGCACTGATAGGCACTGATAAGGTGGCACTTATGGGCACTGATAGGTGGCACTGATGGGCACTGGTGAGGCAGCACTGGTGGGCACTGATCAAGAGGCACTGATAAGGCTGCACTGATAAGTGACACTGATGGGCACTGATGAGACTGAACTGATAGGTGACACTGATGGGCACCACTGAAGGGCACTGACAGGTGGCACTGATTGGCACTGATATGTGGCACTGAAGGGGACTGGTAGGTGGCACTGATAATAAGGCACTGATTATCAGCACTGATGGGCATTGATAGGTGGCACTAGTGGGCATTGGTAGGTGGCACTGGTGAACACCGGTAGGTGTCACTGGTGGGCATTGGTAGGTGGCACAGGTGGCAACTGTTTAGTGGCACTGCTGGGCACTAGTAGGTGGCACTGATGAGGCAGCAGTGTCTCTCCGTGTGCTGTACCAATGTCCCGTTTACACAAGTCGGTAATCTGTTTACATCAATTGATCAGTTGTCAAAGGCTGACAGCTGATCACGTGGTACTCACTGATCACAGAGCGTGCCACCCACGCCCTGCAGAGGGCACACAGGCAGTGCATGCTCTGTAGGATGTACATGGACGCCATCCCGGCAATGTAGGCCCGCTCTGTAGCCGTCTTTCGGCTATAGCGCAGGCGTGAAGAGGTTAAATCCCAAACTTCTCTTTTAATTGAGCAAGCTTCTAACCACTGCTCATGTGGAATTATATTCCATGCACACTGGCTTAAAAATCGCCCCTTCTACAGGAGTTTTGTGTTTTGCCTGTAGAAGCAGCTCAATGTTATCCTATGTGCCCATGCACATTAGGACGATTAGAGGCATATTTTGAGTGTTTAGAGCAGTGATGGGGAACCTTGGCACCCCAGATGTTTTGGAACTACATTTCCCATAATGCTCAACTACACTACAGAGTGCATGAGCATCATGGGAAATGTAATTCCAAAATATTGGGGGTGCCAAGGTTCCCCATCACTGGTTTAGAGGCAGGGAAAAAAACCCTTCTGATTTGTGTTTTGGATTAGAGCTTTCTGGCAGAAAAAATGCTAAACTATGTACAAAAATGCTCTATATGGCTCCATGCACACTGGATTTAAATCCACTGCTTCTACAGGAGTTTAGAGTTTTGCCTTTAGAAGCAGCTCAAGGTTATCCTATGTGCCCATGCACATCAGGATGATTACAGGCTTATTTTTAGGTTAACCTTTACAGGTAGGAAAAAAAACCCTTCTGGCTTGCATTTATTTTTGGAGCTTTCTGGCACAAAAAAATTCTTAACTCTCCTAAACTTGCCTAAACTGTGTACAAAAACGCTTTATATGAGCGTTTTTTTTTGTGCCAAGGGAACTGTCATTTTTTTTAAGCCCAGTGTTTTTTTTTCTGCAAAGCGAACTAGCAGTTTGTTAAGCCCAGTATGCATGGAGCCCTAAAATTCAGGAATAACCATCTGTCCAGATCAATTTTACACAAAAAAAACAAGCCACAATAAAGGTGGATTGGTCCATATCCCCCAACATGGATTGGCTGGTAACTCCCTAAAAAACCCTTTTATTGCAATCATCAAAAAATCATCATTTACTCATTACAAGCTGTTTTTTTAAGGAGTGCTGCTGGGTCTCCATTGGGTAGCAGAGAGCTGCAGCAGTTATTTGCTTTATTTGGGAAACCCAACAAGCTTGAAGTATAGTGCTCCATCATTCGTATTCCAAAGTGCACATTTTCATTGCCTTGCAAATAACACAAATAAATCAGAATCACCCACATGCTTCTCTGTTCAGTCTCTACAATAACATAAAGCCAGGGGTTGTTTTAGGGTGTAGTGCTGTCTGCTTGCATCATCTCAGAACTGCTGTGTTTGATCTTCCCAAATCCCCAAATAGGTGTTTAGAATAATGAGTAGTAAACATAACCTGTGCATTCCTCTCTAGGAGATAATAAGCTTTATTTTAATGAATCCCAGATTAAAGGAAAGTTTAATGTTTTCTGATTGTTGACTTGTATAAAGGAAATTATATTAACAATGCTTACGTACACATACATATTCTTTCTTTTTTGTGAGTGTGCAAGTGGTCAAGCCCAAGAACTGAAAATTGCATCTTTATTGATTTTAGTATTTTAATGCAAAGTTTTCTTGTTGTATTTCATTTTAGGCATTAATAAAAATCACAAGCCAATTAAATTAGCAGGCAATTGTATTGTACATTATCCTTTACACTGTGTGCACAATTATTAGGCAAGTGAGTATTTTGACCAAATCATAATTTTTATGCATATTGTCCAACTCCAAGCTGTATAACCTTTAATGCTTTTTGAATTCAAGCAAATTAGGTCATGTGAGATAAAAAAAACTACAGTGCTCCCCCTGTGTTATAATTAATAAAACCTGATAATAAACCACTCTTATAAATCTATATGAAGCAATACTACAATTTCAATACAATTCATATAGTCCGTAAATATTTTAGTGCTCAAAAAATTATAAAGTGCTCCGTGCTTTTTGGATAAAGTGTCCATATATATTGGTTGATCTTATTCCAGTGAGGTGTCACAAAGACGTTGTCCCCTTCTTCCCCTACTCACCAAAAATAGATGAAATTAGGCACTGATAGTGTACCAATGTGTGTTCTCTCCTTCACTCCATCTTCACTTCTTTCAAGGCAACAATATGTGGCTTTCTCAATCAAACAGGTGTTGAATGTGGGGTTTCCCCTTTACTCATCCAATATAGTCTCTAGACTCAAGTCAACATATATATCATGTGGGAAAGGATGGTAGAAACCGTTTTATATTATTCAAATATTAAAACGCAAATGCACTTATATTTACATAGATTCATAAAAGCATGTGTACCACTCCAAACGGCTGCCTTGGCATGTGGGTCGGCTGTATAAAATCGCACTGACTGTTCTCATTTGACGTACGTTTCACCCCCCCCCCCCTCCACTGGGCGTCTTCAGAAGCTTCTTAAGACGCCCAGTGGAAGGGGCGAAATGTACGTCAAGCGAGGACAGCCAGCCCCATAGCACGGGTGTTTTAACAGAATATCATACTAGGTGATGTCAATGTGTGTAATGAGGAAGGGTGTGGACTAAGTAGATCAACACCCTATATCAATGTGTGCACAATTATTAGGCAGCTTTTTATCCTCCCACTAAATGGGGGAAAAAAAGACTTAACTGACACTGAAAAGTCAAAAATTGTAAAAAGTCTTTCAGAGGGATGCAGCACTCTTGAAATTGCTATGATATTTTGGTGTGATTCACAGAACCATCAAACGTTTTATTGCAAATAGTCAAGAGGGTCACAACACTTGTTTAGGGAAAAAAAGACGCAAAAAAAATGAAAATTTGAGAAGAATCAAACGTGAAGCTACCAGGAAGCCATTATCCTCCAGTGCTCTCATATGCCACAGCTGCAACCTACCATGAGTGCCCAGATGTACAAGGTGTTCAGTGCTCAGAAACATGGCCAAGCTGAGGAAGGCTGAAACCCGAACGCAACTGAACAAGACACATACGTTGAAATGTTGAAATGTCAAGACTGTGACAAGAAATATCTAAAGTCAGATTTTTCAAAGGTTTTATGGACTGATGAGATGAGACTGACTCTTGACAGACCAGATGAATGGTTGTGGCTGGATCAGTAACGGCACAGAGCTCCAGACACCAGCAAGATAGAGGTGGGGTACTGGTATGGGCTTGTATTAATAAAGATTAGCTAGCTGGACCTTTTCAGGTTAAGATGGACTCAAAATCAACTCCCAAACCTACTGCCAGTTTTTAGAAGCCACTTTCTTCAAGCAGTGGTATAGGAAAAAGTCTGCATTTTCCAAGAAGACCATGATATTTATGCAGGACGATGCTCCATCACATTCATTGAAGTACTCCACTGCGTAGCTAGCCAGGAAAGGACTTAAAGATGAAAGAATAATAACATGACCCCTGTCCTCACCTGACCTAAACCCTATTGAGAACTTGTGGGCTCTTCTTAAATGGTAGATTTACAGTGAACTAAAACAGTACACCTCTCTGAACAGTGTCTGGGAGGCTGTGGTTGCTGCTGCACAAAAAGTTGATCAAGAAACTGACAGGCCTCCATGAACGGAAGGCTTAAGACTAAGAAAGGTGGCTATATTGGTCACTGATTTTATTTATTTATTTTAAATGTCAGAAATGTTTATTTCAAACTTTGAGATTTTTGTTTATTATTCTCACTTTAACAGATGAAAATAAGTGGGATGAGAACATTTTCAATTGTCATTTAATTGAATAATAATTCTGCACACTAATAGATGCCCAATAAAGCCAAAATCTCACGCTTTACTTTCTTAAATATTCAGGTTTGAGGTTTATTAACATTTCAAATTGACTGAAAGTACTACAGTTGTTCAATAATGAAATGAAGCCTCAAAAATAAAAACTTGCTTAATAATTGTGCACATAGTGTATGGCTAGTACAGTGCAGTCTGCATTAAATGTAGGTCTAGATTAGGCTCATCATAAAGTTTAAGGGTATTCATACACATCCATATTTATCTTTTTTTTTTTATATTTGCTAAATTTAGGCCTCATTCACACTGGACGCTTTGGCTGTCTTTCTTAGACGTGTGTAACATGTGTGTAACATGTTTAGGTGCATCAAGCATTTTTTCTGCCAAAACATCGCTGCCCCTGGACTCACTGGGAGTGGGTTTTTTTTCTGCCTCTAAATGCTCCTGCCTCTAAACTCCTCTCAACACCTATGTGTGCATGGTCACACAGGCTAATATGTAGGGGCTTTACAGGCAGAAAAAAAATACGACAGTAAGAGCGGAGTTGAAAACATTCAGTGTGCATGGGGCCTTAGAGAGCAATTCGCCAATGTATGTGTTGTCATCCAAGAAATTATGAAACTGTTGGACATTTTTACATTTTTGTTAGATTTTGTTTCATTCCCAACATTCTATGAAGAGATTATGGGAGTGTCAAAAGCCATAGCACATGCATGTTTTAAATATAAATATGTATGCAAGAGTTGTTCTGGCAGTTGGGTTGTTGTATAGAGAAAAAATGTAAAGCAGCACATCAGTTTATAACTCTCATGAGCAAGTGGAAGGAAAGAAAAATGCTCAATTCCCCTATCAACACTTTTTTGATGAGGGAACCTTCTATTCTGGCAGAACATAATGATCATCCCTAGTGGCTAAAGCTGCAAGCAGTGATCGCATTGCAAAAAATCTGACAGGCTGGTTGTACTGAAGTCAATCGATGGATCGACTTCAGTGCAACCAGCCTGCCCATAGATGGATCAAATATCATCCAATCCCTGCTGAAAGGGAATGTGTTAGCACAATATCATGTTTTAGACTAGTGTTATTCAAACTTTTTTTTACAGACTTAGCACCCTTTAAAAGTATGCAAAATCTTGAGGCCTCCTAGTCTAAAATGTAAAAAAAAAATAATTTATCAATAGGAAAACTGAGGCTGGGAAAATGTACACAACATCCTTGATGAAAATAACTTTACATCATAAGCCTTTCTTTCTAATCAGAGGTTCCTCCCTCACATCAGAGGTCCTCTCATCACATCAGAGGTCACCCGTTACATCAGGGTACTGCCTTCACATTAGAGCCTCCTTATAACATCAGAGGTCCACCAGCATGTCAGAGGCCCCCCGTCACAATGTCCTCTTTTCATATCAGAGCCCTACCCTTTGGCTCCAGCAGAGGGCAGGATTTGGGGGGAGTCAGACTTTTTTCTTCTCCTGAAATCTGGGGGGGGGCAGCCCTACATGCTGCCTGCCCTGGATCAAGTCATGTGTTGCCATGGTGTGGGCAAGCTGGCCACCATTAGCATAGCAACAAATTATGCCATGTGTTCTGCACTCAGAGTGTCATTGGCTGTTAGGGTGCTGACTGCCAGCCTGTCTGCACAATGGCAACTTATTACGCTGATCCAGAACAAACTGATTCCCCTGCTCGCTGCAACCTGGGGGAACCCAGACAGCACCTTGGTCGAGACACACTGTTTTAGACAAGCACTTGGTTATGTTTATTCATGTCTCTGCTTTTCTTTATTTGGATGCTGCAGGCAACTTCAGTAGGTGTTGAAGTTTGTGAGCATTTCCTGACAACTTTAGGAGAAGTCTTTAGGAATACATCTTTCACTTCTCTAGGAATACATCTTTCACTTCTCAATGCCTGTATAGCATTTGGTAAGCATTTAGGAAGTGTCTGATATTGATTTTCTGTGATCCTAAAGGGAATAGTGAACATAAATAGTGAATATAAATCAGCGCAACAAAATAATTATTCCAGTGGTTATAAAAAAATCTCCAATGAATATCAATATGTGTACTGTAATAAATATATGAAAGCGGCTGCTATCACCAAGTATGTTTTCAATGCATACACTAAACAAATATATTATCAAAAAAGTGCTGCGCCACTTAAAATAAATGTGTATCTAAAGTGCAACAATATGGGTTTTTGTTTTAGAACCACATGCCCCATACGTTTATTAAGTTTTGGTAGCAATAATAGGCTTCTTTTTTAAATCTAGTCATGTTCACTATTCCAATATATTATCAAAAAAGTACTGGGCCACTTAAAATAAATGTGTATCTAAAGTGCAACAAGTGGTAATAATATCATCTAAAATGGTGATATCAAATAATCTAGAAAAAAATTTGAAAAAGTCCATTAAATATTGCAAATAGTCCCAATAAAGTGCAGGGAAAAATTATGTGCAAAAATGCAAATCCAGTACAATCCAAATAGGTGCCAGTGTAGTAACAATCAATTCAGTGTCTGTGCTCGCCTTTTACCAACAAATGGATGGCTGCTCACCTCAAGTTCCGACCCTTGTTTTCCCAATGGGTCAGAACTAACAGTTTCCTTTCACGGGCTAAATTCCTGTTGGCCATCAGCAATTAACACTCCAGATGATGATGATCTCACAGCCACAGCATATTCAAGATAAATCCAAGGGAAAACATGAGAAGAAAAGACAAGATCTAATGCTCTGTGTGGGTATTTATTGGCGACAATAAAAGGAAATAGACTTGCATAGACAAGCACAATGTGTCAAGCAAACTGTACAGTGCGGCAACCAACAGCGAAACGGTATACGATAGCAGGCTCTGCCCCTATAAGCGTTGCGTCATCCATTGACTTTGTCAGTAGGGGTGGAGACAGCCCCAAACAACCTCTCATTTTATGTGTTGCCGAACAGCTTGTATCGAAGCTCCCGCAGGTGATTGGTAATGAAACCAATCACCCCCACATTAACTCCAAAGATGCGGCACCGGAAGGCAATAGATCCACAATCAATATGGGGACACTTCTCAACCCAAATGATAAACATAATTATTTATAAAAAGAAAATAAATCAATTAAAAACCGGAGCCCGCATATCAAAATGCCACATCCCACTGTATGTTGTAAATACACTGTATCTAAAATAATAAAATACATTACATTAAATATAAAATCATTAAGTATAATATTCTTAGCATAAAATAAATAAAATATATCACTCTTTTTAATCATACAGAATAAGTAAACCCTACTAAAAAACAATTTTGCTATCTATCGCTAATAAAACAATTAAGATCAAACTCAATATTGAGTCCTCTAGGTGCTAAGACTTTCGTCTCATAAATCCAAAAGGATCATGCATAAACTTAAAGTGTTTGGATACATTGTGGTCAGTTTTACCTTTTTAAGAAAAGGAAAGAGTTTAAATCCACTAGTACAGGTCAAATTTATCTGATTAGCGACTTAATCACATGTGTCACCACTGGAGTTATTTATGTAATAGAATGCGGATGTGGGCTTCAATATGTGGGGCGCACGTCTAGGGCACTGCGTGTATGGGTAGGGGAGCACATTAAAATATTAAAAAAGGTAAAACTGACCACAATGTATCCAAACACTTTAGGCTTATACATAATCAAGACCCCAGTTCCCTGCGATTCTGGGGGATTAAAAATTAGAGCGACATTGGAGACATTGCATTCTATTACATAAATAACTCCAGTGGTGACACATGTGATTAAGTCGCTAATCAGATAAATTTGACCTGTACTAGTGGATTTAAACTCTTTCCTTTTCTTAAAAAGGTAAAACTGACCACAATGTATCCAAACACTTTAAGTTTATGCATGATCCTTTTGGATTTATGAGACGAAAGTCTTAGCACCTAGAGGACTCAATATTGAGTTTAATCGTAATTGTTTTATTAGCGATAGATAGCAAAATTGTTTTTTTAGTAGGGTTTTACTTATTCTGTATGATTAAAAGGAGTGATGTATTTTATTTTATTTATTTTATGTTAAGAATATTATACTGATTTTATATTTAATGTAATGTATTTTATTATTTTAGATACAGTGTATTTACAAAACACAACAGGTTATGGCATTTGATATGCAGGCTCCAGTTTTTAATTGATTTATATTTTAGTTTTTATAAATAATTACGGTACGTTTATCATTTGGGTTGAGAAGTTTCCCCCATATCGATTGTGGATTTATTGCCTTCCGGTGCCGCATCTTTGGAGTTAATGTGGGGGTGATTGGTTTCATAACCAATCACCTGCGGGAGCTTTGATACAAGCTGTTCAGCAACACATATAATGAGAGGTTGTTTGGGGCTGATTCCACCCCTACTGACGAAGTCAACAGAAGACACAATGCGTATAAGGGCAGAGCCTGCTGTCGTATGCCATGCCGCTGTTGGTTGCCGCACTGTACAGATCGCTTGACACAGCCCGCACAGCTGATTGTGCTTGTCTATGCAAGTCTATTTCCTTTTATTGTCGCCAATAAATACCCACACAGAGCATTAGATCTTGTCTTTTCTTCTCATGTTTCCCCTGGGATTTATCTTGAACATGCTGTGACTGTGAGATCATCATCATCTGGAGTGTTAATTGTTGATGGCCAATAGGAATTTATTCAGTGAAAGGGAACTGTTAGTTCTGACCCATTGGTAAAACAAGGGTCGGAAATTGAGGTGAGCAGCCATCTATTTGTTGGTGAAAGGCAAGCACAGACACTGGATTGATTGTTACTGCACTGGCACTTATTTGGGTTGTACTGGATTTGCGTTTTTGCACATAATTTTTCCCCGCACTTTATTGGGACTATTTGCAATATTTAATGGACTTTTTCACATTTTTTCTAGATTATTTGATATTACCATTTTAGATAATATTATTACCACTTGTTGCACTTTAGATACACATTTATTTTAAGTGGTGCAGCACTTTTTTGATAATATATTGGAATAGTGAACATGGCTAGATTTTAAAAAAGTAGCTTGTTAATGATACCAAAGCTTAATAAATGTATGGGGCATGTGGTTCTAAAACAAAAACCCATATGAGCTAGCCCAAAAGGTACCATAAACATTTTCAAATTTTCATGTTCAGCTACTAAATTGTTTAGGAAGTATATCCTTTATCAACTGGAGAACATCTGGAGCCCTATTCATTTGAAATTTGGGATTAATGCTACTGCATTACTAGGATTCCTTCTTATCCACTGTGCAAAAGTTGTTTTAATTTGAGTTATTAACCGAGTACCATAAAAAGATTTTAAATTTACAGTCACATGATCTCCAAGTCATCCTTATCTAAGCTGCGCTGGTGGGAAAAGTGGGATGGTGCATGGTCATAAAGTCCTGCTGCATTACCATGCAAGAATGCTGCAAGTAACACTCACCAACAACCTAAGTGCTATTATGACAACACTTGCATACTGTCTGGAACAACGACACCACTGACAGCAGCTTAGATGATACAAGTGAAACAAGTTATCATGCATCCTTCAAAAGGAGCAGCTGTCAAATTAAAAATATCAATCCAGAAAGGAAGGAGAAGAATGATGCATTTTCCAGCAAGCCATGACACATTGCATGTGTGCTTATTGGAAATGTGAGAAGGGAGTCCAGCTTTAAACCATTAATAAACACTTGTGGAGGAGTAAGAGGGTCACATGCAGCCCAAAAAACAAACCACTGACTTGACAAGTATGGCTAAGGGTTAGTTTTGGAAAAAATAGGCGTTAAGTATCTCTTCTAGTGTTAAGTGCTAAGTGTTCAGTGGTGGAAGTGGCTGAAAGTGTTAGGGTTGTGACTTATTGTAGAAGATACATTTTTTACTGTTTTGGGAGGTGCATTGTTTGTTTAGGCCCCATGCCAAAATGTAAAGCAGAAAGATCTTACTGCATGTGTTCCCCATAGCCTAGCCAAGCCTTTTTCAACCAGGGTGCCCAGGCACCCTGGGTGCCTTGAGGTTTCTTCAGGGGTGCCTTGGAAAAAAGCCTAAAAAATGTATCAAAAATTGTATACAAGCTTGCAGGTGGATGAAGCCTGCCTTTTAGTTACACAAAGCCAACAAAACCATGGGTTTTCATTATGCACTCTTTCGACTTTCTAGACACTGGCATTCTAACAACCAATGACGTCATCAGTTATTAAGGAGGATGTCTGTTGCCTCCACAGCATACTTTCTTGACCCTCCTCTGCCCCTCTACCTCAGCACTTGGGTGACGTTAGCTGACTGATGGAGAGAAATAATGGAGAGAAATAGCGGCAGAAGAGAAACTTTGGAATACTAGTCAGTACCATTGTGCAAAAGTGTAGGAAGAATAAAAGAGTTGGAAGAATAAATCACTTCTAACTTTGGTGCCCTACCTGTGGATGTGTAACGCTCCTGTGTTTTACGTATGATGTGGATTTTCAGCTGCAGAAATATTCCACTTCAGTAGTCATGTAGAGAAACGCTGAGACACCAATCCCAACTCTCAATGACTCATCATGTGTGGATGATCTCAATTCAGGAGGTAAATACACACACTCAATAAGATGTTTCCTAGAGTGACTTATGTATATAGTAACACAGTGATGATAGGCTGAAGAGACAGGTTGGGTAGAGATGGTAGATGACAGACACTTGAAAGGAAATGTTCTTGAAAGTAAGATAGTAGCAGATGGGATGCAGATAGGTTTAGCAATCATGTATGGTAGCAGATGACAGAGTAGCAGGTGGACATACAAGAGAGATCAACCCAGTGCAAGAACAGGTGGTAGTAGGCTCAAGAGCTAGCAATCTTAGATAATGCAGATGTAGTAATAGTCCTTAGTATGCAGAGCTAGATAGTGTAAGCTTTAGTATAAAGGTTATAGAGGTTTCCCCTGTGGGGTACTTATCACTAATAGCAATGTAGCAGAGGAGAGGTTCGGCAAGAGCGGATGATCCGGTAGCGGGATACAGGGATCAGCGCAGCGTGGTTCCGACAGCGAGGTATGCTTGCAAGCATGAGAGCTTCAAGACAGGTTAGCATCAAGGCACAAAGCAGTTTGAACGAACACATGTGAGTGAGAGCCGGCGATCTAAATAGCCATCCAGTCCGGCGCTCAGTGATGACAGCATCAGTCTTAAAGGTGTATGCGCACCTTACCAAAAGAGAATGGTGGGGTGCATACACTTATGAAAGAGTAATTAGGGTACCCAAAGGTACCAGAACATTACAGTACCCCCCCCCCTTAAGGTCAGCTCCTGAAGGCCTCTGGAGCTGGTTTGTCTGGGTACTTCGCATGAAAATTGCGGATTAATCTAGAGGCATGTATGTCAGAGGTGTTTAGCCAGGTGTCGTCTTGGGGCCCATAGTTCTTCCATCGAACCAAGTACTGAAGTCTTCCTCTGTGGATACGAGAATCCAGAATCTCTTTTATCTCATATTCTTCTCCACCTTCAACTTGTACAGGAGGAGGAGGTGGGATAGTAGGCCTTATTCCTTGGTCAGGAACATGGGGCTTCAGTAGAGACACATGGAAAATGGGATGTATTTTGAGGTCTATTGGCAATGTAAGCTGTACTGCAGCTTTTCCAATAAGTTTCTTGATTGGGAAAGGTCCCAAGAACAGAGGTCCAAGCTTTTTGCTAGGGATTTTCAGTCTTAAATTTTTTGTTGAGAGCCAAACGAGGTCCCCAATAGCGTACTGAGGAGAAGGTCTTCTGCGAAGATCATAGTACTTCTTTTGTTGACTATGAGCGTGTGCAATGGTAGTATTAAGCAAACCCAGAGAGTCCTTTATTTGGGTAAGATAGTCTGAAGCTACTGGGTTATTTGAAGGAAGGATGCGTGGTGGAAGAATAGAGGGATGAAACCCATAGTTCAAGTAGAACGGACTCTGCTTGGTCGTACTGTGGGTTGCGTTGTTGTAGGCAAATTCTGCCAGAGGGAGAAGATCCACCCAATCATCCTGTTGGTAAGAAGTGTAACAACGTAAATATTGCTCGATGCATTGGTTGACTCTTTCAGTCTGTCCGTTGGTCTGCGGATGGTAAGGAGAAGTGAGCTTCCGCTCGATCCGTAGTATGTGACATAGTTCTTGCCAGAACTTGGAAATTAATTGTGATCCTGTCAGACAGAAGAGTTTTTGGGATACCATGTAACTTAAAGACATGTTTCATCAGGAGTTCTGCCGTTTGTTTGGACGAAGGTAGTCTGCGAATAGCAATGAAATGTGCCATTTTTGTCAGATGGTCCACTGACACTAAGATGGTATTAAATCCTTTGGAAGGAGGCAATTCCACTATAAAGTCCAAGGACACAACTTCCCATGGAGTTTGGGGTATTGGTAGACTGCATAGTAGACCGGATGGTCTCGTAGTGTCAATTTTGGACCTGGCACAGACATTGCATGAAGAGACGAATTTTTGTATAGATGTTTTCATGTCAGGCCACCAGAATTGCCTGGTAATCAGATTAAGAGTCTTTGTCATACCCATATGTCCTGCCATAGGCACATCATGCGATAATTCCAAGATCTTGGTGCGTATGGTAGGTGGTATGTAAAGTTTGTCGTTGTAGTAGAGGAAGCCTTCTGCATCAGTATTTAGTTGTGGTGGGGGTGAATCCAAACTTATACCATGCAAAACCTCTTCCTTCAAGGAACGGACAACTCCAATAATGCGTTTGTGAGGTATTATAGGAACGGAAGGGATTTCGAAGTAGTTTTCTTCAGTTAGTCGTGATAGTGCATCCGCCTTTTTGTTCTTATCTGCAGGTGTGTAGGTCACTAGGAAGTTAAACCTTAGAAAGAATAGTGACCATCGTACCTGTCGGTGCGAGAGAGTTTTGTTAGTCTGAAGATATTGGAGATTTTTATGGTCCGTGTATATAAGTATTGGTAATTGGGTGCCTTCGAGTAGATGTCGCCAATTCTCCAGAGCCAATTTTATAGCAAGCAGTTCCTTTTCACCCACGGGGTAATTTATCTCTGGACTGCTTAGGGATTTAGAAAAAAAGGCGACTGGATGAAGTGGTGAAGTGTGAGTTGGTCGTTGGGAGAGTATTGCTCCTACTGCCATGTTTGACGCATCTACTTCCAGAATGTATTGGAGGGATGGGTCTGGATGGCGTAGTATGGGAGCAGAAGTAAACCTTGTCTTTAACAGGTGAAAAACTTTATTTGCTTCATCTGACCATTTGAATGTTTTTTTAATGCTAGTGAGCTGTGTGAGGGGTCTCGCAATGGCAGAGAAGTTTCTAATGAACTTCCTGTAGAAATTCGAAAATCCAAGGAATCGCTGTAGCGCCTTGTGTGTGGTTGGTGTAGGCCAATCCTGAATGCAGGATATCTTACTCATGTCCATCTCGATTCCTGTTTTGGATATGATGTAGCCTAGAAACAGTACCTCTTCTTTATGAAACAAGCATTTTTTCAGTTTCACATAAAGGTTGTGTGCAAGCAATCTTGATAATACTAGTCTTACATGTCTTATGTGTTCAGACAGGGATCGTGAATATATAAGTATATCGTCCAGATATACCACAACACAGACATCTAGTAAGTCTCTGAAAATATCGTTTATAAATCGTTGAAAAACTGCAGGGGCGTTGCATAGCCCGAATGGCATTACAAGATATTCGAACAATCCGTATCTGGTTCTGAATGCAGTCTTCCACTCGTGTCCATCACGAATTCAAATGAGATTGTATGCTCCTTTCAGGTCCAATTTTGAAAAATAGGTAGCTCCACGCACCTGCTCAATGAGCTCAGGGATAAGCGGTAGAGGATAGCGATCTTTTATTGTAATAGCATTCAATTGCCTATAGTCGATGATAGGCCTGAGACTTGAGCCCTTATTGTGGACAAAAAAGAGTCCTGCTGCTGTGGAAGAAGTGGAAGGTCTAATAAAACCTTTTTCCAAATTCTCATCCAAATAGTCTTTGAGATGGGAAAGTTCATCCTGTGAAAGAGGATAAACATGACCGAACGGCAATTTGCTATTTGGGAGTAGATCAATGCTACAATCATAGTCTCGATGGGGAGGTAGTGCTTGAGCATTTTTCTCAAGAAAAACCTCAGAGAGATCCTGATAACATAGTGGTGCAATCTCATCTGTCACCACAGACAGGATCTTCCCGAAAGACGGGAGGTTACACGTACCCTCGCAATAGCAAGAGAGGAAGGTCAGGGTCCGTTCCTTCCAATCTATGGTTGGTTGATGTGTGTGCAACCAGGGAAGTCCCAAAACAATGGGAAAGTGGGGTGAAGGTATTAGATCGAAGGTAGTGGTCTCCATATGAGACCCGTTAGTAGTGACTAGGAGTGCCTGTGTCTGATCAGTGATCGGACCAGAGGATAAAGGAACACCGTTAATAAGACTCACTGAGACAGGTTTAAGTTTAGAAATAATAGGAACTTTATTTAAAGCAGCAAAACGTATGTCAATATAATTTCCACAAGATCCTGTGTCAATCATGGCCTTAGTAGTAATCCTGTTCTGGTCCCACTGTAATGTTAAGCAAACAGAAAGGTAAGGGTTAGTGATTGAAGTTGTCAATCCCCCTAGGAGGACATGTGAACACTCACCCTTCTTTTTGTAGACTAGGGGACAGACGTTTATCTTGTGATCCGGGGATGCACAGTACAAGCAGAGATTACCAGATCGTCTTCTGGCTCTTTCCATAGTTGATAGAGGTGGGCGTATGGTTCCTACCTCCATAGGAACGGGGTCAACGGCCGAAATCCGAGAAGAACTGGATAATGGCATTCCCATTTTCTCAGCCTTTCTTTCTCGTAGTCTTCTATCTATGGTGATACTGAGTTGTATCAATGCATCCAGGGTTTTTGGCAGATCCGCTCAGGCGAACTCGTCTTTAACGGCCTCTGATAGGCCAAGCCTAAATTGGGATTTCAGAGATGCATCATTCCATTCTGAATCAAGGGTCCATCTCTTGAATTCTGCGACAAAGTCTTCTACAGGTCTCCCACCTTGTTTCAAGGATCTTAATTGAAGATCGGCAGTACTCTGCCTATTGGGATCATCATATAGGCTAGTGAGTTCTGCTAGGAACAAGGCATAGGAGTTGAGAAGCTGGTCGCTTTTCTCAAAAAGAGAGTCTGCCCAGGCCCGAGGATCGCCTGTTAGGTAAGAAATAATAGTACAAACCTTAATGTGATCAGTAAGGTAGGTACAGGGTTTTAGCAAGAAAAGTAACTCACATGCGTTTTTAAATTCGCGAAATTTTTTGCGATCGCCTGTAAATACCAAAGGAGGATTTATTTTGGGTTCAGGGGACTGAGCAGTGGTAAGTTGTGTCAGTCTAATTACCTGCTGCGACAGAGCCTGACTGTCTTCTTTTAATTCAGCAAGTGCGTGTATTAACGCAGGTACTTGCTGTTTTAATTGTGTCATCTGAGTGGTTATTTCTGCTGAATCCATTTGTGGTTCGTTCAGTCTGTAACGCTCCTGCGTTTTACGTATGATGTGGATTTTCAGCTGCAGAAATATTCCACTTCAGTAGTCATGTAGATAAACGCTGAGACACCAATCCCAACTCTCAATGACTCATCATGTGTGGATGATCTCAATTCAGCAAGTAAATACGCTCAATAAGATGTTTCCTAGAGTGACTTATGTATATAGTAAAATAGTGATGATAGGCTGAAGAGACAGGTTGGGTAGAGATGGTAGATGACAGACACTTGAAAGGAAATGTTCTTGAAAGTAAGATAGTAGCAGATGGGATGCAGATAGGTTTAGCAATCATGTATGGTAGCAGATGACAGAGTAGCAGGTGGACATACAAGAGAGATCAACCCAGTGCAAGAACAGGTGGTAGTAGGCTCAAGAGCTAGCAATCTTAGATAATGCAGATGTAGTAATAGTCCTTAGTATGCAGAGCTAGATAGTGTAAGCTTTAGTATAAAGGTTATAGAGGTTTCCCCTGTGGGGTACTTATCACTAATAGCAATGTAGCAGAGGAGAGGTTCGGCAAGAGCGGATGATCCGGTAGCGGGATAAAGGGATCAGCGCAGCGTGGTTCCGACAGCGAGGTATGCTTGCAAGCATGAGAGCTTCAAGACAGGTTAGCATCAAGGCACAAAGCAGTTTGAACGAACACATGTGAGTGAGAGCCGGCGATCTAAATAGCCATCCAGTCCGGCGCTCAGTGATGACAGCATCAGTCTTAAAGGTGTATGCGCACCTTACCAAAAGAGAATGGTGGGGTGCATACACTTATGAAAGAGTAATTAGGGTACCCAAAGGTACCAGAACATTACAGGATGTTGCTGCATTATATAATACTATTACAATAGTTTTTTACATTTACGAATGGGGTGCCTCGAGACTGTCCATAATTTTAAAGGGTGCCTTGACTAAAAAAAGGTTGAGAAACACTGGCCTAGCCATATGCAGCGTGATAATGTTACCCTGTCTAAGTACTATGCTTCATATTTGCTTTATTTTCCACAATTTCTTGAGTTTAATCTTAGATACAAATTAACTGGAAAAGCTTACAGCATCAAAAAGTGGCAGGCTTTTACATAAGCCTTATAACCTCACTTGCCTAAAAGATCATAAATTTATATTTACTGAATTGTAAAAATGATTCATAAAACATGATATTTATTTATAAGTCAAGATAGAATATTTTTCTGAATTTTATGTATTGCAATTTTCTTGAAAATCCAAAGTTAATGGTGAAGAAACTGATAGATGTCCTCATGAGGTTATTTCAATATGTTAAGTTTTCTTCAGAATCAAAATGCATAAAAAAAGTCACAATTTAAAACATCCAGAAGCCCGGAGACTGCTGCCGAACGCCACTGTCAGCAGCCCCAGCTGACTCGGAGCTGTCACTCAAGTGACACTCTGTTGTGTTCCTCTTTGCATCTCTAAAAGTTTATGTATGGAAGGAGGAATTAAGTCAGCAAAGACATTAATTACACTATCCCAAAAGAATAGAAAACAATTACCTTACAGAAGAGAGGGGACAATGCTAGAGAATTGGCTTTTTTTCTAGCAAGCACATTGCAAGTGAATTAAAAATAATTTAAAAGAAAGAAAAACACTGCAAGTAAGCATTTAAAATAATTAATTTTTCCTTGCTTTTACCTGCAAGTTCTTAAGTTAGTGACAGCGTCTATTTGAGTTTGCATGCAAAACCCATATATATATGCTTTAAATATCTTACTGATATGTGGCGGTGTTCAGGGCCTTGATTCAATGCATGGTTATACTGTAGAATTAGGTTTGTCTATAAAGAATTTCTGTGCTTTTGAGCAGCCAGTTTAAGGTATTATCCTTTTTCTTTATCCAGGCATGTCATGAGAATTGTATTATGAGCTCTGTGAGTACCGGAGTTTATTTCAGTTGGCTTTGTTTTGTGTGAAGCAACAACGTAGTGCATATTTTCATACTACATCTTGCATAATACAATATGCTTGTTGTTTTTTTTTTTTATTCCTGAACTAGTTACATTCTTTAGCTTGTATGACTTCATCATCACTGATGCATAAAGACCTGCAAGCTTCTCCTTTACTCAGGTGAATCCTCTTAACCCATTGTCAACTTGCCAGGCATAAGAAATGTAAAATAAATCCAGGTGTGATTGTGCTTTTCATTTGTGTATTGAGCACCTTTCAGCTTTGTACACCCAGCCAGCCAGCTCTATTTTCAATTGACCTGATCCACCCTCTTTTCAAGCTAGATGTTAATGAGTCACTGGATCTGTATGAGAGGTATCAGGTGAACGTAGGAAGACCATTTTGCTTTCCATCACACTGTACAGTGGCTGAATGTAGGCAGGGTGGACAGATTCCAATGGTTTGGCCTTTGTGTTTTGTATTCCCCAGAAAACTGTCCGGCTGATTGTTAACTATCTTGGCACCCAGAAAGCTGTTGTGAGAGTCAATCCAGCGGTGCCATTGTGGAAAATTCTTCCAGCTGTGTGCGAAAAGTGTGAATTTCCTCATGAAAACGTCACCCTGTTGAGAGATGCAATCAGCAGAGAGGAACTAGACATGTCCCAATCCTTGAATGACCTGGGTGTTAAAGAGCTGTATGCCTGGAACAACAAGCAAGGTAAGTGGCCAGTGACTCACAGTTCCTTTCAAAAATGAAAAACCATGTGCTTTTTTCCTGTATATTGCTGCTATTATCTGTAAATTCCAAATTGTTCACATTGGGAGACATCAAAGTCAATGCTAGGTTTTTGAAATCTTTAAAACATCTGCAGGTTTACATCCTAGGGATTCTCCTACCTTTTCTTCTAATTGATCTCTTTGTGATGTATTAATTGTTTAAACCAACGGCAAACATTTATAGGAAAATATTTCAAGGGAGATTACAATACATCATAAATGTTGACAGTTTTGTTAAAAAAGGAAGGAAGTGCTTTGACTTTGCTACTTAACTTTTTTTTTATAGTGTATATGTAAGTGTATGTATATGTAAGTGTTTTTTATCATTTATAGTGTGAAACAGTGTGATTGTACACTTCCCTCCAGATGCAAACATATACCTTATCCAAGCAATTTAGCCATAGCTAAAGTACCTGAATTCACATGGTAAAATTCTAGCAGTTCATCTACATCAGGACCTTTAATGGTGGTACTGTCATGAATGGACTCTGCATACCACATAAGCAGTAACACCAAAAAATGTAAATAACCAAATTTGTGTTAAGTGAAGTTAGACTGAATAACTGTTAGTGCTGTTAGATGGAAATACTGTAAACAGCTGACTAAAGACTGATCATTTGAATGTTGGAGATGTGGTTTTAAATAGAGTCAGTCAAGAATAGGCATCTAAAAATTTTGAATCTCCACTCTTAAGTTATTATGATTGTGCAGCCTTACCTGCCGGGGAAAGATGTACTGTATGTGCTGTTATTCACTTGTTTCCTGCTCATATCAGAGTAGAAATGTCAGACCAGTGTAAAGCTGCAAAGCCCCCCATATAAAGGCCCACTGGTCTCCTTCAGAGCTGTCAGAGATGCTGGAGGATGGGAAATGAGTCAATAATTAGGTAATAAAAAATAGCTATCTATGAGAAGCAAGGCTTCACTAATATAACAATTCAAATATAGAGATTTATAACGTATTAAAGCCATTCCATTTTATATCTTTCCATTTCAGTATTCTAGGATGATGCCTCTTTGTTGTTACAAAGGCCAGATACTGGCAGGTTTTGTGTCCAGTAGGCTTTAATGCTGGACAATGCATTGATGTGCCATGACTGAGTGCTTGAATGTATTATATTTGCTGCACTACCAGTTTAGAGACTGCCTTTGCTCTGTACTTTTGTTTAAGTGGCACTAAACTCTGGTTTAAAATAATTCTATTGAAGTATGTATTCTTAAATCAAAAATCACCTTTTATTGTACTCAGCCTCCTCCATATTTTCTACATTTTTTGATTTTGCCTCTATGATCTGACTTCCTGATGGAGGATAGTTTGTTATCAAAGGTCCCGCTGTATGTAGTATTGTGGCCACACTCTCTTGCTCAGTTCAGAGATGGACAAGGATTATTGGCTGTGGGATTTTTAGCGCGCGTAGAGCAGTGCACCTGAAAGCAACTTGTTTCAAACAAAAGGAAGTGAGGGGAAAGTGAGAGGTGCGCTAGCTTGTCGAGGACATTACGCGGAGATAGAAAAACACAGCTAGAAATAATTTATAGAAAAATAAATGACATGGGCCTCTAAGCAGTGGAAGTGTATGGATTGTTTCCGGAGACTAAGGATAGAATTTTGTGTCACTTTAAAAGGTGAGTTTATGTTTTTAAAACATGTTACACCAGTATATAGGGTGTAACATGTAACATATTCCAGCTCTTGCCACCCTCTCTCCCAACCTCATCGCCTGTGACAGCAGGTGGGGCTTCCTGTCCGCTGCAGCCACTGCGACATTTTGAAATCATCACAGCAACCCGTCATTCATTTGAATAAAGAAATGACAAGTCCCGTCTGCCACCACGGCAGATGGCTTGTAGTTCCCAATGCCCTACGAGGGCGCTGATGAGCCACCTCATAGTCCATTGACACTTCTTATATCTTTGAAACTGACAACCTGAACAGAAATACAGGCACAGAGCTGTAGGAAGTGTCTGCAGGAGCCTGACATTGCACTCACAATTCTCTGATCACAGGTGCAATGCTCTGCAGGCTCTTGTGGAAAAAATAATAATAAATGCACATTTTGTCCCTGTAAAAATATGAGCATTTATTTTTTTTTTTTTTTTTCTCTAAAGGTGGACTTATCCTGAGTCCAGTTACTGCTATCTGAAACGGGATAGTATCTGCCATAACCAATAAAATGACATTTGTTTTATTATCCCCCAAAAATGTTAAGGAAATTTAAGCATGGTATGGACATGTCAAATCAAATTATTTACTGTACTGGGATTTGGAGGGTTGTTAATATGGAGACCAAATTACCTCAAGCCCCATACTGGGGGAAAGTAACGAGGCTGGCAGTGCTGGATTTATAAGGGGTCGAAAAGGGCATTTACCATGGACCCACTACAAAATAGCCCCTGCTGTACAAAAATATAATAATTACATTTTTTTTTTTTATTTATCTTGGGAAGCAAAACTTTGCCTGCAATAATCTGTAAAGGTTTTTACTCTGATATTTTAACAGCTTTAATCAAATTCAAGTGAACCCCAGATAGAATGCTTATGCCCTTGAGGAAAGTAGTCTACAATTACACGTGTGCGCGCCCTGACAACTTTATAATTTTGTGTCACTGTCATTGAGAAAGTACACCAACTCCATAGATATTGATTAGTTAGTTAGCTTAGATAAACTTAAAAGGTTTGAACTGACAGGCTCAGAGTTTAATTTTGTTGTGTAAATTGCTGACTCAGCCATTGTTATCTATGGAAACTAAAGAGTATATAGAAGCATAGCTATATTCTTGCATTTACGTATATACTGGTATTTACTATAGATATTTAAGTCATTTCACTTTCTAAGTACGGATAACTTTTTAGTTCCAGTGACATGCAATAAACATTTGATGTGTAAATATTATTGTAATTTGACATGCAATAAACAGTTGATGTATAAATTTTGTAACGTACCATGCATTTTAATTACTGTATATGAAGGACCCACTGAACCTCAAGTGCTGCAGACCACCTCAATTCTCAATCCAGCCTTGAGACTGGTCTGCCTCCTGGGCTCTTTTAGACGGGCAGACTCCACAAGCGGATCTGCCTGTTCACCAGGGGATCTGTCTGCTGATCCCTGCTGAGCAGGGGGATGACAGCCTGCTTTCCTCTATGGGTGGTTGGGTAGAAACAGACCTCCTGTTTGTTTACATCTGACTGTCACCTGATCTGATCCGCCAGATAGATGGGGAACGGATCCCCCATCTGTCTGTTTTTGCCGGATATGGTTGGATGTCAGTGGGTGTAAACGGACACATGTTCGTTTACATTTGTCTCTTCATAGAGGGCAATGGACAGTCCGATCGGGTTTGCCAAAAAAACTGACAGGGGGACCCGATCGTTCTGCCCATGTGAAAGGGACCTATGAAGTCAGAATTTTATTTCATTGCCTCTCATCATTTGTTATCTACAAGTTGACTGCAAATAGGTACATTGTCAGAATTGTATTTTTTTTTAAGCCTCTAACCTTTAAAGGTTAGTTACTTTACCAATACGGTCTTAACTATAGTATCTGCATAGCAGAGTGCAAAAAGCCTGCATGACGTGAGTACAAAGAAATGCCTTGTATGAAATTATACAAGGTATGTCCTATAATATTGTGCTTTGAAGTGTTCCCATTTGTCTGAATAACTTAGCTTTGTAATGGATTCTAAAGCAGTATTGTTTGTCATTCACCTTTTAAAAGGTATAACTGTAGTAGGGTGCAAGTATTTTTTTAACCCTTCTTTTGAATGATTTGATTAAACTTACTAGAATGCTCTGTTTTTATACAAGGTATGCTGCCTGTTTCACATTTGTATTATTTCCATTGTTCTTGGCTGGCATGATAGCATTAAAAAACAGTGGCTGTTTTACCTAGATTTGTTCTGTTCATTGCTTTTATATACACTAAACACACTGCCATTTAAAGGCCATTTAGGTCGTTTAGTATAGAATAACCTTTAGCATGCTCATAACAACATCTGAAATAAAGGTGTATTTTGTTTTGCATGCACCCAGGATTTCACCCTCCCATCTTTAATCATTGTTAGAATGCGATGTTCTTTCTATATTGCTCTTGGAAAAAGAATGACACATTGCAGCCACAGACTATGCGCTGGCAGACACACTTTTTATTTGCACATATACTGACTTGCCAGGCATGCAGCCAGCGTAGGCAAACAGCTGTCAGTGAAAATGTGCTCTGGACTTTGTGTAAGAGGTGTGTCAGGGAAAATCAGCCAACATTCTCGCTGGGTGTCTCCCATAGGAGCGGCATCTCTGCAAATTCCTTCATTAATATGTTCTGACTTAATTGTTGGTATGGCTGAAAACTGAAAGCACAATACATATTCTGTTTAAAGGCACAATTCACTTTACATTTCAATGCGTTTATAATCATGATTATATAATTTTGTTTGAATATATGTGTGTGATACGTGCATTAGTAGTTAAAATGTTATATATTGCAACCTATTAATGCTTAGATGTGGTGGCTACATGTGTTTTCTTTTTTTCCGACTCAGTATATTTTCAGTATATACAGAAAAATAAAAAACTGTTTATCCTTCAGAATTTCTTGTGTCCTTGTAACTTCCTGCACACTGAACTGATATATCAAATAACGTTGTCAATGTTCCCCCGTACCTTCTGTAAACTACAAAAGAAAGCCTCCCTATGAAATGAGGATGAGGAAAGAAGAAGGGGTTGGTAGTCCAAATCAGGAGAGCAGTCTAGGGTGATAATGTTGCACCTTCATCAGTGTGGTTCAGTGATTGAGCTTGGTCACCCTGAGACAGGAAGTCTGTTACTTGAAATAGTGGATCAATGGCGCTAAAATATTAGGTAGATAATGCTATTGTACTTTTAAATAATTTATCAAAACTGTACTGATAATATCTCAATGGGGCACCTGGGGAGGAACTGCCACAGAAAACTCAGAATGTGAAAGTACTAAAACTAGATACTAGATACTTAACTAGTAATAGATACTTAAATCTCAAGGTCAAAGTGCTACACCAAAGTTTAAGGGCCAGTTCATACCACATGCAGTCCAGTGCATTTCCAGTGCATCAAAAAAGGAAAGTAGGTTATATGGTTTCCAATGGCAAAGTTCACACCAGTGCTTGCAGTTCCAGTGTGTTCCAGTTCCAGAAAAGAAAGTAGAACATGCTGCATTTTTACTGTACTGAAACGCTGAAAAATGCATCAAAAAAGCACTGGAACACACCAAAACGCACAAAAAAATGCACTGGAACAAACATGTCCTTATTTAAGGTTAAGAAAAAAGAGGGGGAAAAAAGCGCTGGACTGCAGAAAAGCTTCCAGAACACATCTGGACTGCGTTTCTATGGTGTGAACTGGCCCTTAGAGTTTGGGTTTATTTCAACTATATAATGGGAGCAATAACCAATGTGTTTTGAGGGCCACACATCACCCCTTCATTGGGGCTAAATGAGATAACTCATTAACACCCAGCAGCTAAATGTACTAAGTTTCAATACAGAGTTTAAAAAACAGTTTGCGTTCATACCAGCAGATTCCATATCTTTTTAAGCCCAGATGAAGGAGGCAGTGTTTGCCCCTGAACCACATTGGCTGTTGCACCCATTATAGGAAGTGAGTTACTGGCACAATCACCAGGTGAAATTAAATGTCCAACTTTTCCAAATGTCTTGACAATTATAATATATTGTTGCACTTGACCCCTGTGCTTAGATATCTAAGTACTGATTTAAAGGTATAAAGACCTGAGAACTCCCCGAACCAGCTGCAAACACTCTATTCCTGCTACCAGCTTATTCCCTAACTGACACTACAGTTAGTAGGCACTCTTCTGCAGCGGCTGCTGGCTTACATCAAGAAAGCAGCTCAGGTTAAAAAAAACCCTGCAATTTTGTAGACACACATACAATACTTACCTTTAGGCCCCTTTCACACTTGTGTGACTTGTTCTGGGACTTGGGACGGCAAAGTCACCTGAAAAGTCGTATCCAATGAATACCATTCATATCTGTGTGACTTCAAGTAGTCCCTGAATTACTTTGGTTTAGACTGTGATGCGACTTGAGGTCCACAGACCTCAAAAATACACAGGCATTGCTTCAAGTTGCGTGAAAGTCGTGTGAAAGTCACGTCAAAGTTGCACGGCTTTCAGGTCGCACAAGTGTGAAAGGGGCCTTAAACCAATTCTATACCTGAAACCAGATTTGAAGCTTTACAAAGTCAGTGTGCAAATCAGAACAGGTTCATGTGGTCCTATAGCAGCACACTCATCCAGCACAAATCTTGCAAGCTTAGTATAACCGAGAAAGGTACTGTTTATACATTCAACTAAAAAAGACAAACAAAAATTGCACTGATTGCAGAGAACATCATATAATAAAGTGTATTAAAGTATTGTACATATTTACAATGACACTGATGCAGAGTAGAGGACCGTTTTCATTTTGGAACACCTTGGGAATCATGAGATACAGAGGGGATATATGTGATAGGTCTGCCATCATTGTGAATATGTAAGTGCATTATTTCTATACAATTTATTTAGTATGTTATGTGGAACACAATATGGTGCTATTTGTTTTGTTTTGTGCTTGCGTCCATTACTTCACCCATAGTTTGTACCTTCAACCCAAAGCCCACTTCTACCAGTGCCCTTTAGAAAAGAGAGGTGCCCTATTACAGAGATTCTATTACACGGTGACAGGTTACTGAGATGCTACACAGTTACAGATAAACTGCTCAGTCTCCTAGCCAGGGAGAGAAAGACAAAAGACTGGCCAGTAACAGAAAGGACTGCCAAGAGACTTCCCAGTTGCAGGTTAATTACAAAACCTGAACAGGAAGGAAGATGTTACCTGCCATTGAAGGCTTATTGCAAAATGAATCTCTCTTTCTCTGAATTAAAAAAAGAAATAAATAAATACTGTATATATATATATATATATATATATATATATATATATATATATATATATATATATATATATATATATATATATATACATTTTGCTTGGCATATTAATACTCTGTTTATTGCTTCTAGACCCAATGGATGGCAGGCAGGCTCTAAGCTCTGTAATCCTGTAGCATATATGGGAGTATACCTAAAAGCAGGGTCCTCATTATACAACCCAGTGGAACAGATTGTGGGTTTTCTGTTTGACAGTCCTGCTGCACACTCTGAGAGCCAGGAGTTCAGGGTTACATTACAAGGGAAGGGAAGAAACAGCCCCTGTTCGTTTTGTATTATTTATACTCCTTTGTGCCTTTTGTGTGTTTTTGCATAGAAAACATACTGACAGTGATTTTACCATTGAAGTTTACCGGTGAAACAGTTGGGAATAGAATACAGTGATCACAGCAGGTAACCCACTGTACAGCTTCTCCATTCAGAAAACATCTTGTACACTTTTCAAAGAATACAAAGTGTTCTGTGATTGGGCAAGTTCTTCATGCCTATATGCCCCTTGTCCAATCATAGAATACATTGCATCATTTGAAAAGAGTACACAACATTTTCTGAATATTCACTTGCTTGTCCCCCCCCCTTTCCTGACCTGCATGCTACGATAATGATCTTGAGCGGATCCCCACTTTTTCTTTTTAGTTTTGGCATGGGATTCCCTTTAAAATCCATACCAGATCTGAAGGGCCTGATTTGGATAGGAGGGGGGCGCACGCTGTTTTTTTTTTCATTGCCAGCATTCTTTTTACAAGTCGCACACAAGTTGCATGTATATCATGCAGGTACAACTTTCATGAAACTTTTGAGGGTTTACATTGAAGTTTATGGCCCTCAAGTGGCATGAAAGTTGCACCAAAATAGTGCAGGAACTACTTTAAAGTCGTTGCGACTTTAATTCACACAGATATGAACAGTACTCATTGGGAAACATGGGGTGCGACTTGTCTTGCAACTTTAGAGTTCAAAGTCGCATGATAAGTCCCACAAATGTGAATGGGAACTTACAGACCCTTCTATATGTGAGGTCAGTTGCAAATGCAGATTATTTGTCTGTGTATGTTTGCCATGTGTATTACTGTATATGATTCAGTTATTCGGAGGCTCCAATTGGACCAAAACATATTTTCCATAGGTTGTTACAGTACTGAGCCATGATGCCTACATTTGACAGTAAACATGCTTAGACTGCAGGGAGACACTGCTTCTTCTGTATGAATTTGAGCAGTTTTAGTAGGTGCCTAAATCTATATAATATGGAGTATATCTGCAAAAATTTCCAGACAAGCAGAGTTAGGAATTAGAAATTATTAATCTTTACTGGTAGTCATGTGGTTATAGTAAAATATATATATATATATATGTATATATTTTTATTACATACTCCAAATGACGGAACCCATACAGAGGAGTTCACTTGTACCGATTTACAATCTACTACAAAAAGTGCAAAACACAACTTAGTAGCTCAAATACTGATCTATAGCATTAATGTTAAAGATATCAGAGGATCTCCCCAGTTCTGGGTTCACCTAAAATCATTTGTTGTTTACTTGCATATATATATAATAGGGATCTAGCTTGACATTGATTTACACACACTGCCTTAAAAATAGCTTGACACATGACATTAACAATCCACCATCAAATGTAAAAGAATGACTTTGTGGGTGTACTGTTCTTTCATGCATTCCTTTGTCAACATGGTCCCATTATGTATGACAGTTGTTTATTTACTGTGCACATGCCATACCAGCTGTGCTCGCCATGCTTATTTGGCAGTCCTTTTTGACTGCCAAAAAAAGCAAAATAGCAGTTTGCCCAAGCCCCTGTAATAAATGTTATATTAATTCTAAAAAACGACACTGTTCTTCAGTGTTGTGTCATCCATGTGTTATCCCTAACTGCGCAAGTACCCTGGTTCATACAGTATATGTATCTTCTCAAACCAGTTAGTGTTGGCACCATCATCTTAGCTTTGCATGTTTTATCAAAACAAGTGCAAGATTGCCCAATTACCCTATTGCAGAAAAGGAAGGCACGGTTGGAAGGGGTTACTTTGATTAAATTAGGACCTAGGTTGAATTTGGATTAGCATCATTGGTAAAGTTGGGGTTGGGTTTTTGTGTTTTAAAGGGTAACTCCACTTTCCTGGGGGGAAAAAAAGCAAATAAAAAATAATATTGCGTATTGTATCTGAATGTTATTAAAAATGACCTTTCCTTTTCAATCTGCAGCCACTGTAAAAAAATGCAATATGGCTACCTGGAGGTGTTGTGTACACAGAATGTGTACTAAACACACCCCAGAAACATAATTTCCTGCTTGTGTGATTGGCTCACCAATTTTCCCAGAAGTCTGCCTAAGATACAAGTCAGATTTCTGGAATCCCCTGCAACAAAAATTTCATTTTTGGAGAGATACTCCCAATAGGAACACATCTAAAGGGATGCAGGCCCAGCAGCTTTCCTCAATAGAGCCCTGCAGCTGCATAGCTGATTATTAATTATGAAATCACTCCCATTAGACCCACTCAGCACAGAGGCACAGAAGAACAAACAGTGATTTCTGGTGGCTGTGATTGTTATGTAGCAATATTTCCAGGCCTGGATCTGCCATCAGTACCGGTAACACTTCCAACACATTTAGGTGTACGTTTAGTAACCGGTGTTAAATGGGTGTTAAAGTGGAGTTCCGGCCCCAAAATCGACATAATCGATTTTGTGGCCATCTACTTGCTTTTCTGCACCTGAAAAGGATATGTTGGATAGTTGGGATTTTTTTTTTTTTTACTTACCTTGTAATTGCAGAAAAATATACTCACCTTTCTTCCACTTCCTCCCTCGGTGGCCGCAGCCCGCGCCGTCACTTCCAGTTTGCAATGATTCCTGGGAGCTGAACGTCATCGCTCCCAGGAATCAATGCGCCGGCACCGGCCCCGAAGTCAGTTCCGGTGCAGGCGCGTCATACCTTGCTAAACAGCTTCTGGGCATGCCCAGAAGCTGTGCAGGGATGACGCTGCAGCCCCGGAAGTGATGGCGGGGCCGGCGAAGAAGCGGAAGAGGACGCAGAAGAGGATCGCGCTGGCTTCAAGCTGCCCACACCTGAGATGGCAGCGCTGGAGAAGAAATTTTAAAAGTAAGTATTTCTTCTAAAAGGTAAGTGCGAACCAGGACAGATCAGAGGCTATCCATTGTGGAATGTACTAGCCCTGACTGTCCCGGGGAATTTTCATTGAAATTTTTTTTTGTGGCCGGAACTCCGCTTTAAGTGGTGTTAGGCCTTATCACAGAGAATCAGGGTAGTAATTTCCTAAGACGTGTTTAGTAAACCGTGTTAACTAAGGTAGGAACCAAATATCACATCTCTTCACCATACGGTGTTGTCTCTGTGATAACTACAGTGTTAGTATAGGAATGTACCTGTTTAGTAACACGTGTTAGCTCAGAAGAGTCCTAAAACCAGTGTAAACTTGGTGTTACATCTCCTGAATTTAACACCTAGTCAGACCAGGTGTTAAGGCCTTTTTTTCAGTGTAGAAGAGGAATTTTACTGCTCATTGTGGTCAGTAAGTGCTTCAGGACCACACTATTGTACACTGCGGGGTATGTGTTCATCTAGAACCCTGTGTCTGCAGCACTCACATATCATGCATATATAATGGCAGAGCAGAGTGGAAATCTATGCTGAGAAAGGAGAGCAGTAGATCTCAATGACAGAGAGGTGCATATTTCTTACTGCATGAGACCACTATCTTAAGCCAGTCCTACATGGACGGAAATTTGGCTGGTTCAGCAAGGACCAACTGAAATTCCATCAATGTATGGGTAGGCTGGTTGTACAGAAGTTGAGTGGTAGATTGACTTCTGTACAACCAGCCTGTCTGGGTTTTCCCCAATCAATTAGTGCTGCCAGCTATAGCCTGCAGTACTGATCAGTATTCTGACAGAGGGGAAGTATCCCTGTGGTCAGAACACAATAGCTCAGTGGAAATGATTCCCCCGTCCACATAAATGGAATGTGTGAATGGGTGAATCAAGTCCTTTTTTTGTTTAGCTCGGTGGTTGAAAAAAAAAATATATATATTAATGTATGCCTTAGCATGTCTGATGCTTGGCAGCTGACAGGTAGGATTGATATGTGCTTTTTCTAAGGGGACGAATCACACCATGCCAGCACATGAATCACACAGAAATGCACAGTGAGTTCCTGTGCGATCAGAAGGCATGCAAAATGCATTCCATTTGTGATCTGCAGTGGGTGTCAATAGAAAGGTAATAGAAAGATAGACCTATGCGCTACCAATTGAGAAAAGGAATAATGGAATAAGGAAGAGAAATAGTGATATTATGGAACACCAGAAATCTGCAGCTAATTCGGTAGTGTCATCACATACAAAAAAAATTATACGGAAGGAGGGAATCAGCGCAAGATGTCTAAAATTGGTGGACCATAAGACTCTAATGCATGAGTAAAACCATATACAATAATGATCTTCTATCAAAAAATACAATGATAATATATAAAGTGCCAAAGTGATCAATCAAGTGCTCAAGTGCCGAATAAAAATAAGTATAAATAGAAGTGATGATCCTTATATCACAATCTAAAATATTGAAGTGGTAGTAAAATAAAGTGAAAAATATGGTATTAATGAAGTACAGCTAAATGATTGCTGTATTATATTATAAAAAAAGGACAACTACAACATCAAGTTGCACGGTGGTTATCTAGGATAACTGAATTAAGTGCCAGTGAAAATATCAATAAAAATAGTGCTTAATAACTAGAACGGATAAACGCAGTGTACAGCACTAATAAATAAGTCACATTAAAATTGCAAAGTTCCAAAAAAGTGCAGAAAGTGCAAACAATGCCAAAAATAACGATGATAGAAAGTTCATATGTGATAGAGTGACACAGGACACTTCCGGTGACAACCCGGTGCGATCTTTCGTGGGCTTGGAATCCACAATCGAGTGTAATGGCCGCTCACCTCCATTAACACTCAAAAGAGCGTTTTGGGTATAATTAATCACCCTATGGACCCTCTGGATCAATCTCCAATCTGCTGCGAGGCTTAGGTAATCCCTCTGCAATCCTCAAGTATATATGGATGTACCAAATCGATCAATCCGTTTTCTTCTATAGTGACATCAGGTATATGGCAACAACTGCAGTGCTCCTAAGGTACTCATTCACCAGAGATAAACAGGGGGGACTCTCATAGTGTAGTATATTCAATATTTTTAATGAATCCAAAATAAATTACACTTACATTAAAGATGAAAAACGAAAGCATTCAGAAAATATTGTAGGTCAGTTCGGATACTTCCGGTCCTGGCCGTAGGCCGGAAGTGACGTCACCACGGCTTCTCCCGACGCGTTGCGTCTCAAACTCACGTGACTTTATCATGTATGTTTTGATAGAAGATCATTATTGTATATAGTTTTACTCATGCATTAGAGTTTTATGGTCCACCAATTTTAGACATCTTGCGCTGATTCCCTCCTTCCGTAAAATAGAAAGGTAATGGCACCCCAAATGCAGGTTGAAAATGCAGTGCGTTTGCCCACACTGGATTGCATAGTACTTTTGTACCATGCGATCTGGTTACAGTGCGGTTTAAAAAGTAGTGCATGCACTACTTTTGGTGCAGCGTAGTGCGATTTTAGCCCATTCAGGGCTGGTTCATACTATGCCTACACATGCATCGCACAGAAATGAGCTGTGCATTCCTGTGCGATTTACATGTGGTTCTATGCAGTGCGATTTCAGCCAATTCGTTTTGAATGGACTAAAATCACACCACGCTGCACCAAAAGTAGTGCATTCACTACTTTTTAAACCGCACTGTAATCAGATCTTTTGTACCATGCAGTCCAGTGCGGGCAGGTGTGGGAAAATGCAATGCGTTTGCAACCTGTGTTTGGGGTATCATTAACTTTCTATTGACACCCACAGCAAATCGCAAATGGAGTACATTTTGCATGCAGTCTTAATCGCATACGAATGCACAGTATATTTCTGTGCGATTAATATGTGGCATTGTGTGAACCAGCCCTAAAAAATAAATGTGTCTGGAAATGAATGCAGTTAGCTAAGGTGGGAGGGATGGCAGGGTAATATTAAAAAATGTGTTGTTGTTTTTTTTTTTTTATTGGCTATATTTTAACCCCATAACTCAGTTCTAAGGATTAACTTATGATCCTTTAGGGTGGAGGATGGTAGAGGAATAGTAGTTTTAAGAAAATAATATATGTAAATTTATACTTTAGAATATTAGTCAGGGTGTGTATGTGCTTTTACATGTGTTTATTTTTTATTTTTCACCAGCTCTGAGAAACATTGAATGATCCTTTACTGTGGATCCTTTACTGTGCAGCTAGTTAAACCTTCCCCACATTCCGTTTACTCTCTAACTTGGTGCTAACACGCTGCTAGCTAAAACCGCTTATCACAGACCTGGAGTCAACACAATACGGTTTACTAAACAGCCTCAAAGCAGGTGTAAAAATCGTCGGTGTTAGAGAGTGTTAGGAGAACAGTGATACTCCTCTGGCTCTTCTAGGCTTAACTGGGACTTTGTACAAAAATGCTCACGAACGCTGTCTTGGTGCCAGCTGAATGCCGACCAGTGCTTCCTGGCGCTTCAAATGCTGCTTGACTGAATTAGTGCTGGAACCTCGACTTTAACTTGGATTGTTAGCTCAGAAGCTCCAGGACTGTAGAACTCTTGACTCCTGATACTTGGTGTAGCTCAAAAGTCACTGAACAGCTCCCTCTAACCCTTCACTGGCTGAGGTAGCTCCTAGTCACTACCTGTGCTGCTGCAACTCTCAACTTTGTACACTTCACACTGTACACTGACTCTCCAGGGCCCAAACTGCAGGCACCCCTTCTAATACTTCAGGGTCCTCTGACTAGGTACCCCCTCTAATACCTTAGGGTCCTCTGACAAGGCACCCCCTTTAACAGTTAGCTGATTCCTGGATCCCTAGAACCTTCTCCGGAGTGGTCCCCTCTGACACTAGGCAGACCCCCTGGGACAGTTCACAGTACTCACGACCTTTGTAGGCTTTCCTGGAACTGGACCCCTCACTCTCTCCACTGGTTCTCAGGACACCGGATCCCCTCTGCAGCTCAGCTCCACACTCTTTGGATTCCCAGGCCGCCACCCGGGACACTTCCTCTGACAGGAGGAGAGACAGCCGTACTCTCCCTCCTGGGACTCTGCTTCCCGCCAAAGATGCTGCATCATGCGTTCCTTCAGAACTTATTCCCACTCCCAGAATCCTCTGCAGCAGAATCTGCCTTCTGGGGTAGATACAGGCCTGAGTGTGTCTCTGATTGGGTTTTCTCCACTGTCCAATGAGAATCCTCTCATGGAACCAGTGGGAAGACCCCCCTCTCAGCAGACACACCTGGCAAACATAACAGCCAGCTGAAATCATGGCCCTGCTGTTAGGCAGCCAAGGCCCACTATACTTTTACCTAGCACCTACCTGTAGGGTGCTACAGTTATAATCCTTGCTATGTACATAAATCACCCAGGGGGAAAGTTTTTTTTCTCAACAAAAGTGAAGTTATGCTTTTGGAAGTTTTTAAAGGGATAATTCACCTTTACTAAAAATATGCCTATGCAGATACGTGTCTGTAGATAAAAACACGTTGTGCAACTTTGACCAAAGATGGATGATGCCCCTGCTATAGGTGTAGACCATTTTTCTTACCTCATGAAGCCTGACTGGAAAACTCCAAGGGCGTTGCTAAGGAAAGCCCAGCTGTTCATCTGCACTATCAGAGGAGTGAGCTCTGAAATGCTGAGCTCAGAGCTACTGCATCAGAAGAGAGAAGTGCATGTCGGGGGGTTTAAATATCTCCCCTGATGCAGTATCTTTGAGTTCAGTGTTTGAGAGATCGCTCCCATGATGGTAAAGTGAGCAGTAACAGCTGGGCCTCTCTTAGAAACTACCTTAGCAATGTCCTAGAAATGTACCAGTCTGGCTTCATAAAGTAGGTAAATAGCATATGTATACAGTAGGTAAATGTATATATACACAGTATCTCACAAAAGTGAATACACCCCATTTTTGTAAATATTTTATTATATCTTTTCATGTGACAACACTGAAGAAATTACACTTTGCTACAATGTAAAGTAGTGAGTGTTCATCTTGTATAACAGTGAATATTTTCTGTTCCCTCAAAATAAGTCAGCACACAGCCATTAATGTCTAAACCGCTGGCAACAAAAGTGAGTACACCCCTATGTGAAAATGTCCAAATTGGGCCCAAAGTGTCGATATTTTGTGTGGCCACCATTACTTTCCAGCACTACCTTAACCCTCTTGGGCATGGAGTTCACCAGAGCTTCACAGGTTGCCTCTGGAGTCCTCTTCCACTCCTCCATGATGACATCTCAGAGCTGGTGGATGTTAGAGTCCTTACGCTCCTCCACCTTCCATTTGAGGATGCCCCACAGATGCTCAATAGGGTTTAGGTATGGAGACATGCTTGGCCACTCCATCACCTTTACCCTCAGCTTCTTTAGAAAGGCAGTGATTGTCTTGGAGAGGTGTTTTGGGTCATTATCATGTTGGAATACTGACCCCCCAACCCTTCAACCTCTGCAGCAATGCTGGCAGCACTCATACATCTATTTCCCAAAGACAACCTCTGGACATGACACTGAGCACGTGCACTCAACTCCTTTGGCCGACCATGGCAAGGCCTGTTCTGAGTGGAACCTGTCCTGATAAACCGCTGTATGGTCTTGGCCACCGTGCTGCAGCTCAGTTGCAGGGTCTTGGCAATCTTCTTATTGCCTAGACCATCTTTATGTAGAGCAATTCTTTTTTTCAGATCCTCAGAGAGTTCTTTGCCATGAGGTGCCATGTTGAACTTCTATTGACCAGTATGAGAGAGTGAAAAGTATAACACCAAATTTATTAAACCTGCTCCCCATTCACGCCTGAGACCTTGTAACACTAACGAGTCAAATGGCACCAGGGAGGGAAAATGGCTAATTGGGCCCAATTTGGACATTTTGACTCAGGGGCATACTCACTTTTGTTGCCAGCAGTTTAGACATTATTGGCTGCTTATTGAGTTATTTTGACAGGACAGCAAATTTACACTGTTATACAAGCTGTACACTCACTACTTTACATTGTAGCAAAGTGTCATTTCTTTAGTGTTGTCACATGAAAAGATATAATAAAATATTTGCAAAAATGTGAGGGGTGTACTCACTTTTGTGAGATATATATATATATATATATATATATATATATATATATATATATATATACATACTGAAATTTAAGCAGCTATAAAAGCTATACTGTAATGACGGTGATCAGCAAATTAAAGGGGGAATGTGATAGGGGGGTGGCCAATCTGGCACTAACAGACACTGGCTGAGAGGGTCGCTAACTGACACTGATGTTGTTAGTGACACTAATACAGTGATCAATGATAATACAGTACATTGACACTGTACTAATGACACTGGCTGAGAAGGGGTTAACATCCAAAAGTGGAACTTCCGCTGATCTGCTTACTCCTCACCTCTTGTGCCACATTTGGCACCTTTCAGGGGGCAGGAGGGAACGGGTACCTGTTTTTGACAGGTATCCTGCCCACTTCCAGGAGACGGTGCCACCTCCTCCTTCCTGTGCCGCTGGGCCAATTAGAAAGTGCAGTGCGCTTTGCGCATGCGCAGTAGGAGGCCGGTTTCCCTTACAATGAATGGCGACGGCAGCACCCGGCAGCGACCCACAAACCATCTGGGGTGCTGACATTGCAGGCTCCCTGGACAGGTAAGTGTCTATATATTAAGAGCCGGTTCACATTAGCGCGACACGACTCCTTAATACTTCGGGGGCGACTTGTGCATTACATTGCACCACGACTTCGGAGCGACTTGCATGGACTTCACATAATAGAAGTCTATGCAAGTCGCTCAGAGGTTGCCCTGAAATAGTACAGGACCCTTTTTCTAAGTCGGAGCGACTTGTGACGCTCCTATTAGACCGCGAGGGAGCACGACTTGTCAGGCTGACAAGTCGCCTAACAAGTCGCGCTGATGTGAACCGGCTCTAAAAGTCAGCAGCTAAAGTATTTGTAGCTGCTGACTTTTCATTTTTTTTTTCCCTGCTGGAAAACCGCTTTAATGTTGTGACAGGGTGGCTTCAGGCATTTTCATACCCTTCAAGTGTTAATTTAAGTATTACAGTTAAAGCCCAACCCTGGGAAAATGTTTTTTCTCTCTCCGTGCAGTGCGGGTACAGCATGGATCACCTGCTCTTTTTTTCTAGTGGTGAGCACAAATTTGACACTCACCTGATCCACCAATCTTCTGGAAAACTGCGCTTCTCCATGGTCCAGCAGTGGCATCAGGAACAATTCACTTTCAAGACCACTGGAGTTCAAGGATGCTGCACCAGTCGTGTGTGGAGAGGATCGGCGGGTCAGTTAAGTATTTCTTTGCTGCACCTAGAACCTTCACCTTCCTCTCACCTAGAACAAAATGAGCAGTTAACCCATGCAGTGCAGGTACAGCCCCAGTGCACAGGGTAAAATGTTTTTGCCCTTAACCTCCTGTCTTGGTGACAACCATAAGGCCCCTTGCACAAGGGTGTCATCATTTACTGATGTTTACTCAGGAACTTGTGACGCCTGTGTGCAAAGGGACAAAAAATTGTTTGTAAAGACCAGAGTAATGTTGAGTATAGGTGAGGTGCGTAAGCATATAGATGAGTATTGACAAGTAAAATTCTTCTTCATTGCCAGTATTGTAATATACCCATTTATACTTTCATAAACATGCTCATAGATGAGTAATCACACGTATGCAATAAATGACTGCACTCAAATGAAAAACTATTCTATTTTTGTTTTACTGCTCTGTACTCAGCACTGTATTCCTGATGTTTACTCAGCTGTGTGTAATGTCCCATAGACAACAATGCATCTCATTTTAGATCAGTAAAAATCTCAGCATTTTTTACTCCCGTGTGCAAGAGGCTTAACACTTTGGATTTTCAATCACTTTTGTACAGCACTAGAGAATTTCTTATATGTACCTACATTATCCAAAACTAACAAACGAGTTTTGTTTTTAGACGCACTTAAAACAAGATTGAATGCAAGTCTAGTACCAGGACAGGGTAAATCTGCAGGCACAATACATCTTGCAGCAGAAACAGTGCATGACACTGTAACACAAGCATAACCTTGCTGCATACAAAAACACAAACTTGTTTGACTGGTAACAATACCCCATACAAGACAATACATTATAGGTGCTGCTCCATCACAAAATAAGTCTGAATAGAAGAAATTATTTTCCAAAAATGTTTATTTTACCACAATGAATATAGTATTGGCAGTGTGCCAGTCTGCAGTGGAGATCTCCCCAGAGTGGAATTCATGTGGAATTTTATTGATTGGCCACTAGATGGAGCACTAGATGGAGCAAATGGAAAGATTAATGTATGGGAACCCAATGTAATAAAAACATGATAGCTGTCACTGCCACTGTTTTCAGTGTTGCATGCTCCCGCTATCCATAACTTTGTTACTCTATTTAATACATTGCTGATCTAGAATAGGTATGCCGGTTAGGAGCCCCAGCTTCACAAACTGCATACTTTTTGTGGGTCTACTTAGAAAATCTGTAAAAGAAAGAGCCAATCCAAGCAATGCACCCAGTGTTTGAGGTGCCTCACTCCGCAATGACCATCAAGCAACCACATGTTCAAGTGACCATTTATCACAGTAAATTAAGGCACAGTGTTTGGATGATCCTTGGTAGGGGACAGGACTACTCTCTAATTTACCGTGTTCAACTATCCATATGAATATAGCCTTGCACTCTATTTAAATGCACAAGCATACAAATAAATCTATTAATATAAAGACACTACGACATTCCAAAGCACTGGCAGGTCATACTATGTTCAGTATCAATAGTCTGTAAATGCAGTGCAATGTAGCACTACCTGATTGGCTTTTGTCCTCCAGTCTTCAAATGCGGGGAATAGCAAGGAGGTGATGTTAAGACCAATTCCAGTACTTTACAGTTGATGCTTTTAAACATATACAGTTGTGCTCAAAAGTTGACATACTCTGGCAGAATGTATGATTTCTTGGCCATTGTTCAGAGAATATGAATGATTACACAAAAACTTTTCTTTCACTCATGGTTAGTGTTTGGCTGAAGCCATTTATCATCAATCAACTGTGTTTTCTCTTTTTAAATCATAATGACAACAGAAACTACCCAAATGACCCTGATCAAAAGTTTACATACCCTGGTGATTTTGGCTTGATAACATGCACACAAGTTGAACAAAGGGGTTTGAATGGCTATTAAGGGTAACCGTCCTTACCTGTGATCTGTTTGCTTGTAATTAGTTTGTGTGTATAAAAGGTCAACAAGTTTCTGGACTTTTGACAGACCCTTGCATCTTTCATCCAGTGCTACACTGAGGTTTCTGGATTCTGAGTCATGGGGAAAGCAAAAGAATTGTCAAAGGATCTTTGGGAAAAGGTAGTTGAACTGTATAGAACAGGAAAGGTATGTAAAAAGATATCCAAGGAATTAAGAATGCCAATCAGCAGTGTTCAAACTGTAATCCAGAAGTGGAAAATGAAGGGTTCTGTGGAAACCAAACCACAGTCAGGTAGACCAACTAAAATTTCAATCACAACTGCCAGGAAAATTGTTCAGGATGCAAAGAAAAACCCACAAATAACTTCAGGTGAAATACAGGACTCTCTGAAAACATGTGGTGTGGCTGTTTCAAGATGCACAATGTGGAGGCTCTTGAAGAAAGACGGGTCGCCAGAAGAAAGCCATTACTACTCAAATGCCACAAAGTGTCCCGCTTACAATAAGCCAAACAGCACAGAGACAAGCCTCAAACCTTCTGGCACAAAGTCATTTGGAGTGATGAGACCAAAATTGAGCTTTTTGGCCACAACCATAAACACTACATTTGGAGAGGAGTCAACCAGGCCTATGATGAAAGGTACACCATTCCTTCTGTGAAACGCAGAGGTGGATCGCTGATGTTTTAGGGATGTGTGAGCTACAAAGGCACAGGAAATTTGGTCAGAATTGATGGCAAGATGAATACAGTATGTTATCAAAAAATACTGGAGGAAAATTTGCATTACTCAGCCTGGAAGCTGCGCATGGGACGTACTTGGACAATCCAATATGACAATGATCCTAAACACAAGGCCAAGTCGACCTGTCATTGGCTACAGCAGAATACAGTGAAGGTTTTGGAGTGGCCATCTCAGTCTCCTGACCTCAATATCATTGAACCACTCTGGGGAGATCTCAAACGTGCAGTTCATGCAAGACAGCCCAAGAATTTACAGGAACTGGAGGTTTTTTGCCAGGAAGAATGGGCAGCTTTACCATCTGCATCTTCAAGCAGTCATTGGTGTTAAAGGGGGGCAATAAACGGTATTAAGAACTGGGGTATGTCAATTTTTGATCAGGGTCATTTGGGTAGTTTCTGTTGTCATTATGATTTATAAAGAGTAAAGACAGTTGATTGATAAAAAATGGCTTCAGCCAAGCACTAACTGTGAGTGAAAGAAAAGTTTTTGTGTTATCATTCTTATTCTCTGAAAAATGGCCAAGAAATCATAAATTCTGCCAGGGTATGTAAACTTATGAGCACAACTGTATGTCATTGTATTTACAACATAACTGCATTAATTGTCACTAAATCAGCCTGGATTGTAGAAAAATATTTAAAGATACTAAAAAAGCATTAGGATAAGATAATAATAAGAATGCATTTTCTGACTGATCCTTAGGTGCAAAACATTTCTGGTTCTCTTGCACATGCCATTTATGCCCTCCTTTTCTCTGGTAAAGGAAGACTCTGCTTATGGTTATAAAGGGTACACCTTTTATAATTGCAGCTCAAACCTTTTTGTAATTAAATAGTTACTGTTTTCTTTCAATCTACAGCCATGTAGATTGAAATGTTTTCTTTCATTCATGTACAGCACACCAAAAAAGTAATGAGTTTATTGCTTTTCTGAACTGTTTCTATTTTTATTTCAACTCGAGGACTGATCATGTTATTATAGCAGATAGACCTTCCCATTTATCACTTTAACCTCAACAGCCTCTCTCAGTCATTGATAGAATAACTTAGTAACGTTTGACTTGCATTTGTTCACTTTGCTTACTATGGCAGCTATTTAAATTGTTTTACTGCCCTCTGCTGTCCAAACAGGGTAGTAGTTATGTAACACCCAACTATATTATTTACAGTATATGTTTGTCATATGGTCATTAAAGCTGACCTTCTATGAAAACGGAGGGTCCACTCAAAGTCAAATTGCAAGCAAATTTGATTTAAAAATAAAACTTGTGTTTCAAAAAAAAAAAAAAAAGCGTACCTTGGCCCCGGCTTCCAATGCTTCTAAGAGGCACTGGTGATGTCACTGTGCCTCACTGATGTCTCCTGAGATAGTTGGATGCTCAAAATCCCACAATATTGTCTCTCCTGCAATGTGCCCTCAGGTATCCCCAAAGGCAGGGGTGAATCACTGTGATATCAGTGTGATACATTACACTCTAAAGACAGTACTAACTGGAAAAGAACCAGGGCACCCAACTGCTTTAAATCTCCTAGTTTGTAGTCCCACACACTGTAGGCTTTATTTCACATACTGACAGGGTCATCGCACAACTTAGAAGTATCAAGCTAAAGACCCTTTCAGCAGGATACAGCATTGATTGTATAGGAAGATGTAACATGCAGATTAGGGTAAACCAGGCAAATATTTCTTTGGTGGCGCACAAATTGATTGCACTAGTAGCCAGGTGTTGAACATGAAAGCAGATTGGTGTTCACCTGCACACTGGTAAATGTGCTGATTAGCCAAAAATTAACAAATGAATTTACATATTTCTAGGTAATTTGTTTTTACTTTGTATGATGAGAGCAATGGGAGCAGATTGTGTCAGCTGATTTTTTTTTCCAGTGAATTGGTAGCCATCATTTATCGTGGTTGACGTGGGCCTGCATAACTGGACAACATGATTACCAATGGGTTTACATTGTAGGAGTTTTTTTATTGAATCACTTGTCAAAAAGTGTGGTGTCTTTTAGTATTTGCATTTTGTTTGTGAATGAGTAGGGGTACTGCCTATCAGTGCCCAAAGGTGCTACCAATCAGTGCCCACCAGTGCCTCCTCATCAGTGTCACTTATCAGTGCTGCCTACCAGTGCCCATTAATGCCACCTACCAGTGCCCATCAGTGGCGCCTATCAGTGCCCATTAGTGCCACCTATCGGTGCCTATCAGTGCCGCCTATCAGTGCAGTCTCATCAGTGCCTCCTCATCATTACCCATCAGTGCAGTCTATCAGTGCCCATCAATGCTGCCTTATCAGTCCTCCCTCATTAGTGCTAATAAGTGCAGCCTCATCTGTGCACATCAGTGCTGCCTCATCAGTGCACATCAGTGAAGGAGAATAATTACCTGTTTGCAAATTTTTTTAACAAACTATAAAAAAGTTTTTTGTTTTTTTCAACATTTTTGGTCAATTTTAGTTTATTTGGCAAAAACTTAAAAACCCAGCTATACTAACCACTTACCCACTGTGCATTTAAACCCCCTTCCTAACCAGACCAATTTTCAGCTTTCAGTGTTCTCACATTTTGAATGACAATTTCTCAGTCATGCAACACTGTCCCCATATAAAATTTTGATATTTTTTTTTCACACAAACAGAGCTTTCTTTTGGTGGTATTTAATCATAATTGGGTTTTTTACTTTTTTGCGCTCTAAATGAAAAAAGACCGAAAATTTTGTAAAAAAATGAATTTTTCTTCGTTTTGGTTTAAAATTTTGCAAATTTAGTCATTTTTCTTCATAAATTTTGACTAAAATTTATACTGCTACATATCTTTAGTAAAAATCACCCAAATAAGTATACATTTTTTGGTCTTTGTGAAGGTTATAGCGTCTACAAGCTAAGGTGCCAATCATTGAAAATTGATCACTGACGGCCTCATCTCATTTCTTGAGACCCTAATAAGTCAGGACAGTACAAATACCCCCCAAATTACCCCTTTTTGAAAATTAGACATTCCAAGGTATTTAGTAAGAGGCATGGTGAGTTTTTTGAAGTTGTATTTTTTTCCCACAATTCTTTGCAAAATGAAGATTTAAAAAAAAAAAAAAATTTCACAAAATGGTCATATTACGAAGTTATTTCTTACACACTGTACAGGCATACTTGCAACTACACCCCAAAATACATTCTGCTACTCCTCCTGAGTATGGTGATACCACATGTGAGACTTTTCCACAGCCTGACCACATACAGAGGCCCAGCATCCAAGGAGCACCGTCAGGCGTTCTAGAAGCAAAAATTATACATATAATTTTCTGACGACTTATCACACTTTTGAAGGCCCTGAAGCACCAGGACAATGGAAACCCCGATAAAATGACCCCATTTTGGAAAGAAAACACCCCAACACATGATCTAGGAGGCATAATGAGTCTTTTGAACATGTCATTTTTTTTCCACAAGTTTTTGGAAAATGTGGAAAGAAAACCAAAATGCATTTTTTTTACACAAAGTTGTCCATTTATAAGACATTTCTAACATATAGCATGTACATAGCAAAAAATTACACCCCAAAATACATTCTGCTACTCCTCCTGAGTATGGCGATACCACATATGTGACACTTTTCCACAGCCTGGCCACATACAGAGGCCCAACATGCAGGGAGCACCGTCATTTCCTGACTTCCCATTACAATTTTGTGAGACACTGTAGGGCACTGATAAGCATTGTAGTGGCACTGATGTGGCATGGATGTGGTCCGGATGAGCACTGACGTGACATGGATGTGGCACTGATGAGCACTGACGTGGAATGGGTGTGGCACTGATGAGCACTGATGTGGCATGGATGCGGCACTGATGAGCACTGACGTGGCCTGGATGTGGCACTGATGAGCACTGACGTTGCATGGATGTGGCACTGATGAGCACTGACGTGGGATGGATGTGGCACTGATGAGCACTGATGTGGCATGGATTAGCCCTGACGTGGCATTGATGTGGCACGGATGAGAACTGACGTGGCATGGATGAGGCACAAATGAGCACCCTGATGTGGCATGGGTGTGACACAGATGAGCAGTGACATGGCATGGATGTGGCATTGATGTGGCACGGATGAGCACTGACGTGGCATGGATGTGGCACGGGTGAGCACTGACGTGGCATTGATGTGGCATTGATGTGGCACGGATGAGCACTGACGTGGCATGGATGTGGCACGGATGAGCACTGACGTGGCATGGATGTGGCACAGATGAGCACTGACGTGGCATTGGTGTGGCATGGATGAGCACTGACATGGCATGGATGAGCACTGACGTTTCATTGATGTGGCACGGGAGACCACTGACGTGGCACGGATGAGCACTGAAGTGGCATGGATGTGGCATGGATGAGCACTGACGTGGCATTTATGTGGCACGGATGTGGCACTGACGTGGCATGGATGACCACTGACGTGGCATTGATGTGGCACGGATGAGCACTGATGTGGCATGGATGAGCACTGACATGGCATGGGTGTGGCATGGATGAGCACTGACGTGACACGGATGAGCACTGAAGTGGCATGGATGTGGCACGGATGAGCACTGACGTGGCATGGATGTGGCACAAAAGAGCACTGACGTGGCTTTGATGTGGCACGGATGTGCACTGATGTGGCATGGATGAGCACTGACATGGCATTGTTGTGGCACGGATGACCACTGACGTGGCACGGATGAGCACTGAAGTGGCATGGATGTGGCAAGGATGAGCACTGCGGTGGCATGGATGTGGCATGGATGAGCACAGATGTGGGATGAATGAGCATGGATGTGGCATGGATGAGCACTGAGGTGGCATGGGCGTGCACAGATATGGGATGGATGAGCATGGATGTGGCATGCATGAGCACTGAGACAGCATGGGCAGGCACAGATGTCGCACAGATGAGGCACAGATGAGGCATGGATGAGCACGGATGAGGCGTGGATGAGCACAGATGTGGCACGGATGAGCATGGATGTGGCATGGATGAGCACTGAGGTGGCATGGATGAGCACTGAGGTGGCATGGGTGGGCATGGATGGGGCATTGATGAGCACTGAGGTGGCATGGATGGGCACGGATGTGACATGGATGAGGCACGGATGATGCATAGATGGGGCACGAATGAGGCACTGATGGGGCACGGATGAGGCACTGATTGCGCACAGTTGAGGCAGAGGAGGCGTGCAGCTGCAGTTTCTCTCCTCTCCTCGCACGCTGTACCGATTGCTGTGTACAGTATCCGAGAGGAGAGAAATGAACCGGACATGCGCCGGTTTGTTGTGACGTGATCGCTCCGTCATTGGACGGAGCGATCACGTGATAAAGGACCGCCCTCATTGGACCTTTACCACGATGCGTGATGCGTCGGGTCCCCGGGACCCGGCGAGCACGGACAGTCCCGTGTGCTCGCCCCAGGGGGCGTGCGGGAGCGTGATTCTGGGAGGACGTTCAGGAACGCCCTCTCAGAACTATACAACCACTTTGCGGCCGTATTTTTACGATGGCTGGTCGGAAAGTGGTTAATAAATACCACCAAAATAAACCTCTATTTGTGTGAAATTTTTTTTAAAAAATTTCATTTGGGTACAGTGTTGCATGACTGCGCAATTGTCATTCAAAGTGCGACAGCACTGAAAGCTCAAAATTGGCCTGGGCAGGAGGAGGTAAAAGTGGGTATAGTATAAACCTGGCAAAAAAATATACTATGTATATTAGCGCGCCAGAGAGGCAGTGACCGTAGCCTGGTTAAGATTTATATAAATAAGTAAATTAATTAACTAGTAAAGTGCGGGTGCAAATTGGAAGAAAAAGTATTCACAATAGTGATACCTCTAGCGCTTGCTAATCCCTAGTGGAAATTTAAAATATGTGCTAAAAATTCACAGTGGATACAATTAATAAATAAACATGAAAATAAATCACTTCAAAAATAACTTAAAAATAATAGTCCATTCAATGTGTAGTGATAAGTCAATCAACATTAATAATAAACCATAAAATGATAAAGTCCAAATCCAAATAATTTGTAATAAGGTGCTGGTGCTTCTTCCTTAATAACTGGTGCTTCCTTTCCCGTGATAAATAAATAAATAAATTGCCCACTCACCAGATGTTGTGGGTTCTATATGTCTTATGACATTAGAACCTAACTTGCTTCAATAGAAAATCCTTTCCAGGTTCGGGTTCCCTCTCCCTGGGTATGGACAGGCCGTTCGGTTAATAATCCACCATGGGATGAGTCTCCTCCAACCACGGGCCAAAGTATGAGATGTATTCCCTGCAAATCACCTCCAATCACAAGCCGTGATGGGGAAATAAATGGATAGTGTGGTATTGCTTTTCAAAGTTTTATTGCACACACCAAAAAAACAATATTGCACACTCAACGGTCAAATACGTAAACTCCAAAATTGATAAAAGCAGGTGTCATACACTTCCACATCTTCAAAAGCAATATCCAGCAAAGTGAAATAGAAGAAAAGCTGTGCTCAATCCAAAAAATGGCAGACAAACAGGACAGGATCGTCATACACGTGTGCTGGAGAGTGGAGAGCGGTAGTTCCGGCTTGCGTTCCACTCAACAACGTATGACGTCACGGCGTGCGTTCCACCTAACGCGTTTCGTCATTGGTTCAGACGTCTTCAGAGGTGGAGTCACACGTCTAGCTCAACCCTTATATGCCGGAGCTGCCGCTCTGCACTGCGCACGACTCCGCCCATTTAATTACTCTGTCGGAAACAGGAAATACCTCCCGTGTCCCCGCAATAACATTGTGCTATGTAAACCAAGAAAATCATAACAAAATATCTTTGTGCTATTCAAAATGTAATTGTTAAACCAGCTCTCATTTTCCCCTAGATTAATAGCGCTTGGCATTCATAGTGTATGTGTACTATTTTATTATTTCTCAATAATACTTTTATTAATAATAAAAATTATCTATAAAAATTATTTTTTAAACTTTATTTGTAAACCTAAAATAACATTATGACCAATCTTTATGAGGTTTTGTGGCATGTAATTACCTTTATAGTTTCTAAATGTATAGAGTTTTTAAAACTTTATTTTATTTAAAAGAATATAATTTATCAAATCAATACTTTTACTAATATATTATGTGGATATATTTAAACATTGTATTCTATTATATATTATATATTTATTATATAAATTACGTAAATCCAGAAAAATATATATAAATATGATTAAAAATTTTATTAAAAAATATTTAAAATATTATTATAAAGATTTTTAATTTTACAAAAAATTGAGCGGAAATTTAAATATTAAAATAATCTATGGATTTGATATAAAACAGTTAGTATCCATGTCAACGTTCATACCATTGGGTTGCAAGGTGGAAAGTTCATAAATCCACCGAGATTCATTTTGGGAGACAGCAATACGCATGTTACTGCCCCTCCAGTTCTGTTCAATCTTGTCGATGCCCAAAATAGTAAGAAAGGTGGGGTCCCTATTATGTACCAATCTAAAATGTAGGGAAAGGCTGTGCTTTTTAAATCCTTTTTTAATGTTGGCGATGTGATATAATAATATTTTAAATATTTTTTAATAAAATTTTTAATCATATTTATATATATTTTTCTGGATTTACGTAATTTATATAATAAATATATAATATATAATAGAATACAATGTTTAAATATATCCACATAATATATTAGTAAAAGTATTGATTTGATAAATTATATTCTTTTAAATAAAATAAAGTTTTAAAAACTCTATACATTTAGAAACTATAAAGGTAATTACATGCCACAAAACCTCATAAAGATTGGTCATAATGTTATTTTAGGTTTACAAATAAAGTTTAAAAAATAATTTTTATAGATAATTTTTATTATTAATAAAAGTATTATTGAGAAATAATAAAATAGTACACATACACTATGAATGCCAAGCGCTATTAATCTAGGGGAAAATGAGAGCTGGTTTAACAATTACATTTTGAATAGCACAAAGATATTTTGTTATGATTTTCTTGGTTTACATAGCACAATGTTATTGCGGGGACACGGGAGGTATTTCCTGTTTCCGACAGAGTAATTAAATGGGCGGAGTCGTGCGCAGTGCAGAGCGGCAGCTCCGGCATATAAGGGTTGAGCTAGACGTGTGACTCCACCTCTGAAGACGTCTGAACCAATGACGAAACGCGTTAGGTGGAACGCACGCCGTGACGTCATACGTTGTTGAGTGGAACGCAAGCCGGAACTACCGCTCTCCACTCTCCAGCACACGTGTATGACGATCCTGTCCTGTTTGTCTGCCATTTTTTGGATTGAGCACAGCTTTTCTTCTATTTCACTTTGCTGGATATTGCTTTTGAAGATGTGGAAGTGTATGACACCTGCTTTTATCAATTTTGGAGTTTACGGATTTGACCGTTGAGTGTGCAATATTGTTTTTTTGGTGTGTGCAATAAAACTTTGAAAAGCAATACCACACTATCCATTTATTCCCCCATCACGGCTTGTGATTGGAGGTGATTTGCAGGGAATACATCTCATACTTTGGCCCGTGGTTGGAGGAGACTCATCCCATGGTGGATTATTAACCGAACGGCCTGTCCATACCCAGGGAGAGGGAACCCGAACCTGGAAAGGATTTTCTATTGAAGCAAGTTAGGTTCTAATGTCATAAGACATATAGAACCCACAACATCTGGTGAGTGGGCAATTTATTTATTTATTTATCACGGGAAAGGAAGCACCAGTTATTAAGGAAGAAGCACCAGCACCTTATTACAAATTATTTGGATTTGGACTTTATCATTTTATGGTTTATTATTAATGTTGATTGACTTATCACTACACATTGAATGGACTATTATTTTTAAGTTATTTTTGAAGTGATTTATTTTCATGTTTATTTATTAATTGTATCCACTGTGAATTTTTAGCACATAGTATAAACCTGTTAATTATTTTATTTGAAAAAAAACATATCCTTAATTACCACTTTAACCGCTTGCCGACCGCCCGCCGCATATATACTGCGGCAGGCAGGCTCGGCTGCGCAAATTGTAATTCCTGTAGGGCAATCCACTGGAGCGATCCTGGTGCTCCCCCATTTTCCAGTGGGGTAAGTGATTCGCCGGGCACCCACGATCCCTCCCCGTGGAGAGAGAACGACGGTCTGCTGTTGTAAACACTGTTGTTGTAAACACAGCAGACTGTTGTTCTCTCTGTAATCAATACAGAGCCCCTGTTTTCCTCCTATTTAGGAACACAGGTGTCTGTGTTGATTCGACAAGCCCATCCCCCTCACAGTTATAAAATCCCCTAGGCATACATTTAACCCTTTGATCGCCCCTGGTTTAACCCCTTCCCTGCCAGTGTTATTTTTACAGTAACATTGCATATTTTTAGCACTGATTAGGTAGTCAGTTAGGGGTCTGATCTGTCTGCCGCAATGTCGCAGTCCCGCTAAAAATCGCTAATCGCCGCCATTACTAGTAAAAAAAAAAAAATACATAAAAAAATAAAAATGACATAAATCTTTCCCCTAGTTTGTAGACGTGCGATAACTTTTGCGCAAACCAATCAAAATAGGCTTCATGGGATTTTTTTACCAAAAATATGTAGCAGAATAGAAATTGGCCTACAATTATTAAAAAAATTGATTTTTTTAATTTTTTTATTGGGAATGGTATATAGCAGAAAGTGAAAAATATATATTTTTTTCAGAATTGTCACTCTTTTTTTGTTCTAAGAAATAAATTTGCAGAGGTGACCAAATACCACCAAAAGAAAACTCTATTTGTGGGGGAAAAAGGGCATCAATTGTATTTGGGTACAGTGTCGCATGACCGCACAATGTTCGGTTAAAGTAACGCAGTGCCGAATCGCAAAAAATGGCCTGGTCATTAAAGGGGTAAATCCTTCCGGCCAGAAGTGGTTAATAATCCTAACTACAGCTTTGGGAATACTTTTGCACAGCTTTTCCTTTATGGATAATTGCAGAGAGTTTGAAGTTCTCATTTTAGCCTCTTCAAAACAATCACACAAGTATTGGTGGACAGTGGCACACTAATGTCTGGTTTAATCACTTCAAAGTCTAGACTGTTTCACTCCCATTTAAGTCTAGGCTATTTTTCAGTTTTCAGTACTGTAACACTTTGAATGACAATTACTCAGCCATGAAACCCTGCACCCAAATTAATTTGATATCTTGGTTACATAGTAGGTAAGGTTGAATAAAGACAATTGTCCATCTAGTTCAACCTGTGTAGGTGTATGTGTGTCAGTGTCGGTAATTTCCCATATCCCTGCATGTTGTGTTCTTTAAGATGCACATCCAAAAGTCTTTTAAAAATATCAATACTCCCCTCTGACACCACCAACTGTGGAAGAGTGTTCCACATACTTATCGCCCTGACAGTGAAAAACTCAGCTTAAGGTTAAACTGCTTCTCCACCAATCTCATTGTGTGGCCCTGTGTCTCCTTACACTCCCCAAGACGGAATAGTTTTTTTCACATGCTGATATCACCATTGAGGTATTTGTAAATCGCTATCATGTCCACTCTCAAGCGCCTCTTCTCCAGCGAGAATAAATTTAGTTTCTTTTTATCATTTTTTTTTAACAGATAGAGCTTTCTTTTGGTGATATTTAATCACCACTTTTTTTCCTATATAAACAAAATGACAAACAATTAAAAAAAAAAGGTCTTAGTTTTTGTTATAGAATGTTTTATAGGGTTTCTCAACCAGGGTTCCAGAGGTTGCTAGGGGTTCCTTGAGCAATAAGAAATGTTTGCCTCTCTGATAGTTTCCCAATGACATAATTGATACATTTAGCTATCTGTAAGGGGAGAGTCCTTCCCAATGACTACAAGTGTAAGCAGCACTCTTTCCACTGACCATTACACTATTACAGCAGTCGCAAACCAGTGGTCTGTGGACCATTGATGGTTCATGAGAAAATGCTGGTGGTTCCCAGGGGCTCTACATAGAAATACCTAAAATTACACCTCAAAACACATTCCACTACTCCTCCTGAGTATGGAGATACCACCTATGAGACTTTTTCACAGCCTAGCCACATAGAGGGGCTCAATAACCAATGAGCAACTTCAGGCATTCTAGGGGCATAAATAGCACATCTAATTTCCTGGCTACCTGTTACATTTTTGGAGACCCTGGAGTACCAGTACAGTAGAAACACCCATTCAATAACCAAATTTTGAAAAGCAAACACCCCAATGTAATTTCTAATAGGCATAAGGAATATTTTAAAAATGTAATTTTTTTCTAACAAGTTTTTGGAAAATGTGGAAAGCAAATGAAAATGTTTTTTTTTTTTTTTTTTTAACGCAAAGGTGCCAATTATTAAGATGTTTGTAACACACAGCATGGGCATACTTAGAATTGCACCTCAGAACACATTCTGCTACTCCCACTGAGTATAGGGATACCACGTGTGTAGGACCATTTCAGTGTTTGAACAGATTATGTACCCAAAATTGCAACCTGTGGATCACAAAAATCAGCCATCACCGTAAAGAAAACTGTGTAAAGAAAACTGTGTACTGTGATGATCACTTCTGTAAAAGCCAAGCAGGCCTAATGTACTGGTATGTATGTGGCTGCCCCATTGCACAATGCTATGTTTGCTGGCCAGGAAGTACAGAATTCTAAACAAGGGGTAAACAAAAGAGTGCTTGTGGTGTGCAGTTAATCTTTGTTATGTAGGAGCGCTGAACCTTATGCACATGTATTTTGATGGGAGAGGGGGTTTGTGGTCCTAGGGGCTGCTCATCAGCAACTGTGGGGTCCTGCTGGACCCCCAGAGGGGTTAGTTAAAGTTTCGAAAGGATGGGAGTGCCACACCAGCTTGTATAAACTTTTAAAATATATACATTTTTTTGAACAGCCAATGCAGTTCGGGGGTTTAGCACTCCCCCTTCATCAGGACTAAAAAGAGGATGATGCAGGCACTTGGATTGGAAAGGCTTGTGGTGTGAAGTTGTCCACGGAGGATGTGTGGCACTAGTGTCTTGCAGGAATGTAGCCAGTGAGACTGCAGATGGGTCAGTATTGGTGCAGGGCAAGGATGTGATCAGCAAACAGACAAAGCAATTGTCCAGGCAAAAGGCAGGAACATGGTCTATAAATAGGCCAGGGTCAGTACAGGCAGTAGGCAGAGACATGGTCAGCAAATAGCCAATTGATTGGTCCAGGCAGAAACCTCAGACTTAGGACCTTGGTTAGCTAATACTTGACACAGGGGTAGAGGCTTATTCCCACCCAAAGCTCTTCGACCCTGATCTGAAAAATTCAAGACCTGGAGAAAACCAAAAATGTAGTTTTCTCCACTTAGAAACACTACTCTGGTGCCCCTCACTATGTCTAAGTGGGAACTCTGTGTTTTCTTCAATCCCACTACTACAGTGGCATGGCCTTACCTCGCAGCAGGCAAAAGATCAGTCCAGGCTGCAGGCAAAAACATGGTTTATTAACAGGCCGAGGTCAATTCAGGCTGAAAGCAGAAATGTGGTTGATAAACAGGACAGGTCAGTTCAGATAGCAGGAAGAAGCATGGTCAGTTTTGCAGGCAAATAGTCAGTCCGTGCAGCTGGCAGAAACGTGGTTAAAAAAACATGCAAATGTTCAAAACACATGACATTGGATACAGGGAAATAGCATGTGGTTACATGAGAAATGTATAAGTGTAAAGGATGTGCTAGCCTATCCAGTAAATAGCAGCACCTAGGACTCCCTGAACACTGGGGGATGAGTAAGGCTCCATGCACACAGGGCGTCATAAAAACGAGCTCCAAAGCTGTTTACTTGACGCCGGGAAACAGCAGCTGTAAAAACGTGTTTTCAGTAGCTTTTTCCACTAGCGTTATTGCACGTTTGGCCACAGTAGCTGTTAGCAGCGTTTTTTCTGCCTCCATTCAAAATCAATGGTTCCCTATGGGAGCCTATTGATTTGAATGGAAGTCACACCGCAGGTCGGATCAGGGTGATCCGACTTGCGGCGCGACCTGCACTGTGAGAATCTTGAGGGGGAACTCCACGCCGAAATGGGGAAAAAAACGGCGTGGGGTTCCCCCCCAGGTTCCAAACCAGGCCCTTCGGGTCTGGTATGGAATTTGAGGGTAGCCCCACGCCGAAAAAACGGCGTGGGGTCCCCCCCAAAATCCATACCAGACCCTTATCCGAGCATGCAGCCCGGCATGCCAGGAAAGGGGAGGGGACGAGCGAGCGGCCCCACCCCCCCTGGATCATACCAGGCCACACGCCCTCAACATGGGGGGGTGTGGGTGCTTTGGGGCAGGGGGGGCTCTGCACCCCCCACCTCAAAGCACCTTGCCCCCAGGTTGATGAGGACAAGGGCCTCATCCCCACAACCCTGGCCAGTGGTTGTGGGGGTCTGCGGGCAGGGGGCTCATCGGAATCTGGAAGCCCCCTTTAACAGGGGGGCCCCCAGATCCCGGACCCCCTCCCTATGTGAATGGGTATGGGGTACACTGTACCCCACACCCATTCACCCCATAAAAGACAGTGTGTGTAAATAACGACAGGAGACGTTTTGGAAAGTTTATAAAAAATCTTCATCCCGTCTTCTCCCTCTCTGGTCTTCTGCTCTTTTGCTTCTTCTCCTCTCCTCTCCGGTCTTCTGCTCTTTTGCTGTCGCCTCTTCTTGTCTTGTCTTCTCCTCTCCTCTCCAGGCTTCTGGTCTTCTGTTCTTTTGCTGTCGGCTCTTCTTCTTCCTCCGGTCCTCCGACGACGGCGTCTCCGGCGATTATGCCGGTCTCCGGTCTCTGCAGCTTATTATATAGCCATTAGGGGCGTGGCCGCCAGATGACATCATCGGGAGACCCCGCCCCCTTATGTCACAGATGACATAAGGGGGCGGGGTCTCCCGATGACGTCATTATATAGCACTTACAAAAAAATCTTGACACAAGCATGTATATCAAGAGAGTACGGCTGCCTGCAGTGCGGTCCGTGCATGGTGACGACACGGCTGGCTCTGCCCGACGCGTTTTCCCTCAGAAGGTGTCAACTGGGATTAGAGTACTCCAATCCCAGTTGACGCCTTCTGAGGGGAAACGCGTTGGGCGGAGCCAGCCGTGTTGTACACCTACACATCCCATTTATCCCCCACCCCCTGATAAACTCATGTGACTGTGACGTAACACGTAGGAAGCGAGTGAAGGCATATGCAAACCGGAAATTACGTCATGTGGCAGTAAAGCCCAGGATTGTTTGTATTGAAGTGCTTTTAAAGTTTTAAAGTGTAAGTGCATTTTTGTTTTGATACAATTTTTGTAATATGAACATACTGTACCATAAGAGGCGTTCTGGTATTTCCCCTACGTATGGGCAAGGCATTATGGCAGCAATAATAAAACAGAATCTTAAAGGCACCACACTCCCCCTATCATTGGAACCCTGAGGAATTTCAAACAAAGAGCCACCTAGAGATAGAAAGGAGTACTATCTGGCAGGATTATCATATACAGGCTATATGATATCAACCTGGAGGAGATAGTTCTGTGAGCACAGTGTACAGAGGTGGCACACATCGTGTGGAGTATCCAATGCACCTATTTAGATATATCGGATGTTGGCTACTTTACGGAATATTTTTTACATCACCCATAATGTGCTTGATGGCACGTTTTTGCACAGACTTATCACCAGGGATGGGCGAATGGTTCGACCCGAGCATGAGTTCAGGCCGAACATTTGCCTGTTCAGCCATTCGCTGAACACCCAAATTTGTAGGGTGTTCGCCAGGTGTTCGCTCTGACACCCTGCAATACACTAAGCGCTGCACAGTGCATTCTGCTCCCTGATTGGGCAAAGCTTTGAGTCATCAGTTGTCAATGGGTTTCCGCACTGACAGCTAAATAAAAAAAAGTGCCAGTAAAAAAAAAATTAAGAAAAAAAGGGCGTGGGGTTCCATCCCACATCATTTAGGGTATGGATTTGGATTGGAAGCCCATGCCAAAATTTAAAAAAAGAACAATGCGGGGTCCCCCCCATAATCCATGCCAGACCCTTATCTGGGCATGCAGCCTGGCAGGTCAGGAAAGGGGGGTAGACGAGCAAATGATCCCTCCCCCTCTTGAACCATACCAGGCCACATGCCCTCGATATGGGGGCGGTCGGTGTGCCGTGTCAGAGCCTCTGATGCAGGAGAATGTATGGGTACTTCCACCCTCATCGACGCTGCTCCCATTCACTGCCTACTGAACTCTACAGAATATTGATCCATTAGCTCAGAGAGGAAGCATAAGGCGAAACATGTCGAGCAATATGGTTCAACGATACTGTATGATCTACTGCTAACACACATCGTTCGATCACCCCGGGCCAACATTACCGTTCCCTGTCACCTGTGGCCATGATCGTCCCGATCATCCTGTATCTCATATTCCCCTCATATTGGATATGACTGTTGTATGCTTTTTTTCTAGTTTTTTGATGTTTTTAAATGCATTGTAAAATAAAGTATGTGATTTTATGATACCCAGTGCATGCAAAGTCCATGTTTCCTTTTTTCACAATTTTAGTACACAGAACATGAAAATGCAATGCTTTTAGTAAATATGAACTGCTAAATACCTTTTCTCATCAGCAGTTTGAGCAGTTTTGTGACTTCTGTCAGTGTCCAGCCAAGCACTAGTTAAAGCTTGTAGAAGGAGTTTTCATTCTCCCCTGATTGTCCTATGGGGCTGCAGGACCCCTGCCCCTGACCCTCTGTCTGGACAGTGCTGATTGGCCCTGTGCCGATCACATGCACCCTCCCAAGGAAAAAAAAAACTAGCAATACACACCAAACTGAGCATGTGCAGAGTGACTCCAAAGATTCTGTGTTATCAAGAAAGTATTCAGGGACAGTGGGGAGGATCAGACCAGACAGAATCAAACTGCCTTTTTACACAATGCAGAGGATTGGTTCCCCAGTTCTTTAGGTTCTTTAGGTTCCCCAGTGAGCATAACAAGAATGCTTGACTGCATATACAGACTTATTTTACTGTTGTGGGTTTACTAACACTTTAAATCCTCCACTCTTCCCTTCCTCTGCTCTGAGAGCTCACAGCACTACATGGTTTTTATACATTTTGGGCTTAATAAATAGGATCTTATTTTATATAAATTGCCATAAACACTTTTGGACATTTTGAAAAAGTGACCTTCATTTTTGAGATACAGTTATAGGTTAAAGCGGAGTTCCGGGCACAAAATCGATATTTTTTTTTGTGCCCCTCCGCTAGTTAAACATCACCTGAAAAGGAATTGGATAGTTAGGTTTTTTTTTTTTTTGTTTACTCACCTTGTAATTGAAGATCGTAAATACTCACCTCAGAGTACTTCCTCCCTCATGGCCGCGGCTCACCCGTCACTTCCTGTCTCGCGATGATTCCTGGGAGCTGAACGCCATCGCTCCCATGAATCAATGCGACGGCACCGGCCCCGCTCGTCACTTCCGGGCGACGCCGCATTCCCCTGCTAAACAGCTTCTGGGCATGCCCAGAAGCTGTGGAGGAATGCGGCGCCGCACCGGAAGTGACGAGAGGGGCCGGTGCAGGCACATTCTGGGACAAGAAGACGCGGAAGAAGACACAGAAGAGGACAGCGCCGGCTTCAGCTGCCCACAAGAGAGATGGAAACGCTGTGGAAGAAATTTTATAAGTAAGTTTTTCTTCTAAAAGGTAAGTGCGTACCGGGACAGATCAGAGGCTAGCCATTGTGGAATGTGCTAGCCCTGACTGTCCCGGGGGTATGTTTATTGAAAAATGACTTCTGTGCCCGGAACTCCGCTTTAAATACCAGCATTTTTGCTTAAACATGCAATTTTTCAATGCTTTCTGCTCAAGTTTAAACACTTTGGCTTTGGTTTTAATAAAGGAGCCTCACTCACTGAGTGAGGTACACTCACTTCATATGACCCAAAGAATCAAGGGGAACCCTTTTTTTTTAAATTGCCTTAAATATACAAAAATGCTCCTTTAGTAAATCAGTTCCTTAAAGCATATAATCATGACTGACTCTACCCCTTTGCCACAGACACTCAGTTAAACATTTTTTTTTCCAGCTTTAAGTAATTATTAACTGAGATATGCCTGTGTAATTTGTATGAAACCAATTGTATATTTCACTGGTAATTATCTGAAATCATACAGGGGTGGTGGAAGTACTATTATTGAAGGAGAACATTGGTTAGAAATTGTCATGTTACTGCTTGACAACCTTGCATTTCTGCTGTGCACCAATATAATGTAGCTAATCTTCTTACCAAAGTCCAGCCTGTAAACCACAGACACAATTTTTCAGCAACTTCTTCCTTTGGCCGCATTTTGTTTTAAACTATTTTCCCTGTAACAAGGGTTTGAGTTGCGCATTAAGGTAAGCCATCTGCAAGTATGTAAATGTACATTGTTACAATAAATAGATATTTTATAACAGGCAACAATATTTTTTTAATTATAGCTGAATAAAGTGATATGTTTCTTTTTAGTTTACCTTTTCAATATTTGTTTCAGAAAAGAATCGTAAACTTTCCTCAAGTAGTGACACAGCAGAAAGAGAGAAAAAGGGAATTTTGGGATTTTTTCGCAGCCACAAAAAAGGAAACAAGGTAAAATATATATATTTGTATATATAGCATGTTCCTTATATTTTCAGTTGTATGTTAAAACTGATCTCATTTGTCATCTGATAACACACAAAGGAATTGATTTACTAAGGCTCAATTCACACCTGGGCGTTTTTGAGCGTTTTTCAGCTCCAAAAACGCTAAAAAAAAGTTCCAAAACGCCCAACAAGTAAAACCCCATTCATTTAAATGGCCCCTGTTCACATCTGAGCGTTTTAACGCCTGAAGCAAAACGCCTGTAGCTGAAAAAAGTACATGAGCTTCTTTTTGGGCTGATTACCAGAGTATTTGATAGATGTCAATGCCTGCCTCCAAAAACGCATAAAAGTAAAAAAATGCGCGAAAACGCTACGCTTAAGTGTGAATGCAGCCTAACTGGATTGATTTAAAACTGGAGAGGGTACAGTCAGCTTCCATTTTTTTGTTAAAGCTTAATTGAACAAGCTGAGGTTAGAAGCTTATGGGCTACCATGCACACCTGCATCAGGTTTTGCACTCTCCAGTTTTAGTGAGGGTCCTTTCACACAAACGGTGTGCCCAGATGACAGCTCCATCTCCGCTTACTTTGAAGAGACAGAGCTGTCAGAGCCCCGCTCTCCTCTATGGGAAATCTGGTGAAAACTGACCACCTGTCCATTTTCATCTGATCCCATCCCATCCAATCCTCCAGATGGATGGAAAATAGGGTTTTCATCCATCTGGATTTCACGGACAGGATCGGATCAGATAGCAGCGGGTGTCAGTGGACATGTCTCCACTGACATCCACTGCTGCATAGAGGTACATGGAGCATCTGATCAGGTCCGCCTGAAAAACTGACAGGCGGACCTGACCGGAAAGCCCGTGTGAAAGAGGCCTGAATCAACCCCATAGGGGGAGATTTACTAAATCTGGTCCACCCAGAATCTGGTGCAGCTGTGCATAGTAAACCAATCAGCAAATAACTGATTATCAAATTGCATGCCAAATTGGAGCTCATTGCCGGCAATGGCACCATCCGAATCGGCGCAACACCGACTTTGTGGCACTGCCCTGATTTCCAAAAGTAGTTCCTGCACTACTTTTGGTGACTTCTGGGACAGATGTCTGTCAAATCGCCCCCGAACTCGCACTGAAATGTTCAGCTGAACTCGCACAATTTCAAACCCACACTCAGTGTGAACGAGGGTAAAAACCTAATAGCTATGCACGGCAGCACCAGACTCTGTGTGCACCAGTTTTAGTAAATCTCCCCCACAGAGAATAAGCCTCTGAATAAACTAATTGTTAAAAACAAACATTTTTCTGTTTGTTGTTTGCATTAGATAGTGTAGGTTGTTTTACATAAAAAATGTTTCAGATCAAATTACTAATCATTGGAGTCAATATATCTGTTGCACATATAACATTCATAGCAGCACAGTAAATCTTGATTGCTATTTATTTGTTTCAGAAAGTTACTTATGTGCTCCTTACCACAGAGAGGTGGTCATACATGTAGGCCTTTATTTGGTAACAATCAGATCCTTGCTCAATTTCTTGATTGACGAATATGATCTGTCACTATAGGGTTGATTTAATAAAACTGGAGAGTGCAAAATCTGGCGCAGCTCTACATAGAAACCAATCAGCTTCCAGTTTTTTTTTTTTGTCAGAGCTTAATTGAACAATCTGAAGTTAGAAGCTGATTGGCTGCCATTCACTGCTGCACTAGATTTTTCACTCTCCAGTTTTAGTAAATAAACCCTTATTTGTTGCATGTTAAAACATCTCTAATTATGGGCAGAACCATGTAGTGCTGGTCTAATAACAAGTTGTATACATGTAATACCAAGCAATCTGGAACATCAAAGCTGGTTTTAAGATAATAGTATACATACACATTGCACAGTTACATTCAATGTGTATGTGTATCTTAACCACTTAAGCCCCGGAAGATTTTACCCCCATTCCGACCAGGGGGTATTTTGCGATTCGGCACTGCGTGACTTTAACGGAGAATTGCGCGGTCGTGCGACGCTGTACCTAAACAAATTTGGCGTCCTTTTTTTCCCACAAACAGAGCTTTCTTTTGGCGGTATTTGATCACCTGTGCGATTTTTTGATCACGCGCTATAAACAAAAAAAGAGCGTCCATTTTGCAAAAATAGCAATATTTTTCCCTTTTTTTTATATGAAATTCCCCCCCAAAAAAATGTAAAAATCAAAATTTTTTAAAATTTTCGGCCAATTTGTTTTATGCTACCTATGTTTGGTAAAAAAAATCGCAAAAAGCGTATTTTGATTGGTTTGCGCAAAAGTTATTGCGTTTACTAACTAAGGGAAAGATTTTTGTCATTTTTGTTGTTTTTTTTTGTAACGCGTAATGGCGGCGATCTGCGATTTTTTTTGCGGTACTGCGACATTGCGGCGGACAGATCGGACCCTTGACTGACATTTTTGACACTTTTGGGGTTACCAGTGACATTTCTACAGTAATCAGTGCTATACATATGCACTGTTACTGTAAAAATACACTGGTAGTGAAGGGGTTAACTTTATTTGAGAGGGAGGGGCTGTGTGTGTCCCTAGGGGCGTGATTCTAACTGTGATTGGCTGGGGCTTCAGCTGTATGCAGAGTGATCAACGGATCTACATAGTAGATCCATGTGATCAGCTCTCATACAGCGAGGAGAATGACAGGCAGCTTGTTTACACAAGCTGCCTGACTTTCTCCCTCTCCCCCGCCGATCGCAGAGTGGCCGGCGGACATCGGGTCCGCCGGTCACACGCGCGGGGGGGTCCGTGACCACTCGGGAGCGGGAGCGCGCCTCCGGGGGCGCGCGCTCGCTCCCTAGACCCTCACAAGCTAGTGACGTAGCCCTACGTCACTTTGCCTGTGAGGGGCTGACCGCCGACGTAGATAGTCGTGCGGCGGTCGGCAAGTGGTTAAGGATTATTCATTTATGTGGCAAATGCAAGTATCAGTACTCACAAATACAGATTGCTTCAAAATTATGTTTTTTAATTTTTTTAATGCACTGACATTGTCAGGTATGTGAGTAGTGACATGCTTTCACTATGGATTTTTATGAAATTCTGAAGTAATGTGTGTACATTTTATGGCTGTTGCACAGTAATAAATAGTAGGAGTCCTCATCCCTGATGCTAGTCCATATAAATTCTTAACCACTTCCTTCATCTGTATACCATACCTATATTAGACTTTCTCAACCATTTTACCCCAAAGAAATCCTTAAAATAATTTTACAGTAAAGTCTCAGGGAAACCCTACTAAAATGTATTTATTGGAGGTCAGTGGGAAGAATGCTTCTTACATTGGTGGTCAGATTGCCTCCCCCCTTAGAAAAATAATTGTTGTTATCCTGCTGGCTCCGACAAGTGGTGTTGGAGCCAGATATATGCAGGCACCATCTAATGTGAGGTCAAACAGGGGCAGCTCAAGGAACCTCTGGCAACCTCTAGGGGAACTCTAGGGTTCCACAGAATCCTTGTCGAGAATGGCTGCCCTCTATGGACCAAGCAGTTTTTACATTTGGTAATACCAGTCACTCCTAAGAACACAAAGTAATACATGTATTGTTTCATGATTGACAAATAAGACTCTCTATTGGAGATATAGGGTAGCAACATGATTTTATTTTTTTGCAATCTATAAACAAAAACATGTAAAAAAAAAAAAAATGTAAAAAATACAACCCATTGTGTTACTGTAGTTAAAAAACATACATTTTATTCTATAATTTACCCCTTTTATAATGGCACTAAAACTATAATTATGGTACAAAGTATTGTTAAGTTGTTTTGCACATTTCTTGTGCACACATTCTTGTTCAATTTGTTTATTGAGCCATAAATAAGGTACACAACATTAGGAATATCAAAGTACAGAATATCAGTCTGCAAAGAGGTGTTACGATAGCTAACAATGTACAATGATCTGATGATTATGCCACCCTGGTTTAGGAAAGAGATCATAAACGAATGGAGACAATGATGGCTGAAGAATAAAGGTTAAATCCAGAGGGGCTAATGCATAGATGGGAAGTAAAAAAAGAAAATAGAACAAACACGGTGATTGTATCATAGGTTGAATAGCTGCTCCATTCCTAATAAATTATAGACCAAAGATTTCTCCCATAGGACTTTGCTATAGCAATAGGTATCACACAAAGTAAATGTTTTATAAAAAAGTAGAAAATCTTTATTATACAATGAGTTAAAAAATACTGGTCTATACAATCCATATCCCAATCTGATAGTAAATATCATCTCATGCTTACAGGAAGCAGAGATAATAAATAAAAATAAGGAATGCAAACACCCCCAGGGGCAGCTGTGGGGTAAGCAAGTCAGCCAATCCACAGCGTTTTTTATCTACTTCCTTTTTTCTGTTTCTATACTGTGGCTGTGCCTTCTCTATAATCCCAGGACTCCAGAAAAAAAAAAAAAAAAAAAAAAAGATAATCAAACACTTATTGTAAAAATTGCATATCCACCAGGATCTCCCAACGTGTTTCAACTATGCATAGTCTTCTTTAGGGGACAATGAGGTGGGAGCAATCCTACATACATAGAAAAAACACAGCAAAGAGTATATAGATAGTAACAATGTCCATGCATTATTCATGTAAACATACATAAACTTACAAAAGTGAATAAGACTAGGTGTAGACACCAACGAAAGCAGCTGTAGCACCTCCTATTTGGGTCCCGGCTTGAAGATGGGCTCAAAAACCCACATGGGATTGGTGGTCATCAGGTGAAGACAACCAGAGTGAGTCCCACCATCTATGGCTATGTTTCAGGGCAAAGATAATAATAATGTTGTATTAAGTCAATAGAGTTCTAAATTGAAACATTCCCAATTTGTTGGTAGGTTAATATATCAAGAGTAGAGTTGAGCGAACACCTGGATGTCTGGGTTCGGCGGCTAGGCTGAACTTGAAAAAAAAGTTCGGGTTCGTGACCTGGACTTAACCCGAACTTGACCCCGATCCCGAACCCCATTGAAGTCAACGGTGACCTGAACTTTCGAGCACTAAAATGGCTCTAAAAAAACATGGAAAGGGCTAGAGGGCTGCAAATGGCTGCAAAATCTTGTTAAGAGCATGGCAAGTGCTCTGCAAACAAATGTGGATAGGGAAATAACTTAAAATAAAAATAATTATCTTGATCTAGGAGGATGAGGCCCATATGGAGTAGGAGGTTGAGGTGGCGGGGGATGTGGCGGTGTAGGTGAAAGCGGCTGTGGAGGAGGACGAGGTAGCCAACACTGGTTTTTGTTTTTAATTTTATTTCTTTTTAAATTAGGGTACACCCCAAAAGAGTGAGAAAGATCAAAAATACAACAATGGCTGGATAAAGCCGGTATTCATGTCTATTCTGCACAAGGTACGGACAAGTCCTGTGGGATCCATGCCTGGTTCTTTTTAATGAACGTGAGCTTGTCCACATTGGCTCTTGACAGGCGGCTGCGCTTGTCTGTGATAATGCCCCCAGCCGTGCTAAATACACGTTCAGATAATACACTGGCTGCAGGGCACGCCAGCACCTCCAAGGCGTAAAGGGCAAGCTCAGGCCATGTGCCCAATTTGGAGACCCAGAAGTTGAAGGGGGCAGACCCGTCATTCAGTACATCTAGGCGTGTGCACACATACTGCTCCACCATGTTGTTGAAATGCTGCCTCCTGCTAAGACGTTCCATATCAGCTGGTGTTGCTGCTGCTTGTTGTGGCGTGCTGACAAAGCTTTTCCACATTTCAGCCATGCTAACCCTGCCTTCTGAGGTGCTGGTGGTGCCCTGGCTGTGTTGGCGACCTCTTACTCCTCCTCTGCCTTGGCCTTGTGCTTCCACTGTGCCCGCGCTGTCAGGTGGGAATGCCACCAGCAGCGCGTCTACCAGTGTGCGCTTGTATTCACGCATCTTCCGATCACGCTGCAGTGAGGGAATTAAGGACGTTACGTTGTCCTTGTAACAGGGATCCAGCAGCGTGGCCACCCAGTAATCAGCACAAGTTACAATGTGGGCAACTCGGCGGCCGTTGCGGAGACACTTCAGCATGTAATCGCTGATGTGTGCCAGGCTGCCCAGAGGCAACGAAAAGCTGTCCTCTGTGGGAGGTGTATCGTCTGTGTCCTCTGTATCCCACAAGCCACGAACCAGTGATGGCCTTGAGCTGGCCTGGGTGCCACCCTGCTGTGAACATGGTTCCATCTCCTTCTCCATCTCCTCCTCATCATCCTCCAGAACTGTGCCCCTGCTGGACAATTGTGTCCCTGGCGTTTGTGGGTGCAGGAACCCAACCTCGGAGTCACTTGTGAATAACTGCCCTGAAAGCCTTGGAAATTATCCCTCTTCCTCCCCCTGTGCCACATCCTCTTCCATCATCACCCGAAGCGTTTTTTCAAGGAGGCATAGAAGTGGGATAGTTAAGCTGGGAACGGCGTCATCGGCACTTGCCATGTTGGTGGAGTACTCGAAACAGCGCAACAAGGCACACAGGTCTCGCATGGAGGCCCAGTTATTGGTGGTGAAGTGGTGCTGTCCCACAGAGCGACTCACGCGTGCATGCTGCATCTGAAACTCCACTATGGCCTGCTGCTGCTCGCACAGTCTGGCCAGCATGTGCAAGTTGGAGTTCCAACTTGTGGGCACGTCACATATGAGGCGATGAGCGGGAAGGCCGAAGTTACGCTGCAGCGCTGACAGGTGAGCAGCAGCAGGGTGAGAACGCCGAAAGTGCGCACAGACAGCCCCACTTTCTGCAGCAGCTCTAACATATCGGGGTTGTTTTTAAGGAACCTCTGCACCACCAAATTCAGCACATGCGCCAGGCAAGGGATGTGTGTCAAACCGGCTAGGCCCAGAGCTGCTATGAGATTTCGCCCATTATCGCACACCACCAGGCCAGGCTTGAGGCTCACTGGCAACAACCACTCATCGGTCTGCTGTTCAATGCCCCTCCAAAACTCCTGCGCGGTGTGGGGTTTTTCCCCCAAACAGGCAAGTTTTAAAACTGCCTGCTGTCGTTTACCCCTGGCTGTGCTGAAGTTGGTGGTGAAGGTGTTACGCTGACCGGATGAGGAGGCGGTAGAGGATGAGGAAGCGGAGTAGGAGGAGTTAGGAACAGGAGGCAAACTGAAGCGCCCTGCAATCCTCGGTGGTGGAAGGACATGCGCCAAACTGCTATCCGCCTCAGGCCCAGCCGCCACTGCATTTACCCAGTGTGCTGTTAGGGAGATATAACGTCCCTGACCGTGCTTACTGATCCACTTATCCGTAGCTAGATGGACCTTGCCACAGATGGCGTTGCGCAGTGCACACCTGATTTTGTCACCCACTTGGTTGTTTAGGGAAGGGATGGCTTGCCTGGAAAAGTAGTGGCGGCTAGACACGACGTACTGTGGGACAGCCACCGCCATGAGGCTTTTAAAACTCTGTGTCTCCACCAGACGCAATGACAGCATTTCAAAGGCCAGGAATTTGGAAATGCTGGCATTCAGGGCCAGGGATCGCGGGTGGGTAGGGGGTACTTCCTCTTCCGCTCCAGTGTTTGGGAGATAGAAAGCTGAACGCTTCTACGGGACATTGTGGAGATGGTTGGTGAACCAGGTGGTGGTGTTACTGGCAGATCCTCTGTTTGCGGGGTGGCAGGTGCCGGTCTCACTACAGAGGTGGATGAAGAGACCGAGACTGCAGCAGAAGAGGAAGCAGGAGGAGCCAGAGACCTTTCTTGGTTTTTGAGGTGTCTACTCCACTGTAGCTCGTGCTTTGCACTTAGATGCCTGGTCATGCAGGTTGTGCTCAGGTTGAGAAGGTTTATGCCTCGCTTCAGGCTCTGATTGCACAGCGTGCAAACCCCTCGTGTCCTGTCATCATCACATTGTCTGAAGAACAGCCACGCTAGGGAACTCCTTTGAGCTTGCTTTGGTGTGCTCGGTCCCTTGCTGCGTTGGGCAGTAGCAGGCGTAGTGTCTAGGGCACGGGCGCTCCGCTTTTGCACCCTGCTCCCTTTTCTGCTGTGCTGGTGGTTCTGTGCGACCACCGCCTCTTCCTCCAAACTACTCAAGTCACCTGCATGACGTTCATACCATATGGGGTCGAGGACCTTATCGTCCTCCACATCATCTTCCACCCAGTCTTCACCCCTGCCCTCCTTGTCAGTCTCCACAATTCGGAATGCCGCAGCAGTTGGCACCTGTGTTTCGTCATCATCCGAGACATGCTGCGATGGTCCTCGGTGCACTCAATCTCTTCCACTTCTGGGGCAGGGCTAGGTGGATGGCCCTGGGAAACCATGCTAACAGAGTCATCAAAAAGAAGAAGAGACTGCTGCATGACTTGGGCCTCAGACTGCTTCGCTGATATGCAAGGGGGTGAGGTGAAAGATTGATGGACATCGGCTGCAGGGGCCAACTCTGGCCTTTCAGCAGTAGACTGGGTGGGAGACAATGTGAAGGAACTGGAGGCACTGTCATCAACCCAATCTACTATCGCCTGTACTTGTTCTGGCCTCAACATTTCTAGAGGCGCATTAGGCCCTACCAAATACTGCTGCAGGTTCTGTCCCCTACTCACACCTGAGGAAGGTTTTTCACTTGTGCGTGTAGGTGGCACAGATCGACCACATCCTCTCCTTGCAACAGGAGCTCCACCAGCAGCACCACGACCCAGGCCACATCCCTTATTTGACCTTCTCCTCATATTTCTCTAATTTAGGATCTTCCCCTAAATGGGTGTTTTTTGAATAGCGGAATAGAACAACAACAGTATACAAAGGGTGTATCTCACAGTAAAATATGCAGACTGGGCCGCAATTTAATTTTTTTTCCCTAAATGGGTGTTTATTGAATAGCGGAATAGAACAACAGTATCCAACGGTGTATCTCACACGTACAGATACAGACTAGTCCTCAATTTAATTTTTTTTCCCTAAATGGGTGTTTATTGAATAGCGGAATAGAAAAACAGTATACAAAGGGTGTATCTCACAGTAAAATATGCAGACTAGGCCGCAATTTAATTTTTTTTCCCTAAATGGGTGTTTATTAAATAGCGGAATAGAACAACAGTATCCAACGGGTGTATCTCACACGTTCAGATACAGACTAGGCGGCAATTACATTTTTTTCCCTTAAATGGGTGTTTATTGAATAGTGGAATAGAACAACAGAATACAAAGGGTGTATCTCACAGTATAATATGCAGACTAGGCTGCAATTTTATTTTTTTTCCCTAAATGGGTGTTTATTGAATAGCGGAATAGAACAACAGTATCCAACGGGTGTATCTCACACGTACAGATACAGACTAGGCCGCAATTACATTTTTTTCCTTAAATGGGGGTTTATTGAATAGCGGAATAGAACAACAGTATACAAAGGGTGTATCTCACAGTAAAATATGCAGACTAGGCCGCAATTTTTTTTTTTTCCCTAAATGGGTGTTTATTGAATAGCGGAATAGAACAACAGTATCCAAAGGGTGTATCTCACAGTAATGTATGAATGAAAATGTTTTATTTTTTCCTTTAATTGGTGATTTTTGAAGAGCAGATTAGAACACAACAGTGTCTAAAGGCTTTATCTCACAGTAACATTAAAAGGAAAAACTGGAAAAAAAATTCCCTTTAAATTGGTGATTTTTGAATAGCAGTCAGATTAGAACAGCACTGTGTGTAAAGGCTGTATGTCACAGTAACGTATGAATAAAAAACTGAAAAATAATTATTTTTCCCTTAAATTGGTGATTTTTGAAGAGCAGATTAGAACACAGCAGTGTCTAAAGGCTTTATCTCACAGTAACATATAAGGGAAAAACTGAAAAAAAAATGTTTCCCTTTAAAATTGGTGACTTTTGAATAGCAGATTACAACAGCAATGTCTAAACGCTGTATGTCACAGTAAAATATGAAGGAAAAAACATTATTTTTTTAAAAATCCAGATTAACCACTTGCCTACAGTGCACTTTCACCCCCTTCCTGCCCAGACCGATTTTCAGCTTTCAGCGCTCTCACAATTTGACTGAGAATTACTCAGTCATGCAACTCATACAAAAATTGTGTCCTTTTTTCACACAAATAGAGCTTTCTTTTGATGGTATTTGATCAATACTGGGTTTTTTATTTTTTGTGCTATAAATAAAAAAAGACTGAAAATATCGTGAAAAAACGCATTTTTCTTTGTTTCTGTCATAAAATTTTGCAAATTAGTCATTTTTCTTCACAAATTTTGGCCAAAATTTATACTGCTACTTATCTTTGGTAAAAATAACCCAAGTAAGTGTATATTATTTGGTCTTTGTGAAAGTTATAGAGTCCACAAGCTATGGTGTGAATCATTGAAAATTGATCACACTTGATCACACCTGATGTACTGAAGGCCTATCTCAATTCTTGAGACACTAAAAAGTCAGGAAAGTTCAAATACCCCCCAAATGACCCCTTTTTGGAAAGTAGACATTCCAATGTATTTAATAAGGGGCATGGTGAGTTTTTTGAAGTTGTAATTTTTTCCCACAATGCTTTGCAAATGAAGATTTTTTTTTTTTTTTACAAATTGCCGTATTAACAGGTTATTTCTCTCACACAGCACATGTACACTTGCAACTATACCCCAAAACACATTCTGCTACTCCTCCTGAGTATGGCGATACCACATGTGTGAGACTTTTTCACAGCCTGGCCACATACAGAGGCCTAACATCCAAGTAGCAGCGTCTGGCATTCTAGGAGCACAAATTACACATATAATTTCCTGACAACCTATCGCACTTTTGAAGGCCCTGGAGCACCAGGACAATGGAAACCCCCATAAAATGACCCCATTTTGGAAAGCAAACAGCCCAACGTATAATTTTTGAGGCATAATGAGTCTTTTGAATATGTCATTTTTTTCCACAAGTTTTTGGAAAATGTGGAAAGAAAATGAAAACACATTTTTTTTACACAAAGCTGTCCATTTATGCAATATTTCTAACACATAGCATGTACATAGCAAAAATTGCACCCCAAAATACATTCTGCTATTCCTCCTGAGTATGGCGATACCACATGTGTAACACTTTTTCACAGCCTGGCCACATACATAGGCCTAACATCCAAGTAGCGCTTTACACAAAGTTGTCCATTTATCCACTTTAAGACTGGGCCTATTTTTGACACTTGGTGTTTACAAGCTAAAATCATTTTTTTTTGCTAGAAAACTACTTGGAACCCCCAAACATTATATATTTTTTTTTAGCAGAGACCCTAGAGAATAAAATGGAGATCGTTGCAATATTTTTTATCACACCATATTTGCGCAGTAGTCTTCCAAATGCGATTTTTTTGAAAAAAATTCATTTTTTTTACTAAAAAGTAAGAAAACAGTAAATTTAGCCCAATTTTTTTCCATAATGTGAAAGATAATGTTACGCCGAGTAATTAGATACCCAACATGTCATGCTTCAAAATTGCGCATGCTCACGGAATGGCGCCAAACATTGGTACTTAAAAATCCCCATAGGCAACATTTTAAAAATTTCTGTAGGTTACTAGCTTAGAGTTACAGAGGAGGTCTAGGGCTCAAATTGCTCTAACGATCGCGGCGATACCTCACATGTATGGTTTGAACACCGTTTACATATGTGGGCGGGACTTGCGTATGCGTTTGCTTCTGCGCGCAAGCTAACGGGGACAGGGCGCTTTAATTTTTTTTTTTTTTTTTTCCTATTTATTTTATTTATTATTTTTTTATTTTTACACAGTTTAAAAAAAAAATGTTTTGATCATTTTTATTCCTATTACAAGGAATGTAAACATCCCTTGTAATAGAAATAGGCATGACAGGTCCTCTTTATTGTGAGATCTGGGGTCAAAAAGACCTCACACCTCACAACTACACTAAAAAAGAAAAAAAAAAATTGTTGAAAGAGGAAAAAAAAAAAAAGAAAAAAAAAAGCGGCCCTTTAAACCGGTTGCTAGGCAACGTCTTTTGACGTAGCTCCGGTCCTCCAAGACCATAGAGTCGAGTGAGGGCCATCTTGCCCTCACTCGACTTCCTGTCTCTGAGGATCCGGGACCGGATAGTTTTCCCCGCTGCCGGTGGGTCCGGTAAGCTGGGAAAACGTCTGGGACGCGGCAGGAGGGGGGGGGCACCTCTTCCCCTGCACCGTAAGGGTAATTCCGCGGCGAATGCGCCACTGGGACCACCCTTATCTGAAAGCCGACCGCCCGCCGTTTCAAAAAATACCGGGGTTATGGGGGCTATCTGCTGCCATAACTCCAGTATTTAGCTTTTAATGGCCGACGCATATAGTCGTTAGGCGGTTAGTAAGTGATTGCATGTATATGGCAAACAGGTGACGATGAGTGATGGGGTGACAGGTGACGATGACTGATGGGGTGACAGGTGACGATGACTGATGGGGTGACAGGTGACAATGACTGATGGGGTGACAGGTGACGATGACTGATGGGGTGACAGGTGACGATGATTGATGAGGTGACAGGTGATGATGATTGATGAGGTGACAGGTGACGATGATTGATGAGGTGACAAGTGACGATGATTGATGGGGTGACAGATGACAATCACTGACAGGGTGACATGTGACGATGATTGATGGGGTGACAAGTGACGATCACTGATGGGGTGTCAAGTGATGATGATTGATAGGGTGACAGATGACGATGACTGATGGGGTGACAGGTGACGATGACTGATGGGGTGACAGGTGACGGTGATTGATGGGGTGACAGGTGACGGGCGATGGTCACTGATGGGTGACAGGTGACGGGCGATGGTGCACGGCAGTACTGATGGCAGTCTCTGGTGACCGGTGAACTTTAGGCTACGTTCACATGTGAGCGTAGCGATCACGGGCAGAATCACTGCGATTCCGCCCGCGATCCAGAAATCATTGCAAATCGCGGGGCGCCTGTGCGTTGCCCGTGATTTGCAATAGCACCCCAAACGCTGTGCGATGTTGCTGCGATTTCCACCTGCCGAATCGCGGTAACATCACGCAAACAACCCATGACGCCCCAAAGAAACTCTTGTACCTGTTTTAAGCGTCATGCGCTGTTTGCGCGATGTTACCGTGATTCGGCAGGCGGAAATGGCGGCAACATCGCACAGCGTTTGGGGTGCTATTGCAAATCACAGGCAACGCACAGGTGTCCCGCAATTTGCAATGATTTCCGGATCGCGGGCAGAATCACCGCGATTCTGCCCGCGATCGCTGCGCTCACATGTGAATGTTATGGGTGTCAATTTCTGGGCACTGATGAGGTGACTGTTGGGTGACAGGTGACATTGGGGGGGGGGCTGAGGACTGTGTGGGGACAAGTTTATCAGTGTGATTTTACATTTTACAGGTGTACAGAGCAGTAACTGACTATTTCTAGCTCTGCTCTCCTCATACTGGAAACTGTATGAGGGGAGCAGAGCTAGTAACAGTCAGTTACTGCTCTGTGTTTACATTTTGTGATCGGCTGTGAATGGATTCACAGCCGATCACTTAGTAAACAGTCACTGTCAGTGACTGTTTACTACCGCCGGTGACAGCTGTGTTCCTACGGAACACAGTGCCACCGACATGTGATCGGCTGTGTCATTGGAACACAGCCGATCACGTGGGAAACAGCCACGCCCATTGGCTGTTTCCCCCCTGCCGGTGACGGGGGGTGTCCCGGGGACACCCCGACACCGGCAGTGCAGGGCGGCGCGCACGCGATCGCGCGCCTGCCCTGCTTAAAGTGCCGCCGTCATATGACGGCGGCCCAGGATAATGGTCGCACCGCTCCGCCGTCATATGACGGCGGGCGGGCGGCAAGCGGTTAAGCAGACACATATGCACTGAGCTTGCATTAAATGTCCGCTGCACGCCGCATGCCGCCCACCTAACAGACTGATAAAAGTTTTTTTTTTTCTCCCTCCTCACTGCTCTCAGGTCAGGGCAAAAAGATTGTGCACTGCACCCCCACACAATAAAATCGATGTAGATCGCTGTCTGATTAAAGAAGATTCTTCTGTCCTGTGTCCTATTCTTTCCCTGAAAGCAATCTCCAGCCTGCCCCTACAATAATCTCCTATCTTTCCCTCAAATAAGCAGCAGCAGGAACCTGTCCCTACAGTAGTTAGAGCAGAGTGATGTGCGGCGCTACTTGACTCCAGCTTATATAGAGGCTGGGTCACATGCTGCACTGGCCAATCACAGCCATGCCATTAGTAGGCATGGCTGTGATGGCTTCTAAGGGCACACTAGTTAAACGCTTGTTGATTGGCTGCCCTGCAGCTGTTGAAACCGCACCATTAAAACCACGCCAAAACATGAAATAAATGACCGAACAATGGACTGTATCCCGAATATACAGTAAAATGTTCGGGTCCGTGTCCGGGTACCGAAGACCCAAAAGTCCGGTACGATCCTGAACAATACAGTCTGTGTTCGCTCAACCCTAATCAAGAGATGTACTATAATAAAGTAAGGTTAGTGGTGTAAATAACTAAGAACATTAGATCATCCAATTGTTGATTGATATACCCTAAAACTACATGTATTAGTGGGGGAATTTTGGGGAGTTCCTTGTGTTTTGTGACAAGAAAGTCCCCAAAAATCCTCCACCAACACGTGTAATTTTACGGTACACCAATCAACAATCGAAAATTAAAAGAATCCCTAATAAACACTAGCCTTTTTCAGCTGAAGACACTGTATTTAACCACTTGCCTACTGTGCACTTAAACACCCTTCCCATCCAGGCCAATTTTCAGCTTTCAGTGCTGTCACACTTTGAATGATAATCGCGCGGTCATGCTACACTGTACCCATATGAAATTTTTATCATTTTTTTTACACAAATAGAGCTTTCTTTTGGTGGTATTTAATCATCTCTGGGTTTTTTATTTTTTACAAAGTAAATTTTGAAAATAAATTTTTCTCCTTCACTGATGTGCGCTGATGAGGCGGCACTGATGGGCACTGATAGGCTGCACTGATGGGCACTGATGAGGTGGCACTTATGGGCACTGATGAGGTGGCACTTATGGGCACTGATAAGGAGGTACTAATATGCCGCACTGATGAGCACTGATAGGCGGCATTGATAGGCGGCACTGATAGGCGGCACTGATAGGCGGCACTGATGAGCACTGATAGGCGGCACTGCTGGGCACTGAGAGGTGGCACTGAGAGGTGGCACTGCTGGGCACTGAGAGGCGGCACTGACGGGCGGCACTGATGGGCACTGATAGGCGGCACTGATGGGCACTGGCGGATGGCACTGATGGACACTGATGGGTGGCACTGATGAGCACTGATGGGCGGCACTGATGAGCACTGATGGGCAGCACCATCAGTGCCCACACTCAGTGCCCATAGTGCTGCCAGTCAGTGCTCATCAGTGCCTAGTTGAGCAGGCACTGATGGGCACTGACTGGCAGCACTATGGGCACTGATTGTGGGCATTGATGGGGGGCACTGATGGCGGGCACTGTGGGCACTGATGGGGGGGCAATTTGTGTATTTCTTTTACCTTTAGTAATCAGGGCACTGGTGATCAGTGCCCTGATTACATTACTGTGTGTCCCCGGCGCTGTGAGGCTCCCCCTCCTTCCTCACACTGCAGGCTCTGTGTGAGGAAGGAGTGCCGGCGATGAGAGATGATCTCATATGTTTACATATGAGATCATCTCTCATTGGACGGTCCGATGACGTGGTGAATGGCCGCTGTGATTGGCCATTCACCACGATCTGTGATCGGCTGTGTCCAAGGGACACGGCTGATACAGATTCTCTCCGATTCGCGCTCGCGGGAGCGCGCGGGGAGAGTCTTTCTGGGAGGCCGTTTAAAAACGCCCTCCTGAAAATTCAAGTCCGCGCTGCAGCCGTATATAGGCTGTAGCGCGGATGGCAGGTAGTTAAACAATTTGTCAATGATAGACCAGCTATCGCATTTAGAAGAGCTGCCTCACTTAGGGATAAACTTGTGAGTAGTGAATTTCATGACAAGAAAGGTGACCCATTTCTGCAGGTTGGCACGTTTCCCTGTGGTGGATGCTCTTATTGTACATATATGCTGGGCAAAAGCCAATTAACGCTTCCAAATGGTGAATCTTTTCATTTAAGGCACTTTGCAAACTGCAGCACTAAAGTAGCATATGATCACATGCGATTGTGGATCATTCTACATTGGTAAGACCAAACAAAAAATATGGCAGCGTCTATATAGACACATCCGCTACATGCAAACATGCAGTCTCTGATCTACCACTAGGGAGACATGTTACCAAAGTTCACAGGGGAAAATTTCCAAAAATCAAAATTACAGCAATAGACAAGGTTCACATACCCCAAAGAAAGAGGGGTTGAAAAAAAAAATACTCTTACAAACAGAACAGAGATGGATATATAAAATAGTAGCTGCTGAACAGTGTGGCTTGCCCACTGCCACTTCAATTGTCCCCAAATGATCCTAGAACTTTAGCTTACACATTGAAAGATCAATCGTTAGATTTTTCCACTCATTTATGATTCTTTCTGTGTTCACTTTGTATACCTTGGGATTTCCAGCCTTGTGCACCCTGTGTCTGTGCCTGTGTCCCTCATGTTCCATTGCCTGTTTCCTACCCGAGTTATCCTGAGCATTCTTTCCTGCATGCTGTCTCTTTGCTCCCTTGGCTCTTTAGTTAGTTCTTGTCTATCTGTGCAAGTCTGTTTCTGACAATCCTTTGTTATCTTCAACTGCATTCCCTGCCTGTGTTTCTCCCCTGTGTCTCAGGGTTTTCTCATTTACCTTTGCTTGCTTCTCTATGTACCCACTAACCCAATGTTGCAAGAGAATCTCACCAGTTCTCAATTGTAGCTTACTTGGGTTAATCCAAGGACAGCAATCTGGACACCGCATGCAGCACAATATCTGCCCCCTTCAGGACCTCTGGTGAAGAGCAGGGGATGTCTTAGACCCTACACTAAACAAGCAGTCAATTTTTCCCCCATCTAACCAGCTATTGCAAATCCTGGTCAGTCCCTTCACCGTAGTGGGAGCTGGTCACTGCGCAAACTGTTGCCTCTATATAAATCCTGTATAATAAAAATAATAATAATCATCATAGTGGTCTACTAGTCAGAATGCAAAGTATGACTTTGCATGCACGCCTATACCATGTTTCATTGAATTCATGATCCAGCCCAGAATAAAAAATACAGTATTATGTTTTCTCTGCATGAATCTTTCTGACTCAAATTGTTATATCTTTCATTATAAACCAATATTGAATCAACTTCAATAACAATATTTTTCTATCAAATCCACCAGCATTTTTATTAAAAACTAACGTTATGTCTTTTTACAACCCTGATTGTTTATTTTATTTTACATTTTTACTTTTTTGTTAGATAGCCAAGACATGTTCATGCAATCACATGTAAAATGTAATTGTCATATTTTTTATTGCTTTTGTTACATTTAATTGTTATTTTTTGTTTGTTCAACCTCTATATCTCTGTCTCAATGCAATTCAATTCAAATTAGCTTTATTGGCAGGACTAAATGCATATTAGCATCCCCAAAGCAGTTGAGTTTGTATGGGAAACGGTAGGTGGGGGGTAGCTCTAAGGCAAAGATGTAAGTAGGAAATTATAAATAATAGTGATAAATGGTGTAAATAAAATAATATGAATATAATGTGCCCACTATGAATATAATGTGCCCACTGTGTAATCATAAAAATTATTATCCGAATAGTGCAAAAACTGACCGAGTGTCAGTGTGTATTAACCTCTTATAAATTGCCAATAATGCAGACTAAACCACTACTGATAAATAAATAAATACAAAGTTCATCATTTGTAGAAAAATAGTTCTTGTTGAATGGGTGCAAATAGATGAATCCAAATCCTCCAAAACTACCAATAGTGCAAATTGTGCTTCCAAAGTGCCAAGGTGATGAAGTGTCACAGCAAACCGTGCACCCCCTTGTGAGTGGTCGCTCACCTTAAGACCTGTGACTATGCGATTAAGCAATAGTCAAAAAACGATTAATGGGATCTCCTTAATGCTCCCAGATAAGGTTCCTTTAACATATTGGCTCCTTCCACAAGCATTCAGGCATAAATGCAATGCAAGGAAAATAGCTTCCTTCCTTAATGCTTCTGCGTGAGGATCCTCCATAAACCTCAGTTCCTCAAGCCATCAGGTGTTTTACATATGCAAAGGAAGAAAACCCACATAGTGCTGATATCCTTAAGACAAATATTTATTGAGGAAATAAAATGTAACACTCACATTTAAAAGGTGCTTCCAGTGCACCACTCTATAACCAGCCTTCTATATCAAAAAGCGAATCACGGTGGTGTCGGATAATAATTTTTATGATTACACAGTGGGCACATTATATTCATATTATTTTATTTACACTATGTATCACTATTATTTATCATTTCCTACTTACATCTATGTATTAATTTATTGGATAATTGATTGCAATTTGGTTATATGATATTTTTGCACAGCAATTTTGTTTATTAATCTTATTTACACTGTGTGAGATAGTGGATTGTTTGCAGCAATTATATTGTCAATTGTTTGCTCGTAGGATTTATTGTTTTATTTTGGGTAGCTCTAAGGCAGTCTTTGGGGATAAAGGGGGATAGGGGAATGGATTTAATGAATTTGTAATGAATTTTTAAGTCCAAGGTTTTTCATGTCCCTCATAGTCTGTGACATGCTGTGACATATTGTGCAGCTATTTTCACCATTGGCTCCTCTTTTCCCAGAAGAATTTAAAGTTTCATCTTCTTTTCTATAGAATTGAAGTTTGGGATGAGAGTAGAGAGTGTCTGGATGTTAGTGTCCCTCACTGATGAGTAATTTGGCACTATATTGAAAGTGGTCCTCATCCTCCAGGACCCCCTGTTCACATTGCTGGCACAGTCTACTTTCCCTGGGCTTGAAGGTCTACCTGTGCCATCCTAGTTCAATTTCCACTTTAGGTGATTGGATAGAAGCACCCAGTGCCAAAAAAGAGCCAACGCATTTTTGGCGAAATGCCTCCCCTTTCTTCAGGGCTGTTTTTCTTGAAGAGTGGTTACATTTTGAGAGGGTTATATTCAAACAGCAGCTCTTCAGTAGCCAGCCTTGTGGAGCAGAGACAGCAAAACAGTTTGCTGTCTCTGCTGCACAAGGCTCGCTACTGCATAGCTGCTGATCAAATGTAACCCTCTCAAAATTTGACCACTGTTCAAGAAATACAGCCCTAAAGAAGGGGGAGGCATTTCCCATGAAAAACACATTGGCTCTAATTGTTTACTTTTATCTCCAATAAATAACAATAAAATACATCAAGTGAGACCTTCCTCTTTTTGGACATCGGGCGCTCCTCTCTAATCACCTAAAGTGTTTATTGCCCATTGTAGTTATCAGAAAGGTAGCATCCCTAGACCCCAACGGAGCCCATCACCTACCACCTACAAATGGGATACAACCCATTGGAAGCAATACCCTCTACACCTGACACACAGTAACTTGTCACTAGGCAGCCTCGAGTGGCACCAGTCCATCGCTGTCTTCCACTCAAACTCGATATGATTTGAAACTCGAGTTCAATTTCCAGGCTGTGGGCATTCAGTCTGTACAGGCTCAGGGTCTGTCTGTCTTTAGGGTCTTGTAGTAGCACCTCCAGAAAAAACGCTAAACAGACACAAGGGCGCACCGGCCTAGTGCATTATCCTTTAAAAAGGTTTATTAAAATAATTAATTAAAAATACTCACAAACAAGTTCTTGATAAAAGCATATCAGACAAGATATAGTCCTCAGCATCAATATCAGGAAAGAGTCGTCCCCTGAAGCTGTATAGGCTAACGCGTTTTGAGGCTTCGCCTCTTCTTCAGAGCCTCTGATGTCGCAGTCACGCTAAAAATCAATGATCAGACAAACAAAACAGTCCACTGAAATCCCGATTGGGATCCAAAACAAAGTATTAGTAGTGCAGACAAAACACTGAAAGTATATGATATACTTCATCTGTCAAAAACAGTCCATCATATAGAATGACATTTCCGAAATAAAGATGCTTGTAACAGTTCATATAGTTAAGATCACTGAAGAGCCCAATCCACCAAGGTATGAGAACCTACGGCGTACCGGAAGTGATCTGGGGACACGAGCGTAGCGATGCTAGCAGCCCAACATCAGCGTGGAGAGGGTGAGGGCTGGCAGTTTAGCGTGCAACAGTGGTCCTAAGTGGTTATGATGTCATGTTTATGGTACATTGCTGCATATGATACAAGAATTTGTTTGTGAGTGCATTTCCTATTGTTTGGTGTGATGAATAAATTGAGTAGTTTAAAACAATATCACACTAGTGCGTCCTTTATCTCTTTTTGCTGCTGAGCCATTTATGGATGGTCGGATGAGCATGGACGCATAAAGGTGCAAGGTTCCTTGGGCTGTTATGATCCACAGTGTAGACGAGGTTAACGGCTTATTGGAATATCAGCATCCACACGCTTGTTAGCCTTACCTGCGAGAGTGGGTGGGCCATTATATCTGATGAGTTGCCATCCTCACTTAATGTCATGGCGGTGGATGAACCAATTGTTCTGGTGTTTCTGGTCACATAGCGGTGTGTCTCCTACCTTGGTGGATTGGGCTCTTCAGTGATCTTGACTATATGAACTGTTACAAGCATCTTTATTTCAGAAATGTCATTCTATATGATGGACTGTTTTTGATAGATGAAGTATATCATATACTTTCAGTGTTTTGTCTGCGCTACTAATACTTTATTTTGGATCCCAATCGGGATTTCAGTGGAGTGTTTTGTTTGTCAAGTTTTCTATTTAAGCAGCTGCGACAGGTCGCTAAATAAGACCTTATAGACCATTGATTTTTCATCATTGCATGTGCGCAGGGGATACATTGGTTTTTAGTAATATTATTTATTTTATAAAAATCAATGATCGCCACCATTACTAGTAAAAAATAAATAAATAAATAAAAATGACATAAATCTTTCCCCTAGTTTGTAGAAGCGATAACTTTTGTGCAAATCAATCAATATACACTTATTGGGGTTTTTTTTTTAACCAAAAAATATGTAGCAGAATACAAATTGGCCTAAAATTATGATTTTTTTTTTTAATTGGGAATGTTATATAGCAGAAAGTAAAACATTTTTTTCTTTTCAGAATTGTCGCTCTTTTTTTGTTTATAGCGCAAAAAATAAAAATCTCACAGGTGATGAAATACCACCAAAAGAAAGCTCTATTTGTGGGGAAAAAAAGTACATACATTTTATTAGGGTACAATGACCGTACAATTGTCAGTTAAAGTAATGCAGTGCCCTATCACAAAAAATGGCCTGGTCATTAAGGGGGTAAATTCTCCTGGTCCAGAAGTGGTTATAGATCACTCAGTATCTGCAAGCTTCCATCTCAAACACAGAGATCAGATTCACCACTATTAATTATTTTATGTTTTTTTTGTGGTTTATTACAGCTTTAAAATACAAGTATTTTGAAAATAACCATATGACACATGCACATATATGGCCAAAAGTTACCATATGTTGCCAGCTTTAGATCTAGGTTAAATAACGTGTATGCTAAATGTATAGTCTGCTCTGCAAAAAGTGTCCAATTGTTCTTAAAGTATAAAGACTGTGTAATTCTTCATGTGTCATCATTGCATTGGACTGATGATATAAATATTGCTATGGACAAAAGGGTAAAACACTTCTGAACTGGTTAACGTTGATAAAAATTATTTAGATTAGCTATCTAGAAATACAGAAAGTGACATTTGACCCTAGAAAAAATAGCTGGTTTATCAGAAAGTGTAGATAAGGCAATTGCCTTGTAAATGTTATTTATGGCAACCATAAGGAGTGTACTACTTTATTTCTTCCACTCCCACTCATTTCCTGCATACCTTTGCACATGCACAAATGTCAACACATACAAAGATCTTTACAGTAAATATGTTAAAAACCCAGTCCCAACTGTGTGCTTAAAACATAACTACGCTGTCTCTGAGCACCACAAACCAAAACCACTTTTTTTTTTACAAGAAGAATTTTTATTAAAATAAAACTTCCAACGGTAATAACAATATATGCAGCACATAAAAACCAGTGAAAGCAGGTTACAGAAAGACATTAGTGTAGCAAATTCCAGTGAAATATTCAGTATTTCAAATTCACTATAACAATACCAGGGGCACAGCCTAAAATTTGAGGGAAATCCCTCAGTGATTACACAACTTTAAAACAGGACATCGGTTTTCTAAAGAACCCAAAAACAATATTAAGCAAAGGGGAAAGGGGAGGAAAAGAGAGGGGGAGGGGGGCTAGGTTGGAAAGGGGAGAGGGAAGGGAGGGGAATTAAGGTGGGGGGGATGACAAGAGGAGGCAAATGGTGGCCAGTATTATACACTCAGCCCTAACAGATGCACCTAAACAGGTAAAAGCACTCAGGACTGTACATTCAAATCGAAATCTGAGCCCCAATAGTCTATTCACGCAGACCAAATTTTGTGAAATTTCTTAGGACAATTATGATTCATACAGGTATGTTTGTATAGTGGCAAAACTGCTTTCAGAGCATTATGCCGAGAGGCAGGTGGGGTAGCTGATTTCCTTTTAAGTAGTATGTCCCTACAGGCATAGTAGGTGGCATAACAAATAAAAAGACGAACATGTCTGCGTGGAGGATGGACCTCAAAAATATTCAACAGAAATATTTGGGATCCAACCCAGGAGTGAACTCACAAACCCTGTTCAAAAAAGCCATGTCCCCCACCCCCCAATACCTTTGGAGTGAAGGGCAGGAGCAACCTATATAAAGAACGGAAAGGAGGCACCAGGCAATTGACAGCGAGGACAACTAAATAAAGCAGGGGGGTTTATAGCAGCCAAGCGCTGAGGGGTGTAGTATACCCTATGGAGAAATGTAGGTTGGACAAACCTATCTTTGGCTGAAATCATGGCTGGTGACATATGTACCCAGACATCCTCCCACTCCTCCTCCACAAGAGTTGGTATATCCTCATGCCATTTCCGGTATACCTAATCAACTTTGGTGGAATAAGCCAAAGAAAGGTGGGGATATATAGAGGATAACAGTTTATCTAGCACTCTAAAAGTAAGCAATTGACTCAGGGGAGTCAATTGCTACGACGTCATTTTGAGTATGTCTCTACCAGCTTTGCACATCTAAAGAGTGCCATTTTTGCCCATTCTTCTTTAATAAATAGCTCAAGCTCTGTCAGAGTGGATGGAGAACATCTGTAAACAGCAACTTTCATGTCTTGCCACAGATTCTCAATTGGATTTACGTCTGGACTGTGATTGGGCCATTCTAACACATGCTTTGATCTAAACCATTCCATTGTAGCTCTGGCTGTATGTTTAGGGTCGTTGTCTTGCTGGAAGGTGAACATCGGCCCCAGTCTCAAGTTTTTTGCAGACTCTAACAGGTTTTCTTCTAAGATTGCTTTGTATTTGGCTTCATCTATCTTCTCATCATCTCTGACCAGCTTCCCTGTCCCTGCTGAAAAAAAGCATCACCGCAACATGATGTTGCCCCCACCATGTTTCATGGTGTGTTCAGGGTGATGTGCAGTGTTAGTTTTCCAGCACACATAGCATTTTGCTTTTAGGCCAAAAGTTCAATAGTGCAATGGCTTTCTTCTTGCCACTCTTCCATAAAGGCCAGATTTGTGGAGTGTGCGACTAATAGTTGTCCTGTTGAACAGATTCTCCCATCTGAGCAGTGGATCTCTGCAGCTCCTCCAGAGTTACCATGGGCCTCTTGACTGCTTCTCTGATTAATGCTCTCCTTGCCCAGCCTGTCAGTTTAGGTGGACGACCATGTCTTGGTAGGTTTGCAGTTGTGCCATACTCTTTCCATTTTCGGATGATGGATTGTGCAGTTCTCTGTGAGATGTTCAAAGCTTGGGATATTTTTTTATAACCTAACCCAGCTTTAAACTTCTCCGCAACCTTTTCCCTGACCTGTCTGGTGTGTTCCTTGGCCTTCAAGATCCTGTTTGTCCACTAAGGTTCTCTAACAAACCTCTGAAGGCTTCACAGAACAGCTGTATTTATACTGAGATTAAATTACACACAGATGGACTCTATTTACTAATCAGGTGACTTCTGAAGGCAATTGGTTCCACTAGATTTTAGTTATGGGGTATCAGAGTAAAGGGGGCTGAATATATTTATTTAAAAAAAAAAAATTTAAAACCATTTATCATTTTCCTTCCACTTCACAATTATGTGCCACTTGGTCTGTCACATACAATCCCAATAAAAAAACATTTATGTTTTTGGTTGTAACATGACAAAATGTGGAACATTTCAAGGGGTATGAATACTTTTTCAAGGCACTGTATGTTGTGCAATTGTCATCCCACCACAGGGGGCACTGTAGCTGAATTTTCATGCTGTAGACTTGCAGAGCTCTTGCTGTAGATTTACCACTGCAATTTGCTACACATTGAAAAAGTGTCAACTAGAACTTGTACTCTAAGAGCTCTGCACGTGTTCAAACTTGCCAGTGAAAATGTGCAGCAAGTTAACAGACTTACAACTTAACAATGCCACAAGTTTTTGGCAAGTTATCCTTGCTATCTGGGTAGGACTGCCAATAGACCAGTAGAAAGTCCAAAGATCCAGCAGCTCAGTCTAGAGTCTGGAGATAAATAAGGGTACAGTCTCCCAGCTGAAGCTGGGGACAAAAATTTAAAATTACTCAGCATAATAACAGAAAAAACCTTTTAAACCAGGTTGCAAGGAATCCAATCAAGCCCTCTGGTATTCCAAGAGATAATATTACAGGCAGCCATGGGAGTGACAACAATAAGAATAAAACCAGGGGAGCAGCCAGGAGGAGGACCCAGAAAGCTAGCCATCAGTTAAAAGGATAAACCATGAATAAAGCATTATCTGACACCCACAAAAGAACAGAGGCATATTGAAAGTGCTGCATTGCGTATAAACAAAAATACCAATGAAACCAAAATTAATTCCACCCCCCCCCCACCAACCCCATAAGAGAACTTAGGGACGTCTCACACCCAATACAAAACATGGCCACCATGCCAACTAGGGGCACAATGTGCGAAAGGATTCAAATAGGACTGTCGATACACTAGTAGAAAGTTCAAAGGTCCAGCAGCTCAAGCTAAAGTCCAGAAGAAATTGAGGGTACATTCTCCCAGCCGAAGCTGGGGACAAAAACTTAAAGTCACTCAGCAAAAAATAAAAAATAAATAAAAAAAAGGGTAATAAGAGAAAAAAGGAAAAACTATCCAAAGGCAGTACGTAACAGAAAAAAAACTTTAATCCTGATGCAAGGATAAAGGAGGCAGTGCCAGCCTTCATAAAAGAGTATAACTGCATGGTTTCTATATACAGCAACGTAACCAGAGCAGCAGGTTCCAAAGTAGAAAGGTCATGGGAGCTCCACTCAGGAATAAGGCACACAGGGTTAAAGGAGAAGTACAGCCAAAGCTCGTTTGGCTGTACTTCTCTTGTGGATCACAGAAGTGAAATTAGTTCTGCACTCCAGTGACCTGTTTTCAGCAGACAGCAGGCTTCAGCTGACATCACAGAGCCACCCCAGGCTCAAGCAAGAACACAGCAATGAAGTCGGGCCTGGACTGGCACCTGGCTCAGCCACTCAGCGAGCTGCTGAGAGCCTGAACCGGCCGCCCTCGCCCCCTCCACAGCCTATTGCACCAGTGAGCGTGGGGGGGGGCAGAGCAGACAGCGGTGACTGACAGTCACCAGCTCTCTGCTTAGAGAGCCCTGAGAACTGAGCGATCAGCAGTGTTTGATTGCTCGCTTCTCAGTCTTAGAGCCAACAGGGGACAGATGCAGCATCGGACCAATGCTGCATCTACCTAGGTAAGTAGGATTCTGCAAAAAAAAAAAAAAAAAAAACATACTTCTCTTTTAAGCATGGGAACAGGTAAGTACAGGCAGCCATATAACTGGAACTAATGCAACATCAGTGTTGCCAACCACCAGTATTTTTACTGGCAGCCAGTAAAGAACAGGCACTTTTCTCCTGTTAGTAAATGCCAGTTACAGGAACAGGTTGCCAGTTAAAAATATGGCTGTGACGCTCAGCTTGGAACTGTGAATGAAAAATATCCAGGTCCAGAGCTGGCTGAGACCATCTGAGTCAATCCGAGTGCCTGCTACAGTGTGTTCGGGTGGGTTAGTCTGGCGGAAGTGGTGCCTAGGCGTGTCATGCAATGTCATGGTGCAAGGGAGCCGAGTGGAGCGACCAGAGCCTTGTGTGGGGGTCTGCAGGATGGGAGCAAGGCAAGCTGGGAGCAAAACTGTCAGTACTCTTTGAACTGGAGTGGACTGAAGTGACCACCTGGCGTGGAGAGAGACTGTCACTGTGACTTAGGAGGGGATGTGTCGTGTGGGTAAGGAGTCATCACCATCTGTGCTGCTGCAGTGCACACTACTGTCATTTTAATTGTGAGAATCAGTTTCATGTGTGTGTGCCTGCCCATTCTAATTTCCTCCTGTGCCTGAGCTACTTACAGTATTTACTATATTGAAAATAAAATAAGAAGTACCGTAGAATTTTTGCCGTAATATCTACGTTAAATCACATTTCTAACTGCATATTGTACTTGTTTGTAGCCTAAATACTGAATTGCATATTGTACTTGTTTGTAGCCTAAATACTGACATTTGTATTTAAAACTTTTAACTTTTTGAAATGCCAGTAAAAACTTGGCTGTGCCAGTAAATTTTGAGTGTTGTGTCCCTAAATTTCAATCTGGTAGGTTAGCAACACTGTGTGACATAGAAGCCAGAAATCACATCAGGTAACAGCAGGAGTCAGCCCACACTGTCTCTAGAGACAAGCATGGACAGCAGATACAGCTCACTGCCAACGGATCGTGTCCAGCCATGCTGAGGCGTCTTCCAGGGAAGTAAAGAAATGCACAGATTTGCCATCTTCAACTCGGACCTGGGCAGGAAACAACATGCTATACTTGAGCCCCTTAGATCAGAGTTGAGCCCGCACCGAGTCAAAGGATTTCTTCTGGGTCTCCACCGAGTAATCCAGGAACAGCAGGAGTTTTTCATTTTCATAGTTGAGCTCGCCCTGGGCCCACGCTTCCCGCAGGACCAAGTCTTGATCCCGGAAATGCAATAATTTAAAGATAAAAAACACTATTTAATTGATTTTTATATTTAAAGCAAACTTCCCCATCCATCCATGTTGCCTTTATGCTTTATTTATATAGACATCACCCTAGTATTTCTGGCCATGACCATCTTGAGTAAGGGCAAATGATTAATCTAGCAATTACTTCCTGGTACCAATGTCTGCTTAGTTCAGGCATACAAGCAGGAGGGTGTGCTTAGCTGAGAAAATCCCTCCTGAAGACTCCTGGGATGTATGACATCAATTGCCTAGGCATGGAAACTAGGAAGTTACTAAAGAAATGTAAAAAATAGTTCAAAACAAGTAAATAAAATATATTTTCCTATCTATTTACTAATGCAAGCAGGATAAGGATTAAAAATAGTCAATGTTTTTTGAGAGAATGAAGTTCTACTTTAAATTAGTGACCTGGTGTTCCAAGGGGAAGTTCTGCTTTAAGTCCTCCTCCCCCTCCTTTACCATGTTTGGCATATCATTTTTTTAGAGGGGGTGGGGGTGAGTGTGTACCTGTTAAAATCACTTAGGCAATCGGAGCAAAAGTTAGGCCCCCTCTCTTCATCTGCAACACTCTGGGACATGTCACAGGTCCTAGAAGGCTGGGGTACCATTCACAAAGTGCAGCGCGGCTCGCGCATGTACATTAGGAAGCTGTCTGTAAAGCCGCAAGCTGTCTCAGCCGGTTTTCCACACTAAAGATGCTATCGCCGGAGACGGAAGACTAGTGATGAAGTAGACAGGGTGAGGACAGCGCTGGATTCCCAGACTGCTAAGTGTCCCTTTATTTAAAGTCAACAGCAACAGTATTTGTAGTTGCTGACTTGTATTTTTTATTTTTTCTAGAGTAAAGAATTGCTTTAAATTGGTTACCTGACATATAAGATGTATTTACCTTGGCTTGAATAGTCATATAAAATCTTTATAAACCCTGGCAACTAGAACCGATCGGCTCTCTTCTTCTTGCGCCTGTCAGGCGCGAACTGAGGAAGCCCGATTAACGGCACTTCCTATTTACTATGTGACCAGCTGTGATTGGACACAGATGGTCACATGGTAAAGAGCCTACGTCATAGGCTCTTTACCGGGATCAGAGATGCGGTGTGTCAGAGTGACACACCGCACCACCGATCGCCGCTCTGCACGCCCAGTCAGGATAGTGCAACCACTTTGCGGCCGTCATTTTGCTATATGACGGGCGGGAAGTTGTTAAGTCTGGGCTCTGACTAAGCAATGCAAGGATATTCACCTTTTTCCCCTTCAACCACTGTGTGGTCATTTTTGCTGTGCGTTTTGGGTCATTGTCATGTTGGAAGGTAAACCTTCTTTCCATTGACAACTTTTTGGCAGAGGGCAGCAGAATTTCCGTTGACAGTGTTTTGCCCCATCCATTTTTCCTTCTATCCTGACAAGTGCTCCAGTCCCTGCTACAGAGAAACACCCCCATAACAGGATATTACCACCTCCATACTTTACTGTAGGAATTATGTTTTTTGGATGGGGATCTGTATTGAGTTTCCATGAGACATATTGTTTGGTGTTGATGTCAAATAATTCATTTTTAGTCTCATCTGACCATAACACCTTTTTCCATGTGGCCTCAGAATTTTCAAGCTGTGTTATGGCAAAGTATGATGTTCCCAGATATCACACTGCTATTCTGAGGCCGTCTGGGGTCTATGGAAGGCCATTAGGGACGTGTGCGTTTCTTTCTGGCTGACATCCTTCCGATTCCTTCCTTTCAGCCGAGAGGCACTGATAGGAGTGGGTGTGACCAGAAGTGACATGTGCGGTCCATTCAGACCAACGTCCTTCCGGTCTCCTGGCCCTCGGCTGATTGTCAGTGATGTGATCGAACGTCACCGGATGTGACATACCTAGACCGTCAGATAGGCTTCTGGAACGCACAACACGGCCATGTTTCCATTGTTTGGCCGGCATGCATTCCACAGACTAATATGTGTGATGTCTATCAATCTGTTGGATACAGGCGGACCCCCCAACATTTGTCCATCCTAAATGGGATTATATAGATGATCTGGCCATCGGGGGGGCCTGAATGACCATTTCAGCAACATGTCCCTGGTGATGGTTGACAACACAAGTTGTGATCAATTTATTATGTATTAATTATTAATTTAGTTAATAATTATTTTTCTGTTTTGTGACCTATGAAAAATGTTTGCCAGGATTATGTTCCCCCATCATAATATGCTTATGTTTAGATCTATATATATATATATATATATATATATATATATATATATATATATACTGTTTTGATGAAGCATCTCTTTTGCACAAAAGTATATTTTCATAATGAAAAGTCATTGGCAAAAACCTTTTTGTGTATCTTTATGTTGTGGCCTATTTACATGTATGTTTTATTGTGGCATTTATCCAATCGGGAGTTCCAATACTACAGCCCTGCCCATTGTGGGAGGGACTTGTGGTTTAGGGTCATTTATTTATGACTATTTAAAGATCAGCTGCCCACACTCCAAATCCAGCTCTGAGGAACGTGTCAGCTTCCTTTGGAGATATCCATTCCATGACTGTCGTTGACCAGCAGACCATGCTAGGGTGAAATCTGGGTTTATTTATACCTTTAACTGCTTGAATTGTCTTCCTTATTTGTGAGTATAATGTGCATATATTTTAAATAAAAATCTTTTTTTGCAAAGGTAATGCGCTAGGCGGTTGTGCCCTCTTTATTTTTTCTTTCTTGAGGAGAGGCCTTTTTCTTGCAACCCTACCATACAAACTGTATTCGGGGATAATTTGTGGTGTTGTTGTCACACTTACACAATAACCACAATAACCACTCTTTGTTATAAATTCCTGAAACTGCTCCAGAGTTGCTGTAGGACTCTCGGTAGCCTCTCTGACCAGTTTTCTCCTAGCTCTTTCATCCAGTTTGGAGTGATATCCTGATCCAGGGAGGGTCTGTGTTGTACCAGATATCTTCCACTTCTTAATTAGGGATGGGCTGAACACCCCCATGGTCGGTTCGCAGTAGAACTCCCGAACAGGAGAAATGTTCTAACCCGAAACGCAAACCCCAATTGAAGTCTATAGGAGCAGAACAGGAAAAATCAAAAGTTCCCATTTTGAAGGCTTATATGTAAGTAATTGACCATAAAGGGGTATAGGGGTCTGGGTACTATCCTGGGGGACATGGATCAATAAAAAAAAAAAAAGTAAAAACAATGATTTTTCAAGAGCAGTGATTTTAATGATGCTTAAAGTGCAACAATAAAAATGAAAAATGTCTTTAAATATATTGCCTGGGGGGGTCCCCTTAATGTGCCTGTAAAGTGGTGCATCTGTATCATGCATTAAACATGCTACAGAAAAAATTACATTTCTAAAGAAAAAAAAATAAGTCAAATCACATTTATAATGACTTGCAGTTACAATTGCCGGCTCCCACAAAATCCATACCAGACCCTTATACTGGCACGCAGCCTAGCAGGTCAGGAAAGGGGAAGGGATGAGCGAGGTACCCCCCCCCCCACCCCAGAGCATCTTGTCCCCATGTTGATGGGGACAAGGGCCTCTTCCCGACAACCCTGGGCTGTGGTTGTCGGGGGCTGCGAGTAGGGGCTTATCAGAATCTGAAAGCCCCCTTTAACAGATCCCGGCCCCCCTCCTATGTGAATCCCCCTACCCATTCACCAAAAATGTGATGACACTGACCCAGCATGCACCTGTCTGTGATGTCACGAGGGGATGGGACCACCTGGTGACGTCCCACCCCACCCATTCCCTATATAAGAACTGTCAAACCACAAACGGGCAGACCATGGGAAGCATTCAATGAGAGCAGAGCTTTTTTTTTCTTCTTTTTTTGGGTCGGCAGGTGCTGCAGGTGACGTGATTGATGATGGATTTACATTGGGGGACACAATTTTGATATTTTTGAATAAAGGACTGTCTCATGTATTTATTTTTTTGTACACTTATTTGGTGAATGGGTAGGGTTACGATGTAGCTGATACCCATTCACATGGGAGGGCTGGGATCTCAGGGCACCCTTCCAGTTTCTGATAAGCCCCCTTCCACAGACCCCCGACAACCACAGCCCAGGGTTGTCAAGAAGAGGCCCTTGTCCCCATCAACATGGGAACAAGGTGCTCTGGGGCAGGGGGCAGAGCCCTCCCTGCCCCAGAGCACCCCCTACATTGAGTGCATATGGTTTGGGGGGGCGCTTGCTCGTACCCTCCCCTTTCCTGACCTGCCAGGCTGCATGCCCAGATAAGGGTGTGGTACGAATTTTCGGGGGACCCCACGCCATTTATTTTTTTTAAATGTTGGCATTGGCTTGTTGAAGGGACTTGGTATGGAGTGGGGTTAAGGACGCCACGGTTTGCTTCCAAGCCCTGCTCCTTAACAACCAGCTTATACTGCGAACACCCGGCAAACCTGGGTGTTTGGCCCCCAACTCATGCTGGGGCCAAACCGTTCGCCCATTCCTATTCTTAATATTAGACTTTGCTATGATTCTAGTCATTGATAAAGCTTTTGAATTTTTTTTTTTTTTTATACATTTCCTGACTTGTGCCTGTCCACAACGTTTTTCTGGAGATCTTTTGACGGTGCCTTGCCACTCATAGTTGATTGTTCACTTCAGTTGCACTAACAGGGACTGAAATGCTCCAGGAAAGCTTTTTTCCATGCTGAGCTAATTAAATTGATTACTGCCATCCTTTTCCTATGCATAAACAAGGGGAAGAATGTATTTAATACAGTCGCGTCCATCCTGTCACTTCACCAATTTCCAACCTCACTTTTTTAAGATTAATATATTTGAAAAGCATGTTGTGCTCCTTCTGACCTTTAGAACATAGAGTCATAATATAAATTTACCTTTTGTTTGTGGCAGAATGAAACGACAATAGGACGTGCGGATAGTGATGATTACGAAGAGATTTTCCAGACTGCATCTACCAGTGGGCAAAGGTGTGAAGTGAGTGATTTTTTTTATTTTATTTTATGTCTTATACACTGTATAAATATTTAAAGTACTTTGGGTTTCTGTTAATCATTGTGTTTCTTATCCAACTTTGAGTAAATTTCATGTGTCCATAAACTTAAAGTGGTTCTAAAGCCTCCAGGTTTTTACCTTAAAGGAGTAACGTTCTTGTTGTTGATCTCCTACCTTCACCAACTAAGTCATCCCTTTTAGCTCAGTAGTTCCTCTGTAATAGCCTGCTGTTTTTCAAATAAAATGGTTACTTGCCAGTGATTTCCTGTTTCTTAGACTGGTGGCTGCTATTGCATCTGTTCCCCCAGTCACCGGTATTGGCACGTCCCATTTATAGTTTTATATACATCAAGCAGGGATGTACTTCCATCCCTGCTTGCTGTAGTGGGAGGAGGGGTCCTACAAACCCCTGTTCTGTGCCACCTATGGAGGTGGTGTCCCCCTCCTCCTACCTCCTCCTTTGCTCCCTGCCAGCACTTCCCCTCCCAAAGTCATTTCACTGTTCCCAACATACCCCACTGCCGGCCGCCCTCCATCTGTCACTGCTGCACCGGGATCACAGAGGATGACACAGAGCGGGAATCTCCCTACATCTTGTAGGTGAAATGCCGGCTGCTGTAAAATCCCACCTCCTGTGATAGACAGCACATTGGTCTAATGACGGTCCAGGAGGCAGGAATTTACAGCGACTAGCGTTTCACATACAAGATGAGTCACAGCTGGGGAGCCCCACTTTGTGTGATCCAGCCGGCTATCCTAACGATCCCTGCTGCACTGATGTGCACTGATAGGCTGAACTTATGTGCACTGATAAGCTGCACTGATGGGCACAGATAAGCTGCACTTATGGGCACTAATGGGACTGCACTGATAAGACAGCACTGATATGCTGTACTTATGGGCACTAATAAACTGCACTAATGGGCACGCCACTAAGGCTGCACTGATGAGGCTGCACTTATGGGCACTGATAAACTCGCTGATGGGCACTGATCGGGCTGCACTGATATGCTGCACTGATGGGCACTTATAAACTGCACTGATGGTCAATAAGGCGGCAATGATGGGCACTGATGAGGCTGCACTTATGGGCACTAATAGGCTGAATTAATGGGCACTAATGAGGCTACACTGATGAACACTGGTCAGGCTGCACTGCTGGGCACTAATAGACTGCACTGATGGGAACTGATGAGGCTGCACTGATAAGCAGTGGACACTATCCATTGCTTTACTGACACCGTCCACTGCCAAATATCTATAGGAGAGGGGTGTCGACTATCCCTGCAAAGTTTCATTTTTTGTCTTATTTTCAGTTTGATGTGTATTATATGTGACATTAAATATCACAGAGACTCATATTGTGGTAATATTGAAGTTTGTTGAGATTTCCATAAATTAGAGGGTTCCACAACTGTGTTATTGATTAGTAAGTTAGTGCTGCACTTTTTTGTTTTTATCACATGCTGACATTTACTTGTGCCACATGCTGATGTAAAGCAGCATGTCCCATGTCTGTGTTGCGGCTAAAGATGTGCTCACATACACCATACAAGCACGGATTGCTGTTAGAAAGATCTCAAAGCTAGAGAAGGAGGAGGAATATTTATAATACTAAATTACAACAAAGTACAACAGGTAAAATATATAATTATGGGCAGGTGTCTACAGTTCAGTAATGATTACATTAAGCAAGTAAGAACAATTTGTTTATCTCCTGTTGTGGCTGGAGAAGGAGGGATCACATGTGAGGAAAGCAGCACAAACATGCTTTGCATTTATAAGGCTGTAACCTACCTATCCTGCTGTGTGTTACTGAGTAGTGTGGCTGCAGAATAAGGGGGTGTGATTTATGTTGAAGTGGACTAGTTCACATTTAACATGCACAGGCCTAGTGTACCCTCCCACATTCACTGCAATTCGCAAAGCATGATGGGAAGTGTAGTTTCATTATAGTGTAGAGCAGTGATGCGAACCTTGGCACCCCAGATGATTTGGAACTACATTTCCTACTCTGCAGAGTGCATGAGCATCATAGGAAATGTACTTCAAAAACATCTGGGGTGCCAAGGTTTGCCATCACTGGTGTAGAGAGAGGGGAGAGGATATGATGTAATCCCTGCTGTAACACCTCCTCCTTGGCAGAATAGACGCTGCATTTTTTGAATTACAGAGATGACTTCCTGAAAACATAATTATACTTTTCTCTTTAATGGTAAAGAATTTCACAAAGGTAATATCTGTTTAGTGTTTTGTGTAGGGGCTATACTAAGATTTGATTTTTTGCCGATCCAGGAGTTCTGCTTTAATGTATCCTGAGCATTAAGGTAAAAAAACTTTCTGTGCTGCCCCCCCCCCCCCCCCATATTCTTACCTGAGCTCTTGCCACTGCCTCCCTCCTCATTGGGCAGATTGATAGCAGTGGCAGCCATTGGTTCCTGCTGCTGTCAATCAAATGCTATGCTGAGGGAGGGGGGGGGGCAGGGCCGACTTGCCCAGTCTGTGTCAATAGATGCACATTGGGCAGGTCATGAGTGAGCATTTGTCTTTCCTTGGGGGGATTCGCCGAAGAGGAGGAGCCTGGAGCGCTGGCAAGGGACCCCAGAATAGGAGGATCAGAGCTGCTCTGTGCAAAACCATAGCACAGAGCAGGTAAGTATGAAATGTTTGTTATTTTGGTTTAAAAAAAAAAAACGACAAAGGTTTATAATCACAGTGTACCTAAAACCAAAACTTGTTTTTCCCTCTCTTCCCTTTCCTTTAATCTATTGAGGGACAAAAGAAGTCTTGCATATTCACGTTAAACTACTATCTCAATTAAGATTGGACACTGGAAAAAAAAAAACAGTTTTTCTAGCTCAGGATAACCTTTCTTACTATCAGCGTACTTTCTTTTTTTTGCTAATGTACTAGGAGTATGGACATCTTCTTCAGCTGCACTGTTACGCCTCTTGCACACTGCAGCTTAAAAATGCTCAGTACAGCGTTTTTTTTTTTCTGAGCTAAAATAGAGCCCATTCATTCTTAATGTGCCAATGCACACAGCCGCGTAAATGAGCGCCGCGTTTTCTTCAGTAAGAACAAAATAGAAAAATCTGCATTTTTGGTCAGTAATTTGCGCCTGATGCGCGCAAAAACGTGCAAAAACGCGCAAAAACGCGCGAATACGCTCAAATGACCCAAAATGTCAATTGAATATCCAGACCGCTAGAATAAATTTGCGCGCAATTACGCGCATTTGCGCGAATTCGCGCGAGCGCGTAAGCGCAAAAATGCGCGCAAATGCGCGAAAATGCACGCATTACGATTACGCCAGAAAACGTAGATGCTCTAACAGGAGTATCGTGTGTAAGGTGCCCAAAAACGAACTTATTTCTTTACTAGTACATTTCCTTCATTTCAATTAATTAAAGAATCTGCTCTATCTGGCTGATAAAGCTGATCTCTTTGATTGCAACTGACTTTTGGAGCGCTGCATTCAGACCCTGCTGGTCTGGACATTGCGGAGATAGCCTAAAAGTGACCTTGAGCAATGGGCGACCCCCAGCTCACATTCCAATTATGGTTTCAGGGCTGCTTCTTCTGCACCTTGTGAAAAAGACAATCGCTGCAACCTAGAATCCTGTTATGTTCTGCTGCTAGAGTCTATTTATTTATTGGGTGAGGCCAAGTCCCCTGCTTTGAGGACTGGGGTTCCTCCTACAGTCACACAAGACTTGTTGGGCAAATTCACTTGGTTCCATGATATCTTCTGAGAGAAAGCTCCAATCTTTACCTGATGAGATTCTTCTCCAGGAGTTGCAGCCTTCTGCTATTACTCAAGAATGAGATATTTTTGGCTCTTATTGATGCAATGTGCTTTACTCTGAAACTCAAGGTTCAATCTTAGGTCTTTTAGAGTCTCTGATGCTGTAAAGGGGTTTTTAGTCCAACCTGTGATCACGTGTACACTTAAAGCGCTACTCAAAGCTGGAAGATAACAGCTGGAGGATTGTAGGTCCAAACAATTTCCATGGTATCCACCAAATCTGCTATTGACGTCCTTTTCAACTGGGACTTTCTGGCTTTTGTAGTCAGTTGGAATGTGTAACTAAAGTTCCCCATCTTTCCAGCACTTTGGTTTGTCAATCCCACCCCTGAACCCCAATCCCACCCTGCTGGTCCTAGTGGTAGACCTACTTCAAGGGAAGACCTTTAGTCTTCTCCGAGTGTAGCCCTGAAGCTTCACTTTATTCACTAAGGCAAAATTCCTATTGCAAAGAGAAAGTTTAATTATCTTAGTAAATTAGGTGAAGTTGTGCTGACAGTCATCCAATCATGTTCAAGCAAAACATCCAGTTTTTTTTTTTAGATTTTTCTTGCATATGATTGGGTTGTCTCTTCAAAGTGGATTTTTGCTGTTTCATGTCATTCATTAAGGTAAGGGAAAAATCTACTTTACAAAGTAAATATGCTGTGCTTTTTTGGTAAATCAATCTTGTAGTGTCAGTACTTATTTATTAATTCTGTGTAAAATCAATTCACAAAAAATATTTTCATGTGTCCTAAACCTTTTAAACCCTTTCACCTTCTCCCTTGTAAATATAATTAGACCCCATTTACATTTAAGAATGGAGTGGTTTACGATTATCGGCAGGAGACTCAACAGGGTGGTTAGCTGCGAACAGGAAGCCCCATTGGAAGCAGTGGAAGCTTGACCACACCCTAAACTATTTGTTGCCATTCTCATGTAAATGCTAATGCAGAGATTACCTGCAGAAGTTTGGCCCTGGACACAAATGCCCAGGGAAGGAATGACGGCACAATCACTGAGCACTGTGATTGGCTGTCACAGTGGTCACATGATCAGGAAATAGTTCTGCCAGCTCCAGATCATTACTAGAGACTGGCAGCTGTCTATGACAGCTTGGTCACTGTGTTGGGAGCATGCTGGGAACTCGCTCTCAGCACAGAAACCTCAGCTGTCCATGGACACATATGTATGGTGCAGTGGCGTAACTAGAACCTTCAGGGCCCCGATGCAAGAAACCATAAAGGGCCCCCCGGACGGGGCCCTTCCCTCCCAGCCTGGTGGTGTGCCCCCTTTCAATGCAGACTGACCACAGCGTGCCCCCTTTCAATGCAGACTGACCACAGCGTGCCCCCTTTCAATGCAGACTGACCACAGCGTGCCCCCTTTCAATGCAGACTGACCACAGCGTGCCCCCATCAATGCAGAGTGACCACTGCCTGCCCCCTTTCAATGCAGACTGACCACAGCGTGCCCCCTTCAATGCAGAGTGACCACTGTGTGCCCCCTTTCAATGAAGACTGACCACAGCGTGCCCCCTTTCAATGCAGAGTGACCACTGCGTGCCCCCTTTCAATGCAGACTGACCACTGCGTGCCCCCTTTCAATGCAGACTGACCACAGCGTGCCCCCTTTCAATGCAGACTGACCACAGCGTGCCCCCTTTCAATGCAGACTGACCACTGCGTGCCCCCTTTCAATGCAGACTGACCACAGCGTGCCCCCTTTCAATGCAGACTGACCACTGCGTGCCCCCTTTCAATGCAGACTGACCACAGCGTGCCCCCTTTCAATGCAGACTGACCACAGCGTGCCCCCTTTTAATGCAGACTGACCACAGTGTGCCCCCTTTCAATGTAGAAAGCCAGTGCACTTACCTGCAGCGGCGGCTTCTCCTCGAGTCCTCCCGCCTCCTCCTTGACCAATGGCATGTGTTTGCCTTTCGGCCAATCAGGAAGCGGGTCCAAGACCCTGATTGGCTAGGAGGAGGATCCGTGTGACAATAGTGAATTTTCTTTCGCTATTGTCACACAAATGGGTGGGCTTGGGGTGCACTGCTCTGCGTCCCGGGTCCACCCTTTTCTGAAGCTTTTCTGTGACTCACACTGTCAGGACGGAGCCATCGGCTCCTTCTGACAGCCTTGCTGGCATACACAGGCTCAGTGGCACGGGGGGGGGGGGGGGGGCAGACGCAATGATTGTGCGGGCCGCAGGTTCCCCACCCCTGCATTAGGGGGTTAAAACAGGTGGTAAGGAAGCAACATATTGCCTTTTCACCGCCTATCAAATGCCTCTGAAAAGCCATATGAGTATGGATCGCTTTTCAGAGGAATAGCATTTTCTTGCTGGTACTATGAACAACCTGAAAAAAAATTAACTTCTGATTGTACACATATATGGGGTCAGGATTAAAAGTAATGTGCACACACACACATAAACGCACATGTACACACATACACACACATATACATACTCATATATAAGCACATATACACACACACACACACACATATATATATAAAAGCATACACTTCCCAGTTGACGTGTCCCACAAAGCTGACAGGCATCACCCACCTGATACGTGTTACCCACACACAGCCCCCCTCATATAACAAGCAGCCCACACACAGATAATGAGCACCGCACACACAGCACTCCACAGTTGACAAGCTCCCCACTTCCCCACTCAGAGCCCCCCCCAGGATTGGTGCCCGGACACACAACGCCTCCCAGATGACAAGCACACCACACATTTCTTCCTAGTTGATAAGTGTCCCCCACACAACTGGCATGTACCCTTAAATAAGCACACACACGTACATATATCCATACACATATAAACACAAAAACATACATACATGCACACACATACATATATAGATGCACATATGCACACACATACACACACATACACAGACACACATACACACATACACACACATACACAGACATACACACACATACACACACACAGTCACACACACAAACATACATACAGAAAGCCTTTTTACAGTAACGGCAGAGAGGACTTTACCTTCCTGTAACTTCCTGCCGGGTATTACACTGTAGGGGGAAGCAGAGAGCACAGCACACACTGCTTTCACTTTACATTCTTTCGAATGTGATCACGATCAGCTTTCTCGGGAGGATCGGGGGAGCTCCGGCCTCAGCTGTGGTTGCCGCTCCTCCTCTCTATACATACAGGGGGCCCTCTCAGGCCCCCTGCAGCATGGGGCCCGGTCGCCATGGCGACCCCTGCGACCCCTGCGACCCCTGTACGTCCGCCCCTGGTATGGTGTGTGGACATTAAATGCCACCCTCTTTGCTGCTGCACGTGGCATTACGTGGGCAGCAAGAGGTCTAGGAGAAGTTTTTTAAATTTCCTTTAATCACCTGCCAACTCCTCACAGTAAATATACTGCAAGTGGGCAGCAGGTGCAGGCATAGTCACATACATGTACGGAACTAGCTTTCTTCTGGGTGTGGGGTGCATGCATGCATGATTGGACACAGCATGAGTTTGGCAGCAGATTTTCGCCAATGTTTTCAGGGGAAACCTGCTGATTGGCTGTGTCCAATCACACAAGAGTTCTGTGTTTACAAACACACAGGACTCTGTGTATATAGGAACATGAATCTTCAAAAAACAGCTAAATCAGAAAGTAATAGCAGCACACATTACACACATTAAGGGCTTGTGCACACTGCATTGCAAAGAAGCTGCTCCTACAGGCTTTTGAACTTTTTTGAGCTATTTTTTTTCTGCCTGAAAACTCCCTTCCAAGTTAGCCAATGTAACCATGCCCACTATGGCTTTTTCAGGAGTTTACAGGCATATGCTCTTACAGGCAGAAAAAAAACCCCCATCAAACTTGCGTTTTTGACAGGAGCTTTCAAGCAGAAAAGACGCCTAAGTGCTCAAAAAAGCACAAAAACGCACAAAAAAGGGAAAATGAGCTGAGGGGAGGGTTCTTTTTTTTTAAAAAGTTTATGCTCAAAAATTTCAAATAAGCTTAAATAAAAAAAAAAAAAAGCTATTTTTTTTTGACTGAAGTGTGCATGAGCCCTAACACACATTACACATTGGCAGGCACAAGTTAACCCCTTGGTTGCCCCTAGATGTTAACCCCTTCTCATCCAGTGTCATTAGTACAGTTTCAATGTACTGTATTATCACTAATCACTGTATTAGTGTCACTATCTACATCACTGTCCTCCCAGCCAGTGTCTGTTAGTGCCAGATTGTCCACCACCGTATCACAGACCCACTATATGGTGCTGTTCACCGCCATTACAGTATAGCTTCTATAGTGGATGGAATTCCAGTATATATATATATATATATATATATATATATATATACATATATATATATATATATATATATATATATATATATATATATATATATATATATATATATATATATATATATATATACATATATATATATATATATATATATATATATATATATATATATATATATAATACATACTATAATTTTTAGACGCTATAACTTGCACACAAAACAATTAGTATACATTTATTGGGATTTTTTATTGGATATGTTTTATAACAGAAAGCAGAAAATATTGTTTGTTTTTTTTCCCAAAGTTTTTGGTCTTTTTTTAAAAATAAAAAAAAAAACAGTGGTGAAAGAAAACCACCAAAAGAAAACTCTATTTGTGTGAAAAAAGTGATATAAATTTAATTTGCTTATAGTTTTGCTGAATACCAAAAAATTCCTTGGTCATGAAGGGGGTAAAACCCTCTGGAGGTCAAGTGGTTAAACATAACATTAGATTTTTAAAATAAACAAAGGTGCTATTCACTTCACTGAACTTTACACATTATTATTACAACACCGTGTATTAATATTACTATGGTTACGATTATTATTAATAATATGCAATATTCATATAGTGCCGATAGTTTGCGCAGCACTTTACAAAATAGAGGGAGACGGTACGGTTACAATACCATTCAATTCAAGAAGAATGAGAAGGCCTTGCTCTTTAGAGCTTAAAATCAAAATGTAAAATCAAACTATGTTAATTTAGGTCCTGTGCAATGATTTGGTGATACACTGTGTTCTGTGAAAACAGAAACTATAAGGCCCCTTTCACACATGCTGTCCGTTTGTCCGTTTTTCATCCATCCGTTGACGGATGAAAAACGGACATCAATGTATCGCTATGTAAAAACGGATGACAACAGATGATCATCAGTTAACATCCGTTTTCAACCGCTTCCGTCAATGTCCGTTTTCTTGAACGTATGAATGCTCTATTTTTCATCCGTCAAAAAAACGGATCGGACGAAAAATGGATGACAACGGATGAAAAACGGATGACAACGGATGAAAAACAGATAACTGATGAAAAACGGATGAAAAAATGGATGAAAAACGGATAACAATAGATGACAACTGATGAAAAACGGATGAAAAACGGATGAAAAACGGATAACAACTGACGAAAAACAGATGACAACTGATGAAAAATGGATGGAAAACTGATACATTTTGACGTGACTGAACTGATGAACTGAACAGACCGTATGTGTGAAAGGGGCCTAACAGTTCTTTGTCAGTTTTTTAAAATCATGTCAGCCCCTCACAGGCAAAGTGACGTATATATACGTCACTAGCCTGTGAGGCTCTGGGGAGCGAGCGCGCGCCGCCGGCGGCGCGCTCCCGCACGGTCATGGACCCCCCCGCACGTGTGACCGGCGGACCCGATGTCCGCCGCTCACTCTGCGATCGTCGGGGGAGAGGGAGAAAGGCAGGCAGCTTGTGTAAACAAGCTGCCTGTCATTCTCCCCTGTGTATGAATGATGATCATACGGTTCTACTATGTAGAACCGTTGATCACTGTTCATACATCTCAAGCCACAGCCAATCACAGTAGAAAGCACGCCCCTAGGGACACACATAGCCCCTCCTTCGCAAAAAAAGTTAACCCCTTCACTGCCAGTGTATTTTTACAGTAACAGTGCATATATATAGCACTGACTACTGTAGAAATGTCACTGGTAACCCCAAAAGTGTCAAAAATGTCAGTCAAGGGTCCGATCTGTCCGCCCCAATGTCGCAGTACCGCAAAAAAAATCGCAGATCGCCGCCATTACGCGTTAAAAAAAAAAAAAAAATGACAAAAATCTTTCCCTTTGTTAGTAAACGCGATAACTTTTGCGCAAACCAATCAAAATACGCTTTTTGCGATTTTTTTTACCAAACATATGTAGCATAAAACAAATTGGCCGAAAATTTTAAAAAATTTTGATTTTTACTTTTTTTTGGGGGAATTTCATATAAAAAAATTTGAAAAATATTGTTATTTTTTGCAAAATTGACGCTCTTTTTTTGTTTATAGCGCATGATCAAAAAATCGCACAGGTGATCAAAGACCGCCAAAAGAAATCTCTGTTTGTGGGAAAAAAAGGACGTCAAATTTGTTTAGGTACAGCGTCGCACGACTGCGCAATTGTCCGTTAAAGTCACGCAGTGCCGAATCGCAAAATACCCCCTGGTCGGAATGGGGGTAAAATCTTCCGGGGCTTAAGTGGTTAAAAGGTAACCCGTTTACGCCAAGCTCACACATTAATGTGACATGGCATAAGTGGGCTTTCTTCTGCATACAGAGCATGTGCTCATTATTTGTGCTCGAAGCATGCTCCATAATGTGCTCCCAGCGTAGAGACTGAGCTGTCACCAACAGTTCTTGGTTCCCTACTAACATTTGGGAGCCAAGAGGACTAGCTCTTGATCGTATGATTGCTGTGAGATCCTGTAATTGGCTACCGCAGTGATCAAAACCCGCTACAGAGCTCTCTTTCTCCTCAAAATGGAAAAAAAGATACATTGTAAAAAGAAAAATCTGTGTATAAAAGAAATGAAAACAAATATTAAAAAATAAACAAAATATATATACTATTTTGGGCCAGTTTCACTTTTATAATAATAATAATAATAATAATAAAAAAAAAAATCAGGGGATACCCATTACCATTTTTACTAAATGAAAGCCCAAATTGCCCTGAAAAAAACAAGGTATATATTATCCAAATAAATAATGTTTTTCGAAGATATGTACAGTTTTGCACATGCCAAAGTTGCAGAACTGGGTTTAGGTGTTTAAGCAGAGCTAAAGATAAAACTTTTATTTTCATTTTGGGTATAGTAAGGGAAGGTTTTAACCCCTATCAGGTCATTTTGCCATCTGTGCCCATTGGGGAAATTTCTTTCACTTCCGGCCCCATGGCCAAAACGGGAAATGAGAGGAAATCCCTAAATAGTGAGTGAATCCCAGGTTGTCACCAGGGTCACCAAAGCTTTTGTCCCCATTGTACAATTTCCCCTTTATTACTGTTTTGGGGACAAAATTTGAAGTTCTTTTTAAACTTTCATTTTCTATATTAATGATAAGCAGGACAAATAGAGTAAGTGAATCTCCCTAATGGGGGCACAGACAACAGTAAAAACCCATACAAAAGTAAAAAAATAGTTTTCCCTTTAGTTAGACGTTTTGTTTTACCTTCAGGAAAAAAAGGGTTAACAAGTACATAAACTGAAATTTTCTATAATGATTCTATATATTTGTAAGATTATGATATTTCACAAATAAGCATTTACTATGGGGTGCATCAATGACATGCCAAAGCATGATGGAATTTCTAGCAAGAAAGCCCAACATTATATGTGTACTGTCTGCCAAAGTGTGTTAATTCACTAATTAAGATGCTGCTGTCTTTAGTAAGTAATATTTTTAGCACAGCAGCTGCTGAGACTTCAGGGCTGACCTATTCTTTCTTAGAGATTAGTATGGTGGAGATCTATAAGAGAACAGACTCTATCTTTGTTATGGGAAATCATGACACATGCATTTTAGCATGTCAGAATTTGATAATATGCAACAATGTAAAATGAGCCCTCAATAAAGAGCCTTTAGTTCTGCTTTAAAATGATTATACACCCTCACCTTGTAAAACAACTTATTCAGTTTGAAATAGAAATGAAAGGCAAAACATATGTATATACTGTACATATTAAATACTTTATAAATACCTTTTTTCCCCTTTTTAATAAGTAATCACATTCCCTCTGTTCTCAGCTGCCTAAAAGCTGGGGGAGAAGAAACAGCAGGACACTGATCTTCCCAGTGAAAGGCTGCGCAGGGGGGTTTGTCAGGACAATGATGATCATTGGGGGAGAGCAGGCTGAGTTCCCAGCATAGTTAGAGAACTGATCACTGGTAGGAACACCAGGGATTTCCCCCAAAGGAAGCAATACAAAGAGAACAGGATACTTTCTCATACAAGTACATCATGTGCATATCAGGAATATGAAATGCTGGTTTTACATATTGTTTACTTACACATTCATTTTTAAACATTTTTAAAAATACCTGCTAGCATAGCTTTTTTAGTGATTGTATCGTTCAACCAGTATATCTAAGCTTGCAAATTAGAAACACCCTCCATGGATTGTACTGTATAATAATTCTAAGCTGTGTCATCTTTAAAATCAGGACATTAACTCCAAACTATAATAATTTTAATCAAATGCAAGAGTATAACTGTATATTTAACTATAACTGAACTAGTGATCGACCAATATTGTTTTTTCGTTGCCGATACCCATACTGATATTTTGCCGATCGCATATCGGTATCGGCCGATATTTTTACACATGTAACATTTGTAAAATGTAAAACATTCTCTTAATAAACATGTTAATCTTTAATTATTAAACATTTTAACATTAAGTGCTCGTTCTTCACACCTTAACTGCATAAAAACTGATAGGAAACCTTCAATTGCAGGGACATTTGCTTTGCATTTCACATCATCTTATTGTGCATTAATGCATAATAAAGTGCTGCAGTAGTGGACTCACTCACTGCAATATGTTACTGCAGTGCAGTCAGTGCAAAACTGCTAGAAAAAAAGCTAGGCAACAACAACAGCTACACAAAATACACATACACAGTGGATTGGATGGACTGGTGTCAGTGGAGGACTACCTCTGCTGTAAGGCACTGACTGCAACTAATACAGTGCTATGAAGTCAGTGCAAAAAAGTCAGTAGAAAAAGAGCAAGGCAACAGCTACACATGTCACAGTGGAGTGGACTGGAGTCAGTGGAGGACTACCTCTGTCTGCAGTATGGCACTCACTGCAACTACTGCAGTCAGTGCAATACTGCTAGAAAAAAAATCAAGTCAACAGCTAGACAGTGGATTGGATTGGAGTCACTGGACTACCTCTGCAGTAGGGCACTCACTGAAACTACAGCAGTCAGTGCAAAACTGCTAGAAAAAAAGCTAGGTAACAGCTTGACATTGCATTGGACTCTTAGCAGTAGGGCACTCACTGCAACTACAGCAGTCAGTGAAAAACTGCTAGAAAAAAAGCTAGGCAACAGCTAGACATTGGATTGGATTGGACCCTTAGCAGCAGGGCACTCACTGCAACTACAGCAGTCAGTGCAAAACTGCCAGAAGAAAAAGCTAGGCAACAGCTACACATTGGATTGGATTGGACTCTTAGCAGTAGGGCACTCACTGCAACTACTGCAGTCAGAGCAAAACTGCTAGAAAAAAGCTAGGCAACAGCTAGACAGTGGATTGGATTGAAGTCACTCAGTGGACTACCTCTGCAGTAGGGCACTCACTGCAACTACAGCAGTCAGTGCAAAACTGCTAGAAAAAAATCTAGGCAACAGCTAGACAGTAGATTGGATAGGAGTCAGTGGACTACCTCTGCAGTGGGGAACTCACTGCAACTACAGCAGTCAGTGCAAAACTGCTAGAAAAAAAGCTAGGCAACAGCTACACATTGGAGTGGATTGGACTCTTAGCAGTAGGGCACTCACTGCAACTACAGCAGTCAGTGCAAAACTGCTAGTAAAAAAGCTAGGCAACAGCTAGACAGTGGATTGGAGTAAACACTACTCTTTTCAATACTTCCAGTTAAGTAGAACAATATTATAATGCAGAAAGCAGAACATTTCAGCATGTCCATGGTCACCTGTTAAAGGTCTTCTGGTTTGTTTAAACAATGCTGCAACTACAGTATGTAAACATGCTCAGGAGGCGCAGAGGATAGAGGAGCAGATAGAGAGAGGTATCTTCTAGCATGGGAAGCAGGTCTTTTGTAGCATGCCTCATTTTCTCTCCACCACTGAAGAGGATGACTTCTTCTGTCAATTGCGGCTTCTTTCAAATGGAGATGAAGTTCATCATCCAGGCTCATCGTTGCAGATTCAGAAGAAATTGAATCTCCAACATGAGGCCCCAATAAAACACTGAAAGTGTCCTGATCAATTCGACCATGATACAGAAGATTCTCTTCTGTTCATTGATGTATTTTTGGGCATTTGTCTGTTTCTTCAGCATGCTGCTCTTCATAAAAATAGTGTTCTGGACTTGTCTTTTCAGCAGGAACCTCCTGCACCTCCTGTTGAATATCTTCTGTCAGCCATTGTTTCGCCTTTGTTTCGCCTTTCGCCAATACATCATCAGAAGCGAAAGCATGGTTCTTGTATCGAGGGTTCAAAAGACTTGCAAGCACAACATTTTTATGCTTCTCAAAACATATATCAATCAAAGCTCTTTGGGTTGACAGACCATCATTTGAAAGTCGGAGGGTGTTTTGTGCCATTATGACACAGAGGTCTGACATATCAGCAAGCCTCATTCCTTTAGGCATGTTTGCTTCACTGTCTCGAAGTTGTGCAAGCATCACTCGGTCTTTGTTGATTCCCCATTCTTCAAGCATGCCTAGAAATATTTCTCTACTGTACTCAGTGTGGGATCCTTGGATCACTTTTGTATTCAACACCAATTGCCTTTTTGTTCATCTGCTGTCAATGAAGTGGCATGTAAGAATGAGTAATGACTCAGACTCTGTTTGTGACCAGCAGTCTGTCGTGAATGAGAGTGAGTTGCCAGCATTCTCTGGTTGCAGCATAGCCTTTACTTTGTCAATGACCTTTTGGTGTAGCTCCAGCATTTCGGTTTGATAATACTTCTCACTCTTCAGTGTGTAGCTTGGCTCAAGTATGGACATCAACCGCTGAAATCCTGAGTCAGACACCATTGTAAATGGCTTATTATCAATGACAATCATCTCTGTGATTACTCTGTCCAGCAGTTGGGATCTTCCATCTGAATCTAGAAAGTGACATCTGTTTTTTTTCACAAACATATCTGTTATTGTTGCCTGGGATAGTGGAGGAGGTATTGAATCAAAATCACATTGATATTCATTTTGCTTTTTCTCTACTGCATGATACAATTCAATATGATGAACTCTTAGATGGGCCCAAAGATTTGACGTATTTTTGTTTTTTGCAGTTACTGATCCGATGCTTATGTTGTTTGTACATGTGTTGCACACTGTTTCTTTTCCTGGAGATGATTGAGACAAGAAATAGTCCCAGACCACACTTTTACTCTTTCTCTCCTCATTCATCTCCATTTCAACTTGAAAGACACAGAAAAGATTAAAGAAATGGCTTGCTGAAGCTGAAGCTGCTACTGCTGCTGGCACTGGCACCCTGTTGTGGGTTGGTGGCTGACGCCTGGCAGTGTGGCTGGCTTGGTGTCACCCTGTTGTGGGTGGCTTGCTTGCCGGAACACTGTGGTGGCTGGCTGGTGTCATCCTGTTCTGGGTGGCTGGCTTGCAGGAACACTGTGGTGGCTGGCTTGGTGTCACCATGTTATGGGTGGATGGTTTGCAGGAACACTGTGGTGGCTGGCTGCCTTGGTGTCACCCTGTTATGGGTGGCTGGCTGGCTTGGTGACTGCTGTCACCTTGTTATTGATGGGTGGCTTTGAGGAACAGTCTGTGCTCTGTGGTGGCTGGTTGGCTTGCTTGGTGTCACCCTGTTATGGGTGGCTGGCTTGGTGACTGGTGTCACCTTGTTATTGGTGGCTGGCTTTCAGGAACAGTCTGTGGTGGCTGATTGAATGGCTTGGTGTCACCCTGTTATGGGTGGCTGGCTTGCAGGAACACTGTGATGGCTGGCTGGCTTGGTATCACCCTGTTATGGGTGCGTGGCTTGCAGGAACACTGTGGTGGCTGGCCTGCTGGCTTGGTGTCACCCTGTTATGGGTGGCTGGCCTGCAGGAACACTGTGGTGGATGTCTGGCTTGGTGTCACCCTGTTATGGGTGGCCAGCTTTCAGGAACACTGTGGTGCCTGGTTGGCTTGCATGGTGTCACGCTGTTATGGGTGGATGGCTTGCAGGAACACTGTGGTGGCTGGCTGGCTTGGTGTCACCCTGTAATGGGTGGCTGGCTTGCAGGAACACTGTGATGGCTGGCTGGCTGTCTTGATGGCACCCTGTTATGGGTGGCTGGCTTGCAGGAACACTGTGGTGGGTGTCTGGCTTGGTGTTACCCTGTTATGGGTAGCACTGCAGGAACACTGTGGTGGCTGGCTGGCTTAGTGTCACCCTGTTATGGGTGGCTGGCTTGCATGAACACTGTGGTGCCTGGTTGGATGGCTTGTCTGGCTTGGTGTCACCCTTTTATGGGTGGCTGGCTTGCAGGAACAGTCTGTGGTGGCTGGCTGGCTTGGTGTCACCCTGTTATGGGTGGATGGCTTGCAGGAACACTGTGGTAGGTGTCTGTCTTGGTGTCACCCTGTTATGGGTGGCTGGCTTTCAGGAACAGTCTGCGGTGCCTGGTTGGCTTGCTTGGTGTCACCCTTTTATGGGTGGCTGGCTTGCAGGAACACTGTGGTGGCTGGCTTGCTTGGTGTCATCCTGTTATGAGTGGCTGGTTTGCAGGAACACTGTGGTGGGTGGCTGGCTTGCAGGAACACTGTAGTGGGTGGCTGGCTTGCTGGAACACTGTGGTGGAGGGCTGGCTTGGGGTCACCCTGTTGTGTGGGTGGCTGGCTGGCTTGGTGTCACTCACTCACCCTGGCCTGTTGTGGGTAGCTGGCTTGCTGGAACACTGGTTACGGTGGCAGGTGGCGGGTCATCTGGGTGGCTGGTTGCTTGCTCGCTGGAACTATGTTGTGGGCTGGGTGGCTGGATGCTGGCCAGTTCTGTTGCTGTAGGTCGGATGGCTGGCGGCAGGTACCCTGTGGTGGTTGGCTGAGGCCAGGGCCTGTGGGTGGGTGGATGGATGGCTGGCACCGTGACTGGACTGGACTGCAGCTGGCTGTAACACGAGTCTGTGTGAGGCGGTCTTAAGTGCAGCACACGGTGAAATGGCGTCACATATGGGCCACGCAGGCGTGGGAGGCAGTGATGGAAGGCAGAATGTGTGCACGCAACATACGGAATGACGTCACGAAAATATCGGCAATATTGCTAAATCGAAAAGGCTGACACAGATATATCGGGGGAAAGTGCATATCTGCCCCGATATATCAGTGTTGCCGATAATCGGTCGATCTCTAAACTGAACCCTGGGTTACACTACTTCCAAACTTGGACCATTTATGCGTTGGTCCCTTACCATCAGCAAGCTAAATGTCTTCCATATTGTAGAACTTTAACTTATGGGTCTTGAGTTGCTTGATTCCTTTTAAATTCAGGGCTGCTGTTCAAACAATATGTTTTGCAGGTTAGAAAATCCCTGTGTATTTGTACATTTCTGTAAAAACCCCAATCTATATAGTGTTTCTTTATTATCATGACAATGATAGAAAGTTTAAAAATCATTGCATGTGTATCAGCTATTCTGCAGGTTTAGATATGTGTTTATGGTTTGTTTATTTTATGGTTATGCATTAGCAGTGCGGATGACGTCAGTCATTTGAGCACTCAGACATAGCTGAGCTGTTCATTTTAGTGAAGATAACTTCCGTATATGGAGATATTTCCACATAAGGTAGGGAAGGTAGGGAAGGGCATAGTATTGTGTTTATTTCATAAAACGTCATAGATCTAGCAATATCTTAGTCAGCAGTAAAACATTAGGTTATTTTTCTGAGATAGTACTGGGAATCTTCTGGCTCGCAACTCTTTAGCAAGGAAAGAACTGCATAGGCAACCAAGTGGTTCTCCAACTTTTCTCAATGAATGTAAAGCATTCTCTGATTGAACTAAGAGGAAAGGAGGGGAGATGACATTATGATTTCCACTTTGTCCAACCAGAGAACGCTTTGCATTCACTAAGAGAATGCAAAGTGTTTTCTAAATGGCACCGAAGAGACCTCCTGTGTTCAGGGCATCAGCTTGGCATGAGAAATAGATGCCAGTGACAATAACAGTAGTAGTCGTGTCAACTACACTGATTTCTAGCTTCCATGGGGATAGGACAGGTATGACACATACAAATATACCTGGAATTCAGCTTAAAACGACTTGATGATATATAATAAACTTCCCTACTGTGAAAACAGACTTCTGATGTAGTGGTATCTCATATCAGTCACTTGTCCTTATTAGCTACATCACTAACCTAGTCTCAAAATACCAACCAAATCGTCTTCTTCGTTCCTCCCAAGACCTCCTGCTCTCTAGCTCCCTTGTCACCTCCTCCCATTCTTGCCTCCAGGACTTCCCTGGAGCCTCTCCCATCCTTTGGAATTCCCAACCCCAATCTATCCGACTATCTCCATATCTCCAACTCTATCCACTTTTAGGCGATCCCTGAAAACTTTTCTATCCTTTCTAGCCTATCCTGCCCCACCTAACAACTTTTCTTTTATTCTCATTATCAGTTCAACCCCCCCCCCCCCCCCACATTTATCACTATTATTATTGTATCACTTTTCTGTCTTTTAGAAAAAGGCCCACATGTTGAGCTCCTCTATGACACAGGGGTGAAATTTTACCTGAAAGGCAGAGGAGGGCAGGTCTAATTGATGGGCTAAAAGAATATGTAACTCCCCTCCATCCAGACACAACTGAAGGTTCACATGTTCAGTTGTAGTTCCTTTTCAAAGTGCTCTGCTGTCTTTTATACAGCAGTGTCCATCAGAATGGCAGGAGGCATATATGTCACAGACATTAACCTCCCTAGCGGTATTCCCGAGTGTGGCTTGGGGTTAATATTCAGTGCCAAAAGCGGTAACCCCAAGGTAACCCCAAGCGGTAACCCCAAGGTTACCACTCGGGATTATCCCAGAATGAAACTCACCTTCCCCTACGATCCCCTGCCGTCCTCCCCAATCTTCCTCCAGCCATCCTCCCGCTGTCCTCCCTGTGTGTTCGGCAGATGCCAGCACCTTCTTCCGGTTCCCTTCCCTGCGAGCACCGGGAAGGAAAAAAAAAAAATGACATGATACAGTGTAACCTGTTAGAATTACAACTTTGTATCATGCCATTTCACCTAGTGGCTTTTCCAGTGCCCTGCCTGTTTTTTTTGCGGTACTTTGTGCCTGGAAAATTGATAATGTCCATGGTGTCCAAAAAGCGTTCTTTTAGCTCAAAAACACCTTTGGACAAACTGGAAAACAACGACGGTGAATTGGAAATATTTGAAGAACTGAGCGATAGCGATTCGTGGAAAAATTCATCATCAGGTACTAAAAGTGACGACAGCGACGATTCTGCGACTGAGCTCAGTGATGTGCAAACTTGGTGCTCTATTGACTGCGGTACGGATCAGGCAGCGCCCCCAAAATTCCCATTTACTTGAGCACCTGGTATGAAAGTTGACGTTGACCATGACAACCCCTTGGCATACAGTAGCTACAATTATTTATGACTAATGAGGTTATTGAAAAAATAGTTACCAAGACAAACCGGTACAAAGAGCAACAATGCGCTACGCATCGGAAGTTTGCAAGATGCAGAAAGTGGAAACCAGTGACCAAAGATGACATTTGGAAATTTCTGGGCCTAATAATTCTTCAGGGAGTGGTGGGGAAACCCCTGCAGAAGTGGTATTGGACAACCAATACATTACATGCCATTCATGTCAGAGTACAGATTCTGCCTCATAATGAAATATCTCCACTTAAAAAACTGAAGAATTTGATGAAATTTATTGTTACATTATAATTTATGATTTTGTGTTCCAAACTTTATCATACCCGGGATGTCTATTGACTCTTGTTTGGACAGATTTAAGTGAGTTATTCCTAAAGATTACAGGCCTACAATATAAAACATATTTCAAAGCAAAACAATGTACCGCTTTTAGCACAAAAATTCTGACATAATCAGACAGCCAGGGAGGTTAAGGAAGTGATTTGCCTGAAATTTTATATCTGATCTGTTCGTCATCTTAAAGAGCATTGTATTTACAGTCAGTATGCTACAACACTTGTGTATTAAGGCTCGGTTCACACTAGGGCGACCTGTGAGGCGTCCTGGTCGCCTCACAGGTCGCCGCAGGTCGCCTCCCATAGGGAAGCTGCGGACCCGTTCTAATAGGAGCGACACAAGTCGCTCCGACCTAGAAAAAGGGTCCGGAGCTTCTTTGGGGCGACCAGGAGGCGACCGCCATAGACTTCAATGTTATGAAGTCCGCGGCGGCCGCTCCGAGGTCGCGGTGCGAAGTAGCGTCGCCTGCATGTGAACGGGGGCTAAATGCTTTATTTAAATACATGATTTTAGTCTTTGTCAGTAAATTCGCTTTATAGCGTAACTAATTTGTTGAGAAAAAAACATTCCCCTCTGGATGATCTATGTACATTACATAGATTTTAACAAGCTTTGTTGCAGATTCCTCCCGTTTATTATTCTGAAGAAATCACTGGTTGTTCCTCTGTGCCCCTGTGCTGAGGGAGTCTAATGGGAGTATTTTCATAAATATCAATCATCTGCAGCAGCTGCAGGGCACTAGGGAGGGAAGCTGCTGGGTCTGCACCCCTTTCGATATGTTCCTATTGGGTGTATCTCACCAAAAGTTGCATTTTTGTTGCAGGGGATGCCAGAAATCTGATTTGCATCTTAGTGCAGACTTCTGGGAAAATCAGTGAGCCAATCACACAAGCAGGAAAATATGTTTCTGGGGTGTGGTCAGTACACATTATGTGTTTATAACAACTCCAGGTTACCATATTGCATTACATTTTCAGAAAATTACAGCAGCTGTAGATTAAAAAGGAAAGGTCATTTTTAATAACATTTAAATACAATATGATGTGTGTAGCAATTGTATACGCTATATTATTTTTTCTCTATTTGCATTTTTTTTCCCCAGGAAAGTGGAGTTAACCAAATAATGCAGTGTCGGGAGTTTGTTACTGTGCTAGTGATCTTGCTGGGGGGGTATTGCTAGGGGTTTTGCTGACATTAAGTGGCTTTCTTTGCTGTATCTTTGGCCCCTGAGCACCAGCACAGCACTCCCAAAAATTGTCTTCAGCCTCCCCTGCTGGCCAGTCATCCGTTCCTTAGAAATGTTCATTCATTTAAAGGCTTGCCCCTCCAGCTGGTAAGAAAATTGATGTACATAGAATTTGTTCTCTCTCTTTTTAAACCCTCACTGAGATCGCACCAAGAATATGAGCCACGGACAGAGTTTGTATAAAGACAGGAATGCCGTATGCGACAAAAAGATTCTCTCTAACATGACAGGAGCACTTAAGGACCAGGCTCTGGTAGCTTCTGACCTGCTTGGAATAGCAATGTAAAGTCATTCTATACAATAATTACGCACTGGGAAATTTGTGTTTGTTTAACCTACAGACTATACACTTCTCATCTGCTTCCTAAATATATTTTCCACGAGAGGGCACTCTTCCTTTACATAATGCTATTATTATTTAACAGCATGTTATAAAAACAGTAATGTTTCTAAGTCACAGAAATGAAAGTTTAGAAAAGATACCAAGCTTCGCAACTGTACTGTAAGTCTCATATAAAGCATGATTGTATCTTAAATCAGTGTATCCTTATTCCTTCATTAATTCATATAGTGAATTTGAATTATACTTTGCCAGAATGACTGCAATAGGACTCTTGAGGGTATATCCATAAAGTGAATGGGATATTGGAGTTGATTTACTAAAATCAAAGAGAGCACATGGTAGCCAATCAGCTTCTAATTTTAGCTTGTTCATTCAAGCTTTGACAAACAAAAAAACTGGAGACATCTCCAACAATACACAAGTAGTGTAAATGCCAAATCAAGCAGAAACATAGAAGAAAGCATTCTTGTATACACCAACAGTATATTAATAACAGGTCCAGCCCTTCCTTCGCTTGTTTTTATGGAGGTGAAATAAGAAATTAGAGAGAAAGGTCAAAAGGGGGGGGGGCAAGGGAGGAGGAAAGAAGCAACAGGAGGAGAGAGAGGAGAATAGAGAGAGGGGGGGAGATAAAAAAAAAAAAGATGGGGAGGTGGGAGACAAAAGGTAGGGATGGAGAACGGCGCCCAGCAAGAAATGATCTGAACGGGAGAGCTCACACACCATCCAAAGGAGACTACGCACCCAACAGAGCATCACCCTCCTCAGATACAACAAATAGGTCCCAGTTGCGCCATAGCGCAGCATATTTCTTGTGCTGGTGTCGGGAGAACAAAACAAGGTCCTCCATCCTACTGATGTCCTCCACTTTACGCACCCAACTCGCAACTGTGGGGGGAGATGACTGCTTCCAACAGAGAGGAATGTAAGACTTGGCCACATTGAGGAGATGTCTAAAAATCAACTTTTTGTAGGAAGAAGCCGGTATGTCAGAAAGATGCAATAATAAGAAAGCAGGATCATTCGGAATAGGATGATCAGTAAGTGTCTGTATAATCCTGCATACTTCCGACCAAAAATGTGTTAGTAGAGGACAGGACCAGAAGATGTGCAACAGGGAGCACTTGGCTCCCTGACATCACCAGCAGCGGTCCGACATTTCCGGAAAGCATTTGTGGAGTTTCATGTGCGTGTAGTACCATCTGGTAAGAACCTTAAAATTGGTCTCCTGCTGTTTGGTGCACATGGAAGATTTAAGTGCAAATCTGAGCATGTAGTGGATCTGATCTGGTGAGAATCAGGGCCAAATTAACATAGGGGCTATTGGAGCTGCAGCTCCAGGCCCCTACCTTAATATAGGCCCCGGGTTGGCCATATTCACTGTTACCGCTCTTCTGTCACTTGTAAACACAGAAGTCTGGCTTCTATGCTCGCTTCCCCAGGCAGCTCCCTCAGAACCTCCCCACACAGCACGAAGGCCGGACAAGGGACAGTTGCCGATGAACGGATGTGTTTATGGGCTTCAGAGACAGCATCCCATGTTGAATTAGGCATGCATGGCTGCACCCTTCCTCCTCTGGGTGCATGCCAAGGCACGGCCCTTAAGGCCCTTCTAAATCCTCAGCACCAAGCCCATGATGCTCTTAATCCGGCCCTGGTGAGAATGTACGGCCCAGGTCAACCTCCCTTCTACGCCTTTCTACTTTTAATGACTGGAAAAATGTCATTTTAAAGTGCCTAGAAATTTTGCTTGATTTTAGCATTCAATTTTGGAATAACAAAGTGAATATAAATCAGCGTAAAACAAGAGCTCAAAACTACAATGAAAGCTGCTGAAATATCAAATCTCAAAATAAACCATCAATAAAAACAGTGCAGTGCTAAAAACAAATAACTATAGACCATAAAGATAATAAAGAGAGTCCCATGCAGTGATGAAGGTGCTCCAAATTGACACGCGTGAGTGATCGAGTGCTAGGGTTCTTCCACCAGTAATGCAAGCCTCTCACCTCTCCAGAAGACTCCTGAATTAACAGTAAGGTCTAAACAAGCTGATGGCTTTGAGGCAGAAGGTTCTCCAGCACAGGTCCCTTCCCCTATACAGCCAGATGTAGGCAACACAGGAACAGATAATATATGGATAGCCACATCCTTTCCAAGATATATTTACTCCAAAATTTCCCAGGTCGGTATCATACAAAAATAAAGTATGCATTTAGTGCTTTCCATTTTTTAAAAACAATTGCTTTAATGTAATAATATATGCTTACATGAGCAGCACTGTAACCCAGTGCCTAGCGATAGCAGCGTTTGTGTACAACGAAAACAGCAGGATGACCGTGGGTGAAGTCAGACCCTCCCCTTCTCCTCAGTACGCGTTACGTCCCGTGGGCGGGAATTCATCAGTGGATACGGAGGTAATTTTGGAATGACTGTATTTTTACTAAACAAAAGCCATATAGGTTGTTAGAAATCTGTTAGTTTGAGGAAAAAATTCCACCCTGCTTCTTCAATTTTTCTAATGAAATTCTAATAGTGTATAGTTAACCGTAGTAAGAATTGTTTTTAGTGTTATCAAAGAAAGAAAAGATTAGAATGGGAAAAAAGGAAAAAAAGGTAACTGCTATCCAAAGTGATAATTGCCAGTAATAAGACTGCAAGAGCAAAATGAACTGTCACTCATAATATGATTGTAATGTATTGTGTACTATTAAATATTTAAAGAAAAAGGAGCCAAGACAAAAATATGTAGCATGCCATTGCTGTAATAGTGATTTGACGTTTTCGATTATTTCTTAGTGAACAGTGCATGTCGGACGATCAGAGATATAGATTATTGATAGGCAAATATCTATATGTGCAGATTTAAAACAAATTCCTTTTAAAACCTATATCATTAAAAATAAACTATTATATGCTGTAAAAATGATATATACATTTTCAGCTCCAACAATGATCCATGACAACCATTAGAGGGCAGTAAAATATAAAACATTGAAAGAAGAGATCAGCTGGGGATGGTGAACCATGATGAACTTTTCTCCTTTGTCAATTTGTATTCAACTCTAACATATAAAACTGTATGTCTAGGAATGTTTTAGATACAATGCAATTAGGATGAAGGCTTTGCATCAACCATACTGAAGGAGGCAATTCTTTTTTTATAGGGATTTGTAAGAAAAATTCAAATACCCAGTTTGATTGAAGCTTCACCGTGTAGTGACTAGAGTTGTGTATTTAAAGAAACATTTTTTTATTGGTAGCAGTACAATTCCAGCTTGCAGATGCAAAATCTGTATTTTTTCCCACAAAACTTTTATGCTGTTTTCGGTGGGGATTTTGGAGATAAGTGGGGTTTTCAGTTTTCCAGAAAAAAAAAAACATTAGGTACTGTCATTCTGAAGGTAGAAATTTAGGGAGAAAAAAATCCATCATTCAGATTTTCCCCAGAGACTGCACCTAATTCTCTAAGATGCCAGGAGTGCCACAGGCAGTAATGATCCCATATGGTTCTGGGAAGATTTTAACCACTTCTGGACCGGAAGGTTTTACCCCCTTAATAACCAGGCCATTTTTTTGCGATATGGCACTGCGTGACTTTAACTGACAATTGCGCGGTCGTGCAACGTTGTACCCAAATAAAATGTATGTCCTTTTTTTCCCACAAATGGAGCTTTCTTTGGTGGTATTTGATCACATCTATGGTTTTAAATTTTTGCGCTATAACCAAGAAAAGAGTGACAATTTAAAAAAAAAAAAAAAACAGTATGTTTTACTTTCTGCTATAAAACACAGGCATTAAGAAATGTAAAAAAAATATATTTTTTTCATCAGTTTAAGCCAATATGTATTCTGCTACATATTTTTTCTAAAAAAATTCCAATAAGAGTATATTGATTGGTTTGCGCAAAAGTTATAACGTCTACAAACAATGATCAGTGATCAGTTCTAAAAAAATGCACTGTTACTGTACTAATGACACTGGCAGGGAAGGGATTAACATCAGGGGCAATCAAATGGTTAAGTGTGTCCTTAGAGGGTGCTTACTAACTGTGGGGGGCTTGCACTGATTGGGGGAAGACAGAGATCTGGGTTTCTGTTTAGCAGGAACACAAGATCTCCAACTTGTCCCCTTGTAGATCGCCGTTCTGCCTTTCCCAGGGATGATCACGGGTGGCCGGCGGACATTGGGTCCCGTTGATTGACATCCGCTCTAGCCAATCACGGTGCAATCATGCCTCCAGCAGCACGATGGCGCCATTTAGTGGCTATTGAACAAAACCATGTACAGGTACGTCGTTTCGCGCAATAGCGCCACTTTGCCGCAGTAAATGCACGGCGACTGGTCTTTAAGTGGAAAAATCTTCCAGCAGTCACATATGTCAAATGTTATTGTGTGCATGTCTACCATTAGGAACCCTAACAGTCAGCCCAAACTTCGCCAGGACCTAACCAAAGTGCAGACATTAGATGACAGGGACATATGATATATTCGGAGGATGCAGTTTTGCATTACAGCTCTTTAACCACTATCTATCTATCTATCTATCTATCTATCTATCTATCTATCTATCTATCTATCTATCTATCTATCTATCTATCTATCTATCTATCTATCTATCTATCTATCTATCTATCTATCTATCTATCTATCTATCTATCTCAAATATGTTAACAAAATATATATATATATATATCTATACATGAAAATGAATGTATAAATCCAGTGCTTTACTCCATCTTCCCTGCATGCAATGCAAACTCACCAGATATTCAAATTTAATAAGCCTATCACAATCATGTGCATATCATAGGTGGTAGATTGATTTCCACAGCAGAGTCCCTAGGGTTTCAGCCCATGTATCGCTGGGGGACCTTCAATCACTCTCACCTCATCCAGATGCCCAACAGAGTAGACAGAATATCTCACCCTCCTGATGGCTGCCAACAGAAATCTTGTTCAGCATCTACTATCAAACTAATGCACATATGCATGATCTGTAAAACATTTGTATCATTAGGTGCCAGAAACCAGACAGCTCCATAATGGGTGATGCATAATTTGTCACCATTTAAATTGTGAAACCCATCTAGTACTCCTACTGGGGGTGCTTCCTCATTCCTTTAAAACCTTACAGACATGAGTGACACAGGTTCCATGGCTGATTAATATAGGTAAGCCTTAGATTAATTTAATTAGTCACACAACCAATGTAGTTTCTGTGTTAAGTTTAAAAGGGATAGTTGAAATGACATTTCATGAACAGCCTACGTCACCATGCTGACATTGTGGAGTAAAACTATTCCTTATCTAGTAGAGAATACAGTAAGTTCTCCTCATCTGGTATAACTGTGTCAGATAAGAATTTGAAGTTGTCTTTACATGCCACAGTCTGATTATACAATTCATGTTTGTGTACAAACTTGTCCAGTTAGAGGCCCTTATGTTACAATCTGGTTACATAGTCTCCTTTAGCTCTACCACCAACGTGTAGAAGTAAAGCCTATTTGATTATAAATAAAGTGTGCATTATATTACACTGCTTTGGCAAATTGAAAGTGTAATTTAGCTCAGACTATAATAAACTCGTATTACATGCTATATAACAGAGTATGCATACTCACAAAGCCACTAAAGCGTTTGTTTTGTATAGAGTGAAATATACCTGATTGATTCTGCCTTCAGCAGTCGCCCATATATTCTCTGTGTCCCCACTGCAGGTTGAGATTTTGTAGATAAGCTCAATTTCAGTTTCCTTCTAAGCTCTTAATTTCCTCCTTTTTTTTATTTGTGTGACTATAGAGTAACATATGTGGGCATATGCGTATTGGTAAATGACACGCTATTCCCTCCCCCTTCTTCCATGTCCTCCTAATGCTAAACACTATGGGGGTGGGATATAGTATGCTAATTGAATACATTCACTAAGAAACTCACAAAAATGCTTAGTTTTTTTATAAATCAGTAATAAATATATAAATTGGATAAGGTTAATACCTGTAAACAGCATTCTTTACCGCTTTCCTGCTGCTATTTACTTTTAATTTCTAAGGACTACATTTTCCATGGTACCTTGCTGCCTGCAAGCATTGATTACTGTACTGACTCCACCTCCCAAAACTCTTCCTCTTGGTATCTTTAGAGTTTAGAAGACAGGCTGTGTGAAATATGTGACAGCAGTGCCTACTCACTGGCTATAGTGAATAGGTGTCACAGAATTCCATAAAGTAAATGTCTGGGGATCTTCACAAAGTAAGTTTATACATTTTAAGATCATTCAGATTAAGGCTAGATTCTCACTTGTACGGCTGTGATTTGATCTGATTTTCAGTGCAGTAATGTAGTTTGACTTATTTGTGTTTTGACATACTTTTTTTTATACTACTTAGAGGAAGGAGACTGGATTCTCCAATGACTCACGCCTGCTGTCAGCTGTGGATTCATGGGTGTCAGCAGAATGTCCACAAAGTAGTCTGTCAATGAACGCTTTGGGTCTGTTATGGATTTTAAGGGGGCCCCATGCAAAACCCCCAAAATCATATGGGGTCACCTCCAAAATCCCCTGCCCACAGACCCCCACAACCACCAGGCCAGGGTTAGGGGGGAGGAGGCCCTTGTTCTCATCAACCTGGGTACACCCCCCATGTTGAGGCATGTAGTGCATGCTCTTGGGGGGGACATGCTTGTCACCTTCTTTCCTAGCCTGCCAGGCTGCATGCTGGGTCTGGCATGGATAGTGGGGGGACCCTAATGCAATTTTTTTTTATCTTCAATGACGGGCTCTTTTATTTTCGATTTTGCTGTCAGCCGGGAATCCCCAGCTGCTAGTAGGGATAAGTCATTGGCTGTTTGGACGCTGGCGAGTGTCAGCTGTTTAACATGCAATGATTCCTCTCTGCTGCTGAAAGCAGAGATGAGACACTAGTTTTTAGGATGCTGGCAAGTGCCAGCTTCTTTACAACCTGCAAAAACACATAAAAACTGCATGTACATGCATTTTTGGTGCATTTCTATTGGAGTCTATGGGGCCAAAATCGACATGGAATTGCATCAAAGTGGAACAACAACTTTGAAGGGAAAGATGATTTGTAGCCTCAGCTGTCAACACTCTCCTGAGACAAGCAGCGGCAAAAGTAATGCAGAGGCTGACACACCCCTGTATTTGTGCATTCCTCTTGCTCCTGCTTGACTTTGGAATGTGTTCACAGCTGAGGCAAGAAGAAGCTACGAATCAACTGCCTACTTCAAAGCTGTTGTCGGATCAGCCACAGTAGAAGGGCAGGTCAGTATTCATAATTGGCTTTAGACAGCACAACATGTACTTTGTCCCATAGGGTACAGAACTGTAAAATAAAAATGATAATGATTGATCTTCTTTATAATCACTTTAAAGTCAGGTCAGCTTTTAAAAGTAATGTACTGTATATGGGTCAAAAATTCTAATGTCAAACTTCTATTCATTGGAAGAATAGGGGCTTTTACAAAAAAAAAAAAAATTAACTCAGTGCACAGCTGGTGTACATCACTTACAAATGATACATTCATGAAACAAAATGCTTTTGTTTTAATGAGTAGCCTTTCTTTTTGACTACCTTTTTGCAGTTAGAATGCATTGCATTTCTCCACACATAAGCTATAAACCTACATTAATTCTCAGGGCAGTTTGTTCTCATTGCTTAGATGAGCTCAGGAACTCATGACTAGCATATAAAGTAGCTTGAAAATCTTCAGTACCATGATTAAATGTGAAATGTGTGCTGCGGGTAATATAGTAATGAGGTACAGTAAACCTTTACAGCTTTGAAAATCGAGACGTTTGCAGTCAGGTCAGGGATGATGTCATCGTCAGCTGTTCAATAACCCGTCTCGCCTTCATTTACTCTTGTCTCTTGGCATCAGAGATTTAAGATAAATAGAGATGTATGTTTTGCACTGTGGTTTTATCGTTTGCTTTACTGTACATTCTTAAAGATCAGCAGTTGGTATTACATTACTCCTCATCTCATTTTACCTTCTTATTATATAAGTAATGATAAAGGTCGCAAGAGAAATGGGTAGTAGCTTCATTGTTAACAAGAAATAGCTAACAGCTGTCTTCAAATATCTTGGCAATGTTGCAATCATAAGTATTTTAAAAATTCTAACCTGTGACGACTTCTGCAATATCATTCAAATGAATAACACTTCAGAAATAATGTATGCATTTTTAGATATCACAAAAAAAAAATTAAATAGCTGGATCTGAAGCAGTTTGCAGTTGTATATGCCAATGTGAGTATTTTGTTGTCTGTATACAAGCATGTGACTTGGAGCAAGCATGCAGCCAGGGCCACCCTAATGAATAGGCACACCTGAACACTGCCTAGGGGTCCCAGGTGCATGGGGGGCCCATGATCAGGGCCAGGCCAAGAGGAGGTGGGCACTGTGTTGAGGGATGCACTGGCAATTTGCTGTTCCTCTTTAACGGGAGTAACTGCAATGAAACTTTGACTGGCTTCTGCTGGATTCAGATTTCTCTTCTCTCCTGCAGGGGGCAAAAGAGAGTCAGCGCTGAGACTGAGAACTCACCTCAATCTCTTTGTGAGAGAGGAAGGAGAAGGTTCTTTCATTGCAGGTGGGACCTGCGTTTGTGATCTGTGAGAACAAACTGAAGGGCTGCTACAACTCTGATGTGTGGGGGCACTGTGATGGGGACACCTGATGTATAAGGACACTGTGATGGGGGAACCTGATATATGAGGACACTGTGATGGGGTAACCTGATGTATGGGGGCACTTTGATGGGGGACACCTGATGTATTGGGGCAGCTGATGTATGGGGACACTGTGATGGGGACACCTGATATATGGAGACACTGTGATGGGGGTAATCTGATGTATGGGGGCACTGTGATGGGGACACCTAATGTAGGCTGGAAGGGGCCCCGATGCATTACTTTGCCCAGTGGCCCACAATGCTATTAAGATGGTGCTACATGCAGCCAGTAAAGCCCGAAAAATCTGAAATGCTCCAAAGTTCAGTGACTCATTAGATGATGAATCTAGGATCAGAGTAACAACTTTGAAGTCTGCACCTCATAGATTTTTATTCTCACAGGTTCTTTTTACCTGATTATCACTGTTGATATGGTGAATGGATGTGTAATTTAAGGCCTTGTTCACATGGCTGCAGGAAGTTTCACACTAATGATGTCAGATCACATTCAGGCAAGAACACTGTGGACCCCCCTAGGACCAGCCTTCTCTAATGTTTCACTCAACAGAGGCTTAATCACAGAGATCCTTGTGATCAAGCTCACTCTGGGTATAGCATTTGTGGGGCAGAAAATTGTTGGCCAAACAGCAGCTGCTTCCAATGTAGGTAGCCATAGTTCATTTATTTATTTTTTTTGACAGCTGCCAGGGCTGCAGCGGGAGATTTGCCTGTATGTATGTGTTCCTGTCTTCACCCTTAGAATTTGTTTCCTGCATGATCACAATATTTTTCTAACTGGTATTACACTTCTAAATTTTGTTTTGCAGCACTATTTTTTTATGATTTTTTAAAATCAATTATTTTGTTAGTTTTTTTACCACTGGTTATGTGTTGCTGTTTTTTCCCATTTTTTTAACCTGATTGTAGTCAACCCGAAAATAAAATTCTCACTCTTAAATTTGCCTTCAGAATAACTCTCTATGCATACTTCATATTTCTGAGCAGAGACTCAAGTATTCCTCAAGCCACCCTCTCTGACCTTCTCATGTATTGTTCACTTTTAACTTAATCCTAAACACAGTATTTTTCAGGAGAAGGCCCTATCCTTGGCATTCCCTTACTCATCCTATTAGACGTGGTCTAATTTTACCATGTTTTAATTGTCCACCAAAACCCACTTCTTTATCCTCTTGCCACGCCACTGTGCAACGCAAATAAGCAGTGTCAGGAAAACTAGGCTTTAACGCCCAGCCGCCGCACATACATGTACATGGGGTCCTAAAGTTCTGTGCTAAAAATGTGCTCACTGCGCGCTCTCAGTACACTCACTGCGTCGTCTTTAACAGTTTTCAGTTTCAGTTTCTGATAAGAATCCAGTGGAACGGGCTGCTGGTCATGTGACCATTGTGATCGGCAATGTAATAGAGAAGCCACGCATTAAAGCACAATTACAGATCTGCGCAGGAGTTAAAAGTCTTCTTATTTCTATTTATGAATTACTTAGTCACTGATATATTTTTTATCTGCTGTATCCAATATCTCCCTACCTCATAAGCTAAAGCTGGCCATGCACATGTTGATTTCTCTTGTTTAGCACCCCTTTCCGGGGCTGAACTAGAGAGATTGATAATTCCTCTGTCCACGCTAAGCAGCCCAGATAGATGAACCCTCTCTGCTATTTTTTTATTGAAGTAGGGGCTGCCATATACCCAGATCTGATCTGATTTAAAATTTTCCAACTGGCTACTTTGACAAAAGTCGATCAACAGGGCTTACAGGGCCACTTGCAGCTCAAATTAAAGCCATTTAGCAGAAATCTGATGAAATTCAAACGGTGTATGGCAACCTTAAGCTTGTTTGCTTAACCACTTCAATACAGTGCACTTTCACCCCCTTCCTGCCCAGGCCAATTTTAAGCTTTCAGCGCTGTCACACTTTGAATGACAATTGCGCGGTCATGATACACTGTACCCATATGACATTTTTTATAATTTTTTTCACCCAAATAGAGCTTTCTTTTGGTGGTATTTAATCACTGCTGGGTTTTTTATTTTATAAAAGTTTTTCTTATTTTCTGTGAGTAAATTTTGAAAATAAATCATTTTTCTCCTTCACTGATGTGCGCTGATGAGGCGGCACTGATGGGCACTGATGAGGTGGCACTGAAGAGGAGGTACTAATATGCCGCACTGATGGGCACTGAAAGTCGGCACTAATGAGCACTGAGAAGTGGCACTGACGGGCGGCACTGATGGACGGCACTGATGGGCAGCACAGATGAGCAGGCACTGATGAGCAGGCACTGATGGGCACTGACTGGCAGCACTATGGGCACTGATTGTGGGCACTGTGGGCACTGATGGTGGGCACTGACTTTCACTTTTCCGTAATCAGGGCACTAATGATCAGTGCCCTGATTACCTGTTCTAGTCTCCCCTTTGAGGAGGAGCCTTGGCGACTCTCAAAGCCTCTCAGGGCGTCCTTCCGCTTGGTCACACTACTGAGATCCTCCTGCGTGCCGCTCGTTCCCACTCCGGTGTACTCTACCAGGCCTCCGGCCTACTCCTCTGTGTTCCGCAGCAGCTCTTCCCCTTCCTCACAGCACGCTGTCCTCGAGGCAAGAGAGCGTGGATTGATCCCACCCCCCTTTATAAAGACACTCCCAGCAGGCTCCACGAGTCACATTGCTCCCTGGGAAAAGAGTCCTATTACACAGAGTCTTTGGTCTTTGCTCCTCCTGGAACTACATCTCTCATAATTCACAAGTCAATACTTTGCAAAACTTTAATAACAGAACAACAGTCTGAACAATAGTAGCCTACACACAGAATGATCAGGAGCAGAATGGGTTAATGTACAGGTTACATACCACAATAAGAGGATGGGGATGAGGCGGTTAATGTGCAGATTTGCAGAATAAAGGAGGTAAGGAATTACCATACAGGTTAGATCAAAATATAAGATGGAGCTGACATTTACTGTAGAGGGGGGAATGACAGTAGAGGAGTGGATGACACTGCTTTGGCATAGGATGACACTGAAACTAATGCTAGTGGTACTGGCTGCAATCATCACTGATCACTTACTGCAGCCATTGTTTAAATTATGTGACGCTGTTATTGGTTACAGCAATAATGTGACAAAAAGCCACTCTCATTGGCTCAGTTATCTGCATTGGCCAATAGACATTGGACAGTACTGTGCTCAAGCATGTGCTAGAGGGTACTCACAAGAACACAGGAAAAATTTAATTTCAAATTCTCCTTCCGCTCTCAAGAGTGGGGGGGGGGGTTGTTATTTTATAGACTGCAGAATGGAACTGGGCAAAATAACAAGTGATTGTGACTGATAGGTGCAACCCAGACAGAGTGCTTGGAAAGGTACTAGCTCACCGCATTCCTGTCAGGACAAATAGGTATTTTTTCCACTTAGGGAACAGATATAACAAAACACTTTTAACCACTTACTGACCGCCCCCATAGCAGAATTACTGCTACAGGGCGGCTGTGCTGCGCTGTGCTGCGCTGTACAGGATCAGGTATATATATACGTATATACGTGATTCTGCATTTCCGATTATAAGGCGCGAATGTGTGCCGCTGGATGCTCGTTTACACTGTGCACCCGGCGATTGTTCGTTACACAGGCAGAACGGTAGTCTGCCTATGTAAACAAGGCAGATTACCGTTCTGTCAGTAGGGAAGGCATTGATCCTGTTTTCCTGCTAAGCAGGGACATGGATCTATGCTTTCCATGAGTAAAAGCACTTCCCCCTACAGTAGAAAAACACTGATCAGGCACACAGTTAACCCTTTGATCGCACCTGATGTTAACCCCTTCCCAACCAGTGTCATTGGTACAGTGACAGTGCATATTTTTAGCACTGATAACTGTATTAGTGTCACTGGTTTCCAAAAAAGTGACAAAAGTTTCACTTAGTGTCTGATTTGTCCAGCGCAACATCACAGTCCCGCTATAAGTCGCTAATCGCCGCTATTATTAGTATAAAATAAATAAATAAATAAAAATTCCATAAATATATCCCATAGTTTGTAGACACTGTCACTTTTACGCAAACCAATCAATATACGCTTATTGGAATTTTGTTACATTCTGGCCTAAATTGATAAAGTAATTTGATTTTTTACACTTTTTTATTGGATGTGTTTTATAGCAGAAAGTAAAAAAATATATATATATATTTTTTTAAAGAAGCTCTATTTGTGGGAAAAAAATTTTTGTGGGTACAGCGTCGCACGACCGGTAATTGTCCGTTAAAATAACACAGTGCCATATTACGAAAATTGGCCTTGTCATGAAGGGGGGTAAATCTTCCGGAGGTCAAGTGGTTAATGTTGTATTTAACAAACCAAGAAGGAGCAAACCGAAGATTGTTAGAGTTTAGGCCTCAATCAAATGGCATACAGTTCAGTTTTAGAGTAGGAGCAGAAACTGTATATAGAGCTGCTGCTGAAGGAAAAGGGCATACAGATAGCTCCGACTTGTGGGATCAGCATGAATTTAGGAGTAAATTTAGGAACTTGTAGAAATACTGCAAACTCGTGACAAAGCTCATAATTTCACTGACATTGTCAACCATACAGTAAGCATTAATGTAAAACTGGCAATATGCACTTAAAAAAAAGCCCTTAGAAAAGGCTAGAAAATCAATCTCAAGCATTTTTAAATGATTTAATCTTCACATGCTTAGCACTGCAATTTCTCCTGCAATATTAGTATTTGCATATGCTATTAAAATAATTGCAGTAAGATAAAGAGATTATCACAACCCAGATTAACAAGTAAACTGGGGATGCCAATTAGAAATGAGCCTAAGAAAAGAGCAGTTGAGTAACCTTAATTTTAGGTCAGCTGAGGTCTCATCCTTGTTCTCAGACCTCATATGCTCCCAGGTTTTTGTTTGTTCAGAAGCATCTCTGTCATACTTCCTGCAGTGACTGTTCAGATAAATTTAGTTGCTAACTTCAAATTTCATTTGCACATGGGCTCTGGGACATTTTTCTTAGCTTGCACATTGCATACTTTGTTTTAGCGCTGCCAAATTTGGAAATAATTAAAGGAAAAATTATATTTACCTTCACTGACTTTTTAAAAATGCAAAGTTTTAAAACATAAACAGCTTTATACTAAGAAGTAATTTCTGTTCATCATTGCAATTCTTATTAAATTGGATCTATAATTAAAATTAAGACTTCAAATAAATGAATAGGCTATATGTCAGCAAGCATCAAATCAAGCTACTATTTTGAGCAAAGGGTTTGCTCTTTCTTTTCAGGAATATAACTGCTGTTCTCCTACCATGTAGACTAGATCACATGGTCTCCAATCATTAATGCAGGGATTTTTTTTTTTTTTTTTTTTACTTTAGCAGTAAGTTAAGAGGATCAAGAGGCTGCTCCTTGTGCATAAATAATATCATACATAGAAACAGGATGTTTAACACATTAACACACATCTCTTGATTAAGCTAAAGGAGGTCATTTTTAGGTGAATTTGCATGCTTCTGAAAATACTAGTTGCCTGGTGTCATGTTAACTCAATGGCTTCATTACTTTCTGATGCATTAACCTGCAGAAAAGTTTTGACTTTCCAATGAGCATGCTTATTCCAGAGGAATGACACAGAAAGACTTGAAGATAGAGACAGCTGGACAGGTGGCATTGAGAAGACATTCATCAATTTTTCAATTCATCATTATTTCAATATCTGTACAATTTCCTTTATATTTACCAACAGTTATGATGTACGAGGTATTCCAAAACAGTGTCTCTCCTGCGCTCAAGTGATGTGCGGGAAGGTGAATAATCTGAATGGCCTTTTGCACACAAACTTGTGGTCTTGCTGCCCTCTCAGGACCAAGGGTATCCAAATATACTGAAAAACAACAACAATAGAAGGGCGCACCAACCTTGTGCATTACCACTTCAAGAGTTTATTAAAATCCAAAAAGGTAGCACACATTGTACTCACAAACGTAGGACGTATACACGCATGTAGAAATTAGAGACCATTCGCCTCCAGGATACTCCTGAACTGCTGAATAATGTGATGGTATCCGAAATGGTCTGGCTGACGCGTTTCAAGGGATGACCCTCTTCCTCAGAGCCAAAGTGCTACTCAAGTCGGATACCATCACATTATCCAGCAGTTCAGGAGTATCCTGGAGGCGATTGGTCTCTAATTTCTACATGCGTGTATACATCCTACGTTTGTGAGTACAATGTGTGCTACCTTTTTAGATTTTAACCACTAGCCGTCCACTCACATTGCTGCTACTGCAGCAGAGCTGCTCGGCTGGGTCAAGCGATGTAGACCTACATCGCTGGACTCCTCCCTCTCTCAGACACAGCCAGGGGAGTTGGGCCAGGGGAGGAGAGGCAGTGATCACCGCCGCTCTTCCCCGATCATCAGGGAAAGAGTGAAGAAATCTGCCCGCTTGTGTGATCTCCTCTGTGACAGGCAGTGACAGATCACAGGATTCAGCATAGCTGAACCTGCGATCTGTGTCTGTGTCACACAACCCCCTCCCCCCACACACGTCAGTAAGCATGAGGCACACATTTAACCCCTTGATCACCAACAGTATTATCCCCTTCCCTGCCGGTGTCATTATTACAGTAACAGTGCATATTTTTAGCACTGATTACTGTAGTAATGTCACTGGTCCCCCCAAAAAGAGTCAAAAATGTCAGTTAGGGGTCCAATCTGTCCACTGCAATGTCGCAGTCAAAAACAATCGCAGATCGCCGCCATTACTAGTAAAAAAAAACAAAAACAATAAAAATGACCTAAATCTTTCCCATAGTTAGTAGACGCGATAACTTTTGCACAAACCAAAATACGCTTATTGCTATTTTTCTTTACCAAAAATATGTATCAGAAAACAAATTGGCCTACAATGTTAACAGAAACAACATTGTAGGCCATTTTTTTTGGGAAATGTTATATAACAGAATGTGAAAAATATTGTTTTTTTTTTTTTTTTTTCAGAATTGTCGCTCTTTTTTTTGTATATAGCACAAAAATAGAAATTGCACAGGTGATCAAATACCACCAAAAGAAAGCTCTATTTGTGGTTAAAAAAAAGGACGTCAATTTTATTTATATATATTTATATATATGGCCTGGTCATTAAGGGGGCAAATCCTTCCGGTCCAGAGTGGTTAATAAACTCTTTTAGTGGTAATGCACAAGGTTGGTGCGCCCTTCTTTTGTTGTTTTTTTTTTTTTTTGATGATGTACGAGGGCCTACCTAAGAAATCAATTTAGCTAAAGCTCAACATTTGATACATTTTATACAATTTCAGTCCCTATTTGCCTATTGCAAAGCACAACCTGTGATGGCAATACTGTTCACCTACTCATTTCCCAGCCCTTGCACTCATTAGATCTTCTACTGTAGCAGTAGTGCAGGGATAGTTGTGAAAGCAGAGTAGTTCTATCAGGGCTGTGCAATTTCAGATTTCAATCTTCCAACAAGGAGGAAGCAATCAAAGTCCCTTTGCCCTCAGAAGGTAGTAAAGGTACACTCTTTATGTACTGTTGAGGGCAGCTGGTGGGCTTATTCCAGTAGTCAGGGATTTCAGCTCCTAGTAACAGTAATATTGTTTAAAATGTAAAATAAAATGACTGTGCGGTTTTCCTTATGGCTATTTAACATGTTCTTAGTGTTAATTATTCAACATATTTTATTTTTCAGTTGTAATGTGACAGATGTTAATATGTTCTAGCTAGTTTTAGTTATCAAATATTGCTTCGGCAGACCTTGATTTTATGCTTTGCACTGAACACTTAAAGCCACAATGTGACCTTTCTCCAGTGCAAAGGGCTGTAAAGAGCATATCAACAAGCTGTAACTTAACATAGTTAGTCCAAATTTGATTCTCATAGCAAAGTCATATGTGAAATACCCCCATTAGAGGGTAGGCTTGACATTTGGAAAATATGTTCTTCATTGCTGCAGTAGCTTTAGTTAGTTTTGTAAACAGTGGTATTGTTTCATTGTCATGAAAACATTAAGGATCAAGGTGTAAACTGAGCTGTGGTGTGAATGTGCTTCAGTTGCTGACAAATTTAGATCTTTACAATAAAATCAATTTATGTAAAACTTTTACTATTTCATAATATTTGTATTTCTGACCTTTTTTCTTTTGTGTACAAGCACAGGTCAAATCTATGTTTATTTATATAGTTACAAAGTTACATAGTTAGTCAGGTTGAAAAAAGTCCATCTGGTTCAACCAAAAAAAAAAAAAACCCAACCATACAATCCCATATACACAATCCTATACCCACGCAGTTGATCCAGAGGAAGGACTTGCAAAATCCAAGTATACTATGTCCACAGCCACCCCTCCGTCCAAGGTTTTACTTACCTCCTCTTAAAAAGAAATAAGGTTTGTTTGACAACTTCTATCTTTCATGAATCCATGCTGTCTGTTGCTTAAAATATTTTTTTTCAGCAAGAACTCATCTGTGTGGTCTTTTATTAAACTATCCAATATCTTCCTGACTATAGAAGTTAAACTAACAGGTCTATAGTTACTTGGCAAAGACTTTGATCCCTTTTTAAATATAGGCACTACATTGGCCCTACGCCAATCCAGTGGTACTATTCCAGTCCTTAACGAGTCCCTAAAAATTAGAAACAAAGGCTTAGAAATTACAGCGCTCAATTATTTTAGGATGCGTGGGTGGATGCCATCTGGTCCAGGCGCTTTATCCACCCTTATTCTGTCTGAATATTTCTGGGCAATATCACTTTTGAGCCATTGTGGATCATTTGTGGGTGTGTCAATACCGTCCTCATTATGGTCATGAGCTCCCCCATGCTCCTTTGTATATACAGAGCTGAAGAAAGTATTTAATAAATGTGCCTTCTCTTTGTCCCCAGTCACCCACTCCTGATTATTTTGTAAAGGGCCTAAATGCTCAGACCTAACCTTTTTACTGTTAATATACTTGAAGATTTTTTTGGGAGTTTGTCCTACTATCTTATGCAATCCGTCGTTCATTTTGAATTTTTGCGTCCCTGATTTCCTTTTTACATATTCTGTTATATTCTTTGTAACAATTAAACAATGATAGTGTTCCCTTATTTTTATATTTTTTAAATGCTCTTTTCTTTTTATCTATAGCTTTTTTAACTTTTGCCGTGAGCCACATAGGTCTTATTTTTAGCCTTTTAAATGTATTACCCATGGGAATATACTTTGCAGTGAGTTTGCATAAAGTCTTTTTGAAAAATTCCCATTTCTGTTCTGTGCTCATCGATGCCAATATTCACTCCCTGTCTAAATCCTGGAGAGCAGCCCTCATCCTTGGAAAATTTGCTCTCTTAAATGTAAGTGTTTTTGTATTTCCTGTATGCGTTCTTTGCTTTCAGCTAACATTAAATTAAATCATGTTATGGTCACTGCTACCCAGATGTTCTTTTATATGAACATTGTTAATAAGCTCTGCATGGTTTGAGATTACCAGGTCCAACAGAGCATCATTTCTAGTGGGGGCCTCGATAAACTGCACCATAAAATTGTCTTGTAAGAGGTTTATACATTTTTGCTCTTTAACTGTTCCAGCAGTGCCATTACTCCAGTCAATGTCTGGGTAGTTAAAATCCCCCATTATTAACACTGTCCCAGCGCTTGCAGTCCTTTCTATCTGTGCCAGGAGCTGAGTCTCCACCTCCTCATTAATACTGGGAGGTCTATAACAAACTCCAATGATAATCTTTGTTTTACGCACACCCATGTACATTTCAACCCATACTGCTTCAGATTCAGCACACTCTCCATCAATTAGGTCATCTTTCACACTCACTTTGAGATCACTTCTCACATAGAGACAAACACCATCACCCCTCCGTTTTACCCTGTCTTTCCGAAAGAGAGCATAACCAGGAATATGACTAGCCCAGTCATGTGAAGAATGAAGCCAAGATTCAGCAATACCAATTAAGTCATAGTTGTCCTCGTGCACCAGAACTTCCAACTCACCTATTTTGCTTGGCAGACTTCTGGCATTGGTGAACAAACACTTTAAATCATTGTCCCATTTTGCACACTTATTTTGCATGTTTTTAATTTTGGTACAAATAGTACCATTTCCAATGGTTGTTTGTAACATGGGAACCTTCTTATCCTCTGCTATAACTCTCCCCCCATCTTTCCCCATTCCACCCACCAATAGATCTTTAGTGCTGCTAGGTCATTGTCTTTCAACCAGGGTGCCGTCTGGGTTCCCCCGGGTTGTCACGCGCACAAGACCCAGTTTGCCCTGGATTAGTATCATGAATTGTGACGGACACACAAATTTTCACAGTGAACTTAATTCGTTCTAGGAACTATGGCAGAGAGGTATATTCAGCGAGAAGCCAGTAAGTAATTGAAACTTCACAAACTGGAATATCATTTTGGTTCAATAGCTTTTTAATATTATTTACACTCAATATCACAGGTCCAGTTCTTCAATTAGTTATTTATGAGTGGTCCACTTGCTTGGGCAGCTTATTACTGATATGGCAGACTATATAAAGAATTCTATTATTAGATTTTGGGAATACATTCTTCTTGTATACCTAGCATACCAGCTTTTTTGGAAAGCAGTATGAGAGGTTTAGGGCCTCATTGCAAATAACAAACCAGACTGAGTTCATATCCTAGTTCTGTATACCTAAATCTGATCTAAATGTAATGTATTTTGTACAATATATGAACATTACATCAGAAAAAGGTAATACCAATGAGTGGGCGTGATTGGTTTATTATGGTAGTTTGTTAGAAGAAATACAATAAATGCATATTCGTTTTAATTTTTTATGTCCTTCGATTTTTCAACAGTTTCACTTGTCAAATAATAAACTAAATAAGAAAATTGCGTTCAGAAGTTTCACTTGGCAGTCTGACAATACTTCATAATCGTATTTAAAGCGAAGTTCCACCCAAAAGTGCAACTTCCGCTCATTTGCTTCCTCCCCCCCTCCAGTGCCACGTTTGGCACCTTTCAGGGGGGAGGTGGGAATGGGTACCTGTTTTTGACAAGTACCCTTCCCCACTCCCGGGAGACAGCGCCGCAGTGCCGTCCACCAGAAGTTGCGTCCTTCTTCCCCCGCCACTGAGGCTATGAGAATGCGCAGAACTCTTTGCGAATGCACAGTAGGGAACCCGCTGTGAAGCCGGAAGGCTTCATTGCTGGTTTCCCTTAGAAAGAATGGCAGTAGCACCTGGCAGCCGATCTTAAAATCGTCTGGGGTGCCGACATCGCAGGCTCCCTGAACAAGTCTATATATTAAAAGTCAGCAGCTACAGTATTTGTAGCTGCTGACTTTTATTTATTTTATTTTTTTCTCCAGGCGGAACTCCTCTTTAACTATTAGGTTTGCTCTTATGCATTTAATTGTTTTATACTGCCTTCAGTCCTCAACAGTTGGGTGATACAACAAATTTTCATGGAGGACCTTTTACACCATTAAGTACAATTGCTACTTTATGAGCTGAAAAGTGCAGCTACAGATTCTCCTTTCTTGTCCTGCCATGGTGTAAAGTAACTCTGCTTTCATTCATGCGAGAATCAAGATCAAGCGAGCTTTTGCCCTTCTGCTCCAAAGAAAACACACTAACTCATTTACAGGTAACTGCCAAGAGAAGATACTGCCTGCCGATATTAACATACTTCTGCAGCACCGTGTTCTTAAAAATCCTCTTTTTTACATAACATATTTTTAACCTCATCATCTAAAATCACTGATCACATCAAATACAATCACTTTGTGCAGTTATAACAAATTGTTAAAGGGTCAGTCCATCCAAAAGTTTCAGTTTAAGGCAGTTGTTTATCTAGCTGTCCATTTGTATTTTTCTCCTAGGGACATATTTGCATCTGCATACCCATTGTGGAGAATATGGGAGCTAAAACACACAAAAAAATGTATTTTTTTCTTGTCCTTGGAATATCTAGGACATGTAAGAATTAGGCATAATCCACCTTGAAGCCACCCCTGACTTTAAGGCAAATCTTCTGGTTTTTAAGCCCTTCAAAGTTTTGAATATCCATCACCACAACAACAAAGAGAGTAACTTTCCCTAATGGGGACACATACATAAATAAAACCTGACATGATTTGTAACCCTTCACACTTCAGTTAGGGCTATGTAACTATATACAGTAACAATACAGTAAAGATGTGTAATTATAACCGTGCACAGTGTTTTAAATGCACTATTCAATAAAGTGTATTAAAAAAGTTTACTAAACACTTAGGCCCTGTTCACACCTGAGCGTTTTTCAGCTTGTAAAACACTCATCTCTAAAGTCTCAAAACGCCCAACAGACCAAATCCCATTCATTTCAATGGACCCTGTTCACATCTGAGCGTTTTGTCGCCTGAAGCAAAACACCTGAAGCTCAAAAAAAGTACATGAGCTTCTTTTTTGGCAGATTACAGGCATTTTCATTGGATATCAATGCCTGCCTCCAAACACCTGCAAAAAATGCCTTAAAAAAAGCCCAAAAAAACCCTGAAAAAGTGCCTGACAAAAAACGCCTGAAAAACCCAAATAAAGGCCTGAAAACAATAGGCTCAGGTGTGAATGGAGCCTTAACCACTTCACGCAAAATCACGTGAATAAACATCGACTGATTTTGCGTGGTTATACCGGGATGATGCCTCTAGCTAGAGGCATCATACCGGGAACCGTTTTTAGAGCTGGCAGTTGGCTTTCCGGCAGTAATGACCGATGCGGTTCGGGAGCCGCTCGATCGTTACCCCGGCAAGCAGGACCGGAAGTCCCCCCTCCTCCCACCGCCTTCCGTGGCTCTGCCCGGGTCTCCTGTCCCACCGGGAGACCCGAGCAACCAGCCGGCATGTCCACTGGCTGCATGGAGTGCCGATCCAAGCCAGTTTGGATCGGGTCTCCGATGACGTAACCCGGAGGCGCCGTCCATAACGTCACATTACTCGGCTGCTAAAGGCGGCAGATTAAAAAAGTGACTGTATTCAAAAATGCAGTTTTTGACGTTTTGAATACATGGAAGTGTAGTGGAGGGGTCTAGGGTCTTTTACACCCCCGATCCCTCCATAAAGAGTACCTGTCACTGCATATTGCTGTCACAAGGGATGTTTACATTGCTTGTGACAGCAATAAAAGTAATCAGATTTTTTTTTTTTTTAATTCTGTGTTAAAATTTAAAAAAATAATAAAATAAATAGGAAAAAAAAATAAAAATTTTAGCCGCCCCCGTCGCCGTGAGCTCGTGCACGAAAGAAATCGTATACGGAAGTCACACCGCAAATGAAATCGCTGTTCAAACCACACATGTGAGGTATCGCCGCGATCGCCAGAGCATGAGCAATAATTAAAAAAAAAAAGAGCTACACTCTAACTCTAAACTGGTAACCGTTAAAAAATTTTAAAGTGTCGCCTATGGAGATTTTTATTGATCATAATTTGTCGCCATTCCGCGGGTGTGCGCAGTTTTAAACTGTAACATGCTGGGTATCTATTTACTCAGCATGGCATCATCTTTCACAATATACAAAAAAATTGGCTGACTTTACTGTCTAGTTTTTTTATATGCAGTGAAATGTGATTTTTCGTAATTTTTCCAAAAAAATTGCGTTTGAAAGACCGCTGTGCAAATAATATTGCAATGACCGCCATTTTATTCTCCATAGTCTTTGCAAAAAAAATGTATATAATGTTTGGGGGTTCTAAGTAGTTTTCTAGCAAAAAAATACTGATTTTAGCTTGTAAACAAAAAGTGTCAAAAATAGGCTCTGTCCTTAAGTGGTTAAAGAATACATTCTTTGAGCATCATTTTTTGCACGATCTAACTTCCCAGATAGCAAGCAATTGTGCTGCAAGTTGGAAATAACTTGCTAAGCTATTGGTAGACTAACTTACCTGGCTTCACATTTTTGTTGCACAATTGTAGCAAGTGTGCATTGCATGACTCCAGATAAACTTTCTTTGCAAATATTTGGCAAGTTTGCTGCAAGTTCTGGTTCAGTTATATTGTGCAATAGTTATCCCACCACAGGGGTCACTGTGGCTAATTTTCATGCTGTAGACTTGAAGAGCTCTTGCTGTAGAATAGCCACTGCAACTTTTCTCCTTTTAGAGGCTTGGCACGCAAATTTGCTACAAATTGGAAAATTGTCAACTAGAACTTGTGCTCAAAGTGCTCTGCAAGTGTATAATTTACCAGTGAAAATGTGCAGCAAGTTAACAGACTTAAAGTTCAATACTACCACAAATATTTGGCACGTTATCCTTGCTATCTGGGTTTGTGTTACTAAACCCAGGAACCTGCATTCACTTTATCTGGTCTCCCACAGTACAAAGAACATGAAAATGCAATAGTTTTAGTAAATATAAACTGCTAAATATCTTTTCTCACCAGCAGTACATAGCAGTCTTGTGACTTGTATCAGTGTCTGGTTAAAGCTTGTAGGAGGAGTTTTAATTTTGCTCTCACTGTCCTATAAGACTGCAGGACCCCTGACCCCATGTCTGGACAGTGCTGATCTGCCCAGTGCTGATCACATGCACTCTCCCAAGAAAAATAAGAAACTCTCTACCAATACACACCAAACTGAGTATGTGCAGCTTTTCCCCTGGCCTCTGTAGTATCCGAAAATGAGTTGGAGACACTGGTATAAGGTGAGGAACAGAGCAGACATGATCAAACAGCCTTTTCCACAGTGAATATAACAAGTTTGCTTTACTGGATATACACACTGATTTTACTGTTGTGGGTTTAGTAACACTTTAAATTAGAAAAATATTCTTGAACGGAATGGAGAACATCTTAAGTATTCTATACATACCTCACTTGCAAGTTATTGGGTACAAGATATTTCCTCTTAGCTTTCCTGACAAATGTATTTACATCTAGCTAATAACCACAACCCTGACTTTTACTGTAATGATTTGGTGCAATTATATAATCATTATGATGATCCCCGGAGATACAGCTTTTTGTGTAGGGAGATCTGATTATAATTGCAGCCAAGGCTGATTTGGTATACCTGAGAACTTCATCTTTTTCTAGCATTCATATTATTTTTGGCACTTGTTTCATATATTCCTAAAGCTGAACTCCAGGAAGATATAAAATACACAGTTGAATGCAGCTCTGTATTCATGAATACAACCTTAAATGTAATTTTTAAAGCAAGCAGTAGGAGTACCTAAATTGGACTTGGTATCAGTCTCTTGCAGTCCCTGTACAGCAGAACTCAGACTATGAGGTGGAGAATCAGCACAAGAAAGCAATCTGTTGTGCTAAAGTGCAAGGAGCATGCTGATGGAGAAAAGAGCCTTTATTTCTTGCAGCAGTCCAGTGCAGTCATCCCCAGTCTTGACATTTGGTCTTATTGCGTCCAGTGTCCATTTGATAAGACATTGCAAGATACATCCAGAAGTGACCCTTAGGCTCTGACCCTACTTAAGAACTTAGCGAAGTGGTTCTAGGTAAGTTAGCAGCAAAGTGCTTTTGAGGTCAAGAGCTGTTGGCATTTTCTCTGCTCTTGCTCTGTTTCTAAAGACCTAATTCTGTGAGAATGTGTCATTTGCTGAAAGCACTGATTGAATGCTGTTTCTCCAGCATGATTATTCCACAGAAGCTGGTCGATAAAACAGTAGTGCACACAGACCATAAGTCATCCGGTTCCAGGTGAATCAGCCAAGTTTCAGTCCGTGTATACCCTGCTTTAGACACAGAGGATACAGTTTGGCACAACGCCCACTAACAGGTCAGGGTCTGCCTACAGCATGCCTGTAGCTAGGAGTCATTTTATCTGTTAGTGTTGGAGTCTCTCTCTTTCCTGGGATTTTTCACTGGCCCTGACAGATTTGCTGGGCCTACTTCCCCTCTTCAAGGTTTTTACTACAGTCATAAAAAACTGTATGTTGCAGACTGCCCAACTAGTCTCTAACACTGACCACAGATTTGCCTGTAGCCTTGGAAGCTTTTGAACCTTTAGCTGTGGACACCCTGATACTGAGTCACTCAAATCACTATCTGTGGTGCGGTTCACCAAAAAGCCAGAGTCTTCTTATGTTATTGATAAATTGAAAGTGACCTCTTCCTGCCCTTATTAATATGGTGCCCATATTAATCTGGTACACTACACCCTAAAACTGGATAATCGGCTTGTTGCTTCTACCAGTGCTGTGTCTACCCTTGGTACTTACAGGCTCCCTAAGGCCTTCAAAATGTTACCTTTACACCCTCTTTTCAAGTTGTTTCATAATGAAGATTTGAAGCACACTGATAGGGTTTTTGCATGACCAAAATGCTTCTTGGCTTTATACCCTCCTAATGAGGAGTTTGTCACTGTTTGGTCTAGCTGTGGATCTGGTCATCTCTTGTCATAACAAGGTGCTTACTATTCTAGTAGAGGGTGTTCCTTCCTTTAAAGACCCCACTGATCAGAATAGAAGCTCTTCATAGAGCCATGTTCTATCTGTCATACTTTGTCCTGCACCTGGTTCTGGCTGTGATTATTTTATGTCAGACCATTTCTGAATGGATTAAATCCCTTAAGAGTGATTTGAACAATGCTGACATTAACCCAGAGACCATTAATCACATGGACCAGATGATGTCTTTGGCTTTAAAATGTAATTGTGATGGTTGAAAGCTTCTCTCTGTCTGTCTTGTATTGGTCACCTGTCAGTGAACTTGCGCAGGGCTCTGTAGCTGAAGTGCTGGACTGTGGAACTAACATGCAACGTCTCTTTGGGTTAACATTGGATGCCATCTTTAAAGATGCTAGTGAGAGAATAGGTACTCACCTTCCTCAGAGGAAGTAGCCTAAAAAGTAGATCTGCAAGTCACCCACCTTGAAACTTCCCAGACGCATGCCTTTTGCTTCACTATGCCTTCTAGTTCCAAATTTAGACCCCCCAAGCTTGATTTTTTTCATTCTTCCACCCACAAGATCTGGCATTGAAAGTCTGCAAAATCCACCGACAAGCCCTCCTTGGCATGAAGACTCGCTACCATTTTACAAAGTGGGGGGATGTCTGATGGCCTTTGCGGTTGCTTGGGTGTCATATATACCCAACTCTTAGGTGTAAAAGATGTTGCCCCAGGGTTTAAGGCGCAAGTTTTGTTCTCTGCCTCCTCATTGCTTTATCACTTCCAATCTTCCATTGTCTCCTCAATGCCTGGATGATCTCTATTGTACACTCTTTGGACTCTTGAAACAAAGGGATTGTCCTAGTCTTTGCTGTGGAATACTTTCAGAGATTTTACTCTAACCTGTTTACTATTCTCAAGGCCAAGGAGGGCATTTTCCCCATTAAGGACCCCAAAGCTTTAAAATCTTACTTTTCTGTCTAACAATTCTGGCCTCCTGACTTCTAGCCTCAGTGGAAATAAAGGATGTCTAATTACATGTACCCATCTTTTCAGCACAATAGCAATTCCTGCTCTTTGCGGTGGAGCACTTTTTCTAGTTTATGGCCCTTCCAATCAGCCTGTGCACTTCGGGTGTTCACAAAGGTGCTGGCTTCAGTGTTGGCCCTCTTGTGCTCTTGAGGTATTCCAATTGTAGGGTATCTGGATGACCTCCTCTTGAAGCAACAGTCAGCAAGGACTCTGAAGGTTAGTATGTACCTGATTTTCCAGAGGTTCTCATGGATCTTGAACTTCAAAAGTCTTTGCTAATTCCAACCCCTTATTTGGAATATCAAGGACTGATCCTGGGCACTTACTGGACCAGGGTATTCCTTAGTTCTGTATCTGTACACTTACTGATTTATTTGAAACTGTCCCAGCCCTGGTGGCTTTTTAATCTGGCCCTGACATTTATCCAGGTGTTTTGGAGGATTCTGATGATGGATGTCAACCTGGACTGGGGGGCAATCCTCACAACTCTGTTGGAGTAAGGGACTTGGAATCATGCCTACAAACCAACATCCTGCAGCTTCAGGCAATCTGGCAGTATCTCTGACGTGTTAAATCATCCACTTCAGGGTCAGTCAAATAACACCATGGCAGTGGTGAACATCAATCACAATGGAGGAACAAGAAGTCTCACAGCGACAAAAGATGTAGAGAATCTGTCCTAGATAGAACAATGTATTTCAGCGATGTTAGCCTTGTACATCATGAACAGTTAGCAGGCAGATCTTTTTCTTCAGTAGTTCTTGAACTCAGAGAATGATCTGTGCACCCAGTGGTGTTGCAGAAACTGTGTTATACTTGGGGGGATGCTGAACATGGACACCCTTGCCTCCATATTCAACAACAAACTGGGCAGGTTTTTATCCAGGTCCAAGGATCTGCTGATGAATGCAATGAATGCATTAGTTCCTCTGTTGCATTAGTACCACCTAATTAATGCCTGTCCTTGCTTTTGGGCTCATGCACCCTGACATTTGCAGGTGCAGATATCCTCCAGTGAAAAATTTGTGACATTTTCCCACATCTGGGGAGCCACAGGTGGAATGTTAAGTCGGACATAAAAGCGAATGCTGTATGCAATTGTACTCATGTAAATCCCTATGTTTGTTTGTGTCACCTGCTCATATGAGTATGATATGTTTTGCATTTGAGATACACATCATATGGGTATTACACAAGTACAAGTGCACATAGGCATTCACTTCTGTGGCATGCTGTATGTGCCACCTGCAGTTCTGCATCCCCAGTCACAGAAAACCACTGCAAATTTTACACTAGAGGACATTAAGCTTTTTTCTCGACTAATAGAAGCATGCTGTAAAAGTAAACAGACTGCTTCTGCAGGAGCGTAGTGACATCACAAGTGATCACTTTTATTTAGTATGGAGGCTAGAATAGAGCTGTTTTAGCTCTGTCCATCTTGTTCTGCAGGCACAAGTTTACTTCTATAATGATCTGATTGCACTCTGCTATAGAACACTGTCAGCAATGATCTACTTCTGCACAGTTGCCTAGGCAGGACGGGATATAATCTCCACTGATCAGATACAAACCCCTATGAAAAAATAATGTTTAAAAAAATTATAAATAAATAAATATACACCAGGAAATAAATTAGATTTCCTGTGCCATTATAAGCTGCAAAACTGTCAGGAGTGGTTTGCAACGCAATAGTAAAGCATATAAACCTGTTTCCAGTCAGTCTGTGCCACCCATGCTTGTTTCTATTTCAGAGTGAAAAAGATACTAATGCAGGTCTGCCCCTAATTAACAGACGTTTTAAGAAAGTTTTCCATATAGAAAACTGCTGCAGATTTTCGCTAGGTGTAACCTATCGTATGAGACATGAGCTGTCAATAGATAACTCACATCTTGCCTTCTGCTCATGCAGTGACTAGCCTACACGAGCAGAGCCTGCATGGTTACCTACACCCTTCCTCCCTCCTGCTCTAAGAGTGTTTGGCCAGCTTAAAGTGCTTGTAACGGCTTTCTTTGCATGAAGGTAAAAAACTTTCTGTGCGCAGTATCCCCCCTCAGCCCCCCTAATACTCACCTAAGCCCCATTTCAACCCAGCGATGTGCACAAGAGCAGAAGTTCTCCTGGGTTTCTCCCTCCTCATAGGCTGAGACACAGCAGAAGGAGCCATTGTCAACCACAGCCAGTGTGGAAGGAGCAGGAGCCGGGGCTGAGCCACACTCTTTGTGTCTTAGGCTGGCCATACATTTTCAATTTTCTTGTACAATTTTCCTTTAGATTTACCAAAAAACATAATATGAGGTCGAAACTAAACAACTTTAAATTGTATGCAACAAGGCAGGCCCTTGCACTACATAGTTTAAGGTAAATCTAAAAGAAAATTTGTACAAGAGAATTAAAAATGTATGGCCAGCCTTATGGACACAGAAAGGTGGGTCGGGAGTGAGCAGGCACAAGTCTCCCCATAGCAAGTGACTTGCTATGGGGGCACGTGGCAAGGGGTTGGAGCTAGGAGCACCTGCGGGGGACCCAAGAAGAGGCGGATCAGGGGTGCTGTGTGCAAAACCACTGCACAGAGCAGGTACGTATGACATGGTTGTTTTTTTTTTAAACAAAACATGAGCCTTTAATATCCTTTAAGTTTGGGGGGGGGGGGGATCTAAGAAACAAACAGAACAGTTTTAAAAAGTCCTGGAATAGAAAAAAATAAACATTCTTTAGTAAAGTAAAGGATTTGAGCAAAGAATGTGTATTGGGTATCATCCATGATATAACCAAAAAAGGGTTTACGGAGGTAACAGGCCTACTAGCCCAAGTTTATATTACAAATATTTTTTTCCAAGTACTTTTATGTAGAATATAATGCATGTCAGACACTGGTACTTTACGTCTGATTAATAAAATTGTTTAGTCATGTAGGGTTAGGATTAGGTTTATTTTATATATTTAACAGTTAGTTTTTTTACTTTAAATGTAGAAGGCTGAAATAGTTAATAGTCATATATTGCTTTTTGTGACAATGTCTTTCCAAAAAAAAGTTGATTCATTTAAAGCATTTATCATGATTTTAAAGTTACTTTGAAAGCAGCTCAAGAGCAATTGTCTAGTTGTGTGAGAATTTTCACCAGCACTTTACATACTTATTATTGTTTGGCTTAGTAACATACAGTATGTGCTTAGGTAAACACACTTATAAGAACAGAGCTTGACTGGTAAAACTGTCAAGCATTGTACTAGCTGGCCAAATAAATGGATGCATCGTATTGATGTAGGTACAATAATTAGCTATGCCATTTGTTTCATTTTTGTTTGGGCAGCACAGCAGTTCTTTAAAGTTGACCTAAGTTTAGAATCCAAGTGAATCAATAGGATACATGTCAAATATAACAATCACATAATTATTCAACCATTTGACCTCATAAAACAAACTTTAGCTAAACGTTTCCAGCTTTTTAACATTTTTATTTTGTTAAGGGTAAGGGCAAATCAGCAAATATTTATTATCACTATTACTGTGACCTTTGTCAGCAATGCTTGGATCCTTGATGACTAGTAGGCCACTGGCCTACACTTCTGCTTTGTTTTTTTGCTATACAGTATATGTGTCATGCAAACAATCCAAGGCCTAGGGACCAAAGAAATCAGCATTGACATTGCCATTGACATCTGAGGGTTTCTTTTGCTAGAGCCCATGAGACCTCTAGATTTCTAGCCATGCCATGTGATGTTTAAAAACATTCTATTTGTTTAAAGTTTATGTATTGACAAAACTTCATTTTTGGTTGTGGATAGAGTGGAAAATAGTTAAAATTCCTATGATTTTATTTTTTGCTTTGTGTGTCCCACTGGGGAACTTTCCCTTTCCTTGGAGACACAACAAGGAAATAAGATTGAAAATCACCAAGTGAGGGAGGGAAATCCCTTTCCTAGACAGTTGTTACCCGAACATCCGCCCCAATTGGACAATTTCTTCTTGCTCTGTTGACAACTCTTACATTTTGAAATTCCCCTTATTTTTTGTCTTGGTGACAGTTATCCCCAGAACATTTAGAGGGGTCACTATGGATACACAAACAGCAATGTAAAGCTAACAGGAGTCAAACCTGTCCATACAAAACTAAAACAAAAAAGTGTTTCCTTTACACACACTTTAGCTGAAGACCCACATCATTGCTTGGTGTACATTTACATCTGTTGCTCACTTGCATTACATCTAAATTTTGTTAGTTTTAGCGTAATATCATACAAGCTGAAAATAGTTTCCTACAATCTGAGTTCAAAATCTCAAAGTAAGCAAAAAGCCCCCTGATTTATTGTTTTCACATACTGGTGACGTTAAAGCTTAACAGGCTGCAAATGTGCAATTTGTGTTTTCACAAAATATTAAAAAATTAGGCAATTGTTTGTTTTATATAATACATACTGCAGATATCTCTAGCATGGTTAAAAATATTCTGCTGGTGCAGTTGCTCCAGAACTTAGTAAATGAGATAAAGCTTCCGTTTGCAAAAAAGTACCCAATCATGTTCAAGGAAAATAAAAAAAGAATGCATTTTTGCTTCCACGTGATTGGATGATGGAAGTCAGCATAGTTTTTGCTCATTTACTAATCTCTGGAGCAACTGCTCTTGCAGAGTACAACTGCACTTTTGAAAATATGGGCCTAGTGCATTATTTTAATTTACTTACTAGAATTGCTAGATTGCACAATAAAAGCTGACTTTGCACCAGTTTCTGATATCATCAACACCATTTCATAGTTGGCAGTTGAGTTGGCATAATTTTCTGTTTTTGGCATCAAATATGGCATATTTTACTATCCTTGACATCAATTAAGATCCAGATTTAATCTTTTGATGGAAACTTTTATAGGTACCTTACTAATCATGTTGTCCTTTATATATTTTGCAGGGCTTTTCAACTGCCCCAAGTTCCCCATCTGTAAATTCACGTTCTCTTGCTCTGGGGGCATCATTGTCACTGAGCAATATTTCTGGCATTGGTGATAGAACAGAGGTGAAGAAACGTAGAGCACCTCCACCTCCAAGACCAGCCCCTCCAATTAATGCTGCTGTAAAATCTCCTGAAGACAAGATAACAGAGCCGGTAAGCTGTTAAGCTATTGCTTAAAATTGTGTTGTATTGCTTTTAAATACTCTCCCATACAAAATAGTAATTGTATTAAAATATTGTAACTTTCTATCAAAAAGATCCATTTAGCCTTGAGCATTTTTGTGGGGTAAAATCGAGATTGTCAGTATCTATACTGCAACAATGGTATGTTAGGGTTATTGCCCTTAAAAAAAGTGTTTTTTTTCATGGTGCATTCGTAATCATCAGAGACTGGTTCAAGTTGCTGATTTATTATTACTCTGCCCAAAGATATGCATAGTATGTTACAACAGAGTTTTGTTCAACCTAATACACAGCAATTCTGTCAGCTTTGTTGCGTTGCACAGTGCAGAGCCTTTGCCTGGAGTTTTTGGTGTGTGTCATGTAAATTACCCTTAAAACAGAACTTCACCCAAAAGGGGACGTTCTGCTTTTCCGCCTCCTTCCCATTACTCTCTCACTTTTGGACACATTTTTTTTTTTGGGGGGGGGGGGAGGGGGATACCTAGCTTTGAAGTTCAGACCCCCCTTTTTGCCTCCTTTTTCTTTGTGTGCTACTATTTGTTTGTAGACAAATTAAATTGCTGTCTCCGATGAGACAAGGCTGATTAATCATAAAAAAAAAAAAAAAAAAATGTATCTGATTGTACAGAACAGCAGGCTATTTTGAAGTTGTACAGGTAAAGAAGGTAAATGCATCGCTTCTCATTTTTTTACACATTGCAAGATAATTAAGAGTAACAAAAAATCAGTGGTGTTACACAATTTTTTCCATCTGATTTATTTCTGAAACTTTCTTTATTTCTGCTTAGTCAGTGTGGCTCATGCCACTCCCAACAGTTTCTTGCGCCATTATAATGGGACAGAAAGCTCTGGTAATGCCTCAGAATTTCTTGGTTCACTTCATCCATTAACAGGAACATGCATGTTGAGGCTAAACTGTAAGGAGGAGGTGCTCTCCATTATGAGGGAAACAATAGAAATTGGACAAAGTTTTATCACCTGTTCATTTGTGTCCTTCCTAGAACATCTAATATTGTCTAAAGCTGCCAACAAACATATAAGAAAAAGGCTGGATCAGAGGATTGCCATCTCTTGTCTGAACAACTTTGTGTTCATATACGCTTACTTTTAAAATATAGGTGTTTAAATGTTTCATGTTTAATCTTGTTTCTGAGTGTTATCCTACACCCTCATTCTTTAGGAAGAATGGCCGAACTGTGAAATCCAACACACCTAACAACCCCTGCCTTATTACATTAATGGTGTCCATAGACGTTATATGACTCTCTCCCATTTTTGTAGTTTTTTAATGGTTCTTTTTAGGCAGGCACCACAACACAACTAGTTTGATAAAATGTACTATTTTATTGCTATAACAATTCAAAACTTTGTAAATAAAAAATAGCCTTTAGACTATTATTGTACACTATTAACATTGAGAGTTACCCACTGGTAACTTCTCACCAATCTTGCTCCTGAAGAAGTGGTGGCAACGTGAAACATGTTGACCCAGTATTTGAGGAGATGGTGATACTCTATGGAGTACTGCATTTGTTAGGCATCTATTCAATCTGATTAGAAGTTGGGTTTACCAATGGGTTTACCTCTCAATGTTAATAGGGTGCATTATTGGCTAATTGCTATTTTTTATTTACAATGTTTTTAATTGTTGTATTAATACAATGGAATATTTTATCTAATTAGTTGTTGTGGTGCTAATAAAGTCCGTGATCTTTGATTCTTACTGGTTCTAGTGACAGTCTAATGCCTATAGTATTTCCACAGACACTGCCATCTGAGGCTAATCGGTGTAATACCAATCACACATGTTAGGAATCCTTCCCTAGTTGCTATTGGTTTCCCACTGATAATTTAGTTTCTAAAGTATCTGTAATATAGCCCCCCACCCTTCTGCATAAGCCAAGCACACACAGTTGCTTGATGCCACTGTTCATGCTTAGAGAATGTTTAGAGATGCACTATCCAGCTCAGCCTAAGGGCAGTTGGATTGAGCCTGTTCATCCAACCTTGTTTCTAGTGTCTGTGATCAACAGTAAAGTCTATTTTTTAATTAAATAAATACTCCACATAATTTGATTCAGTTGTATGTCTATAGCCCTATGCTGTCTGTAAAATAGTTACTATACATGCCATATAAAGTGTGTGCATTTTATAGTTGCTATCAATCTTCAATGTTTGAGAAGTCTGAGTTTATGCAGCAACTAAATATCATCTAACAGGAGAAAGCATAAAGATGAAATCACGTCAAGTCCTTTATAATCTCCTGTAGACTTATGATACAACAGTATTTAGCATTTTCCCAAGATTGTCCACAGTCTAGGCCTGCTTCATCTGGAAGCATCCCTTTCATTCCTACCTCCTATAGGGCAATAAATACAATTGCCACAATTTTACTTTTACAACCTCAAAGAAAGATATAGAGCACTCACTCCATTTTCACGTGGAAATATTGCTTTCTGTGAAGTAGTTTAGACAAATTGGGATCCCATTCACACATGCTGGAAAGAGGGAATTTCAGAATAATATACAGTATTGATTGGCTAAGACTCTTTAATGACTGGCATGGTACCACTGGATTAGCGTAACCTCAATGCTGTGTCTATTTAAAAAGGGATAAAAGTCTTTACCATGTAACTACACACTGGTTTAACTTGCTTAGTTCAGGAGATACCGAAGAGTTTATTAAAAGAACACTTTTAATAAAGGGCCCTTTCACACGGGCGCTCCGTATGTCCGCAAATCATCCTATTTTTTGCTGATGATTTACGGACATAATGTATGTAAATGGCATGGCGGATGTCAGCGGATGACCATCCGCTGACATCCAATTTTCTTCCTTTCAGTTCTGTTCCATTTTTTGGAATGGAACAGAACCCTATTTTCCCTCCGTTAAAAAAACAGAAAGGAAGCAAAATCGGATGTCAGCGGTGTCATCCGCTGACATCTGCAAAGCCCATAGACTTACATTATGTCCGTATATCATCCGCAAACGGATGGGATGATATGCGGACATACGGAGTGAATGACAAAAGTGTTATCCGCTCTGTGAAAAACAAAAAAAAGGACCGGAGCGGAGCCAAAAAGATGAACAGCCGTGTGAAAGAGCCCATAGAAGAGTTTTTGCTAGAAAATAAAATTTTAAGCAATAGTCAACCCAGATTTATGAAATCGACGTTGGTAGAAATTCAGCTAAAGGAGTGTCTTTGGATATAGGATACTTGGATTTTGCCAAAGCGTTTAACACAGTTAAAAAAAAAAACAGATCCCAACTGATCTTTGCACAACACCAGCCGCTTGCAATGCCGATCTCTGCTAGAGATTAGATATGTCCCGAACTGTTCGCCGGCGAACAGTTCCCGGCGAACTTCGCATGTTCGCGTTCGCCTCGGCGGGCGAACCTATGCGATGTTCGGTCCGCCTCCTATACATCATCATTGAGCAAACTTTGACCCTGTACCTCACAGTCAGCAGACACATTCCAGCCAATCAGCATACCCTCCCTCCCAGACCCTCCCACCTCCTATAAAAAAGCAAGGGCAGCATCCATCTTAGATTCATTCTGAAGCTGCAGTGTTAGTTAGAGCAGGGAGAGGGCTGCTGTTGCTGCTGAATTGATAGGGAAATCATTAGCTAGGCCAGTGTTCTGTGTCCACTCCTGCTGTAAGGACAGCATCCTGACAGCACCCCAAAAAGCCCTTTTTAGGGCTGGTATATCAGTCTGCTTTTATTTATTTCTTTTCTATATATTTATCAGGCATTTTTGGAGGCAGGCATGACTTTTTTTGGATTAGTGTCGGGGGGGGGGGGTCTAAAAAGTGTACCTGTGAAGTTTCAGCTCTGTAGCATGTCCAGAACAAGAAAAGAAAGATCATATAGGTGTAAAAGGAGGGTTCCCACCATCCCTGCTCTACTGAAAAATGATATTTTTTTCTGGTTCTGGACAGGCTACAGAGCTGAAACTTCACAGGTACACTTTTTAGACCCCCCCCCCAGACACTAAATCACACAAAAAAGTTCTTAAAAATTGTAATTTTTGATAGAGAGCCAATTATTGGAAAAAAAAATGTCTTTGGATTTATTGTCTGGGGGGTCTAAAAAGTGTACCTGTGTAATTTTTCCAATAATTGTCTCTCTATCAAAAATGACAATTTTTAAGAACTTTTTTTGTGTGATTTGGTGTCTGGGGGGTCTAAAAGGTGTACCTGTGAAGTTTCAGCTCTGTAGCATGTCCAGAACCAGAAAAAAAAATTAGAATTAGGGTTAGGGCTAGGGTTAGGGTTATTTTTAGTGCTTAGGGTTAGAGGGTTAGGGTTAGAGGCGTAGGGGTAAGGTTACTAACTCTAACCCTAAGTATTTCACCATAACCCTAACCCTATCCCCTAACACTAAACATAACCCTAACCCTAACCCTTAAAGCCCAGTTCCTGTCCCATTTTGGTTGGTTCTGGTCTGTTTGCGGTTGTTTGCGGTGCGTTAAATGGGGAGTTTGGTCTGTCAGAGTTTGGTCTGTCACTGTGAAGCGGGCGTAACCCTTACACTACCTGATGGATACAACATCATACCTGATCGTATACACACACTGGATGTTTTAAAGCACGTTATTCCAAACAATTTAGGAATGTTAGGTGATTTATGCCCTTTATGGACTAAAACCAGACTCTGTGTCAACTACGTAATTTTCCATGGGAGTTTTGCCATGGATCCCCCTCCGGCATGCCACAGTCCAGACGTTAGTCCCCTTGAAACAACTTTTCCATTACTATTGTGGCCAGAAAGAGTCCCTGTGGGTTTTAAAATTCGCCTGCCTATTGAAGTCTATGGCGGTTCGCCCGGTTAGCGAACATTTGCGGAAGTTCGCGTTCGCCGTTTGCGAACATAAAATTTTATGTTCGCGACATCACTACTAGAGATGTCAAGACCTCCACAGATGGCAAGCTGACATTTCCTCCATTACATGTGAGTGCAATATTTATTCATTACCTAATAGCTGTCTCCAATTACTCTACACTCATATAGAGGCGCCCTCTGTTTTTTTCTGCTTTCATATATTAGGGTAAGTCAGGACCTACATAGGGAAGCTGCCTTGTCCCTCTGAATGTTGGTCTTTTGAACTGTTTATTCCCCTTTCATCCCTCACATCCACCCCGCTTTATTTCTGGTCTGGCTACATCAGCACCATCGTTTTTTCCTACTGAATTCTGTTTGGCACAGTTCCCCACACTGGCTAACGTGTAAGGTAAAGTCTACAGGCTTAGAAAATTAGATTTGTAAATGGATAGAAAAGTCAGCCACTCAAATTAATACTGCTGTAAAAACTCCAGAAGACAAGATAAGAGTCGGTAAGCTGTTGAGCAATTGCTTACATTTTTGTTGTAGCAAAGATTAGCTGAACTTAATTTATTCTCTTCAGTAGAGGCAATTAAGGGGGGATATGATCACCATGTGTAAATACATAAGTGGCCCATATAGTTAACTTGGTGCAGAGTTATGCACTTTCAGGTCTTTACAGAGGACACGGGGGCATTTATTACATCAAACGGAAAACAGATTTAAGTTTAACCTTCACATACAGAAAGGCTTCTTCACAGTAAGAGTAAGAGTAAGAGTAAGAGCTGTGAAAATGTGGTATAGACTCCCTCAAGAACTAGTTCTGGCCAGCTCCATAGATTGTTTTACAGATCACCAGGTGAAAACAGAGGGTAAAACGCCCAAAACAAAGAAAACGAATACAGCCATTACATCTAATGATTAGTAAGCTGCAAAAAATTAAATTTTTTTGTTTTGCATTTTATACCACTTTAAATGCCTATTAAAACCTTAATGTCAGGAAGGGAGCACCCTTTTCAGTTTTTATCCTATTGTTAATTGACATCTAATCATTCTAGTGTAACAGTTTTAATTTAATTATAAATATAAAATGAAGAACGGTGATATACTCGCGCCTAGGAATTTTTTTTTTTTTATATAGTATATTGGGAAGCAGCAAGTAATTCAAGAACACTACTATAGTAGTGATCTCATGGGTAAGTATTGGATATAGAAAAGACTGCGCTACCCTGGTAATATTCTGTGACAGTATAAAATAAAAGTGCAAGTGCAATCTTGTAAACAATGCTCATGTAATACCTTATTGCTGAATGTTCAAAATAATAAAGCAATAAATAATCAATAAATAATGACTGTGGGATACCGTGATGACTCTAAAAGTGCACGTGCTTGAGTGATAAATAAACTATATGAAATTGCTTTACATATAGATTTACCACACAAAAAATTACAATATATTAAATAAATATAATAAATATAATAAATATATGTGAAAGTCCAGTAAAAATGAGTCCATAAAGTGAATACAAAAAGTGAATACAAAATATTATGTGCAAAAACGTGCTCAGAGACTCTCAGTGCGAGGATAAAGTGCTGCGTGCCGGTGATCCTTGGGTTCTCACACTCTGTGCCCAGGGGTAAGGTAGCGCACTTACCGGAAGGTGTGGATTCCAATGGCGTACGCCAAAAGGAATCGAAAACGCTTTTGTCTGCTGCTCCTGTGTCTGGATAGGTGGGTGGACGATCTCCTTATGGATATGGATGAGCATTCAGCATGGAAGAAAGAAGGTAGAAGCTCCTCATAGTGTAAAAAGGTTTTTCCTTTTATTAAACTTCAACTTCATAAAATCACATCAATCTTCATATACAGCATCCAAAGAACAAATCCATAAAAAACCCCCGATCGGTACTGCAGACTTAAAAGCACTCCAAATGTGGTAAAAACACTCCAGATGTAAACGTAGGTGACACAGCAAGAAACAAACAAGGTCGACCCAAAATGACTGCAGTCATTGTGGATTTGTTCTTTGGATGCTGTATATGAAGATTGATGTGATTTTATGAAGTTGAAGTTTAATAAAAGGAAAAACCTTTTTACACTATGAGGAGCTATGAGGAGCTTCTACCTTCTTTCTTCCATGCTGAATGCTCATCCATATCCATAAGGAGATCGTCCACCCACCTATCCAGACACAGGAGCAGCAGACAAAAGCATTTTCGATTCCTTTTGGCGTACGCCATTGGAATCCACACCTTCCGGTAAGTGCGCTACCTTACCCCTGGGCACAGAGTGTGAGAACCCAAGGATCACCGGCACGCAGCACTTTATCCTCGCACTGAGAGTCTCTGAGCACGTTTTTGCACATACTATTTTGTATTCACTTTTTGTATTCACTTTATGGACTCATTTTTACTGGACTTTCACATATATTTATTATATTTATTATATTTATTTAATATATTGTAATTTTTTGTGTGGTAAATCTATATGTAAAGCAATTTCATATAGTTTATTTATAAATATAAAATCTATTTTTTTTTTTTATGTTTAAACCACAAATGGAGTATGTGCTTCATGGGTAAAGCTCCAATGTTGCATTAGTGTATAGCAAAGTGTTATTGTCTTACAGTTTAGGAAACACTAAGTGCCACATTTTAGCAGACAAAGCCATACTTTGAATTCCAGAACTTCCAGGTTGAATAACATTTTGTTCCTCAGAGAACTGAGGAATGTAAACGTTTGCATAAATAGTTAACAGTTATTTTTATTTACGTGACTGAACTTTCGTTTGGATTAAAGATATAATAGACACATTTATATTATTATAACACATATTTAGTGCTAGAATAAGGACTAGTAAAATACACCTTTATTAATTATTGCTGTTCACGAACAAACTAAGATAACATTAAAGTAGTAGTAGGCAGTTTTATTTTCCATTCTTCAATGCTGAACATTTTTGAACAGCGCAAATGTGTTTTAATTTTTAATTTATTTTTGTAGACATTTAAGCACAGGTTTTTCTTGCGCATAATTTGATGCATTTCATTTTGCCACCCATATTTTTGTAGCATTGGATTGTTTTGGTACAAAATAATTAACAATGGAGTATTTTCAGTGCTACTGTGATAGTTATTTCCATTATAGCATTTTGAAATTTATGGCTACGGGTTAGTTTGAATTTACCAATTACCTATGATGGTAAGGTTAAAGGTAGTTTAGAAGATTCAGGATATAATATAAACATAAAGAGGAATTCCATGTATGAATATTTTCTGCAAAGTTATATTCATCCAGCTTGGGGCAATGGAACTTTGCATATACCATTGCCCCTGGAAGCTGAAAATCACTGAAGTAGACACTGTTATTCCAGTGATTTCAACTTGCTTTTGGGTTTGATGATGAACAGCTAGTCTGCTGCATTCTTAACACAGGAGATCGGCCGCTCAGCACAGGCACTATTCAGAGAATGCTATGCATTTTGTGAATTAATGCAAAGTATTCTCTGAGTGGATGAGGTGGAGAGGCAGGGCAGTGGCGTCAGGCTTGATCCCAGGTAATGGTTACATATAGGGATAGGTTGTACTCTGGTGAAAATATCTAGATAGTAGATCAATGAGAGTTTGCAACCAGAGAAGCAAATTCTCTCCTTATTCACTATTTGCTGGTCTTTGTTCCCTCCATTATCTGTAATGGCAAATATGAAAATTGAAAGATCTAATAATCAGAGTTTTTAATCATTATAAATGAATTGTACTTAGATTAAATGAGTAGACTTCAATGAGACCTCTATTTGTAGCAGGAATATTTAATTCTGTTATGTGCTGATTGAAAATTGATGGCTTCCCCATTAGTGTTGTGCTACTCATGCATCACTTGAACATTCAGTTGTGAATCATATTTCTCATATGTTTAATTGGGAATAACTGAGATGATTCAATAGGCAAGTTCATTGAATTTGTGTTTAACACTTGTCTAGAGATGGCTCTGCTATGAGTTTGGACATTATCTTGCTAAAAAATAAAATTTTCAAATGTCTTTATGGATGGGTCAAAACCGTGTTTACCACTCTGTTGGTATACTCTCTGGTTCTAGTATCTTCAGTTAAAATTGCCCCACAAATTATTAGTACAGGAGTAAAAAAGTATGACTTTTTAAAAAGAATAAATAAGCAAGCAATTTTTGCTGCACGTGTCTAAGCATGGTATCAAAATAATTTTGACATAGCCTGAACAGAACTCATAGCTGCTCCTTATTTTTTGCCACTCTAGTGTCAGCTCACTTGTTCCTTACATCAGGTTTAATGTCAAGAGCTCATTACTGCATTGGAACAAATGCAATTTTGTTTAATTGACAGTAAATCAAAAAAAATATTTTATATAAAAATGTATTTAAAATAGATTTTCTTGTAAATCACAAATGGAGCATTTGCTAAATAAATTCACATTTATAGTCCTGAAAGTTTAAGACATGGGTGCTCAACATGTTGCCCTCCAGATGTTTCAGAACTACAAGTTCCATGATACATTGCAAGGCTGACAGTTACAATCATGACTCCCAAAGGCAGATGCATGATTGGACTTGCAGTTTCGCAACAACTGGAAGGCCACAGGTTGAGCACCCATGGTTTAAGGCCTCTTAACTCCTGTTTGAGCATCTCGCAGCTTGAAAAAGCTCAGTCCAGCTTTTTTTTTTCTAAGCTAAAATGCAGCCCATTAATTGTAATGTGCCTGTGCACACAGGCGCGTAAACAAGCGCTGTGCATTCTTCAGTAAGAACAAAATAGGAAAATCTGCATTTTTGGTCAGTAATTTAAGCCTCAATGCACGCAAATACGCACGAATACATGCAAATACACGCAAATACATACAAAGAAAAAATGTCTGGAAAAAGTAGATGCTCAAACAGGAGTATCGTGTGTAAGAGGCCTAAGGTGTTCAGAATGACCTTGAGCTTAAGGCAAGGAAAGTGAAAGAAGGTAACTAGCGCTGATGAATAAAAAAAAAAATAAACAATAAGCAAAAGTAGCAAATCGTTTTCATGGTATTTTGATTGATTTAAACATATGATACAAAAATGCAAAAACAAGGGAACCATCAGTGAAAAACACAGGTGACAAGAATAAGAATATCCAGAGATAAACGCAGCTTAAATTATATGCGACTTTTTCTATAAATGATAATCTTGACCCATGTCAAGCCATGTTATTTATCATTAAGGCCATTCTTAATATAAAAGGACCAACAAAAAGGCTCAGAAGGTGAAAATTGTAAAGACCAAAGTCAATCTTTTTAGCAAAAGGAAACATGTGAATACAGTTAAACATTCAGTTGCCAGTATCCCTGCATCAACTTATGTTTTTTGCATGTGGTTTTCCACAGAAACTAAGCTTTGCTTGTGCTTTTTAAAATCTTAGGTTCAGCTTGAATTGTTCAGGATTGGTATTGGCTTTCTAAAAAGACCAACTGCAATGACAGAAAAACTAGTGGGCAGAGTATGAGACAGGAAAGGGACATAATAGAGAAAGAGTAGGGGAAAGAAAGACTATACCGAAGGGGAAAGGGAGCCAATATGGAAGGAATACCATAGAAATACAGCAAGGAGCATCAGACCAAATTTGGATAAAAGATCATTTTAATTGATAAAAAGACATATAAAACCAGCCAACACGTTTTGGGGGCAATACCACTCCCCTTTTATTAGGGCTACAAGAATAAGCAAAAAACATAGGCATAATAGTGAAAAATTATGTAGGTGGAAGATGGAAAATGGTAGGAAAGACTCAGGGCTTCAATTACTGTCCAGTGTGCAGTGTACAGTATAGAAAAATATCTACACTGTTCTCAGAGAATAAGGATATCATCTTTTGATGTTTACCAATAGTGAAGCTACAACTTCCCAGGATCTGGAAAGCTATGACTGCAAGAACTATTTGGGCTAAAACAAATCAATTGAGCACATTTATTATTCTGTAAAAGTAGAACCTGAAAGCTTTGCCCAATCAGGGAGTAGAATGCATTGTGCAACACTCATTGCAGGGTGTTTGCCGGGGCAAACACTGGGCTACTACACTGCAAATTTGGGTGTTTGGCGAACGGCCGAATAGGCAAATGATCAGCCCAAACTCATGTTGGGGCCAAATCGTTTGCCCATCCCTATCTGTAACATCTGATACCCTATCAAAACAGCATTCCCTAACACAAGGCAGCACATTGGTCAAATTCTTATCTATGTGCCTGATGAACCTGAGACTCTGGGCTGTCCTTGATCTTTCTCCAACTCAGAGATATGGTATGCCATTCACAATCCAACAATTTTATGTGCTTGCACCTCTGGGGTACCTGCATTTAGATTGAGATTCAGAGAATGTATTTGCTAAACTGTGTTTTTTTGCAATACAGGAATTATAACTTTTAGCCCTTAAAATAACTTTATAATCTTCAAATTGTCTGCATAAACAACTAAAGGAAAATATTAGTGAAACCTGGGCATTGGTCAAATATCACAAATACTCCCTTTAACTGTAAATATGACTGTAAAGTCTCGTTTTTTTTTTTTTTCCTATAAAAGTAACAAACATGTTATACGTACCTGCTCAGTTGCAGTGGATTTGCAAAGGGCAGCCCAGGTCCTTCTCTTCTCGGGCCCCTCTTCTGTGATCCTGGCCCCTCCCTCCTGGTGAGTGCCCCCAGAAAGCAGCTTGCATTACCATAAATTCAGGCATGGTACCCTGCCCCAGCCACGCCCCTCTCTCTCCTGATTGGCTAGCTTATTTTGATTGACAGCAGCGCCAACCAATGGTGCCGCTGCTTTGTCTCTCAATCAGGAGGGGGAATCTTGGACAGCTGAGATACTCGTGGACATCACTGGACAGAGAGGGACCTCAGGTAAGTATTAGGAGGGCTGAGGGGGAGCTGCTGCACCCAGAAGGCTTTTTATCTTAATGCATAGAATGCATTAAGATAAAAAAAACCTTATGACTTTACAACTCCTTTAACAGAGGAGACATAGCTATGTAATAAATATAGAAGAATACAGATTCAGTATAAATACTAGGTTGCATTTTCTTTTCTTATGCCATGCTCACATAGACTGCAGAATTAACTTTTGCTTTATGGGAAGCAAAGCAAAATGCTTTTTTTTTTTTTATCTATGGGGAAGAACGTCAATTCCTTATTAGCGGGGCTTCCTTAAAAAGATAACGTGTTTGTTTGGGACATTTTACTGCTACTGTTGCTAACAGGAAAATCCTGAAAGAGAGCGACAAGTTTATATTTGTAGTGACGCATGAGAAAAGCCAGCTTTTCAGGGTCAGAAGGTTCTTAATTATTTTTTCCTTTTTTTTTTTTAAAGCAAACCACCAAACATTTGTAAGAACAGTTGCACTTTGTCCGTTTCAGCTCTGTGTATGTATAAATATTTGTGAATGAAAGTGTGCAATATGAAATATGTCTTCTTGTTCATGGCATTCAACTTTCAAGGTTGTACTAAATAGTTTTATAGATACCTAAGAAGAACGGATACTGGGAGTTATATCTATCAAATGGTACTACAGTGTGCTTATTGTGTAATCAACAGCTTGATAGTTTCCTTGGGAAACTAGTTTTCCTTCTACGGCAATTTTCATTCATCAGCCATAAATATGTTTTAGATTGCTTTTTTGTAAGGATTCCAAATCTTTGAGCGAAGTTTGTGTTTCTTTTTTGTCCCACAGAGCCTCTACAGTGAGAACCGAGCGATCAAACACCGCCGATCACTCAGGTTCTGACAGCTTCCCCCTGCCCCCTCCTCACTCACTGGAGGGCTGAGCTGTGGAGGGGCAGGGAGCAGCTGGCTCATGCTCTCAGTGGCTTGCTAAGAGGCTGAGTTGGGTATCGGTCCAGACACCTGGTGGATCCCGACTCCATGGTCATGATGACGCGGTGCCTGGACCGGCTTCTGTGACGTCAGCAGAGAGAGGACTTCAGCCTCCTCTCTGTGAAAACGGGTCACAGGAGTACATGACAAACTGCACTCCTGTGATCCATAGGAGATGTACAGCCAAATGAGCTTTGGCTGTACATCTCCTTTAAAATTTGAATCACTTAACCAATTTGGTTATTAGTGGTTATAATGATTATATACAAATTAGAATGTGTTATTACATTGGCTTTACCTAAAAATTGTGGATGGGGTGGGACATCTATATTTATCATCAAATCTTTACAATTCTAACAATTCTTAACATAGTTGACCTCTTTTTTTGAAAATGTTAGCTGCCTAACTATCATGCAGCCCTCTTGCTTTATTACTTTTAGTCACTAACCTGGCACAAGTATACAGATCAGGACTTTTTTTTACTTTCCTGTTCTACATACTCAGATAGCATTGGATGCACAACATATGTATTGTGGAATGCCGTTATAAAGGACATGGAACTGGGGGTAAACTTTCACCTTACCCCACAATTGCTTTGTATAGACAGCATACCTTGCACTGCACCTTAAACACCCATCACACTGCACTGTGCACTCAATTGAACACTTCACCAAATTTGAGCCCTCACTCTAAAACCCATTACAGCTTGCACACAGTATAGTGCATCCTAGTACACCAAGTACACTGGACCCCATTACATCCAGCACACTTCACCTCTTTATTGCCATTACATATCATACCCCATTACATATTTCACCTCAGTAGACCTGTAACTTGTGCCCAATACCATGTGCTTACTGCAGTATGCACACCATACCTACTAGACTACGTTTTGCACCCCATTAAACTCAGCCCATGGTACAATGCACCCCATTACATCCAGCAGAGTGCACTTTATTGTAGCCAGCCCAACCCATACCCTATTGGCTATCTTACACATATCCCTTTCCACAGATGATTGGACCATCCCTGGGCTAGGTAGTAGACAGACTTCATTAATTAATTAACTCTTTTAGGTAATATCAGATTTTTTTTTTTTTATTCTTTGCTCTTTTTTAAGTTTAGTTGCTCTTTGAAAGCAGTCTTTGGAGAACTAAGTTTAGGTGAATTGTACGGTGAGAATATGTACATTATTTCTGATCTTAGGTAAATTTTACAGTTAGAACATGAACAATTTTTGCACTTGAAAATACTTAAAGTGGAAGTAAACCCTCCTATCATTTTCAGCCAAGGAAGCTGCCATCTTGGACTCTGTTTATTCTTCAACTTTCATGATGCTGCACATGTGATCAGTTATGACACCAGCCATTGGATGATTTGACAGTTTGGCTGAGAGCACAACCAATGTGACAGTTAGCATTTCTAGGAGGCCGGAAATGTAACTGTTTTTTTAAACTGTTAAATCAATGGGTTTACTTCCACTTTAAGCATATGTTAAAGTGATTGCATTAAGATAAAAAACCTTCTGCATTTACAACTCCTTTATTCTTGTAGTTATTTCAGTAGCTCAAGTTTTCTTTCATTTTTTCCTGAGCTTTAGGTGTCTAGAGATGTCACTACATTCTCCCTTGCAGCCCAGATCATTCCCAGTACAGATATTTAAACTGCGATGAGATCAGTGGTATTGGCCACCATGATGTAAGCTCTTTTTATAGCCTCCTAATAGTATGATAAAGGATTACTGGAAGCATTGCCAACTTTTAAAAGTTAATTTAAATAAATCTTACCGTTATGTATCTTTTAATTGAATTGATCACTGACCTGCAGCAAATCCACAAGACTTTGTGAGACATTTACCATCTTCATAGATTATTATCCAATTAGACATGTATAAAACTAAACCAAAGTAGACAAGTGGTTAATTTGACCTGTCTGTGGCTAGCAGGCAGACATTACTGTAGCAGGAGACATTTGAGTGAAACAAAATGAAGTGTATTTCTTTTATAAGATGAATATATTACAACAGGTTAAAGTTTCTGAAGCTTAGCTTAGTAATTAAACAGAACACTTACTGTAAACACATAACATAAATTCTTTCAATGCGTTACGTATGTTCAAGCTGATGGGAAACAATGTACTTCTCTCACGTCATGATTTGTATTACACATTGTAAAGAGCATAGATTGCCTTCAGATATATCATATGCTGACAGCTAAAGGAGAGATCCCTATGTAGCACTACACCCAAAGGAACCGCTTGGTAATTTGGTTTCTCTGTTCTACACCTTGATTCCAAGAACAACCTCAGCCCCTTTGACACACCTGGTTGAATGAAAGTTCAGAATAGATATTTTTTACTCAGCAGTGAGCAGGAAAAAGGCATAGGACCGTTTCGTGTTAACCCGTTCGCTGCCAGGTCTGTATGGCATACGGACATACAACACTGCTTCCAGCTGGTCAGCTCTTTACGCTGTACCAACCTAAATTCCTCCTTCACTCTAAGCTCATGGTCACTTCAGTGACCATAAACTAATATCAGAAATGTTCAGCAGATTCTGATGAACAAAACAATAGCTCTGATTAGTGGCTAACAAGCCGCTGATCAGAGCTATCCACCTAAAATAAAAATAATAAGCATCGCTAAATCCTTATAGTGCAATTCTGAATAATCATATGGTAAATAGTGTGGCATGAAAACAACTAAACATGAAGTGAATAAATTATAAGCAACGTATATAATTGAAAAAAATTAATCCCAAGAAAATGATTTAATGAAATAGGTGCAAAATCCAGTGTTAGGTGAACATAACAAAGTTCTTTCAATGAAAAAGTCCTTTTCAATATTAAAGAAGAGTGTTCATAAAGTGCGAAAAAGTGTAAAAGTAACATTGATTGATGAAATCCACCACCAAACCCCAACACTTAGCATATGCTTCTTACCAGATAACATGGACCATAAATTATAATGGTCATAAAAGCACAAAATAACCCGGCATCCGAGATAGGCAGTCGCTGCTCAGCAGCAGCTCTAAATGGATCAGGAATAAAAAAAATGAACAAGCATAGTGAAGCCTGCTAACATTTTAAGTCGTTTTTTTTTTAAATATATAAGAAGTACCTTCGATGAGTTGTAAACCATCACAAATGAATCAAAAACCAGCAGACTGTCAGCTCATAAGAAAGGAATGCCTCGAGTAACGGGTAAGCAAGGGTGCTGCCTTCAGTAACAGCCAATCACAGGTTGTTTCGTCATCGGTGACGTCATCCCAGGGGCAGGCCAAACGTCAGATACCACAGATAGTCCGAGATAGGCAGTCGCTGCTCAGCAGCAGCTCTAAATGGATCAGGAATAAAAAAAATGAACAAGCATAGTGAAGCCTGCTAACATTTTAAGTCGTTTTTTTTTAAATATATAAGAAGTACCTTCGATGAGTTGTAAACCATCACAAATGAATCAAAAACCAGCAGACTGTCAGCTCATAAGAAAGGAATGCCTCGAGTAACGGGTAAGCAAGGGTGCTGCCTTCAGTAACAGCCAATCACAGGTTGTTTCGTCATCGGTGACGTCATCCCAGGGGCAGGCCAAACGTCAGATACCACAGATAGTATCTGACATTCGGCCTGCCCCTGGGAAGACATCACCAATGACGAAATGCGACAGATATCACGCTTGCGAACACATGGCAATGGACAACAACCTGGACTTGAGCCATTTTTTTATCTCCATCCTTCCACTGTATGTGACCTTTACATTAACTACTTCACTTCCTCCTACCTCTGTGTATGCCCTGTACATTAATGATGCTCTGTATCTATTGCACCATTACCAAGCTCCATATTGTAACCATCTCAGTGCCAGCACGTTTCTTCATTTCTGACTATATATGGCAAAAATTAGATAACTCTTTTCCAAAAAGGAAGCATTCTGGAGCTGTTTGTATTGTCCTGGCATTTTATTTGATATGTTTTAGAAATCTTTAGAAAACTCTATCTGTCTCAAAAAAGATATAACACTAAATTAGGTACTATGTAGCGTACCAAGTAATTGCCATTCAAACAATCACAGCACTGAAAAATGTCCTAGTAATGAAGGTGTATATACACGCTTCTACTCAAACGGTTAAATTGGAGCTGAGGATTTGCTATGTTATAAGGAACATCTAGAAATGTAAAAGGTGCCTAAGGAATACCCTTGAAAATGTTCCTTTTTTAAAATTCCTCCTAAAAAATAGAAGTGGACTTCCTGGTATGTGAGAATGTCTAAGCACTCATGTACCTATAGCCTTACAGATGTATATATGCAGTATGCGATTCCCATGAAATAACCAGTATTCCACTGTTCTTCCATCTGTTAGTCTTAGCAGAGTGAGATTTGCTGATGTTATTACTATGCCACTCACTGTTCTCCTTGCTGGAGGCTCTGAATAGGGATGATCGAATGGTTCGGGTCCACCATCGGTTCGGCCCGAACATTGGGTGTTCGAGGTTCGGCCGAATTTAGAACTTTTTGCCCAAAAAGTTCAGAATTCGGCAACCAGAACCGCCCAAAATGCAATGCTTCAGGAAATGGGCTTTAAAAGCCCGTGATTGGACCAGAACCATTAGCAAAAGCCAATTGAGGGGGGCAGGAGAATGCTAGGAATGTGATTGGAGTGACTAGGGGGTCCCTAGACCAATCATTAGTGAATATGCCCCCCAGTATATAAGATCGCCCCTGCCATATTCCTAGCATTGTTATACTGGACATGGAAGAGAGTGGAAGCAGTTCTGTTAATTTTACTTTAAAAGTGTCATTTAGCTATTTTTAGTGTGAGGAAAGGGATATCTAGTGTAGTTAGAGTGCTCCTTTACACTTAAGTTAGCTTCAAAAATTCAGTTTCTGTAGGGAAAGTGTTAAGTGTAAGGGGACCGTAGTGTAGTGTAGGGTTAACTGGCAGTGACTGCTATGGCAGGGTGACAAAACCCTTCCATAGCAGGGTGACCGCTATAGAGAAAAGATCATTTTTCTGAATAGCTTCAGCACACCCATATGGCTTCTCACCAGCCAAGCATTTTTTATGCTGCAGGGGCTGCCACTGCCAGTGCTTTTTTGAGGACATGTTTGATGTCAGACATGACATCTGAACATGTGTATAGGGGGTATATATAGACATATATGTCTGTATATATACCCCTAGACATATATAGGTGTGATAGTAGCAGAAATAAATGCTTGCGCTAATGAAATCATTTACAGTAATATATTTCTGCTACTATCACACCTATATATGTCTAGGGGTATATATTCAGACATATATGTGTATATATACCCCCTATACACATGTTCAGATGTTTTGCCTGCCTCAAAAGAACCCAAAAAAATGCCAAAAAAACGCTAGCGTCAAAAAAAAATGCCCAGGTGTGTTTTTGCTGGCATTTTTTGGGGGGTTTTGGAGGCAGGCAAAACATCTGAACATGTGTATAGGGGGTATATATAGACATATATGTCTGAATATATACCCCTAGACATATATAGGTGTGATAGTAGCAGAAATAAATGCTTGCGCTAATGAAATCATTTACAGTAATATATTTCTGCTACTATCACACCTATATATGTCTAGGGGTATATATTCAGACATATATGTATATACACACCTAGACATATATAGGTGTGATAGTAGCAGAAATATATTACTGTAAATGATTTCATTAGCGCAAGCATATATTTCTGCTACTATCACACCTATATATGTCTAGGTGTGTAAAAAAATATATGGATGTGTGTATATACACCACTATACACAAGTTCAGATGTTTTGCCTGCCTCAAAAGAACCCCAAAAAATGCCAAAAAAACGCTAGCGTCAAAAAAAAAAATGCCCAGGTGTGTTTTTGCTGGCATTTTTGGGGGGTTTTTGGAGGCAGGCAAAACATCAGAACTTGTGCACAGTACCACTATACACAAGTTCAGATGTTTTTCCTGACTGCAAAGATCCCAAAAAAATGCCTTCTATTAAACCGGCAAGGTGTTACAGGAGCGAAGCAAACCCCCTGTCAGAAAGTTTTCTAATATAAACGATCTTTTTTTTCTGGTTCTGGACATGCTACAGAGCTGAAACTTCACATGCACACCTTTTAGACCCCCCAGATCTGAAATCCAAAGTAAAAATCAAAAAATCTCTCTTTTTTTTTAATTTTTTCAATAATTGGCTTTTTTATCAAATATGACAAATTTTAAGAACTTTTTTTTGTGTGATTTTGTGTCTGGGGGGTCTAAAAGGTGTACCTGTGAAGTTTCAGCTCTGTAGCATGTCCAGAACCAGAAAAAAAAGATCATATAGGTGTTAAAGTTAAAGGAGGGTCCCGACCCACATCCCTGTTCTACTGAAAAATTATCTTTTTTTTTCATGGTTCTGGACATGCTACAGAGCTGAAACTTCACATGCACACCCTTTAGACCCCCCAGATACTAAATCCAAAGTAAAAATAAAAAAATCTCTCTTTTTTTTTCAATAATTGGCTTTTTTATCAAAAATGACAATTTTAAAGAACTTTTTTTTGTGTGATTAATAGTTAATGGGGCATGACCCAGAACCCTAGGCACTTTTTAGGGGCATTTATTGGGTTTTAGGGCTTCAAAATTGTGTTTTTTGATTACCGAAGTTCGGGTCCCATTGATTTCAATGGGGTTCTGAAATCCGAACCGAACTTTTGGAAAATTCGGGTGTTCTGGTCGAAACGAACTTTTCAAAAGTTCGATCATCCTTAGCTCTGACCAGTGGAAGCAAATTCCTACTTCTACACAGTGAGGAGCAAGCCTTAGTAAGTCAGTAATTGAGAAAGGTCAGCTGCAGGGAAACCATAGGGAGTGGCATGTTTTCCTTACATTCATCCATTTTCATTTATCATGTTACTTTTTACAGTGTGTGGCACTACGTACTATGTATTGTAGAGTTCTAAAGGGAAAAAAAATATTTTTTTTTCTTGGCATGCTTACATTTCCCTGTTTGTTAGAAAATGTACCTGAAAGTGATAGTAAATGTTCTTATTTAATCTGGTGCCTCAGATGCATTTATTTTATGACAGACCAAAACCTTCTTTATCTTTATCCACTGCCTGAATGAAGATCTAATGTGTGCCTGTTAAAAGAATCCACAATTTCCATGGGGTGTGCTTATCCTTTCATTGACCGTATAAAACATGAAAGCTGATAAAATGTACCAGGTATTCCCATGAAATAGCAGAATGCAATTGAAAATAATAATTTACAAGTCAACGATCTCCCAGTTATTCCACATAAGATAACAAGATCACCTAAGTTAAAACTACATTTACTTCTGTATACAACTGTAGTATGTTTTCAGTTTTGCAAACTCAAAATGGCTTCTGTCCATCTTGGAAAACCTCCTGTTCTCCAAAAAGGCACTTCACATCAATAATGATGATACACACAGAAAAATATTTTAGTGCTCTTTATTATTGACTGCACCCTGCTGGGTATTTACTGAATAGTCAATTATGAGAAAAGTGAGTCACAAAATAATCACCTAGTTAGTGCCTTTAGAAAACTAAGAAATATGAGAAATAATCTACTTTCTAGTGGGCAAAGAAAAACATTGTTTACACTTTTCAAATGTTTCCATTAACACCCAACTTCACATTTATTGTTATCTTGGTATTTCTGGCTGTAGTTCTGCATAAATTAATGTAAACAAATTGCAAAAAATGCATTGTATTATCGTATATATATATATACCATACACTGTAGTTCAATTAAATTTATTGTATGGAGCTGTGCAAGCATGTTCTTGTTTATACACATAGGTGAAAAATAGACTCGATTTATTGTATTGGGAACACCGGGAAAGTCAGTTTAGTTGTCAAAACAAACATTGTGTGCTTCTTGTTGGCAAGGATGTGGTGCACGGCACAGACTGACTTCCTCAGCTTGATCTAGACGGGGAGGAAATATTGGGACACATCAAGTAAAGGAAATCTCAGCTATTTTGTCTGTCATTTAATAACCCTGTCTTGTTTATGGGTAACTTCCTACATGACATGTCCAGTTTATTTTTGTGAAGTGTTTGATAAAGATTACAGTTTTATTAATTTTTAACGATTGCTGGCCCTGACATTTTGTCAAGTGTCCGAGGAATGTGAACAGTTATGACTGAAAGGAAATGAACCTTCCCCTTTATTTCTGTTCTGTTGTGTGAGAAAAAAATAGTGAATGCCAAGGCTAGCCATGTGAATGTTTAGTAGGATACAAGTTAATTCCCAAAAGCACAATACACAAATGTACTATCCTATTATTTCCTTGTAAGTTCTCCTTAAAGAAATATGAGATTATTTTTTTCAGACCTTCCGCAGTCTTGAACTTTGGATTTACAAAGTTTGCCCCTTTACTGATAAATGTGTACAGATGTCAGTTGGCTATATACGTAACTCCTTTTAGACAATTTTCATGTAACAAAAACAACATAGGTCATGGTCGTTTGCTGTGTATAAAGTATTTTCCTTTTCACTTCAGCTTTCCTTCATGTATAACAAACTAATACATGAAAATTGAAATGTCCCTTTGTGTTCTTTGTAACACTTAACCAAATGGTACTTATATTCTGGCATTTGAGACAGATTTCTTATGGGATTGTACACCCCTTTAACACCCATTATACCATAAGAACATACATAAAATATAAAATAAACACACAACAAGGATTGTGGAAAAGTTTAGGCTGCGGCCCCTTTATTGGGTTTAAAACAATTTTAAATATGAAATGAACTTTAACTTTTAATACCAAACAGAACTGCTGGTAACTATTAACAGACCAACATGCTTAGTCACTAAGCAGCAATATCTTATACCAACCAAATAAGAGTTTACCAACTACTGTCCACCCACAAAGTGGACGACATTACCCAAAAAGATGGACCTTCAATATCAAACAGAACTTTTGTTAACCAATAACAGACCAACATGCTTAGTCACTAAGACTCAAGCAGCAATATCTTATACCAATCCAAAATCAGTTTACCCACCACTGTCCACCCACAAAGTGGAGGACATTACCCAAAAAGATGGACCTTCAATATCAAACAGAACTTTTGTTAACTAATAACAGACCAACATGCTTAGTCACTAAGACTCAAACAGCAATATCTTAAACCAACCCAATAACAGTTTACCAAGCACTGTCCACCCACAAAGTGGGCAACATTACCCAAAAAGATGGACCTTTAATATCAAACAGAACTGTTGTTAACCAATAACAGACCAACTTGCTTCGTCACTAAGACTCAAGCAGCAATATCCTATACCAACCACTGTCCACTCACAAAGTGGACAACATTACCCAAAAAGATGGACCTTCAATATCAAACAGAACTGTTGTTAACCAATAACAGACCAACATGCTACCAACCACTGTCCACCCAAAAAGTGGGCGACGTTACCCACATAAAGGTGGACCGTGATGAGGGGAAATAACAAAGGGGGAGGGAGGGTGGGAGAGCAGGTCAAAAGATCCAGAAGGAAGGCTGAGGAGAATCCCAGCGGTGAGTCCAGCTGACAGACCTGAGGTAAATGCTGACTCAGCCCAGTGAGAGGATATAAGTAAAAGTTTACACTCATTGGCTAGATGTTTCCCTCCAAAAGATTTGTCACCAATCCAGTGCGCAGCAGCTGAGGTGAATCTTCCTAGCAACAGCAGGCAGCTTGTCACCTAAAACACAACAAACAGAAAAAACAACAAATCAGCCATAGGGAGACACGCACTTATCCGCTTGCCGACCGCCCACCGCATATATACTGTGGCAGGCTGGCTCAGCTGCGCTAATCACCGTACCTGTACGGCACTTCATGGGAGCGGTTCTGGGGGTCAAGTGCGTACCGCCAGCGGCATGCACCCGCCCCCAGTAGGCAGCGGGGATGCCGATCCATGGGATCCATTGCCACCGGCCACCTGCGATCGCTCCCCGCTGAGAGAGAGAACAACGGTCAGCTGTTGTAAACACAGCAGACCGTTGTTCTCTCTGAAATGATCACAAAGAGCCTGTGATGCTCCTATATAAGATCACAGATCTCTATGTTCATTTCACAAGGCCCTCCCCCATACAGTTAGAAAGCACCCCGTAGGCTCACACTTAACCCTTTGATCACCACTAGGTTAACCCCTTCCCTGCCAGCGTCATTATTACAGTAACAGTGCATATTTTTAGCACTGATTACTGTTGTAATGACACTGGTCCCCCCAAAAGTGTCAAAAATGTCAGTTAGGGGTCCGATCTGTCCATCGCAATGTCGCAGTCCTACTGAAAATCGCAGATCGCCGCCATTACTAGTAAAAACTTTATAAATAAATAAAAATGACATAAATCTTTCCCCTGGTTTGTAGACATTATAACTTTTGCGAAACTAATCAAAATACGCTTATTGCAATTTTTTTTTACCAAAAATGTGTAGCAGAATACAAATTGGCCTAAAAGGATGAAAAAATTTAATTTTTTAATTTTTTTTTGGCAATGTTATATAGCAGAGAGTGAAAAATATATATATTTTTTTTTCAGAATAGTCGTTTTTTTTTGTTTTAAAGCGCACAAAATAAAAATTGCACAGGTGATTAAATACCACCAAAAGAAAGCTCTATTTGTGGGGAAAAAAGACATCAATTTTATTTAGTTACAGCGTCGAAAGACCGCACAATTGTCCGTTAAAATAACGAAAAAATGGCCTGGTCATTAAGGGGGCAAATCCTTCCGGTCCAGAAGGGGTTGACAATCATCATAGCTCTCTATTAAAAATAAAACTTATTTATAATACAAATGGGTGTTAGGGGGGACAATCCCATGGGGCCACTTCTCTATTTTATTCTTTCGTGGCCCTGACATTCATTTTGTTTTGTGTGTATATTAAAATATTTTTGAGAGTTTCTATAGATCATCGCTTTGTACATAGCTACGTAAGATGTTACCATTATATAAATAAATAATGATAATGGTGGTGATGATATTATTAGTAATATTCATCATCATCATATAAAACCCTTCAAGTTATTTTTAGGCTTAAAGAGTAGCTATTTAATCTGTCAGTATATTTTTAGATTGTGTGAGGAAACCAGACCATCTAGTCAAAACACACACAGACACAGGGAAAATAAATATACTTTATGCCGATGGTGGCCCTGGTGGAAATTTAATTCTAGACTTTAGAACATGAAAGTGCTAATCACTGAATATCAAGGTTTTAAATAAATATCCTGCTATACTAATTCAGATGTCAGTTTAGATGGAATTGGAAGGGTAAGCATCCTGTAACTAAGACCTCGGGCACGCGGAGCATTTAAAAAACACATTTTATACAGGTATTAAGGGTTTTTTTCTGCCTGTAAAAGTACCTTTGTGTTAGCCTATGTGGCCATGGACACATCGGAGTATACAGGTGTATTTGAAGAGAAGCATTTACAGGCAGAAAAAAACACCAAAAATGTGTCCTGAGAGGATATTATACACAGAAAAATTTAAAGTAGAGCTATTGTTTATAACTTTTTTTTTTCATTTTGGGTAGAGTAAGGGAGGGCTGTTACCCCTTTCAGATATTTTTTCTCCATCTGTGTCCCATTGTAGAGATTTCCTCTCATTTCCTGTCCCTTAGCCAACCAGGAAGCGAGAGGAAATCCCTACAATTAGGTGAATTCCTTGGGGAGTCCCACATCACTAGAACTAGAGTCCCCCATTGGAAGGTTTCCCCTCTATTACTTTTCTGGGGACAAACCAAAATTTAGGATTTTCTTTTACTTTCACTTTCAATGATAATGTTAACCAGCTCAAATAGAGAGAGTGAATCACAGATAGCAATAAAAACTGACAGTGGTGTTACTCCGTAAGTGCAGCTTTTCCATTATTGTCTTTTCAAATGTCCCACTGTATCATTGTTATTGATGCTTCTTTTGAAACCGTTGTACTCATGATGTTACCCCTGTATGTTCTTTTGCTATTTTCACAATAAAAATGTATTGAAAGTTAAAAACGGACAGGGGTTCAAATCCCTCTCCACTCTATCCAAATCTTAAAAAAAAAAGTTTTACCCTTAGTTATACTTTAAACGTTAAAACATGCATAACACATATGCCCATTAAAAGCACTCCAGTGGCCAGAATAAATTCTGAATATTCTGGCCAGTAGAATTACACTCAAACGCTATACGCTCATAAATGCATTTGCAGTACGTGGCTTTTAGCACATTTTTTTATGTCGTAAATTTCCTGCCAGCATTTCTGGCATTCATAGGGGCTTTTTTAGATGCTCCATGTGCATAAGGCCATAGACACACTTTCAGCTGGTTTGTTCTACATACAGCCAAATTGCAATTGTGTGCTCTCCCGCACATCTTGCAGAGGAGATATTCATGCTGAATCTATAACAGCGTAACATAGTAGTTTTTTTTTCCTGTTTACTCCCTTTAAAAGTTTGAAATGGAGAAAGGGGTGTAGCAGTTGGTTGAAATTAGTTGTCACTACTTGGTCCAACATATAGCCTGGTTGGAATTGTTTAGTGACCAGCACTGATCTACATACGTAACTGAATGTGCTCTATCAAAAGTGTAAATAAATAGCATAAATCATATAACATATGTGTAACAAACTAATAAAACACCATAAATATCATAAATGAGCAACATATGAAAATTGACACAAAGTGCTAAGTGCAAAAATAAAGTTCCATATAAAATACTAGGTGACTGATGCCAAGTGAACCAAAATTTATGGAAGAATAAAGCCCAAAAGTGACACTATAAAAAAGAAAAAGAAAAATCTGTTATATGTGTTACCACAATTAAAAAAAATAAAGTTCAAGCACATAATCTCTTTAAAAGTTGTGTGAAATCCTCAAGCTCATGTGGTATCCAAATGCTAAAAAGCTTGTCTGCCCACAGTGCAGCACCTCAGGTGAATTCGTCACAGCTCCCTCTAAATATCACTCGCCAGAGCCCCAGGCTGGTCAGATTATAAACCAGCACACACGCAACAAAGTATCCAGCGAAAACAGTCTTCACTTCTCTCGACATGAGAGATACACTCACACGAGAGATACACTCACATGTCACGAGTGTCCTCCTGACACTAGGGTTTACTGCAGAATTTTTTACCTAGTTCGGCTGTCTCTCTGCAGACCGCGAGTATGATAAAGTTTGCGCATTGATGTCAGTGTCCTTGTAGTAGTTTAAATAAGGGGGAAACAGATGGGAGCCTGACTGTAGAGAAAAGTGGAAACTGTGTTCGCTGATTATCACCTAATTCTCTTTTGATTGACAGGTTGCCATACTAACGGGGGGAGAACTTCCACCGCCGTTGCTGTGGCAACCTGTAATCAATACACTGTGTTGCACAGTGTCATTACTGTGCAGGTACGATATCTAGACGTGCATGCTGGGTAGCCAGCTGCACCTAATCCCGGAAATAGACACGAACAGGCTTCAGATGCCCAGAACCGCGATGGCCCCTGCCTGATTCCGAGATCAGGTAATTTTTATATATTAAAAAAAAAAACACAAACACATTACAGTTGGAACAGTATACAAATAATAATGTACAAACTGTGCCAATCATTGGGGTGCTTTAGAAAAATAAATGATTATGGTGACTGGAGTTCTGCTTTAAGTTTTTGTTGTCATTTCATTACACTATTATACCTAAAGCTTTCATCAATTTCTGATCAAGGTGTGCTATAAATCTATCACTGTTTTGACTGACTGAATAGCATCATATTTTATCTCTGCCCCTCTTTCCTGTTTCAGCCTGCATAAGCAGAATGTAGTTATCATGCTGCATCTCATCAACCTGTGCCAACTAATTTTTTTTACAGCCACATTTAGAATTTATTGCAGATAGATTGGCAAGCTTTTTTCTGTATAAAGCCAAGCAATGAAAACAGCTTGAAGAAGAAGAGTCAAGCACAGGAAGTTTTGGAGATGCAACTTGCTACTGGAGCCTATAATAGAGTTATGTTTTTGTAATACACTGGCATCCAGCAATAAACTTTCAGTTTTGGAAATAACACCTGGCTGTTATTCAAAATCAGTTTGGCCAATCCAAGCATCCTAACATTAATCACACCAAAGTAATAATAAGCATGCTGTAGTTTTAGTTCTGTTCCGTGAAAATTTGTCCAGTCTTTGTACTTTGTTTGTACTCTGGCATTTGTTGTTGGAACAGATTGTCTGCTTACTCTGTGTGCTAGTAACTGATTAATAAAGTAAAGTAAAGCACTTGTGGGGAAAAAGTTAGTGGCAATGATAATCTGGAAGTATTTTATTCTAGTATTTTGGAACTTGTATTAACCCAGGCCAAAAGCTGCTCATAGACATGGGATGGTAATTCGCCAATCCAGATGGTTACATTTGGATTATGAAAGATTGGATATCTATGAGAAAACTGCAACTTGACACGCTGCCAGTCGATTTTTCTGACTGTCTATGGGCATTTTAAATCCAAATTCAAGACAAAAATATAAAAACAACTGCTGCAGTTATGTATTTGTAACCTGGACTGTAGCTGATAACTGATGTGGAACTTCTTCCTTTTTTGCTGCTTTATTATCCTTCTCCAATGTGGATAGGGTTAAACTGAACATGCATTATTGCAGAATTGCAGCAGCCATCTTTAAAGAGACCACTTTGCAATGTTTGTCTACGGAGTGTCTCCAGTGCAGAAGGCAGCCATCTTGCCTGGGTCTGGATTAATCCTGGAGGACGGTGATTGGCCAATGCAACAAAACAAGGGCAAGTGTTTTAGGAAGTTTCTGAGAAAAAGAGAGAGGACAGTCTTAAAGCTAGCAAGGGGTCAGAAAAAGAGACTGGGCTGCTGGCTGAACAGCCTCAGAGACCTCAGAGAAGACTCTTATCATGATGCAGGACCTTGCCTCAGAGCAGGAACTATCTTCCTGGGAGGGTATGAAAGAAGATTTTGATGCCTGGTGTGATCAGACTGTACTAAAGTAGAGGGTCACTGCTTGTAAAGAAGAAAAAGGGTTGCTGTCTCAACAGGATTAAAAGAGAGAAATCACAGCAACTTCATCACTGGCTGAGAAACCTGAAATGTGTAGGTGTCCAGAAACCCAGAAGGGGGCGCACTGGGTCTGGTAAGAGACTAAGACTGCACAAGCTAATCTGTTGTGTGTTGGGAACTGTTGTGCTTCCTTTGCTGGCCAATGCTTTTTTTTTCTTCATCATTCACTGGCCAGTGTGATAAAACAGGGACTGTTCTAGTAAGTTAGGACTATCTTTAAATACTGTTGCTAGGTAAATGCAGTTCAGTTTTGTAGTGTAGTCAGGATACTGCAGGTGTAGTTTGTATAACTACACTTGCTAATCCCCTTCTTTTAGTCTATGCTTGGCCTAATAAATTCTTTAAAATACCTCAAGATGTGTGGGTAAGTGCTGAGGAAGTGAGGTGTGCCATTTTAAGGTGTGCTGAGAAGTCACAAAACAATTCAGCGGCTTCTCTTGGGTTAGCACTACAAGCTGGGGCTCACCTGAGGATTTGACTTTGGACTCAGAAAAAGAATGATGACTGTCTCCACCAGCTAAGCTAACATGATGCACCCCGTTGAAGCTCCCAAGTGGTTTGCTTTTTTAGAATGGATTGAGAGGAATCCCGACTAGCTTTCAAATAGTTAGTCTACAGTTCTGCCTCAGGAATCTTGTAGCTCAGTTTACACAGCCAAGAAACAGACACCCAGAAAGTTTTGGTTCAGGAGTACCAGCTACTGCTCTTACTGCACCCTCGGGGTTCCCCCTGACTCATTCTACATCGATATGGAAAATAAGTAGAAACCCTAGTTCAGAACAGTGGCATCCAGCAACTATGAGTATCGCAAGTTGAGGTTCTGTTCTGGAAAAGTACCAGTGCCATCAGGGGAAGAAGACTTTGAGATCTAGATGGACCAAGTGGTCCAGACTATGGAAAAGTGGGAAGTTGCTGCCACAGTCATGAGACAGAGGATAATCAAGAGTCTTGAGGACTCCTGCTTCTGACGTGCTCCGAAACTTAAAAAGAGACAAACCAGGTTTTATTGGTACTTAATGTCTAGAAGCCTTGTGGGAGATTTACTGGAAAGTGAAAGACTGTTCCAAACTGGTTTACATCTTCTCACATACCTATCAAAATAAGAAAGATAAGTTGTCCACCTATGTTAACTGTGTCCACCTATGTTAAATGTTGCTGTTGCTGGACAAAAATCTACAGCAGATCAAAGGTGAAAGGTGGCATGGAGCTAGGCATTGTGAGTGAGGCTTTGTTGACCAGACTCTTAAAAGGGCATTCTCTTTAGATCCTATAATGTTGAAACTTTGAACCAGAGACCAGAATGAGCCAATAACCTGCTCCAAATAAATTAACACTATTCAAGAAGATTTTCTATGTAAGGAGAAGAAAGCTTCCATTGGTTCACTAAATGCATCTGTTGCTGAGGCAGAACCTACAGGCATTTTAAAGACACAGATGTCACAGATGATGAAGCTGATGACTCTGCTGTACACCAGGATTGCAAGACCATTTCCAACAGAGATGCCACAGAATGATCCCATTGAAAAGACATCCAGGTTTGCTATAAGTTTGGGGTTATTGGTCGCTATCGCCATGAATGTCCCAGCCCACCAAGGTCACAGAGAGAACAGTACAAGCCACTGAAAAACTCCAAAGGTGAAGAAACCACCTGGTTGACCAACTAAGTCAGTTCCCAGATTCAAAACAAAAGGCACGCAAGACCCAGAACCTTTGAGTCAGGTCTCATCTAAAGCCTTGAATATGCTACCCAAATTACCCTCAGATCAATGTGTGTGTGTGTACGTGTATATATATGTGTGTGTTTGTGTTTATATATGCGTGTGTGTGTATGTATGTGTGTATATGTGTGTGTGTACATGTGTGCGTATGTACGTATGTACATGTGTGTATGTATATGTGTGTACAAGTGTCTGTATGTGTGTTTGTACATGTGTTTGTGTGTACGTGTGCATGTGTCTATATGTGTGTATGTATGTTTTAATCCTGACCCCCCCCTATTCCTGTGCCATCAGAAATGCTTTTGTAGGGCTTGTTTGTGATAGCAGCAAGGACTGCTGCTTTTATAAAAAGCAATCCATGCTCAGATCGCTTTGCAGAAGCATTTAACAGGTGGTAAAGAGGCGATATGTTGCCTTCTCACCACCTGTTTTAAGCCTGCAAATGCAGCATTACCACACTGCAACCATGCAATGCACACAGTTGCGGGGTTGGTTGCTGTGCAGCCCTATTCAGTGTCCAGCATCCAGCATGTGTACACCCCCTGTTGCTGCCTTTGCAGCTAAAGGGGGAGAAGTTGAAGGTGGTAAAAACAGCTCAATGTGGTTTTACTGCCCCTCAAACCTAACGTGAACAAGCCCTTGGTTCACATCTGTGTGGCTGCTTTCTGCGTGTAGGGCAGCCCATTCATTTCAGCGGGCTTCCCTACCAGCAGAAATGCAGGTAAATAAGTCCCTAACCCTTTTTTCAAAATTGGGCCGCACCAAAAGCACCCCATGTTTTCCAATTTGTGGGGTACCATTAAGAATGAATGGCACCCCTAAAGAGCAGAGCATTTGTCTGTGTGTAAGAATGAGCACGATTTTGTGCGTGTTCCGTGACACACAGAATGTGAACCTTGCACAGGGGTGCCTCCAGACTGAAAATACTTTTCAAGGGCGCTCCGACTGAAAAAAGGTTGAGAAACACTGATCTATAGTGACTTCTATGACAAAAACCTGAGGCACCTGCCCCTGCGGAAGTTAGAATATCTAGAGATCTGGGGTATAGGGACTAAGCATTTCCCCTATGATGGGTACCTCCCAGTCAAGCTTAAAATTGGTTCCCTGATGGAAGGACAGCCAGACACTTCTAACACATTAGCCATTGTGTGTCCCCACCCTCCAGGGGCTAATAGGAGTTCCATGGTAGTGGGAAGGAACACTGATTTGGTCCAATAGTTACTCACTCTCTATGTTTCAGAGAGTGATGCTGCCCCTGAAAGTGTACATTTCATACTGCAGTCAGTGTACCAGCGTTAGGAACAAGAGCAGAAGGCCTCAGCTGAAGGAATGAGAAAGCTATGAAAGATGGACAAGCCAGGTGAAGTAATGTGTCTGTGGACTTCAGTCAAATTGCATTGGGATCAACCGGGTCCATACATTATTCTGGTGGGTGCTTGAGGGTGAAAATTCCTGTCAGTGTACGTAACATTACTGATTCTGCAGTAAGGCTTTAGACTGGAATGATGATAGGACAAGTGAACCTAGGTATACCCCTTACATCAGAATAGATATCAGAGAACCAGTTCTATGTAAAGAACTCCACTTTGACACCTGAATGGAAAGAACAGGCCAAAGCACAGCTTCTACACTGGCAGAAAGTGTTCTCTAAAAACAATTTCTATGTGAGATCAGCATCACATTCCTCTGCAAGAAAACACACCATTCCCAGAAAGGTCTATGTGAATCCCATTAGCAGACCTAGATGTCCTCAGAGAACAGATTGTGGAGTTTAAGAGGATGGGAGTCATATGGGAATCCAAAATTTCCTATGCTTCTCGCATTGTTGTAGTAAGTAAGAAAAATGCAACATTTATGGGTGGGGACAGATGGTTAAGTGTGTTGGACCTCAGAAGAAGTTACCATCAGATCCCCATGCACCCTAACAATCAGGAAAAAGACCGCTTTTGTCTGCCAAGTGGGGTTCTTTGAGTTTAATCGGATGCCACAAGGTCTAACAGGAGCCCCTGGAACATTCCAGAATTTGATTGAGTAAACTGTCTGCTAAATGAATCTTACTGAAGTGTTGGTGTACCTTTAGAAGCACATGAGGAGGGTTTGGAGAAAGTTTTTAATCTATATGACTTTATTAGTCATCGGTCACCTACCTTGGGCGTGTTGTCTTTGCTGAGGGATTGGCCACTGACTTAAAGAAGTTGGAAGTTTATCACAACCTGGCCCAGGCCCTGAAATGTGAATGAGCTGAGATCATTTCTGGAGTTCTTTACTTTCTACAGGAGGTTTGTGGAAGGGTGTGCAAAGATAGCCCAATCCCTCACCGAGCTCCTGGGGGCTGAAGAAAATTAGCAAGTGACCTCAGAAAGAGTTTATTAAGCTAAATAGCCAAGAAAGTCTCAAGAGTCTATAGAGGATTCATGGTCTGACCCATGTGAACATGCCTTTTGTCAGTTGAAATGGAGTTTGACCAATGCCCCAGTTTTTGCCTATGCTAACCCTGCCAAGCCCTATTGGCTACATATTGACGCTAGCAGAGAAGGACTGGGTGTGGTATTGTATAGAGAACATGATGGACATCTGGGACCTGTTGCTTACATGAGCCAAAGCTTTACCCTGTCTGAGAAACTATCCTGCCCAATAGTTGTAGCTTTTTGGCTTTGAAGTGGGCTGCTATGGATAAACTGAAATAATACCTGTATCGGGCAGAAATTACTGTTAAGATAGATAAAAGACTCCTAAGGAAGAGTGGACTTTATAGAATTGAATAAAAGTCCAAGCTTTGTGTCAAGAAATCCAATACAGAACCAGAGGGCCAGCAGGGGCCGAGGTCAACGGAGTCACCATTGCTGGCATCCCGAAGCTCTACTGCAATGAAGTTCTGCCTACTCTATTAAAGAAAGACTTAACAAAAGGCCATGCAGAAGATCCGCTCTGCTGATTGACTTTGAAAGCCTTGGAGAGTGGTCACCCAGAGTTTCTACTAGCTGCAGATTCTCCAAAGGAGGTTCAACTAATTCACAAAGATTAGGATCATTTACAGCTGCTAGATGATGGGGTGGTCTACCAAAGGAGTCCCTCAGATGAGCCTGAAGAAAGATGGCAACTGTTTCACCCTGAGAAATGTAGAGCAACAATTCTAATTGCATTACATAATGAGCATGAATATTTGGGACCTGACAGAACATTCAATTAAATTAGAGATCATTTTTTCTGGCCATGTATGTGGACCGAAGTCAAGAGATATTGTCATTTTTGTCACCACTGCATCCAGAGGAAGGCTCTGCCCTACAGGGCTGCCCCAATGGGCCATCTCTAGAGTCAAGGTCCAGTGGATTTGGTGTGCATTCATGTTTTGAGTCTTAATGCCGACACAGTTAGCCACTGAAATGTACTCATAGTGACTGATCATTTCACCTGTTATGCCCAGGCTTTTCCAATGAGAGATTAATGAGATGTTACAGTCACTAGAATATTAGTGAAAAATGTCTTTGTTCATTATGGACTACTCTAATAAAGAAAGAGATTTAGAGAGTAGGCTCAATAAACAGCTGTTTGATTTTTTGGGCATTACGAATTCAAGAATGACACCTTATCACTCTCAAGGTGATTTAATTGTACCCTCATTGACATGTTAGGGACCCTTCTTTCAGAAAGAAAACAGCATTGGAGCAGACACATCTCCACTATGTGTGGTATGAGTACCTGCGCTTTATGGTGAGTAAATAAATAAATAAAAAATTTGTGATAATTAAATTAATAAATAAATATATAAACTGCAGCCGAAAAAAAGGGGGAAATATCCCTTTAAGGTGCAATAAATAGGTAAAGTGTCAGCGCTGCTCAAAAGTGCATTGTGCATCCATATATTAATAAATAAATAAATTATTGTACCAAATTGTGTTGAATTACAATATTTTGTGCAAAAAATCATTATTATCCAATAAAACATTTATAATAAATTAATTATAATAAAAAGTCGATAAACAGTCTTTTTCCCTTAAAATACAAGCTGGCATACACTGTTTGCAGCAGACTGAGAGGATGACTTCTTGTCAAAGGCACTGAGCTCAATAGACAGATTGGAGCCTTGGACCAATGTTAAAACACCATTGGTCCAAGCTGTCCAATAAAAACGCTGCAGTGGAGGATCTCCTCTCACTGCAGTGTCATAGAAGGTGGTATGTGTCTAAAAGACACATGCTCCCTTCCAGCCCAGCCCTCTTAACTACAAGGAAAAAACATGGGTTTAAGGGTATAAGGTTTACCCATAATCCTAGGTTTTTCTCACACATTTAAGAGGGATAATCTGGTGGTGCTAAAAAGATACTTTTTTAATCAAGAAAAATAATACAGTATATTATTATGCTATATGTTATAACATAATAATTTATTATTTATTTACTGTGATATTACTGGTTTTGAAGTTATAACTTGAGTACAGTTTTTGAAAATATAGTAAATTACCTTAAAAACAATATATAATAATCATATGTGTATTACCACTTGCCACCCAGGCCAATTCTGACACTTCTCTCCTACATGTAAAAATCATAATTTTTTGCTTGAAAATTACTCAAACCCTCAAACATTATATATATACAGTATCCCAGAAAAGTGAGTACGCCCCTCAAATTTTGCTACAATGTATAGTAGTGAGTGTACAGCTTTTATAACAGTGTAAATTTGCTGTCCTCTCTAAATGACTCAATATACAGCCATTAACGTCTAAACCGCTGGCAACAAAAGTGAGTACACCCCTATGTCAAAATGCCTAAATTGGGCCCAAAGTGTCAATACTTTTTGTGGACACCATTATTTTCCAGCTCTGCCTTAACCCTCTTGGGCATGGAGTTCACCAGAGCTCCACGACGACATCATGGAGCTGGTGGTTGTTAGAAACCTTGCGCTCCTCCACCTTCTGTTTGAGGATGCCCCACAGATGCTCAATAAGGGTTTAGGTCTGGAAACATGCTTGGCCAGTCCAACATCTTTAGCAAGGCAGTGGCCATCTTGGAGGTGTGTTTGGGGTCGTTATCATGTTGGAATACTGCTCTATGGCCCAGTCTCCAAAGGGAGGGGATCATGCTCTGTTTCAGTACGTCACAGTACATGTTGGCATTCATGGTTCCCTCAATGAACTGTAGCTTTCCAGTGCTGGCAGCACTCATGCAGCCCCAGACCACGACACTCCCACCACCATGCTTGACTGTAGGCAAGACACACTTGTCTTTGTACTCCTGACCTGGTTGCTGCCACACATGCTTGACACTGTCTGAACCAAACAAGTTTATCTTGGTCTCATCAGACCACATGACATAATTTCCAGTAATCCATGTCCTTAGTCAACTTGTCTTCAGCAAACTGTTTGTGGGCTTTCTTGTGCATCATCTTTAGAAGAGGCTTCCTTCTGGGACGACAGCCATGCAGACCAATTTGATGCAGTGTGTGGCGTATGGTCTAAGCACTGACAGGCTGATCCCCCACCTCTTCAACCTCTGCAGCAATGCTGGCAGCACTCATACGTCTATTTTCCAAAGACAACCTCTGGATATGACACTGAGCACATGCACTCAGCTTCTTTGGTCGACCATGGCGAGGTCTGTTCTGAGTGGAACCTTTCCTGTTAAACGGCTGTATGGTCTTGGCCACCTGGTTGCTGCCACACATGCTTGACACCGTCTGAACCAAAAAAGTTTATCTTGGTCTCATCAGACCACATGACATAATTTCCAGTAATCCATGTCCTTAGTCAACTTGTCTTCAGCAAACTGTTTGTGGGCTTTCTTGTGCATCATCTTTAGAAGAGGCTTCCTTCTGGGACGACAGCCATGCTGACCAATTTGATGCAGTGTGCGGCGTATGGTCTAAGCACTGACAGGCTGATCCCCCACCTCTTCAACCTCTGCAGCAATGCTGGCAGCACTCATACGTCTATTTCCCAAAGACAACCTCTGGATATGACACTGAGCACATGCACTCAGCTTCTTTGGTCGACCATGGCGAGGTCTGTTCTGAGTGGAACCTTTCCTGTTAAACGGCTGTATGGTCTTGGCCACCGTGCTGCAGCTCAGTTTCAGGGTCTTGGCAATCTTCTTATAGCCTAGGCCATTTTTTTTTTTGCCATGAAGTGACATGTTGAACTTCCAGTGACCAGTAAGAGAGAATGAGAGTGAGACACCAAATTTAACACACCTGCTCTCCATTTATACCTGAGACCTTGTAACACTAGTGAGTCACATGACACCGGGGTGGGAAAATGGCTAATTGGGCCCAATTTGTCATTTTGGGGTGTACTCACTTTTGTTGCCAGCGGTTTAGACATTAATGGCTATGTGTTGAGGTATTTTGAAGGGACAGCAAATTTACACTGTTACACAAGCTGTACACTCACTACTTTACATTGTAGCAAAGTGTAATTTCTTCAGTGTTGTCACATGAAAAGGTATAATAAAATATTTACAAAAATGTGAGGGGTGTAGTCATTTCTGTGAGATACTGTATATATATATATATATATATATATATATATATATATACAATATATATATATATATATTTTTTTTTTTCTTAATCAGACACCCTAGGGAATAAAACTGTTTCATGAATGAAAAAAAAACACTAAAGTTAGCCCATTTTTTTGGAAAATGTGAAAGATGATGTTGTGCCGAGTAAATAGATATCTAACATGTCACGCTTTAAACTTGCACACACTTGTGGAATGGTGCCAAACAGTACTTAAAAATCTCCATAGGCGACGCTTTAAAAATATTTACAGGTTACATGTTTAGAGTTACAGAGGAGGTCTCGTGCTAGAAATATTGCTCTCGCTCCAACATTCACGACAATACCTCACGTGTGGTTTTATTCTGGCTCTGATACTAGCCAGTGCCCCACCTGTCACTGACCTCACCGCACGTCCCTGCACTGATGAGCACTATAGTCATACTGTAGGGCACTGGTGAGCACTGTAGTGGCATCATAGGGCACTGATGAGCACTGAAGTGGCACTATAGGGCACTGATGTGCACTGTAGTGGCACCATAGGGCACTGATGAGCACTGTAGTGGCACCGTAAGGGCATTGATGATCACTGTATTGGCATTGATGAGCACTGTAATGGCACTGTAGTGGCACTGTAGGTCACTGATGGGCACTGTATTGGCACTGATGGCCCTGTAGTGACACTGATGGGCACTGTAGTGGCACTAATGAGCACTGTAATGGCACTGTAGGGCTCTGGTGAGCACTGTATGCACACAGGTTCAAGCCAACTCACGTTGCTGCAGTGTTTCTCAGCAGAAACAGAGAGCTGGACCAGGCATGTTGATTGCACCATCATAGGATGGAGAAATCACATGGTAAAGGGCTGCTGTGATTCACCCTTTACCCCGATCAGTAATGCCACGGGACCCAGCAATCACAGATACACTTCAAAAAGCGCGCCATCATATGACAGTCTCCCAGGACTAGACAGCTGCGTTGTAGCCGTCATTTGGCTATATTACAGTCGGAATGTGGTTAAGGAGACCACTTTGCAATGCTTGTCTATGTGCAGGGGGGCAGTCGTCTTTGCTGGGTCTAGATTGATCCTGATGCAACAAAGGTAGGGCAACTGTGTTGGGAGACTGCTGAGGAAAAGAGAGAGGACAATTGAAAAGCTAGCAGGGAGTCAGAATAAGATACCGGGCTTGTGTCTGAACAGAACCCTGCCATAGCTGACTACAATAGGGAGAGACCTCAGAGAAGACTCTCATTTTAGAAGATCTTGCCTCAGAGATCAGGGACCTTTCTCCCTGGGAGGGTGTGAGGTGTCATTTGGATGCCTGGTTTGATCAGACGTTACTAGAGAGCACCCCCATTTCCTGCAAGGAAGAAAAAAAGGGACTCAGCAGGATTGAAATAGAGAACTCACAGCAACTTCCACCCCTGTCTGAGGAACTTTATTGAATCATTACACATGTCCGGAAACATGGAAGAGTGCATACTAACTCTGGTAAGAGATTAACACTGCACAAGTTAATCTGTTGTCTGAGAACTGCTGGTCCACCTCTTGAGGGAGTAAGTTCCTTTAATTAAAAGTTAAAATTGTTACCTGTTTTTCATGAATAGTCGGAAGACTTCACTCCAAATACTTTTAAAAGTGTAATTTCCCATTGGAATAATGTAACTGGCATTTTACATGGCCATATATAGATTAATGAGCAATGCAGATTAGCAACAGCCATCTATATTTTGACCTAATGAACAGTACGTTATATTTATATTCTAATTAGGCATATATTAAGGTAGTCCTAAACCACATGATACAAAGTTTACTTTTTAAACCAGCTAAATATCTTTACAGTGCCCATTTATACTGCTACTGCTTATACCACATTTCTTGGGTCATTTTAGGTCATAAGCTTGTTCGTGTATCTGTGATTGTGAGTTACAAATATATTTGACAACCACTTGGTAAATTATATTTTAATTATAGTTAACCTAATTTCAGTATCTTGCCTTTGTGTTAGCCTCATAATGTATGCTCATCTGCCTGAAAACGATTATTTTAAGCAATTTTCTACAAAGTACAATACTGATTTGTTACCTTGCATTGATCATTTTCTTTATGGTTTTAATAAATTTGCTACCGGGGAGGCACTTCTTGAGCTTCATGGGTTCTAATTGCTCCTAAGGTACATAGTTGGTAAGGATGAATAAAGACTCTTCTGTGGTCCATTCTGTTCAACATGAGTGTGTGTGTGTGTATATGTGTGTGCTTATGTCAGTAGCATTTTCCATTTCCCTTGTGACAGTGCTATGCCCTGTCACTGAGTAAAAGCAGAAGACACAGGATTCTCAATAACGCATAGTGTGGGGCTCCAGAGTATTGTGTCAGAGTGGAGATGACCGGCATTTCAGTGTTCTCCAGGTTTGGTAATCCAGTATTATGTTCTGGAGCTTGGAGACTTCAAAGAGATTTGGGTGGGAAGAAGTCTCCAATCTTGTGTCCAGGTCTTACTGGAGACCTGCAGGTTGTGTGAGGGTGCAGATATGCAAACTCGTTATAAGCAAGGCCTGGTCAAAACTCAGGGTTCCCATCAGGAGAGAGGTATTCTACAGCACTCCAGGTTGGAGTAGAAAATCAGGACAGCTAAGCGAGTCTGGAAGACTGGGAAAGCTGAGATAACTAGACAAGTCCAGGGGAACTAAGGAAATGTGTAAGTCTTGGAGGAGTGAGAAAGCTTGGGCTGCCAGGAGATCCCCTTTTGAGAGATCAGGAATGGGCCCATGCAGCAGGGTACTGCAACTGAATCAACAGGGTGAGCCAGAGGTGCTAAGGAAGCAAGGAATGCTAAGAGAGGGCTGAAATTGGAAACAGTGGCATACTATGTAAGGTGGCTTGAGGGACCAGAAGCCAAGGTTCAGGCCTAAGCAGCAGTGCTGCCGATGAGACAACCAGGTGGTTTGGCATTATTCGTTATTAGCTGTAGCCGGTGAAAATCCCTTGTGTGGGAAAACTGTAATGTAAAGGAGACTGTTATTTTCATAAAAGTGGGCTGGCAAGCCCTACCAGCGTGGGCTCGTTAAAATGCATCTATCACTGAACAGTGGTTCACTAAGAAACACGTCTAAAAGTATTTTGCATTTATCTATACTCCCTGCTTACACCAACAACTTTGAAAGGGAGTTCTACATCTTTTTTGCTCTAACGATATAAAACCCTACATGCAGTTTGCAATTCAACTGCTTCTCGTCAAACTTCATTGTGTGGTTGCGTGTCTCCTTTAGAGACCTTGGATGAAATTGTTTTCTCCCAGTGATTCAGTCACCGTTTAATGAATTGTTTATTGTGATCATATCCCCTCTTAAGCACCTATTCTCCAGGGAGAATAAGTTTAAGGTTCTCCAGCCTCCTTCTTAGCTTTGTTGTCCTCCTCCAGACTGCATACCCAAGATGTGGCCAAGCAGCGTTTTCTAAAATGGTAAAATTATAGTTTTATCTTTTGGGTAAATACCCTTTTTAATGCATCCTAATAGTCTGCTAGTCTTGCTTGCTGCAGCTTAGCATTACTGGTTACTGCTTAGTCTGTAATCTACTAAGACCCCCAGATCCTTTTCCATCCTCAATTCCACCAGTGGTTCTCCACCTAGTGTGTAACCTGCATTCGTAGCTCCCAGGTGCATTACATTACATTTTTCAATATTAAACTTAATCTGCTATTTGGCTTTCCACCTTATTTTTTTAACTATGTCTTTTTTTAAAGGTGCTCTATCCTGTTGTGAAGATTTTGCCCTACTTATCTTCGTATCATTAGCAAACACTGAGAATGAACTATTTTTTCCAATCCCTATATAGTTTATGAAAAAGTAAACAGAATGGGTCCCAGGACAGAGCAAAGAAATATCCCGCTTCCAAATCTAGACCATTCAGAAAATATGCCATTGATCACCACCCTTTGGACATGCTCCTGAGAACAGTTTTCTGTCCAGGTGCATACAGTATCATCAATGCCAAAAGACCTTAATGTGTAAATGAGGCATTTATGGGGTACTGTATTGAATGCATTGGTGAAACCCAGATGCGCTAGGCCCACAGGCCTTTGTTTATCCGGATTACAACTTAAAATCTCATAGAAGGCTAAAAGGTTAATCTGGCAAAGCGGTCTTTCATAAATCAAAGCTGGCTACTATTAGTGATACTGTTTTCATAAGAGCATTTTTGAATATGGTCCCTTATCATGCCAGATGGGATGGCGAAGGGTTTCTCATAAACTATGAATGTATAAGAGCCTTACTTTGTCTTAGTATCATTCACTTGTACTCCCCTTGCACAACATCAATATAGATTGTGGACCAGTGCTAGGAACCAGAATCACAAACTGTTGCTATCTAGTAAGTGCAGCTTAACTTCATAATAAACAAAACCAATATGTCTGTATAAAAAAACTAAGACTATATTATGCATCATCAGGAATTCACACTTTGCATTTTCTCTCATATTCCTACATAGGCAATTTAGCACAATCTTTGTGGAACTTTAGGGCAGCACAGTGGCTAAGTGGTTAGCATTTCTGTTCAACAGTGCTAGGGTTCATGGCACTACCTGCTTGGAGTTTGCATGATCTCCCTGTGCCTGCGTGGGTTTCCGCTGGGTATTCGGGTTTCCTCCAACTTTCCAAAGACAGGTAAGAAGGTGGGTTAATTGGCTCCTGTGTAAATTGACCCTAGTATGTGTATGAATGTGAGTTAGGGACCTTGGATTGTAAGCTCCGTGAGGATTAGGGACTAATGTCAATTAACAATATATGTAAACTGCTGCGTAAATAGATGGCGCTATATAAGTACCTGTAATAAATAAACTGCATTGTTTTTTAAGGTTGAGTTGTAAAGCAATTAGTCAGTAGTCTCTGTAGTGAATAGAAATGAGAGCAGTAAAGGTTTACAGAAAAATTTACAAATGAAAATCTAGTGCATGTGTGTTTTTAAGATAATTTAGGAATGCACACCCAAATGGAAACTGGGAAAGCTATTTTTGCCATCTTTCAAAGAGCTGCAGTTTGGATATTTCCAACACCAATTTAGATGGTATGGGGAGAACTGCGATTTTACTTTTACTTAACCACTTCTGGATCAGAAGATTTTCCCCCTTAATGACCAGGCCATTTTTTTGGTTCGGCACTGCGTTATTTTAACTGACAATTGCGCAATTGTGCAACGCTGTACCCAAATAAAATTGATGTCATTTTTTTCCACAAATAGAACTTTCTTTTTGGGGTATTTGATCAGAAGATTTTCCCCCTTAATGACCAGGCCATTTTTTTGGTTCGGCACTGCGTTATTTTAACTGACAATTGCGCAATTGTGCAACGCTGTACCCAAATAAAATTGATGTCATTTTTTTCCACAAATAGAACTTTCTTTTTGGGGTATTTGATCACTTCTGCGGTTTTTATTTTTTGTGCTATAAAGAAAAAAAAAAAAAACAAGAATTAAAAAAAAAAAACACAATTTCACAATTTTTTACATTCTGCTATAAAACCTATCCAGTAAGAAACTAGAAAAAATCGAATTTCTTCAGAAAATTAGACCAATATGTATTCTGCTACATAGTTATGGTTCAAAGAAAATCGAAATAAGTGTATATTGATTGATTAGCGCAAATGTTATACTGTCTACAAACTACGGGATATTTGTATTTATTTATTTAATTTTACTAGTATTGGCGGCGATCAGCGACACTTATTGTGGGACTGCAATATTAGGACAGACAATCTGACACTAACTGACTCTTTTGACAATTTTTGAGGACCAGTTACACTAATACTGTGATCAGTTCTAAAAAGTATGCACTGTCACTTATGACACTGGTTGGAAATGGGTTAACATCAGGGGTGATGAAAGGGTTAACTGTGTGCCTAACCAGTGTTTTACTACACTGTGGGAGGTGCTTTTACTAGGGGAAGAGATGAAATGTATTCCCTGCTTTGCAGGGACACACATTTCATCTCTTCCCTCCTGTCAGAAGAGAAATCTGCCTTGTTTACATAGGCAGGCCGGTGTTCTGCCTCTCTGCCTGATTTTAATTGGTTTTCGCAAAAGGTATCGTGTCTACAAACTAGGGGAAAGATTTATGTAATTTGTATTTATTTATTTATTTATTTATTTACTAGTAATGGTGGGGATCAGCGATTTTTATTGGGGCTGTGGCAGACAGATCGGACACCTAACTGACATTTTTTCCACTTTTGGGGAGACCAGTGACATTACTACAGTAATCAGTGCTAAAAATATACACTGTTACTGTACTAATGACACTGGTAGGGAAGGGGTTAACCCCAGGGGAGATCAAAGGGTTAAATGTATGCCTAGGGGGTGTTTTCTAACTGCGGGGTGGTGGGCTTATGGAATCAACACAGGTATCTGTGTTCCTAAATAGGAGGAACACAAGAGCCCCGTGTTGATTGCTGACAGAACAATGGTCTGCTGTTCTGGGGAGCGATCACGGGTGCCCGGCGGCAATCATGGCCACTGGCCCCGCAGAGAAGCTTTCCCCCTGGCGAATGGGTGCGCCCGCGCCCCCACGATTGCTCTTGCGAAGCGACGTACGGGTAGGTCATTTCGCGGGAACCTGCTAACCTGCCGCCGTATATCTGCGGGGGCTGGTCAGCAAGTGGTTAAAATGGTTTTCCTAAAGTTTTTAATTATTTTGAAGAAGATAACATGTCTGTATTTAGTAATACTAAAAAAATGTTTAAGCTTTAAAAGTACACTATAAACTTCCTTTACATTTGCATGGTGATACAGCAAGTGGAGAGCAAGAATGCACAGCACATGCTTTAAGAAATCCACTCCCACTAAATGTATCAGGAATTTGCGGCAGGGAACAGAAATGGAGATTAAATCTGAACTCTAGATAGATATAAAAGAAATAAATTAATGCATCCATGTATTAATTAGTATATCATGAAATGCAAGTTCTTGAATTTGACCTGGAATTAGCTTTATGTAGTCCTTGTACAGCAGGACTGGAGTGTTAGAGGAAGCAGGAGAAAATCAGTCAAGGTGCTGCCAAAAAGCATTCTGATAGGAAGCAAAAGCAGAGTGACAGAGAGATGAGCTCATCACTGTGCTTCTTCTCCTTTCACTGTCCAGTCACAGGCTAGGGTGGATCCAAGTAGTGCCTTAACCACTTGCCGACCACTCACATAGAGCATACTGCGGCAAAGTGGCTCGTTATCGTCCAGCGACGTAGTCCTACATTGCTGGACTCCTCCCCTTGTGGGCCGCGCGTGCGCGTGCCGCCGGAGGCTCGCTCCCACTGTATTCAGACAGAGCGGGAGTCGGGCCGGGGGGGGGAGAGGCGGTGATCACCGCCGCTCTTCCCCGATCGTCGGGGATCGAGTGAGGAGATCGGCCCGCTTGTGTAAACAAAGCGGGCGGATCTCCTATGTCAGTATTTTTCAACCACTGTGCCGCGGCACACTAGTGTGCCGTGAGATATTGCCTGGTGTGCCGTGGTAAAAATTCCAATTTCATCCGAATCGCATGTTAAGCAGTGGTGGGATTCAGCTGGTTCTCACCGGTTCTACAGAACCGGTTACTAAACATTTGGCAGTTCGCAGAACCGCCTTACTGACCATCTATCATCCGCTCGTGTCCTGTGGCTGCGGCGGCGGCGCTGCTCTCTCTGCCTCTGTCCTGTGTCCTGTGGCTGCGGCGCTCTCTCTGCGGGGAGCACTGGTTGCTAGGCTAGAGGCCGCTTAGCATCTAGCAACCAGTGACGTCATCCCTTCTGAGCCTCTTCTCCTCCAGGCCGCCGCCCCGCCGCCTCCCAGTCCCCGCCTTTTACAATTTGGCTCCGCCTCCACCCACTTTCAGCGCGCACTGCACTGTCTGCAGGTGCGCAGCGTGGGACTCAAATTTCAGTTAGGGGTCCGATCTGTCCACCGCAAATGCAGATCGACGCCAGATCACCGCCATTACTAGTTAAAAAAAATTACATCAATTTCCCGTAGTTAGTAGCTGCGATAACTTTTGCGCAAACCAATCAAAATACGCTTATTGTAATTTTTTTTTACCAAAAATATGTAGCAGAAAACAAATTGGCCTAAAATGTAAAAAAATTTTGATTTATACATTTTTTGGGGGGGGAATTTAATATAAAAAAATTTGAAAAATATTGTTATTTTTTCAAAATTGTCGCTTTTTTTTTTGTTTATAGCACAAAAAGTGAAAATCGCACAGGTGATCAAATACCACCAAAAAAAAGCTCTATTTGTGGGGAAAAAAAGGATATAAATTTAATTTGGGTACAGCGTCGCACGACCGCGCAATTGTCTGTTAAAATAATGCAGTGCCGAATCGAACAATATGGCCTGGTCAGGAATGGGATAAAATCTTCCGGTCTTAAAGCGGTTAAAAATAAGCTCATTGAGAATTTTTTTGTCAAAGACATGTAGCTAAATACATTTTGGCCTAAATATATGACAAAAATTGAATATATTGGATATTTTTTAACTGTCAAAGTAGAAAAATATTGTTATTTTTTCAAAATTGTCACTCTTTTTTTATTAATATTGCAAAAAATGAAAAGCGCAGAGGTGATCAAATACCACCAAAAGAAAGCTCTGTTTGTGGGAAAAAAAGGACATAAATTTCATTTGGGTACGGAGTTGCATGACCACGCAATTGTCAGTTAAAGTCGCACAGTGCTAAATTGCAAAAAGTGGCCTGGACGTAAAGCAGGAAAATCCTCTGGTCCTAAAGTGGTTAAAGGAGATTGGCAATCAGTCTGAGAGCATCTGATGGCAGAAAGAAATACTGCAGGAAAAATCCTTGGATTGGATTGATTTTGCAGCAAATCTGGTTTTGATGTCCTAGCTTTTAACCACTTAAGCCCCGGAAGATTTTACCCCCTTCCTGACCAGGGCCTATTTTGCAATTCGGCACTGCGGGACTTTAACGGACAATTGAGTGGTCGTGCGACCCTGTACCTAAACAAATTTGATGTCCTTTTTTTCCCACAAACAGAGCTTTCTTTTGGTGGTATTTGATCACCTGTGCGATTTTTGATCATGCGCTATACACAGTAAAAAAGAGGGTCAATTTTGCAAAAATAACAATATTTGTCACATTTTTTTATATGAAATTCCCCCCAAAAAATGTAAAAATCAAAATTTTTTAACATTTTAGGCCAATTTGTTTTATGCTACATATGTTTGGTAAAAAAAAAAAACGCAAAAAGCGTATTTTGATTGGTTTGCGCAAATGTTATTGCGTTTACTAACTAAGGGAAAGATTTTTGTCATTTTTGTTGTTTTTTTTTTTAACGAGTAATGGCGGCGATCTGCGATTTTTTTTGCGGAATTGCGGCATTACGGCGGACAGATCGGACCCTTGACTGACATTTTTGACACTTTTGGCGTTACCAGTGACATTACTACAGTAATCAGTGCTATACATATGCACTGTTACTGTAAAAATGACACTGGCAGGGACGGGGTTAACTTTATTTGAGAGGGAGGGGTTAAGTGTGTCCCTAGGGACGTGCTTCTAACTGTGATTGGATGTGGCTGGAGGTGTAAGAACAGAGATCAACGGTCCTACATATCAGAGCCGTATGATCTCAATTCTTACACAGGGGAGAATGACAGGCGGCTGTGTTTACATTAGCTGCCTGCCTTTCTTCCGCTGTAACGGACAATCGCGAGTGCCCGGCGGACATCGGGTCCGCCGGGCACACGCGCGGGGGGGCTCGTTCCCTAGAGCCTCACAGTCTAGCAACGTAGACCTACGCCGCTTTGCCTGTGAGGGGCTGACTGCCGATGTAAATCGTCGTTAGGCAGTCGGCAAGTGGTTAACGGACCATTCATTTTATCTTTTTTTGTGGCTTCAGTTCTCCTTCAAGGTATATGAAGTGAAATATCGGCCTTTACCTATACAATGTTTACTTTATAGCATTGATGTCTAACTGATTGTTTTCATTTGAACTATCTAGCATTTCAAAAAATACTCTTACTATCAGTAGATCCCTTTTTACTTCCAGTGTTACATTTTAAGGAAGTTTTGTAAACACAAGACATTTATTTTTGGACGTGCAGTTTTTATATATTTTTTGCACTTGGGGAACCTTAAATTATAACTAAAGGCAAAACTTTTTTTTTTTAGTTTTGGATAGAGTGGAGAGGGTTTAGAATGCTGTCTGTGCTCCTGTTAAGGAGATTGGCCCCCTCTATCTGGCTTGTTTACTACTATCAATAAAAGTGAAAGTAAAAGAAAATCTAAAATTTTTGAGTTGTCCCCAGAAAAGTAAGAGAAATATTTCAATGGGGACAAGTCTGATGACCTAGGGGTCCCCAGGGAATTTCCTTAATTGAAAGATTTTCTCTCACTTCCTGTTTGGTTATGGGACACAGATGGTGAAAACAAATCTGACAGGGGTTATAACCCTCCATAACTCAATCCAAAATGAACAAAAAAGTTTTGCCTAAAGTTCTACTTCAAAATCATGTTATGTTTCTTCAGCATATTTGAAAAGATCAAGTATGGGTTAAACACACACCTATTGGAATTAACTTTGTAGTACATGACAATTAAAGGTGGATTTATTCTTTTAGAATTGATTTTCTTTAGACAATTACAGTTGCCTGACCTGGTTTTGCTTATTTTTGTTTTGTGGGAAAACCTGTAGAGCAAGAAAGACAATTAAAATATTCATTTTCTTTGGCTTTGTGCTATTAAAAAACACTCAGAGTGTTTCCTTGGGCCTTTACAGCACTGAAAAGTTAGCCCATAAGTAATTATATTCTATGTGAGGTTTACGTCTGGGGTTTTTCAAGGCCAGGGTGAAAACATATTCATTTCAGTTTTTGTTTTGACTGCATGCATAAGATGTTATCAGGTTACAGCCAGCTACTGAAAGAGTCTAGGCCTTCCACAGGCTGTGAATCATGAAGTTGTTGTGGATAGACATAAGTATGTAAAGCCAGTCAATTTTAGAACTCCCGTTACTTTATTTCTGTACTCCCACAGTACTGGGAGATTTAAAGATATAGAAATTCCTGTGCTTGTTTTTTGGACTAGTTGAATTGTATATATTCAATGGCTACTTCATTGGGTACCTGCTTGACCTCCATTTGTTTACAAAGCTGCCTAAATGCGTGCTATGGATTCAACAAGTTATGCACCAGGGTGGCCCACCTGGATTGCAGCCTGTCTTTTTTGTTTATAAGATGTGATTTTTCTTACAAAGGTTTTCTTTTCATTAATTAAGGTAATATGTGGGGTAAGTAAAAGGAAGGGGTTTTTGGGACTTTAGATGAAGCCATAACACTGTAGGGTCATGTGCCTCCATCCCTATATCTGAAATCTAATAATGAGGAAGGTTGGGACTTAAAATGAGGCAAGTGGCACGACAGTGGTAAAATGATTGGTGACTGATAACATATTCATGTGTATAATAATCAATTACCAAGAAATATGTTATCATGCACCAATCATTTTACCAGTGTCATTCCACTTGCCTCATTTAAAGTCTCAACCTTCCTCATTATTAGATTTAAGGTAAATTGTGATTATTATACTTTCAATCTTGTGCAGAAAAAGTTTCAGTTTTCTTTGTAAGCAGCTAGTTTAATGTATCACAGATTGCATTGATGAGAGTAAATAGTGTATGTCATACAATTACCAAAAAACATAGATACTGATACCCTGTGAATCTGGCAACAGGGCATTTTTTTAAAGACAGTTTTTAATATAATTTATGCATCATTTATGAAAAATGGACATTGATAATAATGATGGTGAAACACATGGTAGAAATTGTAGACAGACTGAAGAATGTAGCTGAAATTTCAAAAAATATTTTGGGGAATTCCTTTCTCCAAGTACTTTGTAAGTGGCTGGGGGTGACTGCGATACTCTGCTTCATGGCTGTGGGGGGAACTCTACCTCCAGACTAGCCTGCCAGACTCAACCAATTCTAGTGAATAGAGCCACAGTGCAATTGTGCACAATTTGCATGTTTGCAGTGCAGTACTCCAGCATTTAGGGGGTTAAAATAAGTAATGAGGAGGTGATACAACTCCTCCTCACCGCCTGTCAGATGCTCTCTGAAGAGCGATTCGATTGCAGATCACTCTTCAGTCTGCAATGCAGGTGTAAATGTGTCATTCCTGTCTTGTAGAATGCCAAAGAATAATGGCTTACTGCAAGTCTACAGAGGAAGGGCTATGGGAGGTTATTATGAAGGTGTTTCCTTCATATGTCGATGAATCCCTTCACAGAGAGCTGGGCTCTGGGAAGGTGGGATCTGAGGGCTGTGACTCTCCCTGTTCATACTGGTCAGCATATTTAACTGGGCAGGATTGAATTCTAATTGTGATCCATTCAATCCTATCCAGCAGCATCACCACTAGCTTTCAGAACAGGCTGTGTATGCAGGGGTTTCCTTTTGAACCAAGCTGTGATCTGTGAGGTGGGACTTGGGAGGTGTGACTGGGTGGGGTTAAATGCTAATTAAGATGTATTCTATTCCACCCACCATCAGAGCTGTGAAGGAAGATACATCATTTACACAGTCTGAAATACTACAGTGGGGTGTGTTCTAGGATAGAGATGCAGCAGGAACTAGCTGTAAGGTCCTCAGTCTACAGCCAGACTTTACAGAATTTCACATGATACAAAACTTCAACTAAACCCAGAATATCAGAGGCTCTGCAGACATGAGAGCAACATGGTACAGGGGTATGATCTATGCTGGGATTGATCATTGCATTCAGTTCTAGTGAAAAGAAATTTGGAGTTCAAATCAGATGTAGTCAAGTTAAAGGAATCTCTCCTGAAAATAAGTATTATCGATCACCTACAAAATACAGCATGCGTGGCTTTTCTGAGGGCAGATCATGCCAGACTAATCTGCTGGAATTTTACCATATTTCAATGTTTTGAACCAGGGTGGCGCTGTGGACATAGCATTTCTTGATTTCAGTAAAGCATTTGATACAATTCCACATAATGATTGAAACTAAAGTTGTGCCAGCTATGACTTAACCCTTGGCTGGTTCAGTGGATATGCAGTTGGCTAAAGGATAAATAGCAGAGAGTGATGTAAATGGGGTTCACTCAGAAACCATTCACTAGTGGTGTACCACAAGGCTCTGTACTGGGTCCTGTTCTATTTAATCTATATTTAAGTGATATAACTGAAGGTTTTTTTGGGTAAGGTATGTCTTTTTGCTGATAACACAACGTATGTAATAAGGTTGATATCCCTGGAGGTGCCTGCAACATGGAACATGATTTGGTATTGCTGGAAGATTGGTCAAAGCAGTGTAGACTGCAGTTCAATGTTTAAAAAGGTAAAATAATGCACCTAGGTAAAATAATCCCTATGGATAGTACAACATTGTGGGTACAGTGTTAGCTAGCACTACAGAGGAAAAAGATTTGGGGGTACTTATTTCAGATGATTGAAAAATGAGCAGTGTGACCAGGCAGTGGGAAAAGCTAATATAATTCTAAGATGCATCATTAGAGGGATCACCAGCAAGAGGAAAGAGGTTCTGAATCCCCTATATAGCTCTTTAGTAAGACCTCATTTAGAATACTGTGTCCAGTCCTTTAGACCTCACTTAAAAATATATTGATATGATAGAATTGGTCCAGAGATTGGTAAGAAAAAAGGTGAAAGGTCTGGGGGATAAAACATATCAAGAGCAACTTATGGAGCTTACTACGTACAGTCTGGAGGAAAAAAGGAAGACATGATTGAAATCTTTAAATACATCAAGGGGTGAATAAGGTTTTAGAAGGGAAGTTTTTTCAAAATGAAACCAAAATCAAAAACATGGGGACATGACCTCA